>NW_026000221.1:14904373-15139834 GCF_001458135.2 Marmota marmota marmota
CTCTCTCTCTCTCTCTCTCTCTCTCTCTCTCTCTCTCTCTCTCTCTCTCTCTCTCTCTCTCTCTCTCCCTTTCCCTTTCCCTTTCTCTTTTTACCTATGGGAAGATCTCATCTCTCCTTTTGCCCTTAGTAAGAGTGAGGGCAGCTGCTGACCACAGGCAGATGTGGTTTTAATGGGCTTCCTTTCACTTTTACCTGTATATTCTCTTTCATGTATCACACTACTTTTAAGAATTCCTGAGAGGAGGTGGAAAAGCAAGATGATACAGGAAGCTCTCAGGTTCCACCTTATTATGACTGTTTTTTTTTTTTTCCCAACATGCAGGAATCCTCCAGACCCATAGCCAGTTGTTCAATAATTCTAACAGTGTATACCTCCTTAATAAACCCCACATCCCTTGTCTTTCTGTCTACACTCTAGCCTTTGATATAAAAATGAATATATATGTCTTTAGCCAACATTCATTCTTCCTACCATCAGTCTAATTCATCCCTTTTGTCCAGTACCATCAGGGTGATATTTGAGATTCAATGGTTCATGCCAACATTTAGAATCCTCCATTGCTTACACAAAGTAATGTGGAAAATTCCTGGCATAGGCTTATCCATCATTTTTACCTCAGGTCTCCATGTGCATCTGTGTTACCAAACAGACAATATAGGGTTCTTTGGACATCAAGCACTTCAACCACATGCCATGTAGGGGTTGAAATTCAAAACTCTGGTTTCAGATCTTACTTCCTGTTGTACCAATGTGATCAATCTCACCCTAGCACCTGAGGCAGTTCAATTAGAAGTAAAACCAGGAGAATAATATATACCACAAATATATTTCTCTTGGGATTTCAAGAATATAAGTGAAACAGAATAATATATCCCATATATGGTTTACTGAAAAAAATCAAAGTTCATTGTAACTAATACTTGATAAGATATGAAAGATTTCTTCATGCTTCCAGGTTTCTCTGACCATTTATAATTTCTGGAAGTTGTTGTTTCAGAAAGTTAGTTACATGGCTGTTATAAAAGAACAAGAAAAAGTTAAAAGGACTACTTGCCTGTGTTGGTCAACACATAAGTATAATGCACATGTATAACGACACATTGGAATATTTTGAGATGACAATTTAATGAATTATCTATCACATTGCCTAAGAATTTGCTCTCACAGTGTGATTAAGTTCAGAATGTGGCATCAACTGGAATGTGTTTGTTAGTGTGTTTCAAAAAACATGTGTCTGGTATGTTACGTGAATGGTATGTTACATGCCTTTATAACACCAACATATACAAACACACATGCAAAACACTCTTATCAAAAATATTTGTAACCTGCTCTGTATTAAACTTCACAGAAATTGTTTCTTTCTGAAAAATCAGAACTTTCATTATTTTTCTCTCTCCATTATCTACATCACAAGACACCTTTGTTTGTTCATGGGATCTCTGAAAATGCTTAATGAATTGATTTTCTCATTGACTATTTGAAAATCACCATACTAAGAACAATGGGAATGCAGTGGTGGCAGATGTCACTGATTGAATTTTGAAGTCCCAACATATACATTATATGTGTGATTAAACCAGTAATTGAGAAGCACACATTCCTGAGCTGTTTTGCTCTGGCTAGACAAATGTCCTTTATATGCATCTAAATGACATACTGCTCCAAAATCTTAGCCTTCCTCTTATCTTCATCTTAATGACATACTGTTCTAAAACCTTAACCCTCTCATAACAAAGAATCACTTATTGTTTTCTTTCAAAAGGTAGAAGTGCATTTTAATGGCAGAAACAATTATAGGAAAGTAAAGTAATATAGTCATTATTAAACATTTATTAAGGTCTGACTGTGTGGAAGCCGCTGATGCATTTTAAAAATAACTTTCTCACCATAACACTTGCACTATAACCTAACTTACTCTGCATTTAATTTTTTAATGTATGTAGGAAATTATAATTGTTAAGTTTTTGCAATTCCCATGGTAGTAGACCAGAGAGAAATAAAAAAGATTAAAGTGATATTTTATTAATCTTAAGAACTCATAGTCTGTAGGGGTCATGGTGATGACCAAATATCCATGTGACATGAATACAAGGCTCCTCCTAACTTTCTGCTGATAATTGTAATCTAAGGTTGTTCCAAATTTGAAGTACCCTGGAATTTGGAGTGAGTGGTAGAAGAAATGAACAGCCATGCTCCAAAGTTATTGGTGATTTTTAGTAGTAGAGATTCTTCTTGGTCATAGGGTAGTGATGGCTGCTGTACATCATAGACACTTTCAGTGCTATCTGCAATTTGTGTGGTTCCTGTTCCCTTATGAGATGCACCTGCCTGTCAATAGTTTGCAGGGGACCATCTTGTGTTCTTCTTGCATGCACACGGTGTTAAAACATTTGTTTTGCTACAGAGATGAGTGTGGATGGTGAATGTCTGAATTACGCTGGTTCTTCCAAGAAATGGAGACGGAAGGGCTTCTTACTGCATTATAAGAAGGATACAGGTTCACTGCTGGCCATAAGTATCTTTCCAGATATAGGAAGAGAGCAGCAGGAGAGAATCAATAGAAAGCAAAACCAAATAGAGATACACAGAGCAAAGCAGTGGAGGTTAGGGAAGTTGGGAGAGGAGAGGAAGAAGGTAAGAGAAGGAAGGATAGAGAGACTGAGTAGGGAATTATGAGGATGAAATGAGTGACATCCCAAACCCTGACATCTGTGGGCGCACTTTTCCCTCTATATCATGGTCTGCTGAAATGTCCTGCTGGCTTGACCTTTGTAAGTCAAAATTTATCTCCTCAGATATCTCTTCTGTTTTCACTTTGGAGGGAGATTCAATATCAGACGTTCTTGACTCTTCCTTCCCCCTGTCACATAAAGATCTCCAGAGTCTTACACAGTTATGTCTCCATGGAAGGAGGATCCCTCTTAATTCACAGTGGTCACCAACCACAGGCTCTTAGCCCTTTTCTTAAAGATGGGCAACTTTGGTACCAGCCTTTGAGGTGCTCTAACACTCTCTCAGTCTGTGAGGAATGAGGCACCATACTCTCTTTTTGTAGTGCATATAAGCCCCACCTATTTCCAATCTTGATGTTGGCTCTCAAACTTCATGCATTTTTGGGTTTTTTTTTTTTTTTGCTTATGCGATGCAACCCTCTGGATTCTTTCCTCTCTGCATCTGACATGCTCACACCTTTTGATCCTGTTGCATAAAACATAAAGTTCTGAAATGGAAAAATTGCTTCATCCATAACAGGGGAACTAAAGGACACTAATAGCTGACTCAAATATGGCTTATTTTGTCATAGACTGTTTGGAGATTCAGAGATGCTGCTTCTGGTGGTGTCCTAGGGACATCCTTTGCTGCATAAAGGAGTTGTGGGATGGAGGAGGGCTCAACCACTCGCAGTCCAGAATACAACAAGACAGAAGCATCAAGCCAGAGTTGCCGAAAATGTAGTCCAACTTGAGATTCAATTTTCTGAGAAGAGATGGGTGGAAGAATTATTCAGAAGACTGAAACATAGACACAGACGGCAGGTTAAGAAGCTGTGAGAAAAGCAGATGAAATTTGGACTCAGATAAGACTCAAATCCAGGGAAGTGTTGTCAAAGGAGTTGGCAGAAATGTTCCTATAAAATGAGAATAATTTTGGTGGATTTTTAGCTTTGTTTAGCATATATTATCTGTTTCTTTCCATTTTTCATGTGAGAAATACATTTTTTACTTCATTAAAGTTAGGCTTCAATGTGCACACTTTTTTGGCCAATAGAATTTGATTGATCATGATCAATGAAACATCCAAGAGAAGGGTTTAAATCTCTCTCTCTCTCTCTCTCTCTCTCTCTCTCTCTTTCTCTCTGTGTGTATGTGTGTGTGTGTGTGTTTACTTAGCATCTTGCATATCTACCCTCTCTCATGAGAAAAACATACAATAAGCAGACTCTGTTTATCTTCAGTGTAGATAATGGTATTAGAGACATGTGAATCTGACTGCACAGCCTACCTGCAGATGAATTAGAAGTATTCTTTCAGTATAAGTCACTGATAATCCCAAGGAGTTGTTTGTTATACAGCATTATTTTAAGCAAAAGCTGATCAATGCAAACCTGAAAAACAATGAAATAAACCACAATTAGCTTAAGTCAAAGAATTTTGTATGTGCCTCCTTTGTGCCAGATGCTTCTCTAGGCACTGTGAATTTTATCAGTGAACAAAATGTTTGGGTTCATAGAGTATATATATTTATCAAGGGAAGCAACATTATGTATACATTAAATCATATACACGTGTATATGTACATACATACATATGGATTTATATATGTGCATTGTTTATAATGCACAGCATTGTTTTCTAAGCACAAGGACCCCAAACTCAGTCCTGAGGGAGGCCACAAACAGAGAACAGAGTGTATTTTGGGGAAAAAATTATCTAGAACTACAAATTTTCTGTGTTTTTTCCTACATCAACTCCACAGATAGAAATGTGGAGGACTACCCTCTTTCATTGAACATAAATGTGTACAATTATGAATGGACCATAAGCCATTCATTTCAGAAAATACTTTTATTTTCATTGAGCTCTGTATTTTTTTCAAAGCATTGATGTAGGGAAATGTAGTTTAAATTAGTCACTTGATGGCGGATGGATGGATGGATGGATGGAAGGATAGATACACTGGTTATTATTGGGGCAGTCAAACATCGTTTTGTTAGAATACAACCCCTGAAAATGTTGCATTAATATTCATTTGTCTAACATTCTTTGATTTGCCGATTCATAGTCATTGCTTCATGGAAACTTATGAAATGTACTCATTTGAGTTCTTCTTATGTTAGAAGGAAGTGAGGAAAACTCAGGGACCCAGAGTCTAACCCCAGGTGCCACATTCATTGGCAGATGGAGAGTATGAATCCTGGTGTCACTGAGGAGGTACCATATTAATACTTGTGCTATTCACTAATCCTGGTGACAGAGTTCTCATGTTTGATGTTTTATTTTCTTTCCTTTTTACTCCCTACTAATTTTCTTCATAAGATTCTTCTTCCTCTACTCTCCCTGTAGATTTTCTTGCAGACATGTTTCTTCTTTCTAGGCAATTTCATAATAGCTCTTCAAGGGCTAAAAGTAATGCAGGGGAAAAACAACTGTGAGAGTTTTTCTATTTGATTTAATATATTTTTTGTTTTAAAGGAGATATCTAGTAACCAGGAACACCTCCAAGGGACCTTCAGTTGTCTTATTTCACCCCAGGATTTATGTTTGTATTATTTATTAGAAATAGTCACTGGTTTTCTCTAGAAGTAGGGGGTGATAGTTCCATCTCTTAAGGATCCCTCCTGTGGGGTGAGTACACTATTCCACCTAACTGAAGTCAGGTTTGGAGACATGATTTGCTTTGGTTAACAGAGTCTGAACAGAAGCGGCCTATGTCACATTTGAGAACAAGATTCAAGGACCATAATGAGGTTCTGTTATTGGTCTTTCTCTCTAATGTCAGAAAACAATATCCCAGATAAAGGGTGAGCCTGGATCCTGAGATGGAAAGATACTTGGTACTGAGTGGCAAGCTACTGACAGTGTATATCTCCTGAAAGAGAGTACTCTGTAACCCATTGAGATTTCTTTGTTAAATCAGCAGAATCTAACCCATTCATACAAATGCTAAGAATATTTTATTATGCACTTTCTCATGCA
Organism: Marmota marmota marmota; assembly: GCF_001458135.2. Classification (NCBI taxonomy): domain Eukaryota; kingdom Metazoa; phylum Chordata; class Mammalia; order Rodentia; family Sciuridae; genus Marmota; species Marmota marmota. Next base: position 14,910,076 of record NW_026000221.1, read on the forward strand.
TTGTCATCTGAGTCCCCTATCAATTTTCTAAGAAAATAATATTTGTTGGTATTCCTAATTTAGAGAGAGAGAAGTCCAGATTTACAGAGCATACCAAAAAGAAAAAAATATCTTCATTTAAGAACTGGAAAATAAAAAGTCTTACCAAAGTTCTTCTGATTTTTAGTCCTCTTCCCTTAATTATATCTTGCTACATGAATGAGCTAAGTCCAGGTAGTCCCTGGACCTTTGGAAGCTACATCAGACCACTCAGGATCCTATTTGTACTTATTGTTAAGACGCCATGAATTATTCAATGTTATTCCAGTGACCTGGGAAGTTCATGCACAGAATTTGCCTCCCACCATGCTGGGGTTCATTCACCTGAAGCGCTGCATCTCACAGACATGGTAGACCACGTCACATGCTGTGGGAATGGATAAGATCCTGCCAGCTTCCAGCCCAGCAACAAATGGGACCAGCAATGTGAGATGCTGGGTGCAGAGGGCAGGTCAGCCTATCCCTATTTATAGAGAAATGGAAGAGACAAAGAGATGATATGGTTCTTCACATTTGTAAGATAGTTTCACTGGGTTCAGAATAATTTCACTGAATTCTCTGGATTGAGAATTCTCGGTTCCCATTTGTTTGCTTGCTTGTCATTTGTTTCAATTCCTTAAAGATTTTATGATAGGATGATGTCCCAAAGTAAGTCATGCAGGGTCAAGTCCATGTTGAGGCAGAGAGCTTGAGAATCAGGCAGTAGAAAATTGCAGAGAGCTGAGCCAGGAGTGAAAGAGGGAGATGTAATACAAAGAAATTGAGAGGTATCAATTCTCCATCTAAATGAAAGGGGCCAAAGAGTCTAATCCCCAACCCCATAGACATTGGTATTATAACTCCTTAAGCTTCCCTTTGCTGGTAAGAAAATTAGACTGTGTATTTACATTTTAGATATTTCAATTATGCTCTTATTCTGCTCCTCGCTTTTTATAAAATTTAATTCTTTTTTGCACTCTCTTAACGCTACCTCAGAACAACCACTTCTCTTTCTCTCTCCAAATGAGATGCTATGAATACTTGCCAGAAATATCAAGTTAATGCCCAAGCCAGCTCTGTGCTCTGATTTATCTTCCACATTGACTTGGAGTAACAGAGCCATACATTAAGGAACAAAGCTCGCTGCTGGGGTATTTATAACCTTGTCTTTTAAAACATTTGGCAGACGTTCAGACCCTCCATATGTTCACAGTATTAAACTTTACCATAAAAGGAACTAAAGAGTTCCATTTGAAGAAAGCTGGTATTGTATGGTCTGAAAGTCTGGCGGTTTAGAAAAAATAATCAAGTCCAACTTGAAATAACAGACATTCTATGATCCTGCTGAAAGTTTAAATCTCACACAGCAAAGTCCTGCTCCCCCTAACACTGCAGATGTCATATTTCAGGACCATTTTCAGTGACTCGGAGCAGATGCAGTGAGCTTCTGAACCTGGTTTAATAAGGAAGAGATACCAAAGGGGTGAGGATTAGACAGGAATGCTGTGGGGAAGGGCACCGTGGACCAATCCCAGTGTGCCCTCGTTCCTCCCCTCAGCAAAAGTAAAGCCTCAGCGAAGTTAGGGAGTCTCCCCAGGGGGTCAGAGACCCTCCAGGAGCTATAGAAGCCAATCTATGCAGATACGGAAAGGAATTACTGGAACTTGTATTGATGTGCATATATAGAAATGGGATTTATATCCATTCATCTAAAAATATATGTTTTTAAGCTCTGGACTCATTCATTGAAGTGGGCACCATTTGATTCTCTGTCTTTCTTTCGAGAGTCGTAGATCTTAAACGATCTTTGAAGTAGCCCATGAAAGGGTGAGAGCTCTGAAACTTCACAAGGGTCCCGTTCTTCCTTAGCCTTTGTGTCGTGAGCTCCTGCATTTGGAGCTGATGAGTGACGTGGAATTATGGATTATGTGATGTGGTTTTGGTTAAATTCATTAATTTTAAAAGATATGGATTTTAAAAATACTCGGAAAGGGAATATGGATGGAACATAGCACTAAGACGGCAAGCAAAGGGGAAGGAACTACTCTAGTATGAGACCTCATTGACCCCTTTTTCACAGGGACAAAGTCATAGACAAGGTCAGATGTATAAAGAATCAGAGAAGCCCAATTATACAAAATGTAATGCAGTACTCTGGATGAGACTTTGAAACAGAGAAAGAACATTCGTGGGAAAATGGAGGAAATCAAATTAAGTCTGTTAAGTTCAATTAATAATATTATATAGATCTTAATATCATAGTATGGAGAAATAGTTATATATGTAGTTAATCTAGGGGAAAATAGGCAAAGGGAAGGCAGGAAGTTTGTTCTTTTTGTGCAACTTCTCTATAAATTCATTTTTTTCTCAACTAGAAAGTTTATGAAAAGAATTCAAGGTGAACTGAGGATGAATAATTATAAAATAAACCAAACATTCTGGTGATGAGGGAAAAAAAAATGCCAGTAAACTGTGAAATGATTTGAAATTCTAACCAAAGAAAACCATCTTCAAGACTGATTTTCATCCTTTACATCTAGGATAAAATTCATTCTAAGTACACGATTTTTAATTCATGAAGAAATGGAAATAACTTCTTTTTGAAAGAGGCTTATGCTACGGAGAGAGCATGTTTTGAGATCATTTTCATTGCTGTGGGATTTTCTGGCTAACAGGATTCACTTCACTTTCAAATCAATGAAGTATTCACAGATTCACAGTTAAAACATATTATCAATAAGTAAAATAAAATATATACACATTCATAACTTAAGGAGAAAAGAGTTTAACTATCTATCACTGATATATGGCCAAACGGTTTTGTTTTAGGAAGTGAGATTCACTTGTTCAAGGCAGCGTTATGATTTAGTGTTGATGAGAAGAAAAGGTGAATGGAATCTGTAAGAAATGCATGGGATTGCCAGCACTCCTCTTCACCCAAGAAACCCTAGAACCCTGGTTTTCAAAAGGATTGTCCTCAGCATCACTTAGATGCTACATGCTTTATAAAATAATACCTTTCCTAAATTTGGAAAAAAATGTCATGACTATGACATGACTCATATTAGTAAATCTATTTCTAGGAATTCATTGCACGGGAAGAACCAGAGATCCATTCTTTTATAAATAAAGATGCTTATGATAGCAGTGTTTCCAATATAAAATAAATTTAAGCAAATTCAACGCCCCCCCCTCCAAAATGATTAGACTCAATATTATTTAAACTCTTATAAAGCTGTTCCAAATATTATATTGAATTATGGAAGCCTATTCAGGATCTTTGTTAAAGATTCTGATGTCTGTATGCAAGATGATGTTAGTAGAAGAAAACAGAAACAACCATATGTGAACTGATCCTGAGCCTGATTGTTCTCATTTATAAAATGGAGACAATATATACTGACCATATCATAGGGTAGTTTTGAAAACCACAGGAAGTCAATAGTGGTAAAGTGCACTGGTGGAGTGTGGCCCAGCCTCTTACCCATGATGAGTGTGGGTCAAGTAAGGAAGCTTGTGAACCCCACTGGAGCCTGGCTTGATACATGGATTTATAGTCCTTTATTCTATGTGAAAACTGGTGCTGGCCAGTGATTTCTGGAGTGACCTCTGCTTAAGGAAGGTGCCTGCTACTTCAAAACAATGCTTGCCACTGAATCCGCTCTAGCACCAAGTAGGCTACTTGGAGGCATTTGGGTCAAGGTCATGCAGACTTGCCTACTTCCTGGCATGTTAGCTGCATTTGAGGAAAGAATGAAGAGAATAAAATTCTCTCTTCTCCTCTTCTCACCTAGCACCTCTTCTCTCAACCTCCTTCTTCCTTCCCTTCACTCTTCCTTCTTCTCACCCCAGTTACAACAGTCTGAGGTCTGTCCAGTCATCCTTCTCCGTCTGTCTATTACATTACATTTTCCTCCCATAAGTCTATTTCATTTTATCTCACTGTGTGGTCTTAAAATTGATGGCTTCATGTCTATCTCCAGGAAAGACAGGGATGTGAGCTTCCTTGTTCTTTATCTATATCCTAAGGCCAAGGTCAGCAATTCATGCATAGTAGGCTCACAGGGGATTGTTGTTGATTTGATTGCCAAATACTTTTTGATTGCCTACTATGTGTAGAAACATCTTAATATTCATTAAAATATGGTTCTAGGAAGTCCAAACTAAAATATAAATATGTTACTCCATAGAATTCACCATATTAAAGTGAAATTATCTATCAAGTTAGAGTTTTATTTGTTAATTTGCCTATGGAATATAGAGGTGTCACTAGTGCAAATAGATTCATGTTTGTAAAAATTCATCAAAATCTTTCTTTTATGTCTTCCCTAATTGACTTTAATCTCAGGCAAGCCCTCCTCACATCCTCTCAGATGACAAGCACTGAGAAAGTCCTTATTCTATGACATGTAATAAAAACAAAAATTATGAGTATGATTCTTAGTTGGCCAAACTTTAGTCATGCTTCAATCTCTCAATGAATCAACATCTTACTCTGATTTATTAGCAGGAGTCAAAGATACAGAAAATTTATGAGATGAGAGAATAAAAGGGGTAGTTTGGTTCCAAAGGAAAAAAACTTTGTAAAATGAAGAGAGAGATAGAGATAGAGGCAGATGTAAGGAAAGAAAGAGAGAGGTAGATATAGTGGCAGAGGTAAAGATAGAAAGAGAGAGAGAGAGAGAGAGAGAGAGACACTATGTTGGAGAAACAAAAATGCAATTGCTCACCATAGAGAAGTTAATCAAAAGAGGAAATTCCTTTAATATTATAAATTCACAAGAAGTCACATTTTCTCCAATTGTCAACACCCTTCAAGACAAATTCCAAACATAACTTCCTTTGTGAAACCTTTCCCCCAAATCCCAAGAAGAGCTAGACATTTGTGCCTCTGTGCTCTCTGGCTCTTTGAATGTGCTTCTGTTATTGCACATACCATATCCCACTCAATCTCTTCCTGGCTGTGTCTCCCCAGAAATACTGTACAGTGCCCAAGGGAGGGCCAGACAGCATTCTCCTCCTCCCCCTGTTCCTTCTTTCTCTTCCTCTCCTCCTCTTTTACCTCCTCCTCCCCTGTCTCCTCCATATCCTCCTTTGTCTTTTCTTCTGTAGCTTCACAATCAACCACAGTAGCCTCTTTAGAAAGGTTTGCTAATAATTTCAGTCATGGATACAAAAAGGGGAAGGAAACTGAGAAAAAAAAGCTAGGAACTGTTCAAGAGATAAAATAATCAGGAAAATTCTTCATGAGATGATATAGTAGGAAAACTCTATCCCAAACCACCCATTGTCTCCCTCCACCGCACAACGGTAGACAGTAAACATCATTCCGATAAATCTGATTAAGCACATTGATCCAGCTACCTAATAGCAGGGCATGTTATTAATCTTTTTAGTGACTTCAGTTAATCGCATGTAAAATGGGGAATAAACAGCCACAAAACAAACAATTGAAGAATAAATTTAGAAAATGCATTTGAAAGTGAGCAGCAACAGGCCTTTCGTCGGGGTTAATTTTACTTCTTTTCCATGTACCTTCCTTACCTTATTGTTCCTCACTCAGTTACCTCTCTGCCTCGGAAACCCTCATAGAATATGCAGCCAACTGCCAGGCTAACTTATTTTCTAAGCCATGCTACCATTTCATGACAATGTTTTGTCTGAAATCTCTATTCTGATTTTTCTGATCATCTTTGGGATTTGCTATTGAGGTAACATTATATTTTTGCTTGTTTGTTTCTTCAACCCATACGTGTTAAAACTCCTTTAGAACACGTCTTCCCAGTAGGTGTAATGAACCTATTTCTTCCACTTTACTGGAAACACAAGTGACTGTAGAGATTTGGAACAAAATCAGGCACCCAGCCTGTGCAAGGATCTCAGACAGGGAAGGATTTGGGTAATGATGCACTCAGGGAATAAGTGCTGCCCTCTGCTCACTGCATGGTAGGATTACTGCAAATGATGGACACTCACACCTAGAAAGTAACAGAAGCCCCCAAAATCAGAATGACAAAAATTATAAAAATCATCTTATTTTTTTTCTTCTTTTCCTTAAAATGCGTCTCTTCTTCCTTTCTCCATTTCTCTCCACCGTTTGTTTATGATTAGCTTTATTCTCTTTCAGACAAGACAGGTAGAAAAAGTAGATCTGATAGCTCCCTGTTGGCCATATTCTTTCAGATCTTTATCTTGGGAAGAGTGCTCCCTCTTATTCTTTCTCTCTTTCTTGCTCCTCCCCTTCCCTTTGATCCTCTCCCCTATTTCTGCTCCCCTTTCATTCTGATTTGTCTTCTCTATGATTGGCTAGGCTAAGGTTGATATCTACTTCCTTGGACCAATTTCAGTGTATGCAGAAAGAAGGAATGTAATACCAAGATTGCCCAGGCCAGTGTGAAGGCCCTGAACCAGGGTGGACATCTCTATCAGAATCTTGTGGTTGAGGAAAGATACTGGAGAGATACACTTATCAAATGCCCACTAACCAGTGGGAAAGCTCAGTGCCCTTGTGAAGTAATCATATTCATGGGCATCACACAGAATGATACCAAAGTGACTCTGGCTTCACCAGTCTGAGATTCTTGGAGACAAACTTCAAGTCCAACATAGTCAAATACCACTTGTGAACTGGTCTCCTCAAAAGAAGGGTGAACAGCTTATGGTAGCCCCCAAAGGAAACCTGACGCTTGTTTTTATAATCTTAATTCTTGTTTTCTTTTTTTTACATTAGATACACTTTATTTTTTAGAGTAGTTGTAAGTTACAGAGAGGTCCCATATACTAACTTAGTTCTTCCCATCCTCCGCATGGTTTCTTTTATTGTTAACACTTTGCATCAACATAGTACATTTGCTACAATTGATAAACCAATATTAATATAATATTTTAAATACCACAGATTACATTAGCCTCCAATGTTTTCATTGTATATTGAATCAGTTTTAAAAATTTTATTGTGATGTGTATTCTTTATTATGGTATCATCCAAAATGATTTCACTGAGTTAATAATCCTCTGTGATGAACCTATTCATCTGTCCCTGGCAATTACTGTATGGTCTCCTTAATTTTGTCTTTTCTAAAATGTCATGTAATTAAAATCATATAGCATACAGTCTTTTTAGATTATCTTCATTCAGTCAATAGTAGCGTTTAAGATAACTCCATGTCTTTTCTGTGGCTTGATTGTTTATTTCTTCTATATCATTGAGTTATATTTCATTATCTGGCTATACTATAATTTGTTTATATATTCACATATTGAAGGACATCTTGGTTGATTCCACATTTTGGCAACTGTGAATAAAGCCGCAATAAATATTTGTGCACAAGTTTTCAGTTCATTTGAGTAAATAGGTAGGGGGTGATTGCTATATGATAGGGTGGGCCTGCCAAACTCTCCCCAACTAGGTGTACCATTTTTCTTTCCCACCAGGAATGAATGAGAAAGAGTTTCTTTTGCTCCACATTCTTCCAGCATTTGGAGTTTTAGATATTCTATGAGGTGTGTAGTAGAAGAGAATATTTATTTCAAGTTCTCTCTTGCTATCATTCCCTGTGATTCCAAGGACGTGACTCATTACTTTCTTTAAGAAGGCATAGTTATTACCTGTGACCTGCATGAATGGCTTTTTCATTCTTATCCAAAACTATAAACTTTGCATCAGAATTGCAGTTGGTCCTTCATATATATTGGTTCTGCATCTGCAGATTCAAATTATCCAAGAATATTTTTTTTTTAAATTATGGTTCTACTGAATATGTACAAACTTTTTTTCTTGTCACTATTCCCTAAGCAATACAACACAACAACTATCCACAGAGCATTTACATTGCACTAGTTATCATAAGTAATCTAGAGAGGATTTAAAGTATATAGGAAAGAGCCCATAGGTCATATGCAATTGCTATGCCATTTTATACAAAGGAATTGGGCATCCTGAGATTTTGATTCTTTGGGGGTACTAAGACCAATTCTGTACTAAAACCAAGGAGTGATTTTATGTACAACCCTGGATTTCATTCTACTCTTACTTCTCTAAAATTCCTTGGAGGGTCTTGAAAACAGATCACAAACTCTCCCAATGAGTGCCCAGAACATGGGCCAGAACTGTGACTTTTCTCTCAAGTCCCTCAGCTTCATCTCTTACTGCTGGGCTTTCCTAAGAGAGCCACAGATCCTCAGGATTGTGTTCTGAGCCAGTGCCAGTCTCACCAGGCATGGAGACCTTTTGAAGCAATGACTTCACTACTCTGAGATTCTAGTTCCTCATTTGCAGAGAGAGCATCTGGGAGGATTGAATGCAATAGCTGGTATGAAGGTCCCTGGAACAGAGATCAGCAGAAGCAGCTGTTCGACCACCTGCTTCCTTCCTTCTCAGTTACTTGGTTTCCTCATAGCTCCCTTTGTGCAGCTGGCCACACTAGTCCCTAATCAACTGTGGTACTACATTTCCAGTTCTGCTTCCTGGCGTCATATCAATCTGCCTTGATTCCCCCCAGAGCTATTAATGGGCAATGCTATCTTAGGTGTGGTGTGATCATAACACACCTGTCACCTTTCCCCATCAAAGACCTTGGCTCCTGGTTCTCCAACCCAAATGCTCTCTCCTCCAACATGTTGCCTTGGTACAAAGCATTCTGTGCCCCTTCTAAGAAGGTGGCTGCTTGGGATCCTGTTTCAACTCCAGAGCTTCCCGAAGTCACTTCTACTTTGTTTTGAAAGGCTCATTAGAAAATAAACTTTAACATTTATGTACAATAAATGCAATGTATGCGTTTGTATGTCAAACTCAATGTATTTTGACAGCTACCTAGATACCTACAGCTATCTCTGCAATCCAGAAACAGAACACCGAGGACTAATTTTTAGCACAACTGTCTTCAATTTAATTCATTTCCATATTTTTGTGACTAGAAATTATCTTTCAATCACAGCTTCTCACCTGGGTGAAAGATGTAAATAAAATTAAAAGTATTTGTTAAAAATTTGCAACAGTGTTGCCCATAAGATATCATCCTTCTTCCTGTCATTTAAAAATAGTGGCACGATATCCTGGATCCCTAATGATGCCTGAATAAAGTCTGTACTCCAGTCTGAGGGCCATGAGTGGGTCTGATCCAGAAGTAGGTTAATATGCCTTTTTAAACACCTTGAGATTATACAGGGGATGTCCCTGTGGGGACACTTGGGCAATGTTGAAAAGTTTATAGCATGGGTCTTAAGATATGGGGTATTATTCCTGGCACCGTATTAGAGAGTTTCTTCTGTCAAGTCATTTTGACGGCTAAGTTGGTATTGATCTCTACATTCTCAAATATCAAAACCGACTTGTCAGTGATAAAAAGAAAGTGGCCAGAGACCTCCCAGGAATTTCCTGCTAGAAAAAAAAAAAAAAGAAAAAAAAAAGAAATCTTGTTCTTTGCTGTCCAAATGCTCAGCATGTTAAACCTCACTTTGAATTGGTCTTTCAGACAGATAATGAGGTGGTAACACAATACAGGACTGTAATAGAAATGGATTGAGTGCAAAAGAATTTCTCAGGATATGAGCTGAGATATGTATACAAACCGGGCAGCAATCATTAATAAAATTCATTCTTTGGCCTCACTCTCGATCTGTCTTTTCTGCACAGTTGGATACTGGGATATTTTAGAAGCGAATAACACATCAAACAACACATCTGCGTGGTTAATGAAGGTGTCAGACTGGAGTTGGGTTTTAAAATGGAAATCCTTTGGCATACTGCAATGAGGAGATAAGATACTTTTCATGGATTGCAAGAATTTAAATAGTTTGAGTTTCTTTCACAGAATGTCCTTAAGTTTTAATAATATTCAGCACTTCTTAGTTTGCAATGAATGGATAGGAAGAGAATGTGTCATACATTGCCATAATTACTGAGAGGCTATTTTGAAAGTAAAGTAGCAGAATCATAGCTTATTTTTTTTGTATTTTTTTTCAATTAAAGGATATTTGAAGCCACTTTCATCCTCCTGCTCTGTTTTACAGTTGATTAAACAGAGAAATTCCTTATTCACTCTAGATAATATCAAACAGTGACACAGACTAGAACTGAACCAGAGTATTTTGGGACCATGACTTGAAGTTATGTTATATAAATGGTACTACAGGTACCAGATATGTGAATCATGTGTCAGGGGACCAAGTTTCTTTTGGAATCTCTGTTTCTCTGTTTTGCCTTGAATAAAAGAAGTTCAAGGTGGTTAGACCAGAATGGGTGGTCAAGAAATAAAATCTTGAATGGAACCCTAAGTTGGTGATGATATTTTGCCTGGAGAGATCAATGCTTAGGGCTGAAATAATCCTATCAGAGTAAGGAAGCAGTGGGAAAGTGAGTTCTAACACCATGACCAGCTTCCTCTCTGCCAAGTGAGCGACACAGGGTTTGTCCTTCTCTTTCAGCTTCTTCTTCTTTTTAATACAAAAAAGAGGGGAGATACCTCAGGCACACCATACAGATATTCTTTTAAGAATGAATTCCAGTTTTGTAGGCTACTTTAATGTGAAAGATAAAGCTATGAAACTTTCTGAAAAAATATTGGGGAATACCTTCTTTAACTTACAGTTGGCAAATAATTCTTAGGAAGGACACAAAAAGTGACAAAGGATAACTTTGACCACATTCAAATTAAGAAAGACTGTTTAAAAAAAATAAAACTTTAGAGAATGAAAAGGTAAGTCACACAATTTGAGGTTACTTACAACACATTTAGCTAGCAATGAAATCGAATCCAAGATGTATAAATGACCCCTACAACAGGCAAAAAAATATTATGACACAATTTAAAAATGTATGAAAACTTGAACAAGCATATCATTAAAGGGAATATTAAAATGTCCAATTAACTCAGGAAACAATGGTGTGACAGTCATTAGGGAAATACAATTAATATCAGAATGTGATATCCCTAACCACAACAAGTAGAATGGAAAAGAAAGTTGATACTCAGTGAGTTGTGGAGAATGGTCAGAGTTTGGTTTGGTCCTATAATAAGTTTTTAATGCTTAATTTTTATTTTAAATTCACATTTACTTTTTGTCAGTGTATTATAATAATAGTGGGGTTCTTTGTGATATATTCATACATGCACATAGCAAAATTGGTCTATTTTGTTCCTCAGTACTGCCCCTTTTCCTCCCTTCCTTTTCTCCTCCATTCTTCCCTTTTCTCTACTTTCTTCATTTCTCTTCTCTTTTCCTGAGATCCGTTTTCTTTTTTTTCTGACTTCTGCATATGAGAGAACACATGTGACTCTTGACTTTCTGAGTCTAGCTTGTCTCACTTAACGTGATGTTCTCCCATTCCATCTATTTTCCTGCAAATTAGTCAAACTTATAAAAATAAAACTCCATTGTGTGTGTGTTTATGTGCGTGTGTGTGTGGGGTGTGTGTGTGTGTTTCATCCATTCATCTGTTGACAGACACTTAGGTCAGTTCCATGACTTAACAATTGTGAATTGTGATGCTGTAAACATGGGGTTGACTCTCCAACATAAAAGCATAGGCATCACCTTCCTCACTAAGACTCCTACAGCTCAGCAATTAAAACCAAGAATCAACAAATGTGATGGCATCAAACTAAAAACTTCTGCCCAGCACAGGAGATAAGAGCATAAAGAGACACCCTACACAATGGGGGGGGGTGGGGGAATTGCCAGCTGTTCTTATCACAGAATTAAGATCCAGAATACATTTAAAAAAAAAACACCAAAAATCAAATAACCCCACAAATAAATAGGTAGATAAACTAAATGGACCTTTCTTAAAAGAAGAAATACAAATGTCCAATAAACATATGAAAAAATGTTCAACATCTTTAACAAATCAATACTACGCTGAGATTTCATCTCATTCCGGTCAGAATGGCAATCATTAAGAACACAAAAATAATAAATGCTGGCAAGTATCCAGAGAAAACAGAACACTTACACCTTGTTGGTGGAATTGCAAATTAGTACAACCACCATGGGGTTGTTGTATGGTGGTTTCTTGCCAGTAAGTTTTCTCAAAATGCTAGGAAATGACCTATCATATGACCCACCTATAATATTCCTTGGTATTTATCCAAAAGAATAAAAGTCAGCATACTCTAGTGACATATGGCTCTATTCTGTTTGAAAGATAAAGAAATAAAGCTATAAAATAACAACAAAAAACATACTTTATGATGCAGCAATTCTATTGTAAACATATTACCCAACAGAGAAGTGTATGTTCATGTGCTCCAAAAAACATGTATAAAGCTGTTCATACCATCCATATTTGTAAGAGCCACAAAGTAGAAAGACAATAGACAGCTGAAATGTCTGTTGACAATGGAAAGGATAATTTTTTTTCATATTCATGCAATAGACTTTTGCACCAAAATTAAACCACACCCAAACACAATGGTTCAAAGATGTCTCACAAATTAACATTGAGTGAACAAAATCAATGCTCCCACAGTACATCTTATTTTATTTCATTTACATAAAGTTCATAAGTAAACAAAACTAATGATGTTGTAGGTGAGAAAGGTGGTCATTCTCAATAGGAAGCACAAGTTGGAAGGATCCAAGAGGGCTTTCAGGGGTTGCAATTTGGGTCTGTTTCCCGGTACAGGTGCTGGTTACAGGATGTATTCCCTTTATTAAAATGGACTTATGTTCTTCTCTGACTATATTATATCTTAATAAAATATAAGTGAGGAAAAGTGGATAGTGGAATTTATGATGGCATTTATTTGACTTTAGTTTATACAAAATAACCCTGGAGTATTTACTACTAAGACAGATTTAAGGACTCTACTTCCAGAGACTGTTATTGTTAGGACCAGAGTTATCTACTTTAAAATATGCAATCCAGGCATTTCTAACTTAAAAGGCTCTTGGAATACATTTTGAGAAAGAAATATTGTAATAAGGAATCTTTCAATGTTGATACTTTAAAGCTCTATAGGCAACTAGCAGAATAAAGGTAGCCGTAAAGTCGTGAGGTTGACTTCACTGAGATTTTTGACTTTGGAAGTTATGCCTTGTCATTATGCCTGAGGCAGAGTTGGCTGTTTTCCACTGCTCCATCTTCTTGTTTTTTTTTTCTTCCACCCTCTATTTAATCATTTAATATAGATCTTGAAAACTGAGCTAAGGGAAAGGAAAAGGTTCTGATGATGGGCAACCTCGAGTTCACAGTAAGATTGGGTGGAAGGGACTGAGATTTCCCTTAGAGGCCATATTTCCACACATCCGTAACCTCCACCATCAACAACACCTGCCACAGTGGCACCTTTTCTGTGAGGACATGTCATTATTACCCAGAGTCCATAGCTTACATCAGAGCTCACTTTGGGTGTTGTACATTCTGTGGGCTAGGGGAAACGTACAATGATAGCTGTCCACCACTATGGTATTATATAGAATAATTACATTATCCTAAATTTCCTCTACGAGCTACTTGTTCATCCCTCCATCTCTCCAAACCCCTGGCAGCTAATGCTCTTCATTTTACCCCTTTTGCTTTGCCTTTTCTAGAATGTTATATTGCTAGAATCATACTTGGTTGCTTTGATAATATTCCACTATACAGATTAACAATATATATTTTTTATATCTATTTTCCTACTGAAGGGCATCTAGTTTGCTTCCAAAGTCTAGAAATTATGAGTAAAGCTGCTGCCAACATCCATATGCAGGATTTTATGTGGACCTAAAATTTCAACTCCTTTGAGAAAATGAATGGTAATAGGATTGCTGAATCCTGAGGTGAGAATGTGTTTAGTTTTCTAAGAAACTGTCAAATTGCCTTCCTACTTGACTGTAATATTTTGTGTTCTTACCAGAAATAAGACTTCCTGTTGTTCCCATTCTTGCCAGTATTTTGCATTGTCAGAATTTTAGATTTTTGGGTGGTGGTGGTAGGGAGCGCTTACCATCACTGGTGGAAATGATGGGGACAGGCAAGGTGACAGAAGAAGGAAGAAGTGACTTTATCCCCCAGAGAACACTGGGACTATTTTTCCTCTGGCTGAGATTACATTAAATCAGCAAGATAACATGAGATTTTTTTTCTATGCAAATAGAAATCTTTGACTAGCAGTAATATATGTCTTGAATTAATTTAAATGGGACAGTGATTAATGATGTTCAAATAAATTCAACAAATATTTGTCTATCTCTACCTCACTGTCTTGTCTCAAAAGAATGAATCATCTTACATGATTCATCTGTACACTGTATCTTGCATTCTTGTTTTTCTTTTTTTCCATTGTCCCTTGAGAAGTCATGCTTCAATAATAAATACTTTTTTCCCCCTGCACTTTCAGTATTTGTGGTTCTTCCCGACCAATATGAAAACATACACAAATATTTGCAATTAAAACAATAACATCAAAAAAATCTCCCTTTTGTTATTTCTATTCTTTGAATCACCATATTTATTCTTCCTTCCTAAATTGCTTGAAAGAAATGTCTAGCCACACAGGAATTACTTCCTCACTATTCAGTTTCCATGTTATTCACATCTGGTTAATGCCTCTTTGAAGTGGCCCATCACAACCCATCAAAGTTCTCTAGCTGGTGAATCCAACAACTAATTTTCAGTTTCTATCTTAACTTGAGGTTTTCTAGAATATTTCACCTTATTGGTCTCTCCCTCTTTTTGAAGATCACGTTCTCTTTGGGCTCAACCACACCAGGTTTTCCTGGCTTTCCAGTTACTTGCAGGAAAATGCAATAATTTTCCAAGCTATAACATTCCAAAGGAAGAAGATGTTAGCCATTCCTTCTCTTCTTCACGCACGCACGCACGCACGCACACACACACACACACACACAAATATATATGTATAAGAAATCTGTGAATCAATATCAATTGAGTCAAGAAAACAGAGACTATTCTAGGTAATTCAAATTTAATACAGGTAATTGGTTGCAGAAGTGATGGAAGAGCTGATAACTCAAATGAAACATGGTGAAAAAGAGAGATTTTACTAATATTGGGAAGCTGCTATCACTCTAAGGAATGGATAGACAAAGAGAAGAGGGTGAGAGTAGTAAAACCCATGAATGGGGAGCTAGAATCAGAGACAGGGTCGCCTTATTCCTCAGAGAATGAAAATTCTCAGTGAGAAGTTGAAACCATTGGGGGAACTCAGCCATTATGTACCTCAAATCAGAGATAAAGGAAAATTCTACTTCCCTTTTTCTTCCTATGCCCTCAACTCTCCCTTAGTGTTATCTGTTGATACAAGGAGAAGCTCATTGGTGTGCTGACATGGGAAATATTCCAGGAAATGATTTTTGGAAAACTGAACTTTTGAGTTATCAAGACATGAATAATGTGGTGTATTGATGCCCACATGGTTATCTGTGCCTATCTTTCCTGGTTATAACTTGGAGAGGTCACAAGGAAGTAACTTGTACCCCAGACTTCAACAGCTCCCTTGTGTCTATTTTGAGTGAGTGATCCTTTACTTCCACTTCAACTTATGCCTAGACATTGGTATTCTCAAGACCAACCTCCTGTTTGCAGTTGCCATTCTCTGCTGACTCCTGAAAAATTATAGCAGGAGGCCATTTGCCTGAGGCTGCCTCCAAACTTTGAACATAATGAGCTCTAAAAATAATGAACTGCACCCCAATTTACTACAGAAACAAGCCGAAACCTAACTTAGGAGTTTTACATGCAACTGAGTTTGACCAATTGCAAGAGGTGGGTCTTAGCCAACTCATTACACCATACCCAAAGAAGATAAATGCCAAACTGTCATTAATCAGGTAATTTCTCCCCTTTATTCTCTGTTTATCTAATATAAAATAAAATACTCACTGCTCACAGTGTTGTGCTCAGCTCTCTGACCCTCTTCAAATTCTGAATACTGCCTAATGCATGAATCATTGTTTGCTCAAATAATCTCTGCTCGATTTAATTTTTCTGAAGTTTTTCTTTTAGCATACTCAATACCTATATTGAGTATGCTTAACTTTGATCTATTTCAAGATATTCCTCTGAATAATTTATATTGTCTGATTGCCTTTTTTCCCCTAAACTATCTAACTTGTAAGATAATACAACTCAGTATGTCCTAAAGAGAAAGCCTCTTATGCTCCAATTTGTTCCTCCTCCTTAATAGTTTATCTTAATGATGGGGCCCGTATCTTCCTGATTGTTCAACTCAGCATCCTGAAAATCCCTTCTGTTCATATTTTCTATAAAACATTCAATTAATTAAAAAGGAAAGCAACTGAACATACTCTGAGCACCTCTTAAAGCCTGAATATTTGCAGTCTGATCATCAGTCCTCTCTCTGTTGCTGGGGCTCTTGTTTTCCTTTATCTTCATACTACAGTATTTGTCTACTCTTGTGTGTTCCTTCCAAGTCCACCCTTGTTCTGAACTATCAGCTTATCTTTTCCAACCAAGTGTTTAATCATTTTACTTTCTCATTTGAAATTCTTCAAAGGATTTTCACTATTTTTTTTAAAAAATAGATTTTTTTAAACTTATGACAAAAAATCATAAAATTGTACATGTTTATGGAATACCATGGGGCAGTCTGATAAATGTATATAGCATGCACATATTGGGTAACGTTAAAGTTAGATCTATCTCCTCATTTGTCATTTCCTTGTGGTAGAAATATTTAAACTCATTTATCCTAGCTCTTTGAAATATACAGGGCATCATTGCTAGCTATAATCATCCTAGCATGCAATACTACTCTAGGATTTCTTACTTCTATATAACTATCACTTAGTACCTGTTTGTCAACCTTTTGACATCTCTGCCTCTGCCTTACTCTCCTCCATAATCTCTATCTACCATTCTACCCTCAACTTTTTTTTGTTGTTGTTGTAAATTTATTTATTTATTTATTTATTTTTACTGATCCATTTTTGTTACACATAACATCAGGGTTCATGTTGACCAGATTATACAAGCATGGGATATAATTTGTTCTAATTCAGTCCCCAGAACTTCCCCTCTCTCTCTTCGTCTCCCTCCCCCTATTCCTTTCCCTCTGCTCTGCTGATCTTTCTGCTTTCTACTTAAATATATATACTTAAATTAGTGTCTTTTGGATGTCTATACAAGATGGCGAAAACCATTGTTTCAAATTCCACATGAGTGAGTTCACTGGGTATGCATGTCTTTCTGTGCCTCACTTGTTTTGCTTAACATCATGTTTTCCATTCATCCTATAGAACTAAATGTTCAATTGCCCTGCTCTATCAGAGGAGGCCCTTTCTCCTCTGCTCCCTCCAGCAGTGATTTCACTCCTTACTTGCCCAACACCTGTGATTTGCTAAGCTGTGTGCTAGAGGCAAAATGAACCAGCAAGGGAAAAGTAGACAAGGATATTACACAGGTAGAGCAAGGTAGGTCGGTTGGGCCTTGTGAATCAGGGGCAATGTTTTAATTTGCACTCTAGGTAAAATGGGTATCCAGTGCAGGTTTCTTTTAAATTATAAAGTTAGAGAAACCTATAGTAGTCCAGGTGAGAGATAATTGGATAGACCAGGAGGGTAGTATTGGATATAGTGTGTATGGGCGGGGAGGGGGTGACTGGATTCCTGAGCCATTTTAAAGATAGGACAGTCATGGTTTCAGGAAGGATTGGATATGTGGCATGCAAGAGCTATGGGAGTCAACAGGCATCCAAAATTTTTGATCTGAACAATTGGTAGGTGGAGTTCCATCACTGAGATGAAGAGGAGGAAGGGACTTAATTTGGTCATGTTCAGCTGATGGTGTCTATTTTCCAATATTTATGTGAGGATGTTCGTGAGGGTGTGATAATGGGTAGGCTTTTATCCTTCAGGACCCAGCTGAAGTCTAAGCTAAAGCAACTCCTCTCAGAAACTGGAAGGCAAAAATAGATCATTTTTTCTCCAGGTTTGCAATACCCAAAATAGATTCATAGATTCAAAGTTTTAAAATATTTCTAATTTAATTTTCTGATTGACATTTTTGTCATATTTTAAAATTTTACTTTTTGTTAGTGCAATATCGTTCCACATAACAGTAGGGTTCCTTTGACATTCATAAGTGCATATAACATAGTTTTCTTCATTTCAATTTCCAGTCCTTCCACTGTATTGATCCCCCTACTCCACTCAATTGGCCTTCCTTATATTTATTCATCCATGTTTAAATTGTGCATTATAGTTATATATAAAATTGGAATGAATTATGATATATTCATACAGGCACATAGAATGATTAGGTCAACTCCATTTCCCAAATATTTCCATTTCTCTCCCCTTCTCTCTTTGATGCCCTTCTTCTATTTCACTGATGTCCCTTCTATTTTTTAAAATAAAAAAAAAATTGGTCTAATTAGTTATACATGGCAGTAGAGTGCATTTTGACACACTGTACACAAATGGAGCATAACTTCTGATTCCTTTAGCTATACATTGTACTGAGTCACACCAGTGGTGTAATCATACACGTATATAAGGTAATAATATCTCATTCTATTGTCTTTCCCGTCCCCACTGCCTCACCTCTTCCTTCAGTCTTCTCTGCACAATCCAAAGTTCCTTCATTCTCTGCCTCCCCACTATGGATCAGCATCTGCTAAACAGAGAAAATAATTGGACTTTGGGTTTTGGGGGTTGGCTTATTTCACTTAGCATGATATTCTCTAGTTCTGTCCATTTACCTGCAAATGCCACGATTTCATTCTTTTTTTTTTCAGGCTGAGTAATATTCCATTGTGTATATATATCATGTGTTTATCTATTCATCTATTTTTGATTTTTTAAGATTTTGATTGACTTTTGTGAATTATTGAATAGATTAATGAAACTCTTTGCCCACAGTCACAACCTTCCTGAGGTGGTTCATATCAATACCCATTGAGGAAGAAATAGAAAGACTAGTTTAGTACAGACCAATGTGAGAACCCCCATGCACCATCTTAAGAATAGAAACTCCAGGAAGATCAATCAGGGCAGCCCTTGGGCATACATTTCAGCTGTATTTCTCCCTCTACACAACCTGGCTTTCTTCTCCTGCCTTCTACAGCTGTTGACTCCCCCAAGCTCTCCTTAATCAAGTCTGCTTCCAGAGTAACAGACCTGCAGAGTTGGTGGCAGGAGGGGTCTGAAATAGCAGTTGATGAGCTGGAACTTTACAGCAGGATCACTTGCTGCTTGCCTGGTAATGAACACCTACTGGTGCTAAGTGGAGCACAGAAAACTCTGGCACACTGTGGTCACCCACCATCAAACATTTACTCGTTGCAAACTGGGATGTACAATGGAGGACATGAGTGTTCTAGCTCCTGCAGAGTATTGGACCTTTGATGAAAAGGAGGGACACGGTAGTTATAAGAACAATAGAAGTGGATGTTAGTCTATGTTCTCATCTCTCTCAAAAAATATAGCAAAAGGCTGAAAGTAAATAATATACATTGACAGTGTGTATGGAAATCAGAGGGCATCCTTGCCAGCATGTGGAGATGTTCTCATTTCCTCTGGTGAGACAGCAACTAAGGCTAAGCAACAGGACAACATTTATTTAACAGTTAACTTAAAAACCAAGGCAATTGTGCTATGCAAAAGTGTCAAACCTGGTTGGACACAACACATATTAGATATTAAACTTGCAAGAATGTAAAATATATGTTATGAAAAAATAGGATGGGAACATCTAGGTTGACTAAACCTTAGAATCTTGATTTACCACATTTCTCTGAAGCTTCGGAGCCTGTGGCAGTGATGCACCCTCCATGTTTAAAAAGTTGCATGTCTTGTTGGCTTGAAGACATTTCACAGCCTTCACCTCCAGAAGATACCAACAGTTTCTTCTCCATGTTCCTCACTTACCTCCTGTGCCCTAGACCTCTAATAGCTTGGGATATGGTAAACCTAATAAAAGAAGTAAGAGACCATTCCTTAAGGCAACTAAAAGGACACAATAATAATAAACATTGGGATAGATGTGTAGAATCGGGTTCTGAGGTTGCTTACTGAAGGTGGCTGTCCTTTCACTCCAGAGCTTCTCGTGGAGCCTGACTTCTTTCCCTTCCCATCCCTTTCCCACCCACACACCATCATGGATGCGAGGAGCATTCCCCTACAAAAGCCCTGCACTGTAAACTCCATGCTGTGGTTTGGATGTCAGCTATTACCTCAAAAGTTCAAGTGTTGGAGGCCTGATCCCCAGAGTAGCAGTAGGAGGTGATGTAATCTTTAAGGAGGTTGTGGTCACTGGGGTGCTGCCCTGGGAAAGGAATGCTGGCCTCCTGGAATGAGTTATCAAGAGGGTGTTTTTATAGGAGTCTGAGCCTTGCTTCCTGGTCTGAGACATGATGTTTCCTTCTGCATATTCCACCGTGGGGCCCTGGCCAGAGATTGAGCTATGCTGTTTGAACTTTCAGCCTCCAAAACGGTGACCTAAATAAACTTCTTCTCTTTGTAAGGTTAGCTATCTCAAGTATTTCACTATAGTAACACTAAACTGACGAACAATGCACTTCATCCCTAAATCAATAATGTGGAGAATACATGTAATTAAATCTCTGAAAATGATTCCAAGTAACCCACTCAAGAACAGAATGTATGCTGAAGGGAAACACATTTTTTGTCCAAGTCAGGAAAGATCATTCTGAGACTTGTCAAAAAGTAAAATAGAAGGCTTCAAAAGTGGAGAAAAAGCTATCATATGAGCAATTCAAGCTGAGATGGAATGAGCATGTGGAAGAACAGTGAGACAAAGGACTTTTATTTCAAAAATTAAAATAGAAAAAAAATGACCTTTCTTAGTAGTACATCTAGCTTTTAAATATTGTAAAAGGGTGGCTGAAATATAAGCAGGTCACAGTGACCTGGAATGTACTTGTCTTTATTTCTTTCTTTTTTTTTTTCTTCTTGAGGTCTTCCTGAGTCAATTTTGCAGAACCCTAGGTTTCCATCTTGGAAAATACACCTTGAAAATTGCTTGGGTGGATGTTCTTACTGCTTTCCATCCGGTGATTCTTTGGGATTTGTGATTTAGTGGGAAATGATTCATCAGAAAGATTTGAAACCAAAACAACAACAACAAAATTACTAGGGTATATATGCTATGCCCTGAGCCTTACAGTTATCTTAATTACTAATTCATATATTCAGCATATGAACTATGATATAATCACATGCTTAAATATGCAATCATTTCTCAACTTGATTGTAATAACTTCTCTATAATAAAAAGAGGTCCCCCTTCATTGCTGTGTTGAGTAAATGTTAAATTAATCATGGACCCTTGCCAAATCAGCTTAAAAATAAAAACAAAAAGCAAATAAATTGCTTTTCCATGACTGAATCACACTGCCTGTCTTCCAGCAGAATTTTCGTAATTACTTCTTTGATTACCCAAGTGATAATATCAAGATGAATTCTCAACCTTTACCCCAGGCCTTTGTGTGCAAATACATTGGGAAAGATGGCCAGATTTCCTACTCCATGCAAAGGGGCAAAGCTAAGCCCTGCCCCAGTTCTATAACAGACTGAATGGAGCCTCTGATGGAAAGACAAGATAACAAAGGAGAAATCTTGGCAGGAAAATTACTTTGCTTTGAATCCTAATGGCAAGATATCTTGAAAAAGCCAAGTTTTCACATACATTTTTTTTCCAAATGTGCAGAGATTCAAAAGTGATACAAAATCTCTGCAACATGTAGCTATAAGGGAATACAATATATAGATGTACAACATGTGCAAGAAAACTCATTAAAATCACACTGTTTCAGAGTTTCACAGATTCTTGAAAATTTCTCAAAGAAGTTCTTTAATATCTCAGGAAGATAAGAGTTGAGGGTTTTGGAGGGAGGAGGGATCTTTTATGTGATCAAGTCTATCTTCCTCTCCTTACAGAAGAGGCAATAATTTTGTTGAGAAGTGATCTATCTAGATCTGTATTTAAAAAAGTAGCAGAACCACACTCTCTGCCTTTGCACAGAACTAATTTTAACCCATGAGTTACATCACTATTTTAGGTGAAATTTGATTTAAATATATTATTTTGGAATTAAAGATGTTTTTTACTGTGCTTTTTGTTTCCAAGACCCTTCTTCAGTTCTACTTTCTCTGGAGTCTTTCACATTTTCTCATAATTGGACTTATTAAAAGTTTGCTCCAGACTTGAAAAGAATATGCTGATCTTTCTGGAATGAAAACCTTCCCTTTTAGGATGAGAAACAAAAATGAGTAATTTCGATTCTATGGTTGAGGTTTGAGCTTAGACAGTGATGAGGAAGAAATTGATTGGCTTGCCCTGTGTCTTAGAAGAAGCACTGGAGAAGGTATTGAATACTGGATAATCAGAAATCTTTGTATGGAATAGGGTAGGAGGATCTTTGTTGCAGGAGAAGCAGGTATAAAGAAAATTGTAGTTTCCTGGTCCTGTATTTACAACCTCTTCAATTCTATTTAGTCCCATTGCAAAGTAAATGGGTTGGCTCCTTGGACAGTGTCCTCTGCCAGTTCTTTTGAGGTTCTCCTTTGCCTTTAAGCCAAAGTCACATGATGACTTCTGGTGAATGACTGAATGGGGTGGTGATAGTTTGTGGCATATTCTTCTTGGGGAAGCCCCCTCAAACATCTCTGTGGGAGACGGTAAAAGAGGGCATAGCTGCTTCTGTTCATCACAAGATGCTATGTCAGCCATCTTTCCTCCAGGGATCCTCCTCCCTTGGGCCAACAGAGACTCTATCAGATTCGCATCCACTCTGGTTACTCTCCTTGCCCATCTCTACTTCATCATATTTTCTTTCATAGATGTTATTTCCCAATAAGACTTTCCCTCCTGACTCTGTCTCAGTGGCTGTCCTAGAGAAACTGGTCTCTACCAATTTGAATGAAAAAGTAGCAGAAGGTAAGATGAATTTCCAAAATTGGGCTATTCTACCCCTGGTGTTGATGGAGCCTAAACAGCCCCTGGCACATGGTGGCCATCCAGATGTTAACATCTTCCTGATGATGACTTAGGAGAACACTCCAGTGGAGGGGAATACACCATCCAGTGTGATGCTTTAGGCTTTGGGGGCGGGGCATGAATAAATATGAAGATAGTGGATTTGGATGCTTGTTATTATCCAATAATGGATAATAAAATGCTGAGAACAAGCCATAGACAATTAAAAACAAAGTGTAGAGTTGTATTCTTTGGTAGTTTTGAAAGGAGCCCTCTTCTTTCACAGTGCCGGGCAGGAAAAAGCAGACAGCAAGCTCAGTATTGAATAGTCAGAGTGATTGACCATCAAGAGGGGCAAATGCTCAGCAAGGGTAGGCCTGTTATGACAAAACCTGCACCCTACATGGGAAAACATGGGAGACCAACATGTCAGATGGAGAGAGCTGGTGGTAGCCACGCTTCAGAGATTTTTAACTATTCAGATGTCTCTCAAACTTATAATTCCAAACAGATGCCTGCCTCAGTGCACTCTGAAGACCTACCTGTTTACCTGGGCAGGAAGATAATGCAAAGAGTTTATTCTTTCTAAGGCAAGGCAAGTGGTCTCTGCCTACTTGATGTCCTCACCAACTCTTCTAAGCATTAGGCCTCTTAGAAGCGTTAATTAACATCATGACCCCAATCATTTATGCCTGAGAGAAGAAGCAGACTATAATCCAAAGGAATTCCAGACCTGCCCAGTGAGTACTAACAGGGGCCAGAGGAATGCCCAGGAGACTTGATTCTCAGGGTACTGGATCAAATTAAAGCTTTTGGAGGAGAACATTGGATGAAAGAGAGTTTATTGATTTGGAACATTCTCTCAGGATTCAAAAACCTGGTATAAATCCCAGGGGGTGCTATGAACTCAGTATTTAAAATGACTTCTACAACCCTGAAAACATGACATCCATACTGAGCAAGTCTAAAATGCCTGAATTTTTATAGCAGATGGCAGGGGGAAAGATTAAAAGGCTAAAAAAGAAAAAAAAAAAAAAAAGAAGAGACACACTTGAGTGGCTGCATTTAGATGATGACTAAAGACCCATTTGAGGATTGTGTTCCACAAGTGCACACCATTCACCAAGGTCATCCAGAAGGGATTAGGGAGTGGCACCAATGTCATTAAGTTCTGTAGAGGTTCTCTCTGCATCCCAGGAATGATAGTAAGAAAAATAGTCATAGAATGTTGTTTATTGACAGCAATGAGAATTACAGGGACACAATGACAAGGCCAAAGTGGTGGTTCCTAACTACTAAAAAGCCAGTAGACTAAAATTATCATAACCACTGGCAAGGTCAGAGTGGCAGCCAAGATGAAGGAGAGTAATAGGGATGGTAAATGGAAAGCAGTATCTCTAGGAGCCAAAGGGGCAGTACCCAGCAAAGCAATAAAGGTATTGCTCTCTCCATCCCTTCCCTTTTCTTTCTTCCTATCTGTATGTACTAAGTATATAAAAAAAAAAGCAAGGAGGAGAGGATGAAGTGATTTCTCTTATATAATGTCATAATTCAGTGTCTAAATTTTAGGGCAAGATTTTAGACCTGAAACCAACCAATTGATGAAATGTCTGGGTTTCTAAGCTACAGGACCATGTAACAAGATGACACATACACACTGTAATGATTTCCTCCAATGATGCTTCTGAGCATTTTAATCGTGTGATGACAACCTGGAAAATGGAACTACTCAGGTACTTCAAGGATATTCGGACAAAGACTCCAACTGGACTTCGATGCTAAGAAACCCAAAGCATTATCATAGTTTCTCTTTTTAATAATGAGGTCGTTTGGGAATCAGATAATTGATGGAATCTTGTTCAAAATCGGGCAGTGGCTCCAACCAGTGGTCATTTTTCCTCTCCAATAATCTAAAAGGGGATTGGCCTTCTCAGAAGGTTCAGCTCACACATATTATGGTTTTGGGTTGTGAGACAAGGTTTACAATCACAGTAGAGAAGAAACAAGTGGAAGACTCTGATGTCAAATTAAAACTAGTTTGTCAGTGGCCACCCCAGTGCCCACATGCTGGGTATACCAATGAAGTAGCTGTGGCGGCAAGAGATGGTGAATATGTTATTATGCTGGGTCCAAAGGCATGAGCTCCAGTTTGCCAACGTTATCTGTTGCTCCCTCCTCTAACTATCCATTTGCCAGCAAGAGAGACCAATTCTGAACACTCGCCATGGTGCGATTTCTCAAGAAGGAGGGTTTTTCAACTTGATAGAAAGTCGACTTTATCACGACTTTTCCATTTTGGAAGTTTTATTCATTTGTTTTTATGGGATAGACACATATTCCAAATAAGGTTTTGCTATTTCTACTTGTAGGGCCTCAATCACCATCATTATTCTAGGGATTAAGAAGTACCTGATCTACAAGCATGGGATCTCAAACACAGAGCATTTGACTAGCAAAGGCACTTTAGGGTGAAAGACAGACGACAGTAGTCCCAATATCCTGGGATCTTGTTGATCATATTACACAGAAAGAGTGCATGTCCCAGAAGTAGTGAAATGATCTGCTGAAGACTTAGCTCAAAGACATACTTTGAGTGTAATAATAATAATAGTAGTAGTAATAATGATGATTATGATAATAGATATGAAAAGATGAATTGATGTCCCCAGAATATGAGGTATCTATTGAGTTAATGCCATTTATATGACTCTCTGTCTTCCCTACAAAGATGACATGGATTTGGGAATAAAAGTAGATCTAGACATAGATCCAAAAATTATTATTGGCAGTGAGAATAGCAAGAAATGGTTAGATATGAGAAGGATAAAATAAGAAAGGGTAAATAAGCAAGATTCATGGTTTATAGCCTCTAGTGGGAGTGAGCAACCAAAGTGTCTCCCAGGTCCAAGTTCCAGGAATGACTTATGCGCTGCTTGTTGAAATGAGGAAGAGAAGAGAAGATTGAATGGAACAGATATTCAGATAGATTTTCACTGTTAATTTTGAATGGTCACTCATATCTTGTTGGACAGTGCCAAGGGGTAGAATGGATACAAAAATAGAAAACTGCAAGCTCCTCATCATCCAAAAAAATTTTTATTTGCTCTTCTCTGGGTTCATGCCTGACTGAAGTATAATATATATTGGCATTTCAAGAAAAATCATATTAACATTGATACATCCTCTGTATATGTATATTCCTTATGACTCGGAACACATTTTTTTTCAGCCTTTATCATGAACTCCATAAAATTTGATGTAATGAAATGTTTCTTCGATGGAGGGAGGGTGAGGGGGGCCAGAATTAGTGTATTTCATTGTAAAGAGGCCCAAATGCCTTCTTAGAATTAAGGCACTTTTTTCTGTGCATTTTAATTTAATGAATCATTTCAAATGTTGGCACCTGGACAGCTGTCCTCTCAATTATAGATCTCATCCATGCTTTTGGAATTGAATTGGACTTTATAGACTTTCTTAAAAGGACTGAAATTTTTTGGCTCATAGATAGAAGCACTTATTCAAAGTTTTCTAAGTTAAAAACTCTCCTGAGCCTCATTGCTAATAGTTGCTCATCTGCCTTCTATTGAGCATTTGGGTTGGAATTTACTACCTCCAGGGCAGCCCACTGCTGTGGACAACTATAGTCTTACCAACCCCACCCACTTCTTTCCTTTCACTTATAACTTCCTGTCTTATATTGGAAGGACACCTCTTCCTTTGAGTCATCTATTTTCAAGGTCAAATATACCCCATTGGTTCATTATTACTTCTGTACAGTTACTTCCAATTTACTTTTGCCCTTAGTCATTTCTTAATAATTAAATTCTCCTACTTTTAATCATAGGCCCTCTTTGACCTTTAAATCCATTTTATTAAAATACGTTTTACATAAAATAAAATGTACCCATTTAAAATGAATAGCACATCGAGTTTTAACAAGTATACCTACCCCTCAAACAACATCCATAATCAAATATAGCATATTCTTGACCTCCCCCAGAGTCCCCTGGGGCCTCTTTTCTACCTACTCCCAACCCTTTACCCAGGTAGTAAGTGATCAGATTTCTGGCCTGGTAAGTAAGTTAGTTTTGCCAGTTCTTCAATTCCTTCTGTGCTTCGCTTCTGTTGCTCATTGCAATGGGTTTCTCAGATTCATCTCTACTGTTCCATTTATCAGTTGTTTTGTCCTTTATATTTCTGAAGAGTATTCCTTTGTACTTACTGTAACACAATTCATTAAGCAATTTACCTATTGGTGGACATCTGGGTGACTTCAAGCTTAGGACTATTACCAATAAAAATGCTTTGAACATTTATGTATACATTTTTCTTATGTAAACATCTAGGAATGGAATTGTGGGGCCATCCTTCTTTGCTTTTTAAAAAATAGGAGCCTAAGAAATTACATTACAATTTTCCTATCTATAAGACAATCTTTCTCTACAATTGTTCTTCTATACACATATGATAGTGTTATGCTCGAATTCAGGACCCCCAAAAGACCACCAGAGACCAAGATCGATGTAAGCAGCAAAGAGGTGTTTATTGTGAGCTAGCTCGGTCCTCTGTGCGCACACAGCAACTGGTGATGCTGAGAGGCCCGAGCCCAGGGTTTGCAGCAGTTTTATACACTCTTTGGGGAAGGCAGGGACTTCACATACATCATAGCATCTCTCAGCAAATCATCACACACCGCGGGAAAATCAAATAACAACTCTAAAACATGGTTAGCACATTCACTGGTGGGAACAAGTTGGGTAAGGGTGATTGGTTAGTACAAGAGGGGGATTCCTTTGAACTGATTGGTTTAAGCCACGAGGGGAGTACATGCTGAACTACATGGTTTCCCAACATATTATCAACCACTATAAACTATTGGGAGGGTCATCTGGCATCCCAGTTATTTTCCCTGTCTCATGCTGATTGGTGGTTGCTAGGGAGTTGCTATGGGTCCTCACCTAGACTGACTGAGTCAGAGGCACCTGGCTCCATAGATCTCTCCTGTTATTTGTAGATAAACAACTCAGCAGGGTGGGTATGTGCCTAGGAGTGCTCTGTGGGTCTTTCCAAGGACAAGGGTCACGCCCCCTTCCTTGGACAGGCTTTGCTCTGAGGTAGAGGCTGGTTTCTCAATAGGATTGCCTATTTACATTATATTTAAATAAAACACCAAATTTTAGAAACAGACAGGCCTGAATTTGAGGTTCGGCAATATCCCTGATTAGGTTGTGATATTTGGCAAGTTACTGAATTCTCTACGCCTCAAGTTTTCTCAACTGCAAAAGGAAGAAAGCAGAAACATTTGCCTTGTAGGTTACTGTGAGCATCCAGTGAAATTTGAAAAATCAACACAAAGCATTTATCACAATTCCTGACATACAGTAAATGCTAAACAGATAAATACAACAAAGCAGCAAGTCACAGAATAGCTCACCAAATTGGCTGTCTTTAGAGCAATGTTGCAGAAGATGCAGGGCAGCCTCAGGACAAAAAATGCCAGGAATGAATAAAAACAACAACAAAAAGTGTTGGTCAAAGAAGAGCTTCCTGACATGTATGCATTGAGCCATAAACGTTTGCATATGAACCAAGGTTTTCCCCCCCAAGGCACATCACCCCCCAGCCTACTAAAAAAATAATATACATATTTGTGTCCTAATAAAATATTTCACATTACAGAGCACTTTCTCAATTACAATAGCTTGAACAAAGAACTGTACATTAGCCTGAAAGGACCCCAATCAATATTAGTTTGGATTGCTTAAAGAGGTCACTGGCAGAATCAGTTTAAAAAAAAAAAAAAGACAAGGTAATTTAGCACAGTTTAGCAATTATTCTGGGGCTCTGATCTCACAATTGCAAGTTTAGATGCTATTATAAACAATCCTTTTAAAGATGACTTTTAAAAAGAAATAGAGTTAAGTAGTTACATTATGGAGGTCACAAATTTGTGCTTGCAAGATGAATGGAGAGGCATACAAAACAGAAGAGAGTAGAATAAATGGTTATTCAGAGCTCCTAGTGGTATAAGCAAGCAGATTCAAAGTCTCTGTCACACAGAAAACTTTGAGAGAAGTGAAAATATGTTCACTAGAGGATTGTGTTAAATGACATAAAGACACTGATCTTAAAAGATAAGAAAAGATTGATGTTATATTCAAATGATAAAAGACTGGCAACTAAATTAATAAATTATATATATATATATATTTTTTTAAATTTCTACTCTGGACAAACAGAAGGTCTACTTACATTTGAGTTTACACAGACTATGTTGAACCTATTCTAGCCAAAAATTAAGTTCATTAAAAACCTTGGTAAATATAAGACTGAGAATTAGAGATTTCTGAGGCTTTTGTCAAAGGGATGGGATGTGATCTGTGTGTTCATGGCTGGGACTTTGATGATATTAAACCCATTGCTCATTGAAATAAGCAATTTAGACATTGTGTTTTTTGGTTTAAAGAAAGTTATCCATTTTGTTAGCACCAGGAAGGATTAGGAAATTGCCCATGAACAATGCTGCCTTTTCACAGCCTGTAGCAAAAGAGTAGGGACTAAATTGTCAGTAGCATCACCATTTCAAAGCTGCAGAAATTACTTCAGTACTTTGATAATGCATTCAAAATGTAAACCACTTCAAATATCAAAGGTATTCCCTCCCTACTAGAATGTGTGTGTGTGTGTACTTATGTGTGTTATATATGCTTATATATTTACATTTATATTCATGTACATATACATATACTCATATATACACAAATATATACAAGTATGTATTTGCATATGTTTTTACATGCATTTAAATGCAATTTTTTTTTTAACCATAGTCTTCAAGTTTACAAAAAGAGAAAGAGCAATACTGAATATGGAATAAATCATAAGTGGAAATTGTTTTTTCCCAGGTATGAGAATTTCTAAAATATTAAAATAATCTAGTGTTAAGTATCTCCAAGTCAAACGGGTATGGTGTTTCTCATGGAGTCATTAAAATCATTACCAAACATGAATAAAAGTGCACAGAACTATTATGGTAGAGTCTAAATCAGGAAATTTGAGATATCTTCATTTTGAAAATGTGTGCCCAAAACTGTGCTGGATGATTGAAATATGTTATCTCAACTCATGGAAGATTCTCAGATATTATGTGTAAAATCTTTATATATTATTTTTCTTGAATTACAGATAAGAAACTTCAATCTCAAAAGGTAACGTCTTCAAGGTCATGCAGCTGGAATTAAAAGTCAGATTTGTGTGTATATTGAAAACTGAAGTTTTTCTAATAAAATTCAGTTCTTAGTGAAAGAGAGAGAAAAAGATAGGAAAAGAAAGACAGAAATCTGCTTTGTTTTCTACCATCTTTCCAATACATTCCAGAGCCTAGGACAATGTTAAGCTCATAATAAGTGCTTAATAAATATTCCCAATAAATACTTATTCAGTGATGGAGTATAAGACACTGCCTCAGAAATGTACATTTCTTTTCCTGCACTTCATCTTTCCTCAAGGGCATTTCTGTTACAAACCAGAATACACACATATACACAATGATTAGACTTAAAAAAAAAGTTGATTAACCATTGTAATAAATGAAGTTTGTCCTACCTATACAGACAATATAGGTAATCCAATTTTAAATACTGTATGTCTCCTGAACAATAGTATAGAAATTCAAAGAAAGTTTGCTGTTCCATATAAATGCAAGACAATAATGTCTATAATTTCTTCTGGATTAACATAAGAACAGGGAATATAATAGCAGAAGGCCTTTGGAGATGAGCTATGGAAATAGCATCCAACTACTTCCTCCCTGGTTTCACCAAATCTCCCATGGCTTCCTCCAGTTCTCTTGAGGTTGTAGTCCAAGTCTTTTTTGTTTTGTTTTTAAAGCAAATAAACTCACTTCCGTTTCCTGCATGTGGCCTTCTGGAGCAAACTGGGCTCTTAGGATATAATGCAAAAAAAGAGACTCTGAATGGAGAGATAGGTAGGACACAGCCATGTTCCCTGTGCTCTGACCACACTGGTTGGTGTCTGTTTTGCCCGGTCTCAGCTTCGATTCCTCCTTGGGTCTCTTCTCTGCTTCCAATCTTCTATCCTTTGGCATCTTGCATGATCCCACCTCACTGACCTCTTTCAGATCTCCATCATGGGATCTCTCTATGAAATAAGATTTCTCTGATGTCCTAAAATCAGGCTTCCTTGGTTTACTGTCTCAAGGACACCTGTTCCTTTACTTTAGATCCTTTACCTCCACTGTTTCTATAAACTTATCTGCACGAGTCTTACTGCCAGTGTCCCTATTAGCCTGCCAGTTCTGTGAGGGCAAAGACTGGTTCTGTTTTTGCTCATGGTTATCATTTGGACTTGGTTTGACCCAAAGATTCACATGCTAGAAAGTTGGTCTTTAGTGTGGTGGGGTTGAGATAGTGGACTCTTTAAGAGGTGGAGCCTTGGGAAAGGGAATTAAGTCATGAGAGCTCTTTCATCATCAATGGATCAAGATAGGTCTCACAGAGTGGGTTGGGTCTCGTAGGAGTGGATTTGTTCCCAAGCAAGTGGGTTGTAATGGAATGATGGATCCTCAGCCCTCCTTGGTTTCTTGCTCCCTAGCTTGTACACATCTCTTCTTTGTCATGTTGCAATGCAGCTGGAAGCCCTCACCAGGACACAAATGCTGGGCTATTTGGACTCTCTAGTAATGAAAATCATAAATTCAATAAACCACTTCTCTGTATAAATCACCCAGCCTCATGTATTATGTTATAAGAACACAAAACGGACTTAAGACACTCACCAATGAACTCCTAGAAAGTCCTCATCATACTGATCATCAGCAAATATTTATCGAGTTAATCAGTTAGCACTTGACTCTCAACTTTGTTTCCATGGCAACGTGAGTTGGTGACATCATGAACCAATATGAATGCACCATGAACTAGCTGTATGGAGACTTTAAATATAAATGATGTTACTTTGGGCCCAAACAGGAGCACTACAGTGGAGAGCCTGCACCGCAGAGGAAGTGTCCAGGGGCTAAGATGCGTCAGATGGATTATGATCCCAGAACTTCAAAGAGCCATTTAGCAAGAGAATGGGTTTGTATTTTAGTTAAAGAGGGAATCCCAGAAATGACGCTAGAAAAGCAATGTCAAAAGTCAGGTTCTAGAACTAACAATATAATAATAATATCAACAACAACAACAACAAGGATAAATAAGATAAACCATTATTGTTATCAGCAGTAACAGCAGCAGCAGCCAATTCACAGGGTCACAGTCTGAGAAGGTTGAAAATAGGTAGGATTTGGAGTACAGGATGCTCTGGAACATGAGGTTCATTATTAATAATGTGAAAAATCTCTGGAATTTGAAGGCCCCTTTTGTAGTGGTAGCTGTGTGACAAAAGGTAATGTTGATGGCTTTTAACATAAGTCTGTGGATTCCTCAAAATTTGGTTTCAAATGTTGCCTCTGCCTCTGCTCTGTGACCTTGGAAAAATTCCTTAACATTTCTGACCCTCAATTTTATCACATGGAAAATGGGAATATTAATAATTCTGCCTATTTAGGGTCATTGAGAGAAGAAATAAATAAGGCATGTGAAGAGTTTGACATAGTGCTAACCCATAATAAGGGCTGTGTGGCAGAAAATAATGGTATATGTTATAAAAATCAAGATTGGGAAGATACCATCTCAAAATGGATTTTTCCTTTAAAAAAGTAAGCTATAACAGAAGCCAAAATGGTTAAAAATAAATAAGGAGGACCACATGCAAAATTGAGGTAATTGTCTTTGGGTGTTGCTTCTTGAATTTTGAGGGAAAGATATCAGTTCTCTGGTTATGCTAAACTCTATTCTACAGAAGTGCACATTAAGAAGGAGTGATCCATCCAGCATTTTTTAAAGTAGAGTCCAGGGACTTTTATCCCTGTAAGGGGATCTTGCAGAAAAAAGCCTATGATCAAAAAAAGGTTCAAGGAAAATACTGAAGGCTCTAAGAAGTTTTAACACAAAAGTCTTGTTGCATTCTGAATTATTGACTATAGGACTTTTCTATGTTACCACAATTAGCATGCCAAAATTGCACATTGCTTAGCTTATCCATCTCATTCTTTTCCCTTTTATAGATGAGAGAATTGGGCCAAAGGGAGACTAGTTATATGCATTTTCCTAAATGTTGGATTTGAATTAAAAAGAAAACATAACTGTATGTATCTAAACACATCAGTGAATTTTTATAAAATGCATATTAGGCAAAAACTGTAGTGATTCATCGAAGACATACTGTGCTTGCTTAATAAGAATCCATCCCTTTCATTTCTAATTTTTCAGGTTAGGCATGTATATGACATTGAATTGGTAAATGATAAGGACACATTCTTAACTCAATCTGTCTTTAGAATTTTAGAATAAAATTTTGTCAATATTTAGATGTGCAAGAATACTGATGCAAGATTGAGGTTTTCAAAAAGCCATCTTACTAGCCACTTCATATAATAATTCAGATCAATCATACTTATGAAGGTTTGAATGTCAAAGGGTATGTTTTTCTATACCATGTTTTTTCCAGAACCATGCTGCTTTCCACCAGAGGGTGGAGACTATTTTCCTTTCCCTTAATTTTGAGTAGGCACAGAATGCTCTGACCAGCAGGATGCAGCTATGGGACTCTGAACAAGGGTTATTATATAGCTTTGACCTGTCTATCTCTCATGATATTTGCCTACAGGCTTCAACCACCATATTGTAAGGAAGCAAAGATTATGTGAGGAGCCCATCTTTGGATATTCCAACTGGCAGTCTTCTCTATAAAGTTTTATCCTTCAACCATGCTGAACTGCCAGACATGTGATTGAGAAAGCATGTATAATGAGTCTGCTCCCTAGTCCCCAAGGTTCTAGATATTGTTGAGCAGAAGTAACCCATCCCAGCTATCACCTATCCTCGTCGGTGATCGACATATCTATAAAGATGAAAATGGTTGTTTTAAGCTCTTCCATTTTGCAAGGAACTGGAACAGGGGGTCACTGAAAAAAGAAAAGGGAGAGAAGAAAATCAACTTTGAATGCCTCCCTAGCAACTCCTTTGGAGATACTAATTCAAGCTATCTATCTTATTACCTGCATATCAATCATGTTTCTAAGTGTATTTCTTGTAACTATCATAGCTCCGAGGAGACAGTACACGACTTCCAATTTTTAGGTAAGAAATTCTATACATTTACTTTCTGTTTGCCAGATTGGGTATAAATTCAGTGACCTGTATGTTTGTGCCCCATGTTCCATCAGTGTTTATACAAATGCTTTATTTCTTTAAAATTCCCATTCTGTTGGTTATAGTTTTCATGTACCCATCCAGATATATTCTGCAATGTGCACACCACGGTGATCTCTAACTTTCTAGGGAAGCCTTGAGTGTTCTGTTGTTTTCATTTCCCTGCACATGCCCCTGACCTAACCTGATGGTCAATGGTGAGACAGTCATCCAATGTTAGTACTTCCATATTGCCATGTTGGGACATGTTAGCAATTGAAGGAGTAACCCAGTCACAGCCCCATTTCACACCTGAATGACTCCTTCTAAGAGTATGTAAAAATTAGCAACTTAATCTCAAGATATATCCTCATCTTTACCTCTGCATTTTTTTCACATGTTTTTCATGAATATCTTTCTGATATGGCAACTTAATGATACACTCTTATCTTGCTAGTGGCTTCACTTTTCTCAGGTTGATTCAGCTCATTCATGCAATCACAATTTATGAAATGCATCTATGTTTGAGGTAGGACATGAAACGCCTATTAACCTTCATTCCATAGAGGATAGTCTCACTTACTGTGGTCAGTGTCACTGTGGTGCCAAGACAGACTCTTTCTCCTCTATAAGTAAATTCAACACTCCCCAAATTAACTGCAAATGTCCCATGACATTTTGGAATGGAGCATAGGGAAATCAAAAAGTCATTTATCATGTCAGGCTACCTAGATTAAAATCAGAGCCGCCTTTTACCTACCATGATACATGGAGTAGGTTACTTAAACCATGAATTCTTATGTTCTTCATGTATACGTGAAGGGCAATAGCTTTTGCCCTTGAGCAATAGCAATAGAGATGATGTGAGTTAAATGCAATCGTCTGTGTAGTTGGCATGAATTAGTTCCCGGTGCAGATTAAGCACTCAGTGCGTGCTCAGGGTGATGATGCCTGTCATGCAACTGTAATTTCATACCATGTACTCGGGATCCCAAAGGTGAGTCTTGAGTCTGATCTTCCCCCTGCCCGACTATGCATTTTTTACCCTTTTATGGTTCCATGCCTATATTTATTTGGCTTTAAGTTTCTCTTGACTACAGATATCGTTTTGGATGTCAGCTTCAATTATCCACTCACCAGTTTTCCATACCGTTCCACAGGAGAAAAATATTCTGGGCCACTGACCTATAAATGAGGATGGTTCATCTGATGGCAACTGCTTGGATTGGGGCATATCTGAGCTGGTGCAAAATGAGACTGGATGCCACCATGGAGCCTAGGGGAGAGGGCTAAAAAGCTCTTGACATTAGATTTATCTGGCACAGCATCTAAGATCACAGAGAGTTGGAAAGATTTGCCTCTGTTTAAGTCCAACTCCAGTAATTCCTGGTTCTCTGACCTTCAGTAAGCTCCGCATTCTTTCTGAGCCTTGGTCTCACCCTGTATAAAATGGGCACAACATAGCACCATCCACGTGAGAATATTGTGAAGGTGGTGTTTGAGCCTTTGCAAATGCTTGCTTAGTACCCAGCCTGATACACCTCAAGCATTTGTATTGCTCGCGTGTGTCTGATGCCCTGACACCATCTCAGGTCCTCAACCAGTCCCACAGAGGCACACTGGTGCCAACAGCAGACATCTATTCAGCTGTGGATTCAGCTGTGGCCATCTGGCAGGCAGTGTCTGGGAGTGCTGAAGAGTGAGGTTGCTTCAATGTGGGATCAGCAGCATCTGCTTCTGGGAGAGAAGCTCTCCATGCCCCCTGGCATGTGCTCTGCTCATAAATTCTCCCAGTAATGGGGACGCAGCTGAGACCCACCATTTGTGGAGGCAGACACAATCCCTTCCTCTCTGCTCTGTCTGTGTGAGCTGGAGTACAGTACCACTTGGATTCACGTGCAGCTGCAGGCTTCTAATGGCTTTCCCAACAGAGGCCCTGCAGGAATCACTCCTATAGGTCCTGGAGGAGAAAGATCCCTATTGCTAAAAGGTAGCCAAAGAGAAAGAAATAGTTACTTAAAGAGATTTGGCTAATGTGATTTGTCTCTTTTAAAACATTCTATGACTCCTGTGGTAGGCAGAATGACTTCCCATAGGTTTTCATGCCTCCACCCCTGGAACCTGTGATCCTGTTAACATTAAATGTCAGGAAGGGCTTTGCTGATGCAATGAAGGGGACAGACTCTTAAAACAATGAGAGGAACCAGATCACTCAGGTGTCCCCAATCCAATTAGGCCTCTCTAGAAATGTAAATATCTCAGAGAGAGAGGATCATGGCAGAAAATGTCAGAGAGACAGAAAGCACAAATGGGACTCAACCCTCTGAGGGTTGGGGTGGTCTTTTGGAAAGCATCCAAAAGATCTGGGGTGGCATCCAGAAGCAAAGGCAAGCCACAGCTGATGGCACTAAATGAAACACAGACTTCAGAATTCATAGAATTCCACAAGGAATTAAATTTAGTCAATAACCTGTATGATCTTGGAAATCAATTTTTCTCTAGAGCCTCTGGATAAGAGCTCAGTTTAGCCAATATTTTGACTCTGGCCTTTTGACACCCTATGCAGAGGACTTGAGACCTATAGAACTATAGGACAATAGATTTGAGCAAATTTCAGTCACCAACATTGTGTTAATGTGTTGTAACACCAGTAGAAAACGAACATCATTCAAGAAATCAATTTCTAATTCCTTATGATGGTGTAAAGAAGGGTTGTCCGGGTTTAGTTCTGATTTTCCTCTAGGACTAATCCCTTACTGCCTCCTGCCATATCCAGGATCCTTTCTCATTACTACCTCAATGTTATTCTCTGGTCCAGGGTTTTTCAATAGAAGAAATAATATAACTTTGGGCAAGGAAGTTCCACGTGGACAGGATAGTTATCCATGCTTGGTAAACATTTTTGGCCCCTTTGATTTCTTGGTTTGTAAGTGCCAGTGGCCCTGCCCAGTCACTGTGTGGGTAATGCTAAATTTGCAACACTAGGATAAGATAGAGCCTCATTGTAAACAAAATGTTAAAACTTTGAATGACTGTGAAACAACAAGAAGTCTTTTGGGTTTTTTTGTTTTGTTTTGTTTTGTTTGTTTGTTTGTTTGGTCCTGGGGATTGAATCCAGGGTTGTTTAACCACTGAGCCATATCTCCAGTCCTTTTTCATATCTTATTTAGAGACCACGTCTTGCTGAGTTGCTTAGGGCCTAGCTAAGATGCTGTGGCTGGCTTTGAATTTGTGATCCTGCTGCCTCAGCCTCCTGAGCTGCTGGGATGACAGGTATGAGACACCACACCCAGCCCCCAAGAAGTTTTTTAACACTAGATAACCTTAGTGCATAAGATTGAGTTTCTGCCTTTATGGGAGTCACAATGTAATGTGGTAGATAAAAAAAAAAAAAAATCTTGAAACAAACCGATAAGTAGCTTTAAAACGCTATGGGAGATAAAACAGGATATATACTGGAGATTGAAGGGTATGTAGTGTAAATTTATGTGAAGTGATAAGAAAAATTCTGTTCTTTCAGGTTTCATGGAATTGAGACCTAATTGAAGAGGAAGTAGTCTCTTGAAGGTTAACAGGAAATAAATAAATAAACCCCAATGGAAGGACAAGCAAATCCAAGACCCTAAAGGCAGGAAGAACCTGGCATGTTCAAAGGCCAAGAAGTTTAGTGGATCTGAGCAGAGTGAATAATTAGGAAAAAAAATGGGAATAAAGAGACCCAAGAAGCAGATTGGACTCTGACTGTGCATGGCCTTGTAGGCTATGGTTAGGAATTTGAAAATTCTATTCTTGTTTCAATGATATTTTTTCAGTTTTTTAATTAAACTTTTTAAAAATGCATAATTTCAAAATCAAGTAGGTAAAATAAAAGTTATAAATCACCCTCTGTGAATGTCATTAATGGTTTGGCTTTTCATGACGAATTTTGTGTACCCATGTTCCTGGCCACTTGTTCCACCCCTCTGAAGCAAATCCCAGACGTTATAAAATGTCATCTCTAAATATTTCTATTTTAAAGATTCTAAGTACAACATCTTTTAAAGAATAACATTAATGTCACTGTTCTACCTAAAATGAACAAAAAGTGTAAAATACCACCAACTGTGTTGGAGAGTTTGATAGAGAAGGCAGAAGTGGTCTGGCTTACCTGCGAGAAACTTCACCTTGCAATCCGATGGAGGGTTGAGTACAAGTCCAGGTGTCAAAGGCAGATGTTATGGTTTGGATGTCAAGTGTCCCCAGAAACTCACATGTGAGACCATGCAAGCTGGTTCAGAAGATAAATGATTGGGTTGTGAGAGTCTTAACCCAATCCATGATTTAATCCCCTGGTGGGGATTAACTGGCTGGTACCTGAAGTGTTTGGGTGTGGCTGGAGGAGGTGGGAACCAGGGCATGGCTTTGGTGTCTCTATTTGTATCTGGAGAGTGGAGTTTTCCTCTCTGCTTCCTGATCACCTTGATGTGAGCTGCTTCCCCCCACCACACTCTCCCACCATGATGTTCAGCCTCACTTCCAGCCTTGAAAAGTGGAGCCAGCCTTCTATGGACTAAAATCTCTGAAACTGTGAGCCCTTAAATAAACTTTTCCTCCTTACAGTTGTTCTGGTCAGATCCCTTAGTCACAGCAGTAAAAGAGTTGACTAAAACAGTAGAGATTGCCAGGAGGCTGTGAAGTCTTGGAATTCAGAAGTGATTGTGTACTGGCCAGGGCCTATTAATAGCATGTGGTGGCATCTGGGAAGGAAAAAAGAGGAATTGAGGATGACTCCTAGGGCTTTGTTCTGAATGACCAGATAGATGACTGTGAGGTTGATAGACCAGGAAAGCTGATTCTGGAGGGGGTGTCAGTAATATGTTAAGCTGAAACAGGGTTTTCCATACATGTCAGTACATCCTTACCTTACTCATCGCTTCTATCATTCCTTGTGCCATCTTTCTGAAATTCTCCTTGTCAATCCAAGCCATTCTCAGCTACTTTCTCTTCCTTGAGGCCTTTTGGATTTTCGCTTAATAGTTTGAGTGATATCCACCTACCTCTAACTAAATGAACATTTTAATATACACTTGTGGTTTCTTAAGTCGTGGTGTGAGGTTCCCTACAGAAGACACATGCATTCACATCCTGACTGCCATGTATCAGCTCTCTGGCCTTGAGAGAGTCACTCCCGATTTCTGAGAATTACTTAGCTCAGCTACAAAATGAGTTAATTTTGAGCTCTCTTATTATGTGGCTGGATGATAGCAATTTAATTAACGTAAGGCTTTTTCATACGTGGTTAGCACTCGTCAAAAACGGTAAGTGGCCATTATTATTGTTGTAGTGACTATCATTATTAGTTATCATCCACACCAAAGTGGACGGTGATGGCATTTAGTCGAGTTTGTGCCACCGGTGATGGGCTCAGAGGGAAAGAGACTCAGCAATCAGAGTTAAAGATGGCACATAGGGAGACAGATCACCAAGCTCCAGGTATGACAGGTGGCTCCTCAAAGATACTGGGTGCAAGACTTGACCTCCGGTCTGAATTAGCAAAGAGCAAGCTGTAGATCACTGTATTAAGTCTAATTCATAGTAACAACCTTCCCCAATCACATGTGCATTAACACACGTGCCCCCACTCCCTGGCAACATGCCTGTTCAGTTGTTGAAGTTTTGGCTCTTTTTTTGAGTTCATAAGAAATCTCAGGATTTTATTATGCAGAAATTTTATCATGGACACTCATAAATCCCAATTAGGCAGCTTGTAGCAGAGCCTCGGGAGGAAACACAATTTCTGTTTGTTCCCAGTGTCTCACTAATGACATGCCTTCACAATGGGTTACAGATGGAAGCACGTCTCCAAACAGGATAGTTAGCAGATGGGTGGAGAGTGGGGTCACAAGCTACTCTTTTCTGCTGCAGTATTGTGGAAAAGCAGGAGCATAGGGCCAACATGAGACGGGTTAAGATGGTGTGTCTGGTGGCTCACTTCACCCCTCTCAGTACTGACTTTGAAACCCAGACATAAGCTCAATTTGATTCCAGCTTCTAATATTGTCTAATACAGAACCAGGGGGAATACCTCTGAACTGCTGGAAACTTCTAGGCTTTTTCTTTAAATATAAAAAGTGAAGAAGGGCAACTCATTCAGAGACTGTGTGTAAAGTGCTTCACACAGTGCCTGGAACATGGCTTTGTAATTAAAACAAATTCTCTCTCTTTTTTCTTCCATATTCCTCCATTTTCCTATCTGTGTATGGAGGAGCCCGGTTCCAATAGAATATTATTTGACAGTAAAACTGCTAGATGAGCAAACGAAACCTCACACACAGACACATACACTTAACCTCTTTCTGAAGCCAAGTTTGCTATTTTGCAATTTAAAAATCAGTCTGGAGAACTAAATTCTCATAGACACATACTTAAAAATCTGTCAAATAAGTGCCAATGAGTCAACTTAGAAGTTAAAAATCAAAAACAGAGACAGTGAAAAAAAAATACATGAGATTTCTTAAGATGAATGTAAACTTGAAAACATCATCCCTCTAGAACACTTTAAACACTTCCCATATGCCAAAAAAAATACCTCTG
The DNA here is from genome assembly GCF_001458135.2 of Marmota marmota marmota. Lineage (NCBI taxonomy): Eukaryota > Metazoa > Chordata > Mammalia > Rodentia > Sciuridae > Marmota > Marmota marmota. The sequence goes on from NW_026000221.1 coordinate 14,950,828, forward strand.
TTATCTAGCAATGTTCCCCCTGCCATCCCACAGCCAGTTTGCACAAGAGAAAAGTTAAGACTCATGCACATTAGTAACTTACCAAAGGCCACAGGGATAAGATGCTAGGGCAAGTTTGTAACCTAGCAGTGTCTCACTCCTGAGTCCAAGAGCCTTTTCATTAAGCAGGTCTGCCTGCCTTTTAATGATGTGCTATTTTGTATATTCAAAAAAGTGTCCTTGGTTTTAGTCTTTAACTATGAACTATTAGCTAGCAATTAACCTAATCCTAAAAACTGAGTAGTAAGGATGAGTTGCTCTTTAGGAGTTCATAAGTAATGTGGGGGAGGGGATTGAACACAGGGACAAGTGTCAAGACACACTGCAGGACAAGCTGGGGTGAAGGAAGGTGAGGTCAAGAGGGGAGCTGAGGGCTGGCACAAACTCACTGTGTCTGGGAGATAGAGTTGGGGGTGGGTTTAGGTGGAGCTTCTGTGTTTGCTTCATTCACTGCAATGAGATGCCTTCCAACCCACATGGGAAGAAATGTCTCCATTTTCCACAGAGGAACACAGAATCTTAACAGTTTGGGGAAAGAAAAGCTTTGTAGAGAATCAAAGTAAATACCTTCTTTATATTGGAATATTTTAGTATCAATCGAATTATTTCTCTAAATATAAAGATGGCTCACAGTGGAAAATTTGGGGAAGAACAAAGAAAACACAAAGATTTGTTTTTTAAAGTACTTATTTATTTATTTTTAGTTGTAGGTGGACACAATATCTTTATTTATTTTTATGTTGTGCTTAGGATCGAACCCAGTGCCTCATAAGCACGAGTCGGGTGCTCTACCACTGAGCCCCAGCCCGTAAAGATTCTATTGTATCTATTTCCTACTAATTAGTCACCAGGTTCTTTTTGGTCATCTTCTATCTATGATTTTTTTCTCTGTATGTTTGTTTATATGTTGCTGTATACTTCACGATAACCTGTTTATGCAAAATTAGACCCATTTATAATCTTTCTTCATTTCTGTTCTTTTTCATATGTCTTTAAATCAGCATTATTTAAATACTCTCACAAATTATGCTTTTGGAGTTCTCAGTATGTTACAGTTGTAGTTAGTTCATAACATTCCACATTGTGGATTTAATGGCATCTAGATGACCAGTCTCACTAGGCACTGCTTCCCAATAAGGGAAGGGCCACAACCCCCCTCACTGGCTGGTCATCATATCCCCTCTATGTCATTCAGGGTCGCACAATAGTAAGGACCTCCTAAGTGATGGCTAACTAACTCACTACAGATGGATGTTTACATTATCGCCATTATTCTAAGTTGCTCTCACACACAATCCTACAGTCAAAATTCCTCAGCCCAAGTATTAGTCTCTTTTCTATTTTAAAATCAATTTATTAGAAGTGGATTTTGGAGGGATCAAAGGCTAAGGAAATCTTGCAATTTTTGGATACATATTGGCAAATTTGCATGGCACCTGGGCTGTAAACTTTTCTACCTCCCACCACTAATGTATGACCAAGTCCCTTCTCTGTACTCCTGCCAATGGTGAGTATTATTTATTTTAATCCTTGCTAATTAGAGAGGTAGGAATTAGTATCTGATTTCACTAATGAGTAGTAAGACTGAACATTTGATCATGGCTTTATAGTCACTTAAAACTCTTCAGTAAATTCTGTTCTTCTTTTTTGAATTTGCCTTTTGTTTCTGGATTATATGTGAACATAACTGTGCCTAGGATGAAGTTAGTTATGTTAGCTACATGTTAGTTAGTGAACATGTTAGTTATTGGGAAGCCCCCAAATTTGTGAATTGTTGTGTCTGCATATTAAATGCAGATGTAAGGAAATAATGCATGCATGAATAGTAATCTGTGACATTTTTATTTTAAATTGTGAGAGATAGATAATATGTAGGAATGGGAGGCTAACAGGATTATAATTAAGACAATAGATTTCAGAACATGATATCCTGGGTTCAAATCCTGTCCACTCTAATGACTAGCAATAAAATCTTAGGCCTAACACCTATACATTTCATATTCTTGGATTTAAAAGATTTAAAAGGTGTGTTAATTATGTCACCTGTTCCATGATTGTATAATGAGGATCAAAGATTTTAATAGCAGTAAGTATATAGAAATTGGCTGACACATATTTGTGTTCAATCACTCTCAGCTAGTTTAAACCAAACAGATGATCTCATCATATTTACCAATAATTACTTGGAAGAGAAAACTATAACAGGGTTGTAGGATAAAGAATAATTGGCAGAGGCAAGAAGATGGTGATTTAGAGGTTGATGTCTAAGGGGTGAATGAAAGAGAAGGGGAGTGCCAAGCGAAAATATGGGGAAAGAAAAATCCAGACAGAGACCATATTATGTGCAAAGTCCTTCAGGAGACGGAAATGAAAGGAGATCAGGTCAGTTGTGGTGGCACATGCCTCTAATCCCAGCAGCTTGGGATGCTGAGGCAGGAGGATCACAAGTTCAAGCCCAGTCTCCCAGCTTAGTGAGGCCCTAAGCAACTCAGTGAGATCCTGTATAAAATTTTTTGAAAAGTTCTGGGGATGTGGCTCAGCGGTATAGTGCCCCTGGGTTCAATACCCAGGACCAAAAACAAACAAACAAACAAACAAACAAAAAAAAAAAACAATGGGGCTGGGGATATAGCGCTTGCCTTGCATGCACAAGGACCTGGGTTCAATTCCCAGCACCACAAAAAAAATAAAATAAAATAAAAATAAAAAAGAAGAAAGAAAAAAGAGATCAGTGTTGCTGAGGGAGAGAAAAGGAACAGGAAAGTCAGGCAACATAAGTTGAGGAAGGCCAAACTACTCAGAGCTCTATGTATCCATCAAAAATGTATTTGATACAATTTTACCTGGTAACAGAGTAATATTAACCCTTGAAACAAGAAAGTCAAGATTTTCCCTCTGCCTCTTGTGGAACGAAGGGAATGCTGTGTTTTCTCCCTGTCCATAAATTGCCTCTGCTTATGTCCCCCTCTTTTCTCAGAGTTTAGCTGTTGAGATGACATCTATTTTATGTTGGTTGTTTTATATCTTTAGATCCCAAAGGCAGCAGCAAGAACTCTGGGTCACAGTTGAGGTTAATAATAATAGTAAAAAGAAGACAGAGCCAAACAAAAACATTGTTGGGTAACAGATGTCTGTATGAGGAAGCTCAGCTTCAACCAGCTCCCTCCACTAAACCTATCTTTCATTAAGCCTGGAGGGAGAGCTTCTCATTCCTTTTTTTAATCTAATTTATTATGCTGGCCAGCAAGTGGATAATATAATACTCTCATTTTTATCCCAGGATTTGGGGGCAGTATTAATCAGAATATTTCTCCTTCAATCCTGGAACATCTGTATAACAAAGACTTTAGTTGACATCTAGTGAAAGGGGTGCTGTTCCAGTATTGTAATAAGTCCACCAAGGTTAATAAGTTATATTGCTAATGCTTATGTCATGTTGCAAAACCATGAGTGACCTCAGAGATACATAGCATGCCTTGAACTTTGACCACAATGCTGAGACCATGTGTCCATCTTCAAGTGGCAACTTATAGTCCTTTGTATAATGTTTGATTATAGACATGGAGATTAGCAGAAAGAACTCAGACCTTTCCATCAGACCCACGTGGCTTGGAATCTTAGTTGTACCACTCACTAGGTCTCATTCTGCCTTATTCTCTTTCTCCTTCTCTGGTCCCTTTCTACAATGTAAAATGAAGACAGTGTCCAGCTCTCTTTTAGTATTTATCTACAAATTAGATAATATCAATTATTTATTGAATGGCTGTTGCTTTTATATATATATATATATATCATTCAAACTTCTCAGTAACCCTGGGTATTGTTTTTTAAGACCCATTTTTTAAAAAGTACACAGATAGTAGCTGATTAGCCTGAAAAAAAATAGAATGGAATTGGGATCTGACTAGCTACAAATTTCAGGTAACTTCTAAGTCAAAGTTTGACTTATTTCTGCAGAATTGTCCTAGGATGACTCCCCCAATATCTTCCCTCACCTGGAAATAGCCTCAAGCAGACTAGGTTAACTGCTTTTAAACCAGGTAGGGAAGTTCATCACCAAATGCATGCCCTTCTAGAGGGGACCACTCAAAGTGCCATGCTTTTAAAAATCATAAAAGATGGAAACAGAACTTTAATTCTGTTTTACCAGTGTTGCCCATGTTATAGTTTGGATGTGAGGTATCTCCCAAAAGCTCATGTGTGAGATAATGCAAGAAGGTTCAGAAGAGAAATGATTGAGTTCTGAGAGACTTAACCCAATCAGTGAGTTAATCCCCTGGTAGGGATTAACCCAGTGGTTACTGAAGTGGTAGGGTGTGACTGGAGGAGGTGGAAATTTGGCTGTGGCTTTGGGATATATATCTGTATCTGGCAATTGGAGAAATCTCTCTCTCTCTGCTTCTTGATCACCATGATGTGAACTGCTACTGCCACACACTCCACCATGATGATCAGCCTCATCTCCAGCCCTGAGAAACAGAGCCAGCCTTCTATGGACTAAGCCATTGGAAACTGTAAGAACTCAAATAAACTTTTCCTCCTCTATAGTTGTTCTGGTCAGATCCTTTAGTCATAGCAGCGAAAAAGCTAATAAAACACCTCATTTCTAAGGAACTGTGAAGCAACCATCTCTGTGTCTGAGGTCCTAATTGTAACCTAATGGTTACAATTTTCCTCTGTCCTTGCTGTAAAATGAGTGCTCATGTAATCTCTAGTATAGATGCATAATTCCCTCTGCTCTTGAATTTATTCCTCAAGTCCATCATGGTCATGACTATTGGGTTCCATGTTCCTTGTTGTAAAACTTTGACCTATTCCACCTCTACTCCAGCCCACACAGGGAAGCCCAGTAACCTGCACCCTGGCCCTCTGTTTTCAGGTCTCCCTTGTTCCCTGCCACTGTCCTTTTGCATGTAGCAGCGATTTCAGCCCCTGCTCTGCCCTCTACTTGCCAAATTGTTTAACCTACATAGACCTGTCTTCCCAACACACCCAAATCCTTCTCGAATTGAAAGGCTTTTCTTGAACTTTATTCCACAATATCTCCAGATAGCAAAATGAATCGTACTTTATTTTTTATTAAATTGACATTTAATATCTACATGTCTTTAGGGTTTACAAAGTCATAATTTGATACAGGAATTCAATGCTTAATGATCCAATCAGAGTAAAAAGCATTTATAGTTCCCTAACCATTTAGTATTTATTTGTGTTGGAAAAACCTCAGATTCTTTATTTCTTACAATATAATATATTGTCGTAAAACCATACACACCCTTTTGTGCAGTAGAAGATTAGAACTTCTTTCTTCTGTTGAACTGTCATTTGTTACCTGTTCCCCTAACTCCTGCTAACCCTTCTGTCATTACCCTTCTTAGCCTCTTGGGTACACTCTTCTATGCTCTATCATTTTTCTCATTAAGTTTAAGTTACAAATGATGTACATGCTTTTTCTCTGATGTGAGCATGCATGTTCCTCTGAGAAGAACTTCTGACATTTCTCTGGAGAGCTGCTATGGTGCTAGGCAACTGCAGCCACGCATAGAACACACACACACACTCACATATAGAACACATGCACCAACCCCTGAATTATCAAACCCCTAATTGCAGGTTTTGCAAGGGCAAGAAGTCCTACCCCAGAATTCCTAGCAAAGGGCCTGAACTTTTGGCACCCATGATGCACTTAAATCCTGGTAACTGCTTCCTGATAGTTCTTTAGAGTGAGCCTGGGGATCTACTCTTCGTTTACTCTAATGTTTTTCTGTGGAGCTCCATCCATCAGCACATCAGGTTGCATAGCAAGGATTGTTATGTGATTGGTCGCTCACCCAAAGTCAGTGATACCCAATAAGAACCAAAGATTTCTGTGCCTTAGTAGGTGATGCTATGATAATCCTCTTATAACCAGCAAGGGTGATCATCTCTTGAAGTGGACTGAGGGCACAGGACGCAGAACTGGAAGATAGTGGGGGTAGAAAGCCATCTCGATTATATCACTTGTTCCCACTCAGACCTAAACCTGAATCTAGTCAGTTCCACATCATGTTTAATTTATCTGAAAAAAATAGAATTCTTCTCCATACTTAAACTTCAGTTTGAGTCTAGTTTTCTGTCACTTGCCACCAACTAAATCTTATATATATATATATATATATATATAGTAAGTGTCGGTTAATTTTTTGAAGAGATCCTTAAGGATGTAAACAAAGCTGCCATTGAAGGTCTCTGGAAAAGCCCTTAACAAGGAGCTTTTGAAACTGGAGAGAGGATCTGAATATTAATGCTGGTTCTCCAGGGAGGGCAGTGAATCTTGGTCTGACCTTCAGTAAAAGCTAAACAAACAAGACTCTATCAACTCCTCACAAGCTCCTGTCAAACTGCAACCAAAGCACAACACCACCGCATAGCAATTGATGTGAAGATCTTTCACAGGGTAGACTGCTTCTCAGTGACGTACTTAGGACACCATGGGGCCAAGACCAGGAGGCTAGGACAGAGAGGGTCAAGTTACTTTAAACAACATAGAGAAGTGGTAGATGTATGACAATGAGATGATGTTATTTTTTCCATGCTCCTCTGTCTCTAGGTAGCTGGGTGCTCTTGTAAAACTTCTGAGTCTTGACTTTAACCACTATATTTCTACCCGTTTTCCCATCTGGAAAGTGGGTGTCTATAAGTTAATACTTGCGAACTGTTAGCAAATTTGTCTTGGTTAAATGGATAAGGGGATTTAAAGGATAATCAGAGTTTCCCAGGTCAAGGATTCTCAAACTTTGACAACAACCCACAGTAAGAGTTATATTGCAAATCTCAACCCAGGATTCATGTACACCTGGAACAGAATTTTCAGACAAGAATTTTTATGCTTCCAAAGAAAAAATGCTTTTTAAATATTTTTCCTTCAATCCTATCATGACATATTAATTATATTCTAAAATGGCCAGGACCCACTAAACTGATTTCATGCTCACAAGTAAGTCTTTACCTGAAGATTTAAAAAATAACCCTAATTCCATAAATGGAACAAAAAGCAATACAGGTACTTGTACATCATGTCAAAGCAAAGCTTGTTCCTAAGTCTTTGGGGAATCCCTTACGCTCCTGAACAAGGGTGTATCACAGGTGACTTTGAAGTTCTCCCTTGGTTCTGGGCTCAGACCTGCTGTCTGTGACAGCCACAGGCTCCATGAAGCCTTTTCCCCAGCACACGGCTCATGCTCATCCTGATTCTCAAGGGGTTTCTTCCCACCTCCTCTGCTGCGTAGAGGAGCCATCCAAAGTAAAGAAAACGCAGAAGAATGAGAAGCAAAGTTCCCTTACTTTAATTCGTTAAAGAAACTCCTGGGGAGTTTTAATACATTTCGGATGCTCAGAGATTGTATTTCAGCAGCTTTGGCATGAGTTTCTGAAGTCTGAATGTTTAACAAGCACCCAGGGATTTTTGAGGCAAGGGGAGTGGCGTAACATACTTAAACACACTCCCATTATCAGACAACACAAGGTTTCCCTGAACTCCATTTGAAGCAGGAGATGTAGAATCATGCCATTAATAGCAGCAAAATGTGAGGATTTCCCTAAAACTGAGGTTGAGGATGGGGAGGGAGAAGAAGCAGATTGCCTCTCTCTTTAGCATATTCTGAGTGGGAGAGACCACACGCAGAGTGGTTCCTGGTCCACACAACACCCTCCTGCCCCCCGTCCACTTCAGCCCAGCTGGCTCTTGCTGCTGTTAAGCCAAACAGGTGGCTGTCTTTATTAAATAAGGGGATTTAAGATATGAAGAAGTGGCTGGGATGGGAGCAGTAAAAGCAACACAACAGACTTCCATCTTGCTATTTTTAAATGTGGGTGTTCCATATGTCAGATGCTAGTGGCTGCCAGCTTCCTGGGGCCCAGGGGAACCATGTTCTTGTATTTGCACTTGGGGGGAGAGGCTTGATGTTCTTTCATTATTTCTCTGAACTCCTGCAACTCAATTCAAGTGAGAGCCTGTTGTGCATTTATTAGAGTTACATTTGGAGAAATCCCTTGAATAGTCAGAGCAGTAACTCAGTCACTGGAGACCAGGAGGAGGGGACCTGGCTCCTCACCCTTCACTTCTCTGACAAGAATGGTTACTTAACTGCCATTTACCGTACAATGTCCTTTGGACTAGATGGCTTCTTAGTTTCCTTCCATTTCAAAAGTGTCTAGAAGTCGGTGAGTTACTGGAATACAAAGGTAATTGAGTTCGAAGTCTTACATAAAATGTTGAGGAACAAAAGAAATATGTTGGAAATAAAACTTGGCCCATGAATCCTGTGAGTTTGGGTTTCGGTGAGTCAGCCCCAGGAAACAGCCACTGTTGGAAGAAGAGAAAGTTGTGGGAGGGTGGCAAGAAACTCAACTAGGAGTCAGAGCTGAGAAAAATGAAAAGCAATTCTCCCAAGTCCTGAGTTTCATCATCTCAGGCGAGTCACTGACGAACTCTAAATCGGTTTTCATTATCTATAAAATGGGAATAAAACAATTTTATTATGTAGTTATTCATTCATTGAGCCAAAATTGATTAGTATCTACTGAATACTTATTTTATTAATTGAGGGAAGTTAGGTCGAAATGCCTCGTTTGGTGGAATGCATGATAAATTGCTGGATGTGTTCAATCTGTGAAATTTTCCTTTCTCAGTAGCTTTACTTGTAAGTTTCTCTCATATGGCCCCTTCACACTGGATCTCCACCTGCACTGCAATAGAAACCTGTTATCTTTGGCAAATATTCCTCCCCAGCATTTCATCCTTTTCCTCCCTCTTTCCGCCCCTTGGTCCCTTTGCTTTATGCTACTGGAGATCAAATTATATTGTTAAATTGTGTGCATGTAGTAATATGTAGCAAAAAAAAAATAACACCATGATGTATAAGTATAATTGCACCAATAAAATGTGGAGGAAAAAAAAGACATCTATTATCTTAACATTCCTAGTCTTGTGGCTCCCTTTCCCACTTTTTCTTTCAAGAGCTCTGCTTTTCTTTTGAGAAGCCATCTGCCATCATTCCAGGAGGTTCTGGTGAAGCTGTCAATCACGCACTCTGAACTTCATCCTAGAAGTAGGAACAGGACCTAGGCTATGATAGGTACTGCATCTTTCCTGGCTACAACAATTGGTGCAATGAAAACACATGACCTTTAACAGGGTCAATCATAGTCTTCCCTATGATTTATCACATAATTCTTAGAAAGGCTCTCTTTTCCTTTGGGTATTGAGTCACAAAGTTCTAGTCTTGAGTATGCACTGGTTTTTCTGACATAGATGGATTTCAAGCTCAGATATAAAGAAGATGCCAAAACCCTTAAAACTTCATTTCAATACCTGGATCCAACAGTGTCTGAACGAGACTGAGACTTCCCAGTTCTATGAGCCAACATTTCCCTTTTTGGTTTTGTTTAGTTGGCATTCAATTTCTCTCCCTTGCAAATAATAAAAAAAATCCTGAATAACCCATCTTTCAAAGTTTGCCTCAATTTGCACTTCTTCACAGGATCTCCATTGATTTCCTCAGCTGGAAGGCATTGGCAGAGTGTATTTCATTTCTCTTGTATTGGAATTTTTCTCTTTTACTGCCTAGTTTTACAGTTAATCATGTATATATCTGTAGCCCTCCTCTTATCCAATATTAGATCACATTTTTTCAAAGGAAACCATCCTTAATTTGTTATAATTAATAATTTAATATTATCAGCTAATAATAACATTAATGTGTCAAGTCTTAATGCTAAATGATTTGTATGTAATTTAATTGTTAGAACATGCATATTAAGTAGGTTTTAGTCTTCTCTGTTATAGATTAAACACATAAAAATAGACTTAGGAGGCTAATTAGCTTACCAAAGTTTCTACAGTATGTGAACGCAAAGTAAGGTTAGTACTCAGGTTTGTTTTAATAAATAAGTTGTATGCTTAATCCCATGTGTGTGTGTGTGTATGTGTATATATATATGTAGGTGAATGTATACGTGTATACATATGTGTACATATCCATATATATGTGTGTATTTGCCAGTGTTACATTGATCTGTCTTCCATACAGTCATTCTGTATCCTACATTCTCTCCCAGTTTGGTGGGCCTGGGGATATGCTTAATGCAATGAAATCAGAGTGTGTATGGATTGATAAAATAGAACAGATATCCAGGGAAGCTAAATTACACATAAAGGTCACCATGAGATGGAAAAATAGATGTGGATGTAGAGGTATGACCTTTCCAGTCTTACAAGTTAGTGCTGGGCAAAAACAACCCTACAAGACTACCTATTTCTGAAAGACAAGGCCAATTGGAGAAGAATAAGTTGTGATGGATGCATAGCCCCAGCAAATGCATGATAAGGGAGAAAAACATTGCTATGCATGATTTTTTAATAACTACAAAAATCCTGTGTATGGGATTTCTGCATGTGAAAATTGATCGCGTTGCCAATGCCACTCATCTCTTTAAACAAGCAAACTCATCTTCCCTGGTGCTGTTACATTGGTAATAAATTGGCTCCTCAGACATTTCTGCTTGCAGGTTAGAACTGAGATTGAATAGATAATAACTTTTTGGGTAGCAATGCCTGCCATGGCAAATAATAAAGAAATTCATGACCTGCAAAGTGTGGGATGATCATGTTCCCAAAATATATTTTACCTGGTCCCAAAGCAGGTTCATTAGATATCCAGGAAGCTAGAAAAAAAATACATATAGGGAAGTGACTTAAAACAACCAATCTCAATGTAGACAAGCTAGTAGTTAGGAAAACATGTAGGTCCAAGAGGATCTGGCTTCTCAGGGCTTTTAAGAATCAAGAACAAAGGCTGGGAGTGTGGTCAGGGGCATACTATCCCTACATGACACAGGGAACCAAGCTGGGCTTGTCTAGTGACTTTATGTAGGGTGGCAGTTTTTGTAAAGATTATGTTGGATGCAAAGGACTTTGATGAAGCTTCAGAAGGGGCTTCTTTGTTTCGGGTGATCATTTTTCTCCCTTAAAAAATTAATTAGATGTCACCAGTGAGTTGAATTTACCAACATCATGCCAACACAATTAAAATAAACAAGGGAGGTGGCAGACAAAGAAGTTTCACAGGAAGGTGACAATGTCAAGCAGAACAAAGCCTTCCCTGAAAGCTGAAGTCTGCGTTAAAGACCTTGGTCTGCATCTTTGCCCATGTGTGCAAGACCATGCCAATTCACTGATCTGGAATTTAATCAGTCTTTTAACATTATAGAGTTTTCAACCAGCCAGTGCCTTTGAACCTCTGGGAAACAGTGATTAAGATTCTGAAACTTGGGGAGGACCCTGAAGTTCAAGTCCTTCCAATTGGAACAGCTTATTTTTATTACCCATTAGGTTACTGACCTCTCCTAATCGGAACAATCAGGTAATTAAAAAATGCTAAGGCAATAACAGATATCACATCTGTCTGAAATCTAAGATCTAGCCCTAAAAGTGATATTCATTGTTTCTATTGAGTGTCCACTTTGCTACCTCCTGCAAGCTTGTCTCACGTCATTATTAAGAATAAACAGCGCAAGAAATGCATGAGCAACTTCTTTTCCATCAGTATGTGGTTCTCATCATCAATAATTTTTGTTTCTTTGACTCTGCCCCTGGGGACCTAGGAAGCCTGGTTAACAGTGATCCCATAACAATGTTGTGGCTCCCCAAAATATTAATGCCTACCCTCTACGCTATTGACCAATAAAGAGAGCCACAGGTCACATCCCCCCTGTTTTATCAACAATGTCTCTGCTCTGCCTTTGTTTTTCCAGGGCCACCCACTTTCTGTAAGCTCCCTAGCCTTGGTCTTAACCCCACTCTTGTACAATGCAGTAAAAACTCTGCTTTTGCCAACCAGCTTTGACCCTGGGCCAGGATGTATGTAATTCCTTACTGCAGAGCCTGTGGGTTACATTCCCTGTGTTTTGCCTACTTGTCCAGTAGACAAACATTGGATATTTTAGCAGTTTTTTTCAGGTTTTGTTCTGGAGAGGAGTGAGTTTGTGTCTCTAGTCCTGACTCCTAGATTTCACATCCCTTCCCTGAACCTCACTGGTTTAAGTTCATGGGAAGATTCAAGTTAAGTTTCTTCGACTGTGCCCAGGTATATTAAAAATAATGGCACTAGGGTGCTTATTTTAATAAATGAGTTAATGACTTCAATTAAAAATACAAAAAAGAAAACTTTTTCCACATCTGTTTGAATCTCTGAACCCTTTTGTATATAAGACACATTTTTAAAAACCATGTTGTCCATGGCATATAGGATTTAACATGGAAATAAACATCTTCAAATTGTTAAATTTAAAATCTTGTTAAGTTGGCACATTCTATCCTTGAGGATTTCTTCTTTGCTAACTCAAATGTTTTGAAATTCTCATCCATAGGAAGACACTGGTACACATAGACTCACACCACACATACACACACACACAAAATACATAGTGCACATTACAACACACTTAATACCACTGTTATTTTTGCTTAATGAAATTATTAAAATCTATTTTAAAGTGTTTTCATGTTCAGAAGACAAAATAAACACTTTTTGGACCATTGTGCCTGAAAGCTATCCTGTAATTGGCACTATTTTGATAAAACTTGAAGTCTTCAGCTTGGTGTTGTATTTTTATCCATGGCCATATTGTTGAAAATTAAAAAAAAAAAAGAATTTCAGCAGACATAGACCTCAGAGTAGCTTTCTATTCTCTTATCATCTTATTTTAGAAACCAAGGGAAGAACCACAGAATAACTGTTCAATACATATAGAGCAGCATGGATTAGAGGAGGAAAAACAAGAAAGCAAAGCAGGTAATTTATGGTTCACTTGCTTGTTTTTCTTTTGAAACACTTTTTTGGATTGATTTTAATATATAAGAAATTTTAATACATATCATTACAAAACAGAAACTAAGAAATACAGGTGAAGGTCAATCATTTTTAAACATTCTCCTAAGAGATACATTCTATTATCAATCTGAAATGTGTATTGCTAATCTATTTATAGGCATTATAAGAACATACATATAGACAGAAGCATAAAGTTTTGTTTTATGTGTGCACTGCAATTTTTTATTAGTTTCACTTAACAATTTTATATACATGAAATATATGTTCACATACATATAAAAGCTATCATATTCTGTAAGAACATAATTATTATTTTCCCATAGAATAGAATGCATATTAAATTGTGTATATTTAAATATATATAAATCACATTTTTGCGTATTATATATTAAAAACATATAATATGTATTTGAATATTAATATAGACTATATGCTGCCTCCAAGAGACTCACCTCAGAGGCAAAGAAAACCACAGACTGAAGGTAAAAGGATGAGAAAAAAACTTATCATTCACATGGATCTCCTAAAGGGGATTTCTATTCTCGTATCAGATAAAGTGCATATCAAGCCAAAGTTAATCAGAAGGGACAAAAAAGGACATTTCCTACTGTTTAAGGGAATTATACATCAATAAGACATAACAATCATAAATATTTATGACCAAAAAAATGGAGCATCTACACTTATCAAGCAAACCCATCTCAATTTCAGGAGTCAAATAGATCACAACACAATGATACTGCTTTAACACACGTCTCTCACCACAGGATAGATCCTCCAAACAAAAACTAAGCAAAGAAGCTGCAGAACTGAAAATTACAATTAATAATTTAGATTTAACAGACATATAGAGAATATTTTAGCCATCAGCGAGTGAATACACTTTCTTCTCAACAGCACATGGATCATTCTTTAAAACTGAACATATAGTAGTTCACAATGCAACTCTTAGCAAATACAAGTAAAATAATGGAGATAAAACCTTGCATTCTATCAGATTATAATGAAATGAAATAAGAAATCAATGATAAAATAAAAGAAGCCACTCTAACACCTGAAGACAAAGCAATATGCTATTAAATTACCAATGGATAGCTGAAGAAATTAATGATAAATTAAAAAAAATAATTAGTGGTAAATGAGAATAGCAACAAAACGTATAAAATCTCTGGACACTAGGAAGGCAGTGCTAAAAGGAAAGTTCATTGCATTGAGCTCATTCATTAAAAAAAATAGAAAGTCAACAAATAAATAACCTAAAATTACATTTCAAAGCCCTGGAAAAATAAGAAATAACCAACGCCAAAATTATTAGAAGACAGGAAATAATTAAAATCAGAGCCAAAATCAGTGAAACTGAAACAAAAGAAATTAAAAAAAAATAATGAACAAAAAGTTGGTTCTTTGAAAAATAAATAAAATTGATAAGCTCTTAGCTCAAATTTCTAAGATTCACGATGAAAAAGGTAATATCACCATAGACATTACTGAAATAGAGATGATAATTAGAAACTACTTTGAAAATTATAGCCCAATAAAATAAAAAAAATCATGAAGACATTGACAAATTTCTAGAGACATACAACCTTGCCAAATTGAATCAGGACCACATAGAAAATTTAAAAACATCAATTTCAAGAAATGAACTTGAAGACACCATCAAAAGCCTACCAACAAAAGAAAAGCCCAGGACCAGAAAGATTCTCAGCCAAATGCTACCAGACCTTCAAAGATGAACTAACACCAATCCTCTTCCAATTATTCCATGAAATAGAATAAGAGGGAACCTTCCAAACTCATTCTATAAAGCTAGTATCGCCCTGAGACCAAAACCAGACAAAGACATATCAAGGAAAGAAAATTTCAGACTAATATCACTGATACACATACATGCAAAAATTCTTAATAAAACATTGGCAAACAGCATACAGAAACATATAATAAAAATATTGTGCATCTATAGTGGGGTTCATCCCAGGGATGAAAGGTTGGTTCAAAATATGGAAATCAATAAATGTAATTCATCATATCAATAGACTTAAAAGACAAGAATCACGTGATTATGTCAATAGATTAAGAAGTAGCATCTAACAAAATGCAGCATAAATTCATGTTCAGAACTCTAGTGTATATATATATATATATGTGTGTGTGTGTGTGTGTGTGTGTGTGTGTAGTAAGATCATACTTCAACATTGTAAAACCTATATGTGCAAAATCAAGGGCAATATCATTCTAAATGGAGAAACATTTCAAGCATTCCCCCTAAAAACTGGTATGAGACGAAGATGCCTTCTTTCACCACTTCTATTCAACATAGTCCCTGAAACCATAGCCAGAGTAATGAGAGAGAAGAAAGAAATTAAAGGGATACAAATAGGAAAAGAAAAGTTCAAACTATCCCTATTTGCTTATGACATGATTTTATAATAAGGAAACCTAAAAAACTCCACCAGAAAGCTTCTAGAACTCATAAATAAATTTAGCAAAGTAGCAGGATATAAAATTAACACCCATAAATCAATTGCCTTTCTAATCACCAATGATGAATCAACTGAAAAAAAAAATAGAAAAACCATCCCATTTTCAATAGCATAAAAAAAATACTTGGGAGTCAATCTAATAAAAGAGGTGAAGACCTCTACAATAAAAACCACAGAAGACTAAAGAAAGAAATTGAAAAGAACTTAGAAGATGGAAAGATCACCCACATTCTAGGCAGAATTAATATTGTCAAAATGGCCATACTACCAAGAGCACTATACAGATTTAATGCAATTTCTATTAAAATCCCAAAGACATTCTTCATTGAAATAGTAAAATCTATCATAAAATTTATTTGGAAAAATATAAAGTTTAGAATACCCAAAGTAATTCTTACTTAGAAAAGTGAAGCAGGTGGCATCAAAATAGCAGACCTTAAATTGTAGTACAGAGCTATAAAAAGAAAAACAGCATGGTATTGGCACAAAAACAGACATGAAGACCAATTAAACAGAATAGAGGACAAAGAGAAAAACCCACATAAAGATAGTTATCTCATACTAGACAAAGCCGCCATAAACATGCAATGAAAAAAATGATAGTGTTTTCGACAAAAGGTGCTGAGAAAACTGGAAATCCATATGTAGCACAATGAAATTGAAACCCTATCTCTCACCCTGCACAAAAATCAAGTCAAAGTAGATCAAAGACCTTGGCATTAGACCACAGACACTGACTGGGCTTACCAGAAGAAAATATAGGCTCAACTCTTCATCATGTGAGCTAAGGACCAGCTTCTTCCACAAGACTCCTAAAATGCAAGAAAATGCAAGAAGTAGAATCAAGAAATCAATAAATGGGCTGAGCACAGATGCCTCATGCCTGTAATCCCAGCGGCTCTGGAAGGTGAGGCAGGAGGATCATGAGTTCAAAGCCAGTCTCAGCAATAGCAAGGCCCTAAATAACTCAGTGAAACGCTTGTCTCTAAATAAAATACAAAATAGGGCTGGGGATGTGGCTCAGTGGTTGAATACCCTTGAATTCAATTCCCAGTCACCCCCCCAAATAATTAATAAATATTATCAAACATCAAATGAAAAACCTGCTTCACAGCAAAGGAAACAATCAAGAACATGAACAGAGAGCCTGTAGGTAGAATGGCAGAAAAAATTTGCCTCCTGTACCTCAGATAGATAGAGCACTAAACTCCAGGATATACAAAAAACCTAAAAAAACTTAACACCAAAAGAGAAATAAATAACCCAATCAATAAATGGACAAAGGGACTGAGTAAGCACTTTATAGAAAAATATGAATAGTCAACAAATATATGAAAAAAAGTGCACCATCTCTAGCAATTAGCAAAATGGAATTTAAAACTACACTGAGATTCCATCTCACTCCAGTCAGAATTGCAATTATCAAGAGTACAAGTAACAATAAATGTTGGTGAGGGTATGGGGGAAAAGGTTCACTGATACATTGCTGGTAGGACTGCAAATTGGTGCTGCCACTATGGAAATCAGTATTGAGATTACTCAGATTACTTGGAATGGAACCACCATTTGACCCAGTGATCCCACTGCTCAGTCTATACCCAAAGGATTTAAAACAGCATACTACAGCGATGCAGCAGTGTTCATAACAGTTAAATTCACAACAGCTAAGCTATGGAACCAACATAAGTGCCCTTCAAAAGATGAATGCATACAGAAAATGTGGATATATATACGATGGAGTATTACATTAGCCATAAAGAAGAATAAAATTATGACATTTACCAGTAAATGGATGGAACTGGAGACTATCATGCTAAGTGAAATAAACCAATCCCCAAAAAACAAAAGCCAAATGTTCTCTCTAATATGTGGATACCAACACAGAATAAGAGGGGGTAGAAAATAGAAGTGCATTGGAGTGGACAAAGGGGAATGAGGAGAAGGCACGGGGATTGGAATAGGAAAGACACTAGAATGAATAGGACATAACTTTCCTATGTTCACATATGAATGCATAACCAGTGAAATCCACATCACGTACAACCACAAGAATAAGATTCTAATTGGAATAAGTTACACTCCATGGATGTATTATATGTCAAAATACACTTCACTGTCATGTATACCTAAAAAGAACAAACAAAATAAAAAGTTTTTAAAAAGAAAAATGAAACATTATTATTATATCCCATAGATTAGAATGCATATTAAATTGGATATCTTTCCACATGTAAATATAAAATCACATATTTATATATTATATATTAAAACATATAATATATATTTGAATATTACTGCATATGATAGATATAATATCACTGTGGTATACAATGAATTACAACAATAATAAGAAAATAAGGTAGACAGCATGTGGAGAGCACCACATTTTCTTTTGCTGTGTTATTATATTTAATGGAAAGTCAGTACTGGAATTTATATGACCAGCCCACTGATGATGGTCATTTAAGTTGTGCTCATGCAATGTTATAAGTAGTGCTGCAATCGACACGAGCAGATAATTTAGGTTAGTTTGTTTATTAAAATATCATTCAAATTATTTCACATGGTGAGAGTAGGAGTTAAGTGCAATATACCCAGGTAGAGAAATCAAGATGAAAAACCAGTTCCCGAAAGTATTCAGATGTCTTCTAGATTAATTAATTCTGAATTCCAATGTGCTCATGGCAACTTGGGCACAGGGACATGTTGAGGCTCTCTTTGGGCTCTTTCTTTCACCTAATTTCCTCTCCTTTTCCCTCCCTATGGCTTCTCTGAGTTTACTCTTCTCTTCCTTCACGGAGGCCTCTGTCCGTGGGCTGGAGTGAAGCTTGCTCACGACTGCTGGATTCCTGCAGTCCTCCCCTTGCATCTCTAAGGCAGAACTTATTGTCCCCAAGTGTGTGTGTGCTCATATTCAGGCCATGTCATGGGCCTGTGGCTATCTTTGGAAAACATGTCCACCAAAAACAAGAGAAAGTGCAAGACTGAGTAACATGGCCTAGATAGAGCTTTTCTTAATTTAGAGAGATGGTGAAAAGGAATGTTTTCCCGCAGCAAAGCAGAAACTACACCTATCAAGTACTCCCTTCTAGGGACTCCATTTCCCATGGCTCCCTGATACCCATTTGCTCACTTAGGTTCCAGAGGTTCATGGCACTGTATCCCCACATACATGATATGAAAAGTTATCAGTTCAGTGAGGCAAGTCCTGGGACCAGATCTAGATCCTGTAAGGACTCTGGACCTTACATAACAATGAGTAAAATGACTTCAATAATGCACACAATACATGTATGTGGGATTCAATGACAGTGTCTGAAATATTCTTTATAAACTATAAAGCTTCCTATCAATATATGAAGCTAGCTCGAAGAAAAACAAAGAAAGTCAATAAGGAGAAGAACTTATGATTGTCCCTGGCACCGAGGTTGTTAGGCGGTTTCAGACACATGACCATTTGATTATTCTTTATCTTCATCCTAAGAAGTGCAGGGGCTGGTGCAAGACACTAAGTTGAAGGAGATGAACAAGAGGCTCGGTTTCTATCCAGCAAGCATTCTAACTCCGGAGGTCAAGCTGATACTTGATCAAATGTAAGTCATTTTTACCATGATAACAAATGTCAAGGAAAAAGACCATCAAGAAGTCCTCCATCTCAAGGATATGATAGCAAAACCTTTTGCTTAGCCCTCTGCCCTGGCGTCAATGTCTGTGTTTCCCCTTTCCTTGGGGACTTAGATGTATGTTAGAGTCTGTAAACAAGTCAAAATAACACCTGGCATTTTGCCAGGGGAATGTTAGAGTTCGTAAACAAGTCTGGATGGTGCCTGGCAAAATGTCAGAGGGAGTGGTTTGAGAAGTAACAAAACCGAGCCATTAGGTGTGGAGATTCCTGATTGGTTGACTGCTGTATCTAGTTTATGCTAATTAGATAAGCTGTGTGGAATGTATAAATACTGCTCCTGTCCTGCAATAAACGGCTTCCACTCCTGCTGTATCAACGTACACAAGTAATTCGTCACCCCCCCGATTATTCTGCTGTAGCCGGACTGCGGCAGATGTAGGCTTGCCTTCTTGAGTGCTGGGCTTGCAATGGTTTAGATATAAGGTGTTCCCAAAAAGCTCATGTATGAGACAATAAAAGAAAGCTTAGAGGTGAAATGGTTGGGTTATGAGAGCCTTAACCCAATCACTGCATTAATCCTCTGGTAGGATTAACTGGATGGTAGCTATAGCCAGGTAGGGTGTGGATAGAGGATTGGGGGCATGCCTTGGAGTATATATTTTGTCTGTGATGAGGGCTCTCTGTCTCTCTCTCTCTTCCCGCCCCCCTCTCCTTCCTGGTGTGATGTCTTGAGCTGCTTTCTTCCCCGACACTCTTTCGCCATGATGTTCTGCCTTGTCTAGGACTCTGGAGAATGGAGTTGGCTGTCTGTGGACTGAGACATCTGAAACCCTGAACCCTAAAATAAACATTTTCTCCTCTAATGGTTATTGTCACGTCTTTTGGTCACAGAGGCAAAAAACAAAACAAAACAAACAAACAAACAAAAAAACCACCTGACTAAAACACAGCCTATTCACATTGGGACATGGGTGTGGGTCATAAAAACTTCCTGTTTGAGTGTAGTGACCTCTGCACATTAAGTCCTGTAGAAAATCTCTATCCCTACAGGAAATCTATTAACTTAGCACACTAGCATTCTGTCATACAGTTTGAGGCTTGTTTGGTCTAATAAACTTATGTCAGCAGTTTTACCATATGCAATAGATCTCCTCAGGTATATTTGGAAATGTGGACTAAGCTATTGTCCTTATTTTATGATCTTCTCAAAAAAACTTTATGAGAATTGAGAATTAATATGTCCATTTGGTAGATGTGGAAAAAAAGTTCTGGAAAGACTAAATAAAACTTACCTAAGATCACAGAGCTAGCAATAACTGGCTGCCAGTACTCAAAGCCAGGGGTCCTTTCTCTCTAGTTGCTCTTTCCTGGTTGGAGTCCTTGGCCTTAATTCATGAACCCTCTCCTCAGTGAGCTGAATCCTAACTGTATCAGATGCTAGATAGCACAGGCGCTTTCAGAAGGCTTTTCCATTCACTAAGTAATACCGCTTACAAACATCCACTTGAGGGGAACAGAAGAAAATTGTTTAAATAGCATTCTGGAAATAGTTCAGGAACAATAATGGAACTAAATTTCATTTTCAAGCAAAATTAATAAGTTCACATCATGAAAGTTACAAACTGGAAACAACCCAAATATATACCAATAGGAGATCACATAAATCATGTTATAGCCACACTGTGGACTATTATATAATTAATTCAAGTGATGATGTAGATATATATTAATTTGCATGGAAAAATATAGATGACATTAATCAGATACAAAATAATAGTTTCCCTAAAATGCTTTGTACAAAATATACTCTCATATAAATAATTAAACATGTATGTGCATATAAAATATCCACAGTGTTTATACATGGTTGGGAGATAAAGTTATATATTAAATCTCTACATGTGAGTAGTTTAAAGAAAAAAAATAAACATTTGTCCTACCTAACCTATGAACAAAGGAAGACCTAACGAGACTTGAGCTTGCCATATATTAATTTTCTCAAACATAGTACGTATATAAAGTATAACTAATTAAGTCCCATAATATATGTACCTTGCATACTTGCTTGTTAAATTTCTATATGAGAATCATGTTTTAAAATCAGTGTTAATGAATATATTTTGGGCTTGTCCTGGCTAAAAATATAAAAGGTTTTTCTCACTATCCCTGTGATCTCAACTCAGATTTAAATGCATCTGTTCTGATGTCCCCAGATCCTTATCACATAATTATTTTATGCCTGTCCCAATAGCCCATGGAATAAACATGCACAGTTTCTGTCTGTCTCCTTGATGGCTAGCTTAAGGACACAGTACATTGTAAGAATCTGATAAATGCTCTGAAATGCAAATCTTGGTAACCTAGTTGGTACTTGAGCAAGACACAAATGAAATGTCTCAACAAGAAAACAAACAAAAAATTGCCTGGAAATCAGCATATGTATTTCAGGGCAGTAACCAAAAGCACTAAGTAAAGATTTGAGAGGCGAACAAGAAGCCTCAATGACAGGATGTGTAAGTTTTGCCTCTAGAGTTTCCGGTTGGAGAATAATTTCCCAATTTTCCAGGGCAAACTCAGCTGAGAGAGAAGCATCTTTGGAGAAGGATGTTGTATCCATCTGTTTTTATGTTACTATAATGCAATACCTGAAGCTGAGTAGCTTCATAAAGAAACAAGTTCATCTGGTTCATAGTTCTTCAGATTCAAAGTCAATGGCCTAAATCTGGGGAAGGCCTTGTTGGTAGAGTCCCAAGGTGGCCTATAGCATCACGTGAGAAGAGATAGGGAGTGCATGTGTGCGTGTCTCTTTTGCTCTCTCCCTTTTCTTATAAAGCCACAGAATTCAATCATGGGACTCTACCCTGAAGACTTCTTCAAGTTCTAGTCACCTTCCAAAAGCCCCACTGGTAAACACAATAGTTGGATCAAGTTGCCACCCTCTTCATGCATCACTGTGGTGATTTAAATTTTAACACAGGAACCTTTGAGGAGACATGCTCAAACCACATCTAAACCAAAGCAGATGTTTTACTTCCCAGTTGGTTTTAATTAGTTCATTGCACTTACTGAGCCCTGTGTACTTCAGAATCAAGATCTGGGTCCAAAGCAGAAAATTATCTCTTGACTTTACTTCATTGGAGGAAGTCTGTTCTTCCTACAGGAGATAGACAGTTGGAATCTTATTTTTTTTAGTTAGTTAACCACTCTTAGCTTTTTTGCTCTTGGACTTCATATGAATGGAATTATGTGGTACGTGTACTCTGTTGTGTCTGGCTTCTTCTAATAAGTAAAATGTGTTTGAGATTCATCTAAATCCGTCTATGCTTCATAAGTTTACTTTTTAATACTGTGAGCATTCTTTTGCATTTTATACCACTTTTTTATTTTTATTGATTTACCTGTTGATGGATAACTAAGCTATTTCCAGTTTGGAGCACCATCAATAAAAGTGCTCTAAAAATTCTTTAATAAATCTTTTTTTGTGCATATGTTTTCATTTCTCTTAGATAAATACCTAGAAGTAGAGTTAATGGGTCACAGGTTGCCTCGAAAAGTGGCTGGGGATGGGAGTGGTCTTGAGGAAACTTATTGGGGTGATGTAATATGTTATACCTTCATAAGGGTTTGACTATACAGGTGTATCCATTTAGCAAATCTCTAAAATGAATCCATTTAAACTTGCATATTTCAACATATATAAATTTTATCCCAAATAAAAGGATTGAACTTTAGTTAATAATACTATAATCAAACATTTGGGAGGAATTATACTGGTATCTCAAACTATTTAAACTCCAATAAAGGACAAAGTGGATTGATGTATAATAGACAGATGGATGGAAAGATATGTGGTAAAACAATATGGCAGAATAATTACGGAATATAAGTGATGGACACATGGGCTATGGCTGTATCATTTACTCAACTTTGTGGAAAGGTTGAAATTTTTCATTTAAAATGTTGAGAAATGGAAACATCACTCCTCCCTCCTGCACGAAATCCTCCACCGTCTTCCCAGCATACTTAGAATAAAATCCAAGCTACTTATTACGGACTTTATGGTGCATCAGTGAAGTCATCTGCTCCCATGCTTGACCCTTTTAGGCTTGTTGCCAGTGACAGTGGGCTCCTTCCTGCTCTCGGTTCACCTCCAGTCCATCCTGGACTCAGAGCTCTCACACTTACTGTCACTCTGCCCAGGATGCTCCCTTTCCAGGGATTTGCATGGCCACCCTCTCTAGCATCCCTCTCATCTATTTAAGTCTGCTAAATGGCCTTTCCTCCACAAAACCTCCCCTTTCCACCTTATCCATTTCTCTCCCCTATCACTTTTTTGCTATGCTTCTTTGTTCATCCCATTTAGTACCAAACGATACAATTTTAAATATATTTGTTGTTAAGCAGATAACTGGAGGTTTTTCATGATGCTATTTTAAAAATAAATACACAACATTGTTCTGTTTTTGTTTTGTACTTTAAAACAGTGCAGAGTCCTAGAAAATTTGTGAGGATGCAGGCTTCAATGTATTTCACAACCGTTGTCTCCTACTATTAACATCTTACGTTGGTATGGTACCTAAGCTATATGCTAAAATTAATGAACCCCAAATTACATTTTATTAGCTAACTAAAATCTATCTTTTATTTGGACTTTATTCCTTATTTTTATCCAATGTCTTTTTTACTGTTACAGGAGACCATTCAGTATGCCACGTTACATTCTGCTGTCATGTCTCCTTCCTTTGGCTATTGGCTGGGACAGTTTGTCAAGCTTTCTTTGTTTTCCATGATCTTGACAATTTTGAGTGATACTGGTGTGGTATTTTGTAGGATGCCTCAATTGGGAGGTGTCCATAGGCTGTTTTTACAAGACATGAATTAGTTTAGGAAAATCTTGTTCCCTAAGGAACTGTGACATGTACCCAATGATCCAAAACATGCGTATTACTGCAGAAAATGGATACGTGTTACAGGCTCTGTCTTGTGTGGTTTTTCCTAAAAATTCTGTGATAAGGAGTGCATGAGTGTGTCTACTCTGCATTTGAGAACACTGATCTTCCAAAATGGTAAGTAAACATGCCTGATCGCAGGGAAGAGCCAGCCACAACTCTCACCTAAGCTTTCTGGCTGCGGGCTTCAACACCCTAAACCGATGCTATCAGTCTCAAAAACTTTGCTTTCCTTATGAATAGAGGCTCTAAATTGATTTGTTTTATTCCATTATAAAATACCTCATTCTGCAGCTTCAGTGTAATTTATTACATTGAGTCCAGAAGAAAGAAAGATGTATTAGCTTGGCTAATTCTTATTTCACCCTCCAGGAAGACTTTCTTCATCCTACCACACACTCCTATCACCTCTGGGCTTTGGCTCTTATGTCATTTATGAGAATCTACTGTCCATCCTCTTTGTCTGTCTTGAGGGTGGGGCTGTGTTCGTCTTGTTCATCACTGAAGCACAAAAGCTGGGTTACCCCCTTCATAAATGCCTAATAAATCCATATTATATAAGATGGATTCATGTGAACTGTGGGTATTATTTATGATATTTTCTGTAAAATTGAAATATTTTATAATTTCAAACTATGTGAAACAAACTTTCCAACATTTCTCCTATTGCACAGAACCAGAAACCCATGCATATTGGCAACAGCAGTTTTGAGTGAATAGATTAATATTACCCTGTGGAGCTGTGATATTCTTAAGCCTGGAGGAAGGCAAAGGAACATTTAGGACCATTCCACAGCATGAAAGACTTCCTACAAGAATTGAAGAAACTAGAGATTTTTTTCTAATGCTTACTTTTGTAGAGAAGAAATTGTATCATATGCTCTGACTTAGACCCATGTTAGGAGTAACTCTTGTTCCCTAAAGTGGTAATGTGGTTTGGATATGTGCTGTTCCCCAAAATATCATGCATGAGACAATGCAACAATGTTCACAGGTTAAGTGTTTATAAAAGCTATAACCTAATCAGTAGGTTAATACACGTGAATAGATTTACAGGGTGGTACCAATAGCAGAGAGGGTTTGGCTGGAGGAAGTAGGTAACTGGGAGCATACCTTTGGGGTTTATATTTTGTCTCTGGTGAGCAGAGCTGTCTCTGCTTCCTGGTTGACATATCCAGGCTACTGAGCTGTTTTCCTTTGACATGTCCTTCCACCATGATGGTCTGCTTTATCTTGGGGCCCAGAGACAGTCAACCATGGAGTGAACTTCTGAAATTATGAGCTCAAAATAAACTTTTTCTCCCTTTTTTTGATACTGAGGATTTAATCCAGATAACTTTACCACTGAGCTATACCCCCACTCCTTTTTATTGTTTGAGACAAGATTTCACTAAAATGCTTAGGGCCTTATTAAGTTGCTGAGACTGGCCTCAAACTTGACGATCTTCTGTCTCAGCCTCCTGAGTCGCTGGGATTACAGGTGGGTACCACCATTCCTGGCTTCTAAGTTGTTCTTATCAGGACGTTTTGGTGACAGTGACATAAAGCTGACTAACAGATAGGGAATAAAGCTAATTTTATGTGAGTCCAAAATTTATGTCCGTAAAGAAGATTGTTGGAGGCTGCAGATTGGTGATGAATCTCTGAGTGTCTTCTCTCCAGAAAAACATCTCTCCTGGATTCACTTGTAAAATGGGACTCGGGATGGGGTTGGGGGGGACATGAAAAAAATGGAGGAAATTTGATTGGGCAAAGGGGTAGAGGGGAAGGGGATATGGGGGCAGCAAAGATAGTGGAATGAGGAAGACATTATTACCCTAGGTACATGTATGACTGCACATATGGTGCAACGTTACAGCATGTCCAACCAGAGAAAGTTGAGCTGCAATTCTCTACAATGAATAATGAATCAAAATGTATTCTGTGGTCATATATACCTAATTAAAATAAATAAATAAATTTTTAAAAATGGGACCAAGGAGCTTCACCTGCAGTCAGACCAAGGAGGCAGGGGTTACTTTGAAAAGCCATGATTAATATATATTTGGCCATACTTTTTGCTGATATATAGGTTCATTCTGCCATTTACATGTTCTCTCCATCAGAAGTCACTGTTTCTTTCCATGTAAATGACATGCAGTTGAGCAAAAGTCACTTACAAAGGGCATCATCTCCTAATCACTGGCTAATTGCCAGAAGAGATCCAGTATTTTGAGTAGGGGCCATTCCCCAAAGTGGTCACATATGCAGACTTGATGATTTCCATATCCAACACATGTTCATGCGATTTTCTGAGGATGTTTTTTTTTTCTCTCTAAATCTAGGAGTTCCATGGAAACCTCTTTAAATTCTCCTGAGATTTATCTCACTATTATAGCCTATCCCAGTTCTTTTCTCTCCCTTTCTCTCTTTTGTGGCATATGTACCAGCTGGGACACTCTCTTGTGCAATATTTTTCAAATTTCAATTTCATTTTCTTCCCATTTTATATAGCTTGTTGTTTTCCTTGTTTTAACTCTTTCTTCCATCTGGATCATAAGCACATTAGAATTTTACTATTCTTGCATGCAATAAATTATACATTAATAGGATAGTTATGGCTTGTGGGGAGAAGTTATTTGTGATTTGCACTTAGAGAGATTTTAATCAAGTTTACCATTCTCAAAAAGTCTGTTTTGCATATAAATAAGGACCCCTAAAAATCGATCTGTTTTCCTCAATTATAAAATGCTTCATTTAGAAGCCTAAGGGTAATTTATTATACTGAATTGGTGGAAAAGAAGATGCATTGCATTATGTTTAATCTTATCAAAAGGCTGCTATGTTTAATGACAATGTCTGTTTATCATAATTATTATAAGTTGTCTAGGTTAATAAAATCAGAAGACCTATGTGAGATTTTTGAATTCTAAATTTATTATTTACATATCTTCTCAGCTACCAGCTGTCCCTTATGGATGTGCAGTCAGCCTGAGTGTTTGATTTCTGCTCAGGTGGCTGGAGGACTTTGTGTCTGTCAGATAAAGTAGACTATAAAACCAGGTTCTTAAAATTGTCTACAATTAAAAATGTATAAAATAAAAACACAGGAGTGAAAAAAAACAATGGATAATAGTTTTCAGGAATTTGATGGGTGTTTTCCAATTTTCTGTGTTTCACCATTAAAATGCCATTGCTAGACAAGCCAGAGTACAAACCATGCTGTCTTTTCTCATATGTGATGGTGTGTGTGTGTGTGTGTGTGTGTGCACACTCATGCATGTGGAGGGGATAATATCATATATCTTAATGTCTCCAAGATTTCCTATGCATGTGCATCCTTATTCAAATTTTAAATCTAGGAAATTAAAACTCAGTGAAGTAGGTAAGGATCCCAAAGTCCCACTGATAGAAGAGTTCTGTAAAACTTATCTCTCTGATTTCAAAGCTTGACCCTTCCCACCATGAACTGCTGATGACTAATGGTAGAGGTGAAGGGTAGTATACAATTTGAATGTATCCCCACATTTATGTGTTGGAAACTTGATCTCTGTTGCAATGGTGTAGGGAGGGGAGATCTCTACGAGGTGATAATTAATGATTTACTATGGCAATGGGTTGGCTGGCGTGAAAGGGAACTTGCTGTCAAAGTGGCTTTGGCCCTCTCTTGTGTTCTTTCACACTCTCTTCAGGTGGTACCTTCTGCTACCTTACGACAGCAACAAGCCCTCACCCAATGTAACCCCTTGATCTTACACTTCTCAGATTCCATAACCATCAGCAAAATTAACTCCTCTTGCTTTGTAATTATTCGGTCTGTGGTATTCTGTTATAGTAAGAGAAATGGACTTAGACATCAGGTGAATGAAAGATTTTAGGACTCACAATTTGCAAACCAGTGGCTTGCTTCTTGGCTTCCCAGCTTTGAGATGCTGGATAAGCCAAAGTTCTTTTATCACTCAAAACAGATTGCAATCCCTTATGTACCTCCTTCCTCTGAAAGTAAACATCAACATTGTCATTGTAATATATCTGTACATCTGTCCTAGTTGATTGCTACTGTAGAAAAAAGTAAGTACTACAAGCATCATTCATGAAGACTAGAAAATCACAGTTCATCTTTTCAAATGTCAGAATAACAATTAAAAGGAAATACAAGGGTCTGGAGTTGTAGTCATTGGTGGAGCGCTTGCCTTGCATGTGTGAGGCCTTGGATTCAATCTTCATCACCACATAAAAATAAATACATAAAATAAAAATATTGTGTCCATCTACAACCAAAAAAAATTTAAAGGCAATGCAAGTCCATCCTATATTTTTTATATATTTACTTTGGAAGACATTAATTTATAGTAGAAAAAAAAAGTCTATTGGATAACTTTTGGATATTTCTTAGAACTCCTTTCTGAGACATCATCTTCTGAGTTGGAAAATTTTCCATTCTCTAGAAACAGTGTGGGTCTGTGCTAGTGTTTGGCAGCTGACATTTTGATAAATGGAGGTATTAAACCATGCATTAACCATGCATTAAATTTCAGTAAGGACTTTACCTGCCATTTTTTTCCAGATGTAAATGTACTTTAAAATAGAAGAAAAAAAAATCACCATAGTAACTTCTCTGTTAAGTAAATGTTCTTTGTACCAAAAAGAGATTGGTTATTTGCCATAAAAAATATGCTTAACTGGTTTTAAACTGGAAGGAAAATTCTATGACATATTGCTCAAAACCTTGTTATTAAGATGATTGCTCTGGAGAGGTTAATAGGCTTAGAATACCGGGAAGCAATGTCTTGCTCAATTTGTATCTGGTTCATAGAACTTGTCCAGGGAAACACTGTGGAATTGAAAAGAAGGAAAAGATAAATGAGGTATGGCCAAGACAGAGACTTGGGAATGCTGTCAGTCTCCTCCAAGTCTCTTGCCTAGCACTTTCAATCAAAAACCATGTCTGTAAATCCAACCCTTGTTGACTTTCCTCTTAAGATTGTTTTTCTTTTCCATTTCCACAGAAACTATTACATTTAGTACTACTTTTCCAGAACTCTTGTAAAAACCTTCTAATTGTTCTCTTGTTTTTAATTTTACCTATACTGACCTACCCTTGAACTCAGATGCCAGGATTATCTCAACTATGGCTAAATATAGTGCTAGAATATATCCATTCTCACCCATGAGTGAATATCCGAACAACCAGGAAACTTCCAAAAAATATTGATGCCCAGGGCTTATTCTTTAGACATACCAATTTCTTTCATTTAGAGTAGGACTCAGGTATTTTTCCGGCATTGCTTTACAACTCCCTGGTGCTTTTCATGTTAGGCCTAAAGTCTCCTGATGTAACTCCCTGTAAATGGTTTTTAGTATCTGTGTCAGCTTAATGGTATTCATGTCAGCCCATGAATACCAGCAAGGTTGAATCTCTGCCTGCCTCTGTATGTCATCTTTCTCCGAAATAAACAATGATCTTTGCTTCTTAGTCATAGTTTTTTCTCTTCATTCTATGACTTTCTTTCTGCTATTTTCTGGGAACATCCCTGAGTCTTCAATATCAATATCCCTGTGTCTTCAATATCAACTCACACATCTTTAAATGCTCATGTATGAAGATTTCCCTGATCTTCCTCAAAATCTATGTGTCTCCATAGTGTTGTTTTTTTTAATGATTTGTGGTACCGGCATACAAATGCATTTATATACCACATGGGTATATATATATTAATATATATATATATATAATATATATCTATATATTAATATATATATATAATATATATATGATGTAGTCTTAAAATAAAAATTCTAGTTTCCATGTTTATTTTTTCAAGATTTAGCCCAGCACAAGATCAACACTCCAATCAATTTTGATAAATGGAAAATTTCATGAGTGATCTATGATAATATGATTTTATTTATGGCTTAGGATAATGTAAAGGATATTCATCTGGATAGTGAGAGAATCTCTTGATAGATATTTAGAAAGAGATTCTCTGATGAATGTTCCGAAGCATTAGTTATCTCTTTGAAAGATGTCAATTGTAGACTTGGACTCAGATGAAGCATGTCATACTGGTAACACCAAACATCTTAGGTCAGAGTAAGACTTGCCAGGTTGGAGACCGTGTGTGCAGTAATACTTTCCTTTGTGTTGTAGACTAGATATTTAATACTCATGAGACATTTTCCTGTCCACCAATCTCAAATCTCCCTTCTCCTCTGAAGTAGATTTCTATTCATTGCTTTTCTCCAGAATCACTATCATGGTTGGACTTTATAAAGTCCAAAGTACATGGTTGGACCTTTTTCAATTACGGTTCCGTGAGATAATAAGTTGTATTCCCTTGTATCCTCCAAAAGCTCAAGTGTGAGACAATACATGAAAATTTAGAGGTGAAGTGATTGGGTTATGAGAGCCTTAACCTAATCAGTGTCTTAATACACTGATAGGTATTAATTGTGTGGTAACTAGAGGTACATAGGGCGTGGTGAGAGGAGGTAGGTCATGGAGGTGTACCTTTGGGGTATATATTTTGTGCCTGTTGAGTGAAATACACTCTCTGCTTCCTGATCATTACAAACTGAGATGCTTACCTCTACCACACCCTTCAGCCATGATGTTTCATCTCACCTCTGGCACAGAGCTATGGTCTTATGTCTGTAGCTGGGAGCCCCAAATAAACTTTTCGTTCTCTAAAATTGTTCTTGTCAGGTTTTTTTTGGTCACAGTAGGAAAAAAAATATTAAAACAGGATCACTGGCCTAAATAATGACAGTCATACACTTGGACTTCAGAATTCAGAATTGACAGGGCCAAACCTATGGGTCTCTGTGAAAATAATGTGAGGATGATTTTCATTCTTTCAGTGGATCTGAAAGGGGGCTTTGCAACTTAGAACATGCTCACTTGATTATTCTGACCTGCACTCAACTCTAAAAATAAAGAGGCTGGATGGTCTCTGAGCTCTTTCCAACCAAGGGAGATGTCAAATGTTATTCCTAATTTTCTTCCTTATCTTCTACTAAAAGCAGAATCATTTCCATCACAATGTCCCAGATTTGGCTGAGAAATATTTAAAAAGTAAAAATTAACAAACAGGGCCCAGGCCTATGTAAATCAGTGTCCTGGAGTATTCCCAAAGTATTGGTAGTAAAGAGCCACCTCTAAGATTCTACTGTTAGCAAATCAGTGTAAGTAGAAAGCCAGGCAGTAGGCAGCGCGCACACGACCAGCTGGGGGCCCCAGTGCAGTATAAAACTTGTGAGCTTCTGGCCAGAGGCTGTGGCTCTG
The DNA here is from genome assembly GCF_001458135.2 of Marmota marmota marmota. Taxonomy (NCBI): domain Eukaryota; kingdom Metazoa; phylum Chordata; class Mammalia; order Rodentia; family Sciuridae; genus Marmota; species Marmota marmota. Next base: position 14,982,060 of record NW_026000221.1, read on the forward strand.
CTTACCCCACATTATTGCCTAAAATCCTAGCTAAAATAAGAATCCTATTATGCTGGAATATTTTGATCACCTATTGAGTGCTGACTCAATCTCAGCCGATCAGATTTTCCCCTGTGAGAATTTGAAACTTAAGCATGGATTTGACCACATCAACAAATGCTATATAAGTAAAATCTCCATATAGCCCTCTTCTGGAGAAAGTCTGAGAAATGCTGTTGCTGCACCTACACTAAATTTTCCAATCTGAGGCTCAGTTGTGATTCTGTGAACCAATCTGGTATTTTTCCAATGAGTCCTCATTTTTTCTTAAGTCAAAGTTACCCTATTTAGTTTACAGCCCAAATGAACTTGCATAAACATGTTTTGTCAGTAATTGATGGTGTGACCTGGGGCATGTCAACTTGTATATTTAAGACTCAATTGTAAAATGAGATCAGTGATTCAGATCCATGTTTTGTTGTTTTTGTTGTTGGTACTGGGGATAGAACCAAGGGGCACTTAACCATTGAGCTTCATCCCCAACCCATTTTTATATTGTATTTAGAGATGGACCCTTGCTATGTAAGGGCCTCACTAGGTTGCTATCTTTGACTCTGCAATCCTCTTATCTCAGCCTCTGGAGCCGCTGGAATTACAGGTGTGTGCCAACAAGCTGGGCAAAATCCACATTTTTAATTCTTAACCACTTAAAAAATAAGAAAAGACATTTGAATAAATATAATGAAAAAACAAAAATTATTTCCCCACCTTAAATCTTCACTGTTTGATAAAACAACTCCTGAGCAAGGCTAAGTTTCCTTAGAGCACAGAAGTTGTTAAAGCACTATCTTTTTATGGTTTTGTAGTTTTTGATTCTAAGCCTTGAGACAGAAACTTCAGAAACTTTCAGAGCCAGATACTGGTAGATGTAAAAGGCCATATAATGATAGTTAATGGAAGACACAAAATGGAAAATGTCATGGAAATTCAAATGTAAAAACAACTTCTCCAGCAGGTTTTTAAAAAGAGAAATGATTGAACTAATCTATTTTTTTTCTGTTATAGAAAATCCTAGCTAAAAATAAGAATCCTATTATTTTGGAATATTTTGATCACCTATTGAGTGTTGTCTCTGAAGTCTGTTAGGACCACAGAGTTGAAATCCATGAAAAGGTCAAGACAGCTCTCAATTTCCAAATTAAATTGCTTGGAAACACACTTTAGTAGGAAGTTGGGTTTGGGGAGACCTGCTGTGAAAGTTAGCAAATGAAATGTAAAATGTGTGAAGTTTTCAGTTTCAGAAAAAAAAAACAACACCAATTTGAAAAGATTGTGGCATTTTTGCTTTACCAAATGAGGCTCTTTGGGTGGACTTAAATATATCCCTTGCATATTCTGGAGCTTAAATACAAAAATCTTCAAAATATCACTCCATTAAAAATCTACCCAACATGCTAAAATTTCAAGGTCACAGTCTAGGTTATTTCTAGCAACATGAACTTCCTGTGTGATACTCTAGATAGATACAGAGTAAATATGGATCAACACAATAATATTCATGGTGATCACATGATGTGTAAAAGATTCCGCTGGGCATTTTTGTAATCTCACACTTAAATCTCACAATTCTGCACTGCCAACCTCATCCCCAGCACTGCAGGCTCACTCCTCTGTGGGAGCTGGTCTTGGCAAAGGTGGATAATGATATCCTAAGTCTCTTGCCCAGTGGACACTGTTTCCTCTTTTATGACTGATTTCTCTGAGGTAGGCATTGATGTTGGTCATTTCACCTTGAAGTAAAATGAAGTTGTCTACCACTTTTAGCAGTGGTTGCTCTGCAATCTTTGAGTTACCTTCCCCTCCGGTGATTGTCGGTCTCATTATTATATCTCTCTTTTTCTGGACACGGGAGATAAATGGCCCATAAATATTGGCATTTCTTGGCATTTTGTATGTGGACTTCTATTTGAAGATGGACTTGCTCTGTCTTTGTGTGACCTTACCAAACATCAAACGTATCCTTCTTGAGTTTCAGAACTATACCCAACATATTGTTGAACTTCTCCTTCTGACTGGGCATAGGCATCTCAAACTCTGCAAGCCATAAGGTGACAGTCACTAAAAGTGGTTGTAGGCATCAGAGTCTCTAGCCATGGATCCTCTCTCAGCAGATATCACCAGGGTGTGCTTATTAATTTTGTGGATCTAAGTTCTCTTATATCTAAAATGTATTGAGGATTAAATGCGACAGCATATGTAATAAAGCATTTAGCATATTATGTAACACATACTAATCCTTAAATAAAATTTAACAATGTTTAATCATATTTCTTTCAAACCTGCTAATTCTTTCATATTATGAATCTTGAACTACTTTTCACCCAAGCCAGAAATTAGAGAATTATTGATTTCTCATATTTGCTTATCTCCACATCTATCATTGAAGACTATTCATTTTAACTTTAAAAATATTTTAAAATCTGTTTTCATCTCTGTGTCACCAATAACGCTGTCTATTTTATGAATTTTTATGCTTCTGTATATCATCTTGGTCTATCTGTCTTTGTCATTAGGAAGGAGGGGCTTTGTGTGTGTGTGTGTGTGTGTGTGTGTGTGCGTATACATGTATGTGTGCATGTTTCTGTGAGCATGCATGTTAGTGCAAGAGAGTGAAACATTTTACTTACCTTGAAAAACCCCCAACACATGTTCTTACTAGAGTTTTATGATATTGAGAAAGATGTAGGAAAGGAGAAATCTATTAATAAACACAGTGGGACCTGATGCCAGTGCTTAGGGAGGTTGGCAAGCCAATGCTAATTGAATAGAACCATAGAACCACACTGTTGATGTGACTGTTAAAATAACCTTTCCTTCCTCTAGGGCTGTTTAATAAAAATGCAGTGTTTTTATGTACATCCTAAATGTTGCTTTATTGAGGAACTTAAAAGCAAGTTAATAACAGCATGCTTAAGGTTTCAGAGGGAGACTGCAATAATGGTATATTTGAAAAGAAAAATTGCATAGTAAACCCAGTCACACACTAGAGGTGAATTTCCAGATCAGATTTGGAATTTTAAGCAATCAAATGTAGGTGATGCTCAAGGTTACACTATCTAGTACAGTCTAATGAGCACAAGGAAACATTCAAAGCAAGTGTTTCTTGCAATATTTTAACCACTGTGGGCTACTTTTTAATGGTTTCATGACATAACCACTAATCAAAGATAAAAACTATTCTTTTAAAGATTAGGGCTTAAATCAGACTTGAAAAATGGGGTAAAAAATAAAATAAATTAATTTCTAATCGACTTTTTTCCTTATTAAAGGAAAATCAGAGAAGTGGCTCATAGTGTACAGTGTATGAATACTGTCTTGTCTCATATAAACAATCAAATCAGTTATGAAAAATAGTTTTATGTTTGTAATCTGGTGTTATTTACTGTATTGTAGTAACATTAGTGTATAATATATTTTAGGTAACTTTCAATAATGTAACAAAGTTGCTACCTGAAAATATTAATCATTCCATGTAACAGTTAATTTGAATTATTAACTTGATTGGATTAATATATGCCAAGGATTAAGGGGCTTATGTGTGTGTCAATGAGGGTGTGTCCAGGAATGATTGGCATGTGGAATAGCCAACAGAAATGAAGACCCTACCTAAGCATGGGCAGCATTGGCAAATAGGATGATGGCTTGGATAGAATAAAAGTTGGAAGAACAAGGAAGCAGGAGGAGATGCAAGCTTGATTCTTCTTGAATTGGTTCTTGATTGCTGCTGCCATCATCTGAGGATATCCAACTCTCGCTTCTTCACTCTTCCAAAGCAGATTCTACCAGTGATTCCACAGAAGACTTTGGTCTTGGACTTGGGGTAGCACCATTGATCCTTCTGGTTCTGGGGCTTCAGCTTCTTGGACTATGCAGCTACTGGTTCTTCCAGCTCTCCAGCCTGCAGACAGCCGTTTTGGACTATACAGCTCCTGGTCACTTAGACCAATCTAATAAGTCCCCTTTTTATAATTATACTACCTGTGGATTCTGTTTCTCTAGATAACCCTAATACATACCATAAACAATTAAAATATATCACAACATTTATCATCAACATTTAGTCAAGACAGATAGAATACATGATAAATTATTTTATGTAAAATATGTATAGCCATGAAGGGAGGGAAAATGAATCCAAATACATTTTTTTAAATTGTGATCTACACAGAACAAAATGAGATTAAATGCTAAACCTAATACGTGGAACCCAACAATAATTTACAAATTTTAATATTATTTAGATTTTAAAGCAAAACAATTTCTCTCTCAGAGGGAACATTTGTATGTGTGCATATGTGTTTATAGTTGTTATTGTGATTATTGCCTAAACTTATACTATTATTATCCAAATATATGATAGTAAAATTATATGGTACATTTTCAACCAAATAAGTTATGTTTTGTATAAGAAGGATACATTAAATAATAATTGTTTTAAATACTTTACATTTTAAAGTGCAATTTGATCTAATGGTATTTTATATTATAATAAGAGGCAGAATAAAAGAGGTTGATATTGTTAGAGTCTACATTTTATTATCCTTGTTGAAAAGAATGAAAATTTGAATGCAAATATACAAATAATTATAACATTCTTAAATGTCAAGGTGTTATTAAAGTAAATAGTTAAGAAAATTATGACATGTCCATTCCTGGGCTGAAGATACTTGGATTAAAAAATAGATTCTACCAAGTTAGAAGTGTTTTTTTTTTTAGTTTGTCACATGTAAGAAAATGCAGTAATTTATAATTAAAAATAGGCTCTTGAAAACACAACCATTGGTCTCAATTTAATATATTTTATAAGTATATTTATCACATATAAGTTCTTTATAAAAAATAAAAATAAGGTTGGAAGTAAAAATATTTCCTCTAAATAAGAGAATAATGTCCTCTTCCCATTTTCTGCCTCTTACTGGAATACTAGCTAGTGCAATAAGACAAGAAACCAAAAGTTTACAGATGGGAGGGAAGAAATAAAATGGTGTGTTTATATATAATGTGATTTTTATGCATAAAATCCCAAAAAGATCAATAAAATGACCTTTCCACTACTAGTAAGCAATTATATAGTAAGGTTAAAGGACAAGTTTCATTAGTCAGTGGTTTTGTCACTGTGAACAAAACATTCTGATAAGAACAACTTAGAAGAGTAATAGTTTATTTGGACTCATGATTTCCAAGATTCAGTCCATGTCACCTGGCTTCATGCCTCTGGGATGGAGATGAGGCAGAACATCATCATGGTGGAAGGGCATGGTGGAGGCAAGCTGCTCAGTATATGGCAGTCAGTAAGCAGAGACAGAGGAACCATGAGGACAAGATATAATCCTCAAAGTGAAGCCTCCAGGGACTTATTTTTTCCAGGCATAATACATCTGCCTGCAATTATCATACAGTAATCCATTCAAATCTTTAATCCATCAAAGGAATCAACACACTGATTAGATTACAGCTCTCATAATCGAATCATTTTATCCTTGAATATTCCTGTGTTGTCTAACATTATCTTCTTAGGGGGAGTCCTCATATCCAAGCTCTACACAAGTTAATATACAAAAGTTAATTATTTTTTCTGTATACCAAACATGAAAAAGTGGAATTTAAAATATAAAGTAAAATATCATTTTTATTAGAACCCCCTAAATAAATTATTTAGATGTAATTCTAACAAAATAGATAGATCTATACCTAATGAATGGATCTATGTGAGAAAAGTATAAAATTCTGATGGAAAATATTGTAGGCTATTACATCAAGGAAGACAGTATTGTCAAAGTTAAGTTCTTTCCAATTTGATCTATAGATTTAATATAATTCCAATCAAAATCTCAGCAAGTTATTTTGTGAATACTAAGAAACTGCTCTTAAAACTTACATAGAACAACAATAGACCCAGAATAAACAACACAATATTGAAGGACTGATGACACTATCTGACTTCAAAACTGACTATAAAATTACAGTAATCAAAACAGTATGGTACGGAAGCAAGAATAGACAAATATGTCAATGAAATATAAGAGAGGTTCCAAAAAATAGATCTCTATTAAAATAATCATCTGATTCTTGCCAAAGGAACAAAAACATTACAATGGTGAAAAGACAGTATTTTAAATAAATTATGTAGGAGCTGAGTTCAGTGATGAAAGCCTGTAATCCCAGAGGCTTGGGAGACTGAGGTAAAAGGATCATGAGTTTAAGATCAACTTCAGCAAATTTAGTGAGACACTGTCTCAAAAAAAAAAGGACTGGGATGTAGGTTAGTGGGGTAAAGTTCCCCTGAGTTCAAATGCCCAGTATAAAAAATAAAATCAAATAAAAGGAAAAAAAAATATTTGTGAGGTACAACTTGACATCTTCATGGGGAAAATAAAATCTAGACACAGACCTTACAGCTTATATTAACCAAGTAGGGTTTCCATACCAGAATACCACAGACTGGGTACCTTAAACAGCAATATTTTAAAATTTATTTTGTCCTAATTCTGGGGTCTGAAAGTGCAGGATTAAGGTGTCAGAGGGATGAGTTTCTTTGGAGGCCTTACTCTGTGGCTTTTAGACATCTCCCTCTTTGATGTGGCTTCAGGTGACCTTTTCTTTTTTTGCACAGATGCCTGTGCCTCTTCCTTTACACATTTGATTAGAGCTCCACCTTGCCCTAACTGCATTTTGCTGTTACTGAACCCTTGAAGATTCTACCTCCAGATGCAGTCACATTGAGGTTATTGGCATCCACTCTAGAATGTTGGGAGTGGGATGTGACTCAGTCTATAAGATCTTCTTTCTGAAATTTTACTCAGAATTTAGAGATGTCCATGTAATCCCAAACTATAAAACTTATAGAAGATAACACAAGAGAACATCTAGATGACTTCAGGCATGGTGATCTCATTTCAGAAATAAGGCCAAAGCACATTTTATGATAGAAATAATTAATAAGTGAGACTTCATTACATTTAAAACTTTGGCACTGAATAAAAGACACTGTCAAAAGAGTAAAAATATAAGACAGAGATGTGGAAAATTTTTGTAAAATACCTAAGCTGAAGGAAGGATTATTGCCTCAAATGTGATAATAATAATAATAATAATACATAAAAATCAAATACAAGAAAACAAAACAACCCAATTAAAAGATATGCCAAAAAATACCCAAATAGAATTCGCACAAAAAATATATAGAAATGGCTATTAACATAGAAAAAAAGATGTTCAACATGATATGCCATTAGGGACGTGAAACTAAGAAATCACAGTACACACTTAGAATGGCCAAAATTTAAAACACTGACACCACCAAAAGCTGGCAAGAATGTGGAACCACAGGAACTCTCATTCATTGCTGGCCAAAGTACAAAATGGCACAGCTATTTTAGAAGATGGTTTGGCAGTGTCTTACTAAACTAAATACACTCCTACAATACCATCCAGCAATCATTTTTCCTTGGTATTTTTCCAGATGAGCTGAAAACTTATGTCCACACAAAAACCTGCACACAGATGTTTATAACAGCTCTAGTCATTATTGCCAAAACTTGGAATCCACCAACATTGTCTTTCAGTGGGTGAATGGATAAATGAACTGTGGTTCATCCAGCCCGTGGAGTGTGACTCCAAAACAAGCTGTCAAGGCATGAGAAGACAGGAAAGAAACTTTACTGCACATTTACTAAGTGAAATAAGTCGACCTGAAAAGGCTACAAACGGTGTGAATCTAAGTGTCTGTTTTCCTGAAAGAAGGGAAAAACCAAAGAGGCAGTGAAAAGATCATTGGATACCAGGGGTTAGGAGGAAAGAAAGACGGGCAGAAGAGGATGTGGGAATAACAAAGGATTTTATTAAACTAAATTTGTATGATGCTTTAACAGTAGACATAGGTTATCATGCATTTATTCAACCCATAGAATATGCGATAGCAAAAGTGAACACTAATACAAATTATGGACTTTGGGTGATAAAAGTGTGTCAATTTGGGGTTCAGTGATCCTAATGAATGTACCACCTTGATGTGGGATGTTGATGGTGGGTGAGATATGTGTGTGGGGGAACAGGGACACATAGGAACTCTATATTCATCACTCACTTTTGCTCTGAACCTAAAACTCTTCTAAAAGTTAAAATCTGTTTTCAAAAATAATAGAATGCCACAGAAAGAATAACTTCCTCAATAAGCATCAATACTACGTGCTGGATTAGTTGTTCTTAAGGAACTCAGACTCTGTTAGGTAGAAAGAATGCCAACCGATGCTTGCCTACCAAGCAAAAGTTCAGGAATCAGTGGTCCTATAAGGCCCAAGCAGTGTAGAAAGATGGTAACCATCTGTCTCCTGGTCTCCCAAGGTAATCAAGGTTCACAATCTATCATCTCACACTCTTCCACCAATTTTTAATCATTTAAAGGTAAATATTTGAGGTTGATGAATATGTGCTTGGTGACCACGGATATCTGAAGGTTTTTCAGACAGACGGATCTGAAAGCTCTCATACATGGTAATTGAAACAAAACAGCATATTTTAATAGTTGTTAACTCTGTGGATACAATTTTGAAATGCAAATAATACTGATGAAGATGCTAATGCTATTAATAATAGTAATAATAACCCGGTGTTTCATATGTGTCAAACACTATAGCTTCTATTTAACTTAATATTCATAGCAACCCTACTATAATTATTATATCTTTTTTTTTAAACAGGGAGGGAGCTCTGAGAAGAGAATTCTTTGCCAAGCATAAGTTGTTGTCGTGTAACAGATGGAATTCATCCTTTGATCTCACAAAAAGAGTCTATGTTCTCATCATGCACGTTTTGCTTGAGAGCAGATAGTGGTCACAGTGTCTATTCTTACATGTGTTATCTGGAATTTGTTTGCTTGTATACACAGGAGATTGTTCTATTGTTCTCTGCTGCCCTGCCATACAATCAGACCAGGATCATTAGTTCTCAGTTCTTCACTGAGCAGGGAAAACAGTATCCTAAATGAAAGCTGTTCATTTGAGATGTCTGAAGTTGCTGAGAAATAAGCAAAAGCATCAGGAGAGAGTTACCTACCTTGCACAAACAAAAAATATAAGCTTGTTTTAATGGGATGCAGCTGGATGTCAATAAGTAGCCAAATGACAAGTTGTAGAGGCAATTCCATTTCACATCTCAATACCTTGCAGACTTTTTCCCTCTTTTAAATTAAATGATACATCGGGTGATACTATAGGCAATGGTGTGATTTCTTTGTCACAAAGCTACTTTTGAAGCATCTATCCCTCTTCAGACTATATATATATATATATATATATATATATATATATATATATATATCACCATATACTGAAAATTTTATTGAATGAAATGNTATATATCACCATATATATATATATATATATATATATATATATATATATATCATATATATATATATATCACCACTTCTGTTCTCAAACAGCAGAAAAGTAGACCATACTCTCTTTAGGTTCAAGCAAGAAACACTAGCTTAGCTTGTGAAGATAATTTCCTTGCAGTGATTGATTTGATAGTGTCAAGGATAATACGGTTTTTATGGCCACAAGAAGGCTGTAATCTAATTTTGCAGAGATTCTTATCTCATTGGAACTGTGTTATCACTTTTAATCTCAGCTTTTTCATTTGAATTAGCTTAGAAAAATTCAATGGGCTGCTCTACTGACAGCTCAACCCACAGACTGGTCTTCCACACTAAATTTCCTAGTGCCAACGTTATATTTTAAATCACGTTATCATTACTCTCAACAGTCAATTAGGAGTTATTTTTGCAGACTATTATAGGCAGGAATTGCTGGGTATAATTTCTTCCACACAGGAAGAACTATTTATTTTAAGAATAAACATTGTAAACTTAATTAGAAGGGCACGGCTGGTTCCATGACAAATTTCAGCAAGGGATAGTTTTCAAATATCTAGATCATTGAAAAAGAGGCCAGGCATTTTCCCTGTACTCTTACATGTGTCCTGTACTCTTGAATGGCCAAGCAAGATATATATTATGAATTAGTTTCCTCAAAGTCTGATACTGCACAATATTTAATTTTAGGTATGAAATCCATTTGACACAATGGAAACCAAGTTTAATTGACTGAATTGGTTCTACTCTATGAATTGTAAAAATGTGTTCTAGACATCGAATCATATACCATGTCCCTTCAAAGCAATGGTCAGCTTTTGCAAACATTTCTCTTTGTAGGGAAATAAACTCCTGGATCTCAACCTTAGTAATTCTTGACTCTACTCCATCTGCTTTTCACACCAGCCCAGGATGGCAGTAGGGTAGAAAAGCATGAGGATCTCAGATGCTGTATTTTGAGAATTCCACTGAATTTTAGTGGTGGCCCCTCTCCTAGGGGACTTACTCATGGGTTGCTTTTCCTCCTACCCTTGACCTTTCAGTTAAGGTGCTACCCTTACTTGTGAGCATCTGCTCATAAGTTTCTGTGAAGATGGTCTTTGGAAACCCTTGTTTGTTGGGTATAATTTCTTGCTGGTGGAAAAAAAATTATAATTCCACCAGCAAGAAATTATACTCCAACAACAGCCTGCTTGTTGCATATTTGGAAGAAACTGAAGAGCCACCTCTACACCTCAAGATCATATTCAGCATAGTGTATAGCTGTTCACAGTGAAACTCAGCCAAAAGAGTATAACATCTTTATTTGTGGTAAAACCACTACCTAGTGGATAAATTTAGTTATTTGTAGAAATTATCTTAAAAAGATAGACTGTCCTGGCAAGAACACCATGAATATGACTCCTCACTCTTGCTTGATTTATTAAAGTATTTACTGGGAATATGGCAAGAGGAGAGGGACGGGCAGTTCTACAAGTAGAGAAGGGAAGTTTTGTCTATAACAAATGCAAGGGAATCTAAATATATTGAGTTTAAGGTATGTCATGAACATATGTAATAATTAATTAAAGTTAGCTGTAAGAACTCCATAAAATAGAATCATTAAAAATGGCACCCATATAACTTTACAAAAGAGAAAGGACATAAAGAAATTAGACTTAGCAAATGCAGAATTGGATTAGGAAGAACGAGTCCTAATATGGACTTTGTGTTTCTATGCAGATGGAGGCCTGGGCTCATCAGGCTTCTGTAGTTGAGGTCAAGTAACTCATGGAGTTACTACTTTATACTATGAGAAACTCACACAGCATTACACTGTCTATGTTATTATATCCATTTGCACAGATGTGATTTCACAATTTTTTTCTGCAATTTTTATGTACACTGAATACTTCAACTGGTTGGTAAACATCAGAGGGACCAGGAAAATATTAATTTTTGCCCAATACTGAATAAAAAGTAAGTAGCTAGGTCTTGAATGAATGAATAAATTAATATAAAAAAATTTCTCATTTATTATTCAAAAGAGTTTTCATAGAGAATATACTGTCCCTCATCCTTGCATTTAAAGCTCACTTATAATTCTCATTTTTAGTAGTTCAACTGAAATATCATGAATCAGTGTTTTGGGAGCTTGATTAATTAAAGATAGTCAATCTAAGTCTGATTCTATTTAGTTGTGCTGCTAAAATGGGGTTTTGTGACTGTGGACTGAGAAGCTGACAATTAACTTCTGTTGACTTTACCAACTTCCCTATATAGAGTGATATCTTAGTAAAGAATCTGCTCCTAATGTTTTTTATTTTGTCTCTCCTTATGAAGACAACACCTTAGATACTATCCACCTCGGGAATAGCAGTTAATACTATTAAAATTGCAAGCAGACATCTTTGCATACCTTCCTTGAATTTCCCATGGTGAATGCAAAATTAGATGCACGATGCTATTTCAATACTTTCCTCTTTGAGTGAATCAATACCAAATTCTATCCAGTCTCTTTGTGTGATCCAATAAGGACAAACACTTGTCCTACATTTAAAGTGTATACTTTCATACATCTATATCTGTAGCTACACATTAAGTACTTGCTAGTAAAATAAAGGTATTGCAAAGCATAATATAAAATGTCTCAAGAAACTCACATGAGAAAAATGTATTTTGATTTAGTTAGATATAAAAGCCACAGACTAAAGGATTAAATATCTTGTATTCTTTCCAGTCAAATTCAATTTTCAATTCAGACTAGCTAACATTTACTTGGTGCCTACTGTGAATCTGGCTCTAAGTGAAACAATTTTGTATGTATTTATTCTGTTTAAAATACAGACACTGCAAAGATGCAGAAATAGAGGTTACAGATGTTGTTGGACTTATGAAGGTCAGAAAATGGGGAGAAGGATTTGAAATCTGGAACTTCTCAAACCCAGCCAAGTTATACAATTTTTTACTTTTCTATTTTAAATAAGTTAATAAGTATTGAGGAATTATATCATACTCAATGGTGAAAAACTGAAAAGTTTTCCCTGTACTCTATCAGGAATCAAGCAAAGATGCTCACTCATAGCACTTCTTTTTGATACAGTGCTAGAAGTCTTAGCTGGAGCAATTAGGCAAGAAAAATAAATAAGAAGCATTCAAATCATGAAAGAAAAAGGAAAATTGTCCTTATTTACAAATGACATAATCTTATATGCAGAAAACCCTAAAAATCCCCTTAAATCTAATTGATATATTCAGTAATACTGGAAAATGCAAAAGTGATCCAAAAACCAAGGGTGTGTCTAACCCTAACAACAAGCTATCTGAAAGGGAATTAGGAAAACAGTTCTATTTCCAATAGTACCAAAATGAATAAAATATTTAGGAATAAACTTTACTAAAGAGATAATTATAAACAATGATAAAGGAATTTGAATATAACACAAACAAATGGCAAGATATCCTGTGTCCATGGAGCAGAAGAAAATATTGTTATACTTCCATACTACCCCAAATAATGCATGGATTCAAGGTAGTCTGTGTCAAAACTACAATGTCATTTTTACAGAAATGAAAAAAATTATCTAAAGTTTATATGGAACCACAAATGAGTCCAAATAACCAAATCAGTCTTGAGAAAGAAAAAAGATGGAAACATCACACATCTTAATTTCAAAATATATTACAAAGGTACAGTAATTAAAACAATATGGTGCTGAAATAAAAAAAAACCTATAGATAAATATACCATAAAAGAAAGAAAAAAAATCTACCACTGCTCAACTGGTCTTTGACAAGGATGTCAAGAATACCTAATAGAGAAAGGATAGTCTCTTCAGTAAATGATTTTTGGAAAACTAGACATACCTAAGTCAAAAAATAAACCAGATCCGTATATTTCATCATTCACACACACACACACACACACACACACACACACAAGAAAAAAAAACAAATTAAAACAGATTAAAGATTTAAAGCTAAGAACTGAAACTATAAAACTCTTAGAAGAAAATATACAGGGAAAGGGTTATGACATTGGACTTGGCAATAATTTCAGAGAGCTAACACCAAAAACAAAAGCAATAAAAGATAATAAAAATAAGTGGAAAGATATCAAACAATAAACCTTTTACAGAGGAAGGGAAATAATCATTGTAGGAAAAAAGCAGCTAAGGGATGACAGAAAGTATTATAAACTTAATATTTATGAAGTGCTTAATTTCCAAGATATATAAGGAACTTTGACAACTCAATAGCAAAATAGTTAATGATCAATCACAAAAAAGGTCTAAAGATTTGAATATACATTTCTCCAAAGGCCAGATACAAATGTCAAAGAGTTATATGAAAAGGTGCTCAAAATCACTAATTAGAGAAGTGAAGGATCAAAACTATAGTAAGATGAATACTACCAAAAAAGGAAAAAAAAAAAAAAAAGCATTGGTGAGGATGTCGGAAATGTAGACCCATTGTATTACTGGTGGGAATGACAAAAGGCTTTATTAAAAACACAAGGGAAGGTCCTAAAAAATTAAAAATGGAGTTAGCATATGATCTAGAAATTTTACCTCTGGGTGGGTATTATTCAATTCCAAATAATCAGATATTGGTTCACCAAAAGACAATAATACTTGCACGTTGATCACATCACTCTTCAGAGCCAAGATGTGAAAACAACCTAATTGTGCATGGAAGGATAAATTGATAAAAGTAAAACGAAGTGTATACCTTTAGTGGGATTGTGATAAGCCTTATAAAGAAAGGAATTCTTCAATTTCTGACGTGAATGAACCTAGAGGACAGGGAAAGTGAAGTATGTCACTAACAGAAGCACAATTACTGCAAGACTTCCCTTACAGGAGGTATGCAAAAAAGTCAAACTTATAGAATCAGCGTAGGGTGGCAGTTGCTTGGGCCTCCACAAAGGGGAAAATGAGTTGCTATTCGCAGGTCATTAGTTTTCACCTAAGCAAAACAAACAAGTTGCAGAGATCTCTTGTACAACACTGTGTCTACACTTGATCTTAGCCAAAAGATTGAGAGATGATAGCATCCTTTCTATGGTACCTTTAGAAATTATTGAGAACCATATTAAGCATATCTATCACAATAAAACCTAGTTTAATGATAGTTAAATGCACACAAATCAGTTAGTACCTAGCACACAATCAGTGCTAAATATAAGCTATCATCATCCTCATTATCACCATCATCCTGTGCCTGTGAATGCATTCACCTAATGTGCTGAGAACTGAGCTTTATTTTATTTTTATTTAAAGTAGATGGTTAGATGTTATTTGCTAGTAAACCACTTGATGTGTTTATAAAGGCTCCAAAAGAACAGGAATGCATCATAAAGCTTGGAATTTCCTAAGAAAATTTCTTAGTAATTTTCTGAAAAGTTTGACTAATATGCAATTCTTCACAAGCTCTAAAGCTCCTATTGTGTACACTTGCAATTAGACTTTGAAAATTTTACAACTTGAACACAAAAGCTTTATCACTGATGTTTTACCAGTTTTGTCTTGAATTTCAGTGGTGAAATTTACGCTGCTTTTACTTTATGATGCAAACTACTATTAGTTTAATTTCCTCATTAACAATTTAGTCCACTGTGGACTGTTTCAATTGCCCTTCCAGGGAGAGTAATACATATTTGTAAAACATTCTTATAACTTTCTTATAACTGAAGTTTAAAATTTGTATGCATTATAATTTAAATTTGTACTGTTATTTATACTCATTTCTAAGACAGATGCCCATAATTATCCTATTTATGCTGTATAGCGATTTCTAATCAGTAATGGAGTTTATCTGAAATTTTACTACTTACATAATTTGTGTCATATGATTGATAAAGCTAATTAGTTATTTTAAAGTTTGAATCACTTTGTTTTGTAGCAAAAATATATATATAAATAATTTTGTAAATTAATACTAAAGAAATAAAAACAACATAAGGGTATTGCTCTTCAACTCTTGGCTATAAGCATGTAGGGTTTTTTTTGTTGTTGGTGGTGGTGGTGATTTTTTGTTTGTTTTGTTTTGTTTTCCACAAACAGTAACACAGATCTATTCAGGACAATCCTGCAGAGGGGGTCCCAGTGGAAACTGAGACCAGGCTTCTGCTTACAGCCTGGGGTAGATATAGGGGAATGAGGGAGCGGGGAACTCAGCCATTGCTAGGAGATTATCTGAGGAGGGTCCATGTGGTATCACCTTCATAAGGAAGTAGGTGTTTCCAGGATTTCAGTTTCATATAAAAATTTCCTTTCTCATAATGATGAAGTGTTTGAGGTTTCTTTGCATAATGATGGATTATTGTCTGGGGTTTAGGTTAGGCTAAGTCAGAGTGACCTTGAGGTGACTCTGATTCTAAGATGAAGGACATATTTCAAAGTGGTGTTTGTTGCCTGTGTCAAGCTTTACCTACCATTTTTGCCTTTCTCTTTTTATTTGATAAGAAAGGGGTGATGGGAGAAGGGGTAGTGATGTCACTTATACTATTTCCTGCAGAGAGGGGTCTCTGTTGAGGACTCCTGTAGGGGTTGGTATATTGAGCAGTTCTAATGGAGCTCAGCAGGAGAATGTTCTGGACTCTGATCAGTAGTGGCTTGATGGTCCTTTGTGAAAAGGAGGTGAATAGCAAAAATCAAGGCCAAAAAAAAAAGTATACAGAGAATTAGAAAAAAATGGGGGGGTTAGACAAGTTCTTGTTCAGTTAGTGGGTACTCAGATGTGTTCATTCCACACAGGAATAAGATTCCCTGATTATAGTTGAGGCAGGCAGAGAGGTGATGGGAGACAACTCGCTTTAGCTGGAGACAGGGTCTTGTAGGGAAGTTTTAATGGGACTGCAGTAGGTGGCCATGGTGGTCCTGGAGATATCCCTCACTGCGATTGACACCTTAGGGAGGAGAGCTGACTGAGATGTTAGAGGGGAAAGTAAAGCTGCTGCATGGCATAAGAGATAAAAGAGGCAGAGGACTGTGGAAAGTTATGAAATGAAAGGATGCCTTGAATTTGATTAGGATGTTCCTGTCAAGGAAAGGAGTGGGCAGCAAGACAGGAAGCATGTACTTTTTAATGAGGTTGGTTTTCATAAGCAGGTCTATGGACCTGTCCTACTGAGTGCATTTTGTACAAAATGTTTGCAAGTCACTTTTCCATTCCTTGAAAAGTCCCTGATGGGAAATGCAGTGTGCTACTGACTAGTCACTTACCCTGCAAATGCCTCGCCTATCATGCCTGCTTGGCACTGGAATTCGTAACTAAACCCTCCAGTAGTGCTCCATCAGGAATTTGCAAAATACAGGAGTGTGCGTGCCTCCGACTTCTTATAAGCCTGTTCATCTTCCTTTAATTTTATGGAGTATTTCAATCTCTTTCCTGAACCCAAATCCTACTTGGACTAGATTTGACATTATGTTTTCATTTGAGCTTTGGATCCTTAATCTTATTACTTCCTGTTTTCCTAAAACTGGAGTGAATAAGCTACTTACAAGAACATAAGCTGAATCTGCACAAAGCCGTTTAACTGTATTTACTCTGCTCTTTGGTTGATCCTGCTTCCCTAATCGTTCTGTGAAAATTTCAGGGAAATTACAAAGTCCAGAAACAGTGCCTTGATTGGGATGTGATTTTGTTGGGACACTCTACTCATCTCTCAGCTTACTTTGTCTTTATGGTCCAAGTTGATCATACATATAAACACACACACACACACACACACACACACACACAGAATCATCTGTTAAGTGTTTCAGCTTGATTCTTGTTATTTTACTTGATACCTGCAAGGGTCTTGATTGACAGTTGCTCTCTATATTTTATAGATGAAATACTATAGTTCAAAAGAGGTCTGTTACTTGTTCCAAAGGACAGAGCTAGTAATACAAGACGCTGGATTCAAATCCAGAGCTGATTAAGTTCAAATCTCTTTGCTCATTTTGCAAAATGAGCACCCCACTCTTTAGCATTAACAGGCTTTCACATACCCTCATAGCTCCACTTATTCAAAAGCACAAGCTTGTACTATCCACTCCCAAAGAAAGCCTTTGGACTGATACAGACATTGGACCCCTTGGCTTGGCAACAGGGTTCTGGGTGAAGACTCTCTTATTTTATTCATGTGCCCCCAGAGGATGGTGAATACCTAGGGAGTGCTGCAGGGTCGGGGCAGTCCTGCCAAAGGCATGAGCATTCCCTGTGTGTTTTCTCCACTGTCCAACTCACAACTACTAAAATTCTTTATTGCAAAAGCATTCAGGCCAATGGATTGCTCTCTGTTCCTAAAGAAATCACACTAATGTAATTTCTTTATTTTGCAGTTGCTCATTCCGCAAGGCATTGTTCATTAGACTCCTGGGAGTTTGCAAGCCTGGAACAATTGTTTCTCTGTTGATCAGGTCCCATTTGTCATTTTGGAGACAGGGACGTTTATTCCTTTATAAGATGACCAAAATAATTAGCTGTTTACCTGGCAGGTTGGTGATGATTGCATATGACAAATGACCATAAATGAATAAACTCAAGCATTTTTGAAAAAAAAAAAAAGGCAAAAAAAAAAAAGGTCATTAGGCAAGACTTTGATCATTTGATCATTGATTTTTTTTTTTTACCTTAGACTGACAGTCTTAAATGAAAAATACATTTTTATGATTATAAGACATTTGCCTGTTTTTTTCTGTGTAGTGTCTTGGCACACTCAGACAAATCAGGACATTGTTTGAACCTCTGCCTTTTAAAACCATGTGACTTTGGCAAGTTTCTAGAACTCTGTGTAACTCAATTTCAATTTCCTAATGTGTAAAATAGATTTGATGACATTTAATTCATGGGATGCTTCGGGGATCAAATGAGGTGACGCATACAAAATAACCAGCACACATTAGCTTCTTGAGGTATACCAAGACATCTCATTTCCTGGTATGTTCAAATTGCAAGTACTTAAAGAGTAGTGCTCATTTCTAAAATTCATCATATTAATTTATAATGTGATTAATTTTTACCTCAATTGGTAACTTTGAAGATTAAACAGGATAACAAGCTAACAGTGTCTAATGCATATTTTTCACTTGCTAATTGTTACTTAAATAGTTCTATAAATCTAGATTTATGATAATGTTGACAATGATGGTTGAGTTGATGGTACAATATTCCCAGAAATTATCCGTTAACTTTTCCAAAGTCTTTCTTTGGAAAATGTATGTAATTTCTTTTTTCCTCTACCCCATATTTAGTATCTTACCAAGGTAACCAAGAACAGGGTTCATATTCTTTCCAATTTCCCCAGTTCTATTTGAACTCTAAACTTCATCTCCTTTCCTTTCTGAAGCCAATGTTGTGATTCTTCGACTGTGACTGGTGATTATAGTCAATTCTTGATATCCATAATTGCCTTGTTTTCTGCTCTACTGCAAAAGCAGAAACAGTTTCCACTCATTTCCTAACAAGACTTTTTAAAATTAAATATGGCATTCAACAACACAGTCAATTTGATTTCTATTATCTACTAATGCCTATAATAATCATTATCCTAGTTTTCTCAAAGACAAAACTCCTACTATGTGTCAGGTACTTTTCAAGGCCCTTTGCAATCATTATTGACTGTTTCCACAAAAGCAATGGAAAGGGTAAATATTAGCATCTCTCTTATTGAATTCTGTGTCTACAACAAGTCCCTGAATTCTAAGTTCCATACTTGCTATCTAAAGATGATTTGACAGAATGACAATGTAATCACACGAAAGACATCTGACAATAACAGATTATATTTTGCATGCTAGAACGTGGGGGCAATTGTCTGTTCAACACTGACAGGAGAAACTTTCTTTCTGAACCAAATTAAAAGTAACCTTCCCCTTCTGCCCCACTTTTTCATGCAGTGAAGACAAACTAGAACCTCCCACTTCAGCAAACATTAGATGGAACAAAGATGTATGTCACATGAAAATCCTGTGGATCTTCCAACTTTTTGCATCAGACTTTCTGAGTTGGTGCCTATCAGTCCTTAAGCCTGACATATTTCAAGGAAATCATAGAATTAGACACACCATAATAATTTAATATACAAAATATAGAATTTGACAGCCTATATTTGAATTCTGACTTTGCCTCTTATTTTCTGAGTGATTGTGGGCAAATTCTATCCTAAATATGTACCCCAGGTTTCCACATTTGAAAAATGGGGGAAATTATAACAATCTCACCTGGGATAAGAATTCAGGGAAAAAAATCCATGAGATACTTAGCACAGCACGAATGTGTTGTGAACATTTCCTGCATGATTTTGCTCATCAGTGGTAGTCAATCGGGCCCATTTTAGTTTTCAAAAGTACTCTTTGTCTCTTCTCCTCCTCGCAGCTGAACACCACCTACCACTTCCTTTCCGATCACTTCACTGTCTCTTCTTAAGACAGAGGCAATGCAAGGGCGGATTCATAATTGGAAATTGTATTATCTCTCAATGTCAGTCTGTGATATTTTCCCAGGAGGACCCATCCTTCCAAATAACTCCCCCAGAAGAACATTGGTGGAAAGGAAAAGATTCAGAGTTCCAAGTTGTTTCTGATGATTAACCATTATATAACTCTGATGAGTGTTTCAGGCAGGTAAGGTCTTCTTGGACCTGCGAACAGGAGACTGCTCTGCCTGATTTTCCACAGTGCATTTTCAGGCAACTTGTAATTTTTTTTCCACCAGCAAGGGAGTCTCCTTAACTTTTATTAAGTTATCACAAAGTATTGTATGCCTTTTATATCCTTGCTGAGGACAATGTTGAATATAGACTGTCCTTTTATTTGATTCCATGGAGAGTTTGGGGGGTTTTCTGAGCACTCCTTGACAGCAGAGCTGTGTTGAGGGCTGTTCCTCTCTGGAAGGCAGCCTGTGCCCCAAGTAACAGGCCAGGAGTCCAGTGAGTCTGCAAGACTGGTGACCCCAGGGGTCAGTTGGACCTGGAGCTTCCCTTCTTCTGACATAGCTGGTTCTTTCTGTCTTTTTGCAGAATAACTCTTTGCATGCTAGGGCATGGCCAAAGGCCTGTTCAACACTGACAGCAGACAATTTCTTGTGCATATTAATTGTACAGAATAGTGGGCTTCATTGTGGCATATTTATACATGCATATAACATGATTGGGTCAATATTACCTTCTAGTCCCACCTCCTTCTCCCTCTTCCTACATTTTTTTTTAATCTACCCTGATGGTTTGGCTTTCACTTTCACAACATCAATTCTTTTTCTCTTTGATTCTCTAGCTCTCACCTATGAGAGAAAACATAAGATACTGGCCTTATTGTCTAATTTATTTTGCTTAACATGATGTTTCACAGTTTCATTTAATTTCCTGCAAATGTCATACATTCATTTCTTTATGATGCCATTGTGTTGATATACCACATTTTCTTTATCTAGTCATCTATTGATGGACATCTAGGCTGATACCATAACTTAGCCATTGTGAAGTAGGCTGAAATAAATATGGGTATGCATGTATCCCTGACGTATGCCAGCTTGAGATATTTTGGGTAAATAGTGAGGAGTGGTATAGGTGGTTCATATGGAAGATGGTAATTTGGTAGTTGTAGTTGTTGTTGTTGTTGTTTTAGGAATCTCCATACTGATTCCATGGTGACTTACTAATTTACATTCCAAACAAAAGATTTATAAGTTTCTCCTTCCATACCTATTCTCACCAGCATTTATTGTGTTGGTATTTTTGATGATTTAGCAATCATCTCTTACTTCAGTGAGAGAGAATCTCAGTATAGTTTTTATTTGCTCTTGTCTAATGGCCAAAGATGTTGAACACTTTTCCTTTTTCTTTTTCTTTCTTTTCTTTTTTTTTTTTTGGTAAAATTGTTGGCTATGTTTCTTTTTCTAAGAAGTGTTCATTCAGTGTATTCACCCATTTATTAAATGGGATTTTTAAAAAATAGCAAATACAACTTTGAGCACTTACTGCATGCCAAACACTTGGCTAAATGTTTTTAATTCTGCATTTCAAGCATTTAAATCCCATAAAATCTCAATCCCCATTTTTGACATGAGGAAACAGGGTCACGTTATTCAGAATGACGCACCTAGGATGTTGACTTAAGCAATACCCTTCTTTATCAGCTCATTTTTTTTACTGTGTATGCCACATCACTCCTGGCTATGAGGGGGGTCTTTAGAAAACACATGTGAAATAAATATGTAAATTCAGAACTTCTCTAAGACCCCTGATGATCTCATTTATAAAACAGAGAGAATAATCCATGCCTCTATGATCTTTTTGAGCATTAAATGAGCCAATGGATATAAAGACATCTTTTGGAGTGCTAGGCACATAGTAGATGATATGCAAATATTTGTTCAATGTTTTCAACAAAGAACATTTTTTATACCTTAATTTAATTAATTTATTTATTTATAACAGGAGAAAGTGAGGATCAAATCCAGCACCTTGCACATTCCAGGTGAGTGCTCTACTGCTGAGCCACAACCCCAGCCCACCAAGCACATTTTTTAAAAGGAAAACTGATGGGTATGTAACTCTGAGTTTGTTTTCTTATGTTATGATAATTGGGCTCCATCAAATGATGGAGCACAAGGGGATTTCATACCTTAAAATATATGTGACAGTGAAACCCACCCTTGGGAAGAGGGGTATGGATTCTGGGGGTTACTGGTGGAGCTTGTGTTGGAGGCCAAGGAAGAATAATAGTTCCAATCTTGGAGCGTTAATTTGATTGAGCAGACAGATCTGGATTGAACCTCTTTGTGAGATTGAGGATAAAGTGGTAGAGAAGACATCATTAAAGGCATGAATATTTATGGTGTACCTGCCACAGGCTGCTGTCTTTCTTATGTTCCTAGCACCTCAGGCAAAGGGGTGAATATCTCATCTTAGATTTGAGAAAACTGTGGGTCACTGGAGGCCAGTGACTTTCCCATGACCACATACCCTACAGGTGGCAAGTGCAGGGTTCCAGCACAGGACAGCATGGTGCTAACATCTTCTCCAAGTGGGGTCTCTCTTATGCTGGAAAAGTCACATTGAATCCAAAGCAAAGGTCTCATGTTTGATTCTTGTCTTTTTTTTTTTTTTTGATTCTTGTCTTAATTTTATTTTTCAGCAGATTTTCCAGTTTCTCACAGGGAACACAGTGTTCTGAATAGGAAGCTCGGGAAACATTCCTGACGATGGAAAGTGCTTCAGAGCATTGTGAAGGGAGGTTTGTGGCTGACTTACTGAATGAGTGTTTATGATTTCTTGCTTGCCCATGTCAGGCACTGGGTGGGGCCCAGCAGAAGAAGGTGATGCTGGGATCTGTTCTTGGACACTTGAGGCTTTGCTATGGAAAGACAGACAACTTTAGAACCATACAAGGGGTGCTGGATGAGAGGCATGCATATAGCACAACCGTGCTAAGAGATTAAGTAATTTAGGTTTAGATTCAGAGAAACCTAGGTGACTTGTGACTTTTAGGAACAGTGTCAATGTCAGCAAGGTTCTTAACTTCTCTGAGCCTCAGTTTCTTCTTCTATAGATAGAAAATGATAAATGTACCTCATAATAATACAATAACCCTGAAAATAGCTGATAGAAGGAATGACAGTTTTTCTCACACTTATTTTTAAATCATTAGAGAAAAAGACAAAAAATAGCATAATGCTAACTGAGCATGATTTACAAATTAACACATTTTTTTTTCTCAAAGAAGTACCCTGAATTAGGTATTTTTGCTCTATGAGACATACATGAGACCTGAGGAATTGGAAAGTTAACTAAGAGCTAAAAGTGGCCAAGTTGTAAGTCGGGATTCAGGATGTCTGGCTCTTTAATCTGAGCACATCATCGCACAGTTATGTTCATGCTGTGGGTTGAACGAGGAGTGTGGAACCAAGGTTTGTAGAGAAGGCAGAGAAAGGCAGGCCCATCTGTTGAGCCTCCATTGCTAGTGTGTTTCTGAGAAAAGGCAAAATGTCAAGGTGTTAGGCATTCCTTGCTCAGCTATATGCTGTGGACATCTTGCAAGAGAAGGGAAGAGATAGACCTTCAGCTGGGCCTTTGCCCATATCATTTAGAAAATCAAAGCAGACCTCCAACTTCAATCAGCTGAATCCCATAGGGATCTCAAAGGAAGGGGATCACCACTGAAGTCCCATGGGGGCTCACAGCTGCAGGATGTTGGTTTCCTGGCCTCCACTTCCAGTGTCAGCAAATTCAGGAATAAACAAGGACAAGTTATTTTGTCTTGAAAGCATCACAAAAACTAAGTCTTCTGCTCTGTTCTCCATATACACATCTTTCAAATATCCAAAGAATTAAATGTCAAGTACTCAAGAATCCAGAAAATGGAGGCATGAGAAGTTGTGCTGTTGGGAATCTGAGGATTCTGCTTAGAACTAGTTTAGAAAGTTTTTAAGGGGGATCCCTTCTGTGGGAAAACACTAGAAGGGTATGAAGGAAGATATAACTGTATTTATTTTACAGATATTTATTGGGTGGCTTCTCTGTGCCTAACCTAATAACAGGTCCAGGGGGCAAAGGGAGAATTTTGGATAAGTTCTGCATTGTTTCATTTATGTGAAGTTGTATTTACATGTATAAATTCTCTTTTTTGTGGTTACTATCTATTTTAGTCAGCTTTTTTGCTGCTGTTACTAAAAGATCCAAATAGAACAATTGTAGAGAGGGAAAAGTTTATTTGAGGGGTCATGGTTTCAGAGGTCTTAGTCCATAGATACTAGGTTCCATTTCTTGGGGCTCAAGTGAGGCAGAAAAACATCATGGTGGAAGAGTTTGGCTAAGGGAAGCAGTTCACATGATAATCAGTAAACAGAGAGAGATTCTACTCTCCAGGTACAAAATATATACCCCAAATGCATACCCCCAGGGCCCCACTTCTTCCAGCCACAACCTACCCATCTTCACTTGCCACTGTAAATCAGAAGATTAGTTCACTAATTGGGTTAAGATTCTCATAACCCAATAATTTCTCCTGTAAACCTTCTTGCAATGTCTCACATGTGAGCTTTTGGGGAGCACCTCACATCCAAACCATAACACTAATGTAGACATGCCTCAAGGTGTGATGAGAGCAGAGAGTGAGTCCTCAAGTCAAACTAGAGACTTCTGGATGACTTCCTAAAAAAGGTGAGATTATCTAAGATGAACTTTGGAAGACTGAATATAGAACACAATATTGAAAAGGTTATTGCAGGGTCAAATGGTGGTTCCATTCCCAATTTTCCAAGAAATCCTCATACTGCTTTCCTTATAGGCTGCACCAGTTTGCAGTCCCATCAGCAATATGTGAGTGTCCCTTTCCCCCACATCTTCACCAACACTTATTGTTGTTTGTATTCATAATAGCTGCCATTCTGACTGGAGTGAGATGAAAGAAATCTTAGAGTAGTTTTGATTTGCATTTCTCTAATTGCTGCTATGATGAACTTTTTTTATATATTCATTGATTGATTACATATCGTCTTCTGAGACTTAAAAACAGCATACTACAGGCACACAGCCACATCAATGTTTATAGCAGCATAATTCACAATAGCTAAACTGTGGAACCAACCTAGATGCCCTTCAATAGATAAATGGATAAAAAATGTGGCATTTATACACATTACTCAGCAATAAAAGAGAATAAATTCATGGCATTTACAGGTAAATGGATGGAGTTAGAGAGTATAATGCTAAGTGAAGTTAGCCAATCCCCAAAAGCCAAATGCCGAATGTTTTCTGTGATATAAGGAGGCTGATTCATAGTGGGGTAGGGAGGGGGACCATGGGAGGAATAGACAAACTCTAGATAGGGCAGAGGAGTGGGATGGGAAGGGAGGGGGAACGGGGTTATTAATGATGGTGGAATGTGATGATCATTATTGTCCAAAGTACAGGTATGAAGAAATGAGTTGGTGTGAATATACTTTGTATGCAACCAGAGATATGAAAAGTTGTGCTCTATATGTGTAATATGAATTGTAATGTATGTCGCTGTCATATACTCATATATATGTATACACACACATATATATATATATATATAAAGAAGGAGGAAACAGAACAGATAAGAACCCCTTAGAATCAAGTAGTCTTTATTGTTCAGGGACACATAGTTAGTCACTTCAGCATATTCACTTGCATAGAGTACATGATTCTTTTTCCCTAAATAAATGGAAGGCATTTCTTCAACTTTATCACTGAGCAGAGCTGGGGCATCAGCAGGAAAAGGTCAGGGTGGGTGAGGGGAGAGACCACAAGAAATGAAATTTTACATAAGAAAAACTTCTCAAAATGAGGAACAAAATAAGCATATTTAAAGCAGGCCATCCAAGGGTATTTAGTGAGCACTGAATGAGCAGGTTTTAATTTTAATATATTTATTTAACTATATATTAGAACAAAATAAGTCAGCACAAACCCTGTAATTTTAGGAAAATTATTGTTTTGAACAAGATAAAAACCATTAAAGTAAGTATAAGAGATGATTGAAATAAAAGTATTAAAGCTTTATTGGTTGGGTAATTGAAATTGTGTTGAAAAGTGTTGAAGAAGGCAAAGGAGTCAAACTAAGTTAAACATGAGTTATTAAGTGAGCAGTTCAAAGAGAGTTTCGGGAGCAATGATTTAAAAAAAAAGATTTGCAGGAATTGGAAGAGAAAAAAATGCAGGTAGGGAGAGGAGGGAAGGGGAATAAGAAAGCAAAAGACATGAGGATTTATTAGTATTTACATTTTGCCACCAAAAGCAAAAAGGTGAGACACAAATGTGGTTTGGTGTCTCTGCATGTGACACTGAATGCGCAACAGAAGCCAGAGTTGTACCCCTTGTGGTTGCCCTGGCAACAGCCAGCCTTTCCCATTATGGTAATGATTAATAATTAAAAAGCCAACATGAAGGAAACTGGAATAGAAGGGAAGCCTTATTCATGGTCTGGCTGGAACCACTTTGTGGGAGATTTTAAGAAGGAATTTTAGAGGTAATGGGGGCAGCAGTATGGACAATTCCAAGGGGAAAAGTTCATATCGTGTGTTATTGAGACCTACATGCTTGGGTACTTGGGGTGCTCACTCTTAGAAAAGTTCATTTACTATTTTTTTAAAAAATGACTTTAGGGCTGGGGTTGTAGCTCAGTGGTAGAGCGCTTGCCTTGTATATGTGAGGCCCAGGTTTGATCCTCAGCACCACATAAAAATAAATAAATAAAAATAAAGATATTGTGTCCAACTACAAAAAAAATGACTTTAACAAGAGAGATTATTTGCCCTGAAAAGTAAAATAAAATAAAAAGGTCTACCATAAAATTTTGTCCATGGGACATAGTCTTCGGAAATAAAATCCCTCTGATGAACCTGACCTTAGGCTTCATCCTTGATAGGCAGTCCCTCTTTTCTCTATCTGCAGAGAAGGATCTGACATACAGGGTCAAGGGCAGGGAAAGTGAGGGTGGGCGACCTCGAAGCTCTTACCCTCCCAACCTCTACCAACAACCAAATTAAACCACATAACAGGGAAAGAATTCTGATTTGCCCAACTTTTTCCTGGGTGAAATGGGAGGGTTTTCACAATATATCTTCACTCTTTCATTTGAATCTCATTTCTGTCTAGTTCTCTACATGATCTATTTGTTCTTTTTTGTTGTTGTTTTTAAATAAAGAAAAGGTCACCTTTGTACACTGGTGGGAGAAATGAAAATTTAATTATTTAATTTATCTTGCCTTTTTTTTTTTGTATTGGGACTAAATACAGGGATACTTTATTGCTGAGCTAGAGATACATTTGTAATCCTTTGTTCTTGTTGTTGTTTGTTAGTTTTTAGATGGGGTGAGTTGCTGAGGCTGGCTTTGAACATGGATCCTCCTGTCTCAGCCTCTGAAATTGCTGGGATTGTAGTTGTGCACCATGGTGCCCAGCTGGGAAAGCAGTTTAGTAGAATCATTATGGAAAACAGTGCAAAAATTCCTCAAAACACTAAGCCTAATGAAGCCTAGTGATATCATGTAATGTGAGAATCCCACTTAATGTATATCCCAAGGATTTGCAGTAAGCTGTCAAAGGGACATTGGCACATGTATCATTACAGCACTATTCACAATAGCCAGGTGATGGGATCAACCTAACTGTATATCAATGGATGCCTACATAGGGAAAATAAAATGTGTGTGTGTGTGTGTGTGTGTATGAATACTCTTCAGTTTAAAAACAAAAAAGGGAATCTTGCCATTTTCTACAAGGCGGTTAGACCTAAAAAAATCTTTTCTTTGAAATCATCATAGCTATTCAAATTTTCTGTTGACATCCATTTCCCCCACCATTTGGAAGGGTGACAGAGACCCACTTTTTAAAAATTTAAAAATCTAGTACACAGTTCTGACATTAAGAAAATTCCAGCACATGACCATGTAATAAATTCACTTCTTATAAAACATTATGAATCTATTGTGCATCAGGCTTATTGGTAAGTAATAGATTCAATAAATGCTTGACATGAGTTTATGAACCATAAAGATTCGTTAAGCATATAATGAAAGGATTTGAGAAACATTAGCATATTTGTGCTAATTCAGAGAAATGAATGCAGTTATCAGAGGAGAGAAAATAAAGGTAGGAGTAAGGTGAGGAAATAAAAGAAAACAGGGAAATCGTGCCCTGAGAATTCCATTTTAAGGGATAATTTTATGGTTCAGATGTGAGGTGTCTCTTTTGTGAGACAATGCAACAAGTTTCAGAGGTGAGACAATTAGATTATGAGAGTTGAAAACTAATCAGTGGATTAATCCACTTGAATGAATTAACTAGTTGATAACTATAGACAGGTAGGGTGGAGCTGAAGGAGGTGGTAGGTCACTGACATTGTGCCTTTGGGTATATATTTTGTTCCTGGTGAATGGGGCAGTCCCTCTGTTTCCTGGTGCAGTGTCCTGAACTCCTTTCATCTACCAGGCCCTTCTGCCCTGAGGTTCCACATCCCCTCTGGCCCAGATCAATGAAGTAGGTTGTCTATAGACTAAGACCTCTGAAACTGTGTGCCAAAATATACTTTTCCTTCCCTCCAGTTCTTGTCTGCTCTTTGGTCACAGAGACAAAAAAAAAATGACTAAAATGAGTAGTATCTTGGAAAAGTACAACACAGTGGCCAGATATTCAAAAGACGATAAAGAAAAACAACAGAAGAGATTGAAGGGATAAGAAATGGTTCCTTTTGACAACTCCTGTGGTAGTCCTTTGCAAAAGAATGTCAGCTTCCCACATTTTTACAGTCTGCAGAAAGTCAAGGCCCACTATACACTATTTATTCTGGAAGTATTTCTCTAGAAGCTGCACCACTTCTTACACACCACAGATACACAAAGGTTTATTAACTTAGATTTGATACCTTGCACTTTCCACAGTGCCTGACACCTAATGGATTTTTTTTTTTTTGGTATATCACAAAGTAGAAAAGCAATCAATTATTTTGGGAATCTTAAACTGTTTAGTTACAACTATGCATTTATCAGCTATATGATAAAGTCCAATTTCAAATATGAGTGGGGTTTACTTGCTTATTTCCTTCTCTAAGAACCAGAACAGCTCCCTTGAATAAAGGACCAAAAGAAGTAAATGAGGGATACCAATTCTGGAAATAGCTTATTTTACAGCATTTTGTAGAAATGAGTTCTTTGGAACAAGAGCCATGTGAGATAATTAAAATATATATGTTTATGAAACTAGTGTAGAATGCAGAGTAAAATTAAACGTGAATCTTCACCTGTATGGTGCTTAGAATCTAGCAGGGAAGACAAAATTAATATATTATTTTCACAAATGTAATAGTGATGTTACATGATAACTGTGGGGTTATTAATATTGTATGCACGTTAGGGATTTAAAATGTGGTCTTGCCCAATGAAGGGCCTGAGTTTCCCCAGGATGCTTGTGTTTCTTACATACCTCTACATGCACAGCATATTCAGTTGCAGCATGGAATTCCACTCTGACCATTCTCAACACCTGGGGAGCTTGAAGAACATACCTGTGCATGGACCCATCTCCAAATGAATCAATCCGAATGCTAGAGAGGATACTCAGTAATTCTCTTTTGCAGTCATGGTTCAAAACCACCTCCTTAAACTTTATTGAATGTACTGCAATCACTCTCGTTCAGTTCACCTGGAAGTAGCAATGTGGTCAACTTTGCTTGCAGAGCTGAGTAGTAATATGTCTCTTCTCTATGCTTAATTTTCAACACCCTTCAGTATGTTTTATTGTCTATGTCTCCATGATGGACACTCAGCAAGTATTTCTGAAATTAAAAAAATAAAATTTTCCTTCATTTCCACTAAGGAAAAATAATATGTACCTATTAACACAATTTTAAAATTACATAAGTATTATAGAATATGACACAAACATTTTAAACAGAGTATGAAAGAAAGAAAAAGTGTAAACAGATTATAAAAGAAAGAAAGAAAAAGTGTAAACAGATTATGAAAGAATGAAAGATGTTGACATATAGATTATTTGGGCATTGTCCAAATAATTATATTGAAACTACTGAATAACATCAACATTAGACCTCTTTTAAAAAGTATGAAATGGGTCTGACTATCATGTATGTATTTAGTATACTGCTACATTCCATTTAAACTAAATTCCATGTTCGATACCAAAGACAAAATACTTTTATCAGGAAAATACCACAAAGCATTTGTGAGCAGCATTTCCAAATAAAATATTTAAAAGAAGGGTCGAGTAAAATACAAACAGTATAAGTTTCTGTAAAAGAAACCAATATTATAAAGATTATTGTCTCAGTTTAATTTTGAGATGTTGTCTATGTAGTTGATTAAAAAGTATTTGTTTATAAAATATTATTAAACATTTAACAGGTGCCATATTCTATGCAGAGTGCTTGGGATTCAATGGGAGAAAAACTAGTGGATCCCCATAGAGTTTAAAATCTTCAATCTTTAATGTAAAATTTATATATATATATGCTTAAATACTCACATACCTCACTACATAATAACCAAAAATATAAGGCTTATATTCCTGGATGAATGCATATAGAGAAAATATCATTTTTATAAAGAAATACCTAGTAGCAGTCTTTACTGAGAGCAACAAAGATAAAGGGGACAACACACACACACACACACACACACTCACTCACACACTCACAGGAAAGTAGTGATACATTTTCCCCTTCAACACACACTAATATACTGGATCAAAGGAATAGAAGTCCGAGGAAAATATTTGATGACACATGGGGAACTTAATATATGATGGATTAGAATTTCATTCTAATTGGGGAAGAGAGTGATCATTTAACAAATGATGCTGGGAAAACTAATTAGCAATTCAGGAATAAGAATTAATTAATACTCATACTTTATACCATATGCCAAAACAAACCATTGATTAAGATTCATTAAATACACCCACACACACACATGCATACAAAAAAATTAAATGAGATAAGTCAGATGTTAGGAGAACCACAAATCTCAAGACAGAAAATCAGAAAGAAAGCAAGGAGGTAAGCATTGTAAAATTTTAAACATTAACATATGTGAAAATAAGGTAAAAACTAAAAGCACAAAGCAAGGAAAAAATAGGCAATGAATGTAACTGACATGCTTATTAATATAATTTTTATAGTGATGAGAAACTAACTAAAACCAATTGATGAAGAAAAAAGAATCAAATTTCCAACAGAAATTAAGGAATTCATGAGAGGAAATGCATTTAAGTTCAAAATACTTAATTGATATACTGCTCAATAATCATAGAAATGTATAATAAAGCTATTAAAATGCATAATTTATATATTTTAACAGAAACAAGGACAACATTACTTTGAAATATCTATGCTTAAAATGAGGTGGTTTCAGTTGAATTGAAAAGTCATTTGAAAAGACTCATTAAGCATCGACCTCCTTGGCCTGGCCTATGGCTTATCTTCTGAAGAAACTGTTAATTCTACTTTTAAAATATATCTTGGATTTTACCAAACATCCATTTCTATTTTCATCACCTAAGTTTAAGCTCCATCAACTCCTGTTTGGAATAGTCAGTGGCATCATCATCTCTTATTACCCTGTTTTGATTCTTCCTTCATCCTGCACACAGAGAACAGAGGGATCTTAATAAAACACAAATTGCATTGTTATTCTTCTGCTTAAAAGATTCCATTGTCGGAGTTTCAAGATGGCGGACCAGAGGGAGGCAGCATTCTGTGTTGCTCTGTGATCCAGATCTCCCCTAGTTGGAATACTGCACTTCTGAGAGTGTTAGAGGATCCTATACAGCTGCTCTCTGCAGAAATCACCAGCGCTGTGACCTGCTCAGGGCTCTGGGACTCGGTGTTCAAGCAGGTCCCAAAGCCTGAAGTTCCAGTTCAAGTAAGACTCCGGGAGCACCTTAGCAGAATCACCTATCAACACATCTGCAGGCTGCCAAGACTTCGCTCCACTCCCACACAGGACACTCAGCGGCTACCTACCCACAGCACAACGCCATCGCCCAGCTCCCCCACCTCACCAGACACCTGGCGCTGAGAGCAGACCGCTGCCATCTTGGCTCAACATTGTCGCCATATTAGGGGCAGTTCCCAGATCGGATCTCCAGGGGCCGGTGAATTATCGCAGAAATCACTAGCTCTGTGACCACCCAAGCAGAAATCAGAGCCTCTGGGCTCCAGTAAGTCTCCAGACTCTGGACCCAAAGCCCCCAGGTGTAGCCCACGCAGAGCTCACAAGCGGCTTAGCATAAACACCTCCCAGCACCTCTGCAGGACTCCAGACTGCGCTGCTCCCACGCAGGTCACTGGGCTGCTACCTACCCACAGCACATGGCCATCGCCGAGCTCCCTCCACATCACCAGATGCCCCGGCACTGGAAGCAGACTCCATCTTGGAAAACCTTCCTGGCCATTTTGTGGTGAGCATGGCCATCAGATCAGATCACCATTTGAGCAGGTACCTGATTTCCAATTCTCTCCCCCTCCCCAACAGCATTAACTCAGCACAGTGGCCACCCAACACAAGATCAGCTCTCAGCTGGACAGGAGTACAGTAAGAACAGGGTGCCAACTGCCTGGTGTGAACCTGGGGGTGAGAGGTCCTGCAGTTGGGACCTGATAAATAAGAGAGGGGAGGGGACTAAAGTCTGGAGCAAAGCAGAGAGATCATGATTTGGGAAATACCCAGGCAAGAGAGGGAGATGATACCAGGGGCTCAAGTCAGAAGAGTGGTCACAAAAAAAGACCCATGAGATGCTATTTCCCTGCTGGGATTGGTGGGCAGCACTCCCCACTTCCAGATGCTCCACACTAGGTCTTCACACCCTGGTTACCTATACCATCCTGAGAGCAGAGACACCTACTGAATGAGAAAACCCCACCAACTAGATGAGAAGAGAAAGAAACAAATCTCTAACAGTATTTTTTTCTCTTCTTCCTTCTCTTTTTCCCTTCCATCCTCTGGCCCTCACATCCCCATCATATGTAAAACCAAGAAGTTTTTTGAAGACTTAGTCACCTGAATAATATAATATAAAGGAATTGCATAAGCCCTATTTTTTCCTCTTCTTCTTTTTTCTATTTATTCTTTTTTCTTTCTTTCTTTCCATTTTTTTCTCTTTCTTCTTCCTTAACCCTCCAAATTATACTATTTTAACATCCTGTATTTTTCTAAAAACATATGTGTTTGTTTTATGTACTCTACTCTCTTCCCACATAATTGTCTATGCCAAATTACCTCCTGTCTATTCTCCTGCTACTAACCCTCTTCACTAGATTTCTCCTTCACATTTCCTAAGATATTAACTATATACCCTCACATCTTCTCCCCTCAACATATTGTCCTAAGCCTGACCCCCACTTCATTGTCCACCACCAGAAACTGTAAACCTTTTCATGAAACTACTAATTATATTTTAAATGACAATTGAATCCAACATTTCTGGACATTGAGACTAAACTATAAATGTCTTAATAACAACAATTTGTTCATAGGTGATGTATTGTCGATATTGGGATCTGTTAACATTGTCCTTCCCCACAAAGAGAGATCTTGGAACCCTACAAGAGCACTACAAATATATAGGGTAAAAACAATAACACACCAGATCCACAGATCTGGAAAGGAAGACCGAGCAACATGAAAAGACAAGGGAAGAAAGTTCCACAAACAAATCAACACAACACATTAGAAGCACTGGAAGCTAAGCAGAAAAAAATGACAGAGAAAGATTTCAGGATATACATGGTTAAAATGTTTTAGGATATCAAAGAAGACATAGGAGAACAAATACAGGCAGTGAAATATCACTTAGTCAATGAGCTACATAAACAAATCCAAGAAGCAAAAGATCACGTCAACAAGGAGATAGAAGTTATACAAAACAAACAAACAAACAAACAGGAATCCTTGAAATGAATGAAATAATAAACCAAATTAAACACTCAAATGAAAGCATCACCAACAGAGTAGACCACTTAGAAGATATGACATTAGACAATGAAGATCAAATAAATCATCTTGAAAAGAACAGACCACACAGTGAAAATGATAAGAAACCATGAGCAGAACATTCAAGAAATATGAGATAGCATAAAAAGACCAAATTTAAGAGTTATTGGGATAGAGTAAGGCATAGAGGTCTAAACCAAAGGAATGAAAAATCTATTCAATGAAATAATATCAGAAAACTTTCCAAACGTTTATAATGAATTGGAAATCCAAATTCAAGAAGCCTACAGGACACCGAATGTACAAAATCACAAAAGACACAGATGAAAGAAATCAAAGAGATATGTATAGGAAAAGAAGAACTTAAATTAACACTATTTGCTGACAGTATGATTCTGTACCTAGAAGATGCAAAAATAAAAACTCTACCAGAAAACTTCTAGAACTAGTAAATGAATTCAGCAAAGTAGCAGGACATAAAATCAACATCCATAAATCAAAGGCAGTTTTGTATTTCAGTGACGAAGCTTCTGAGAAGGAAATGAGGAAAACTACCCTATTCACAATAACCTCAAAAAAAAATAAGATACTTGGGAATCAACTTAATGAAAGAGGTGAAAGATCTATACAATGAAAACTACAGAATCCTAAAGAGAGAAATCAAAGAAGACCTTAGAAGATGGAAAGATCTACTTTTCTCTTGGATAGGCAGAATTAATATTATCAAAATGACCATACTACCAAAATCACTATACAGATTTAATGCAATTCTGATCAAAATCCCAATGGCATTCCTCTTAGAAAAAAAGCAATCATGAAATTCATCTGGAAAAATAAAAGAACCAGAATAGCTAAAGCAATCCTTAGCAGAAAGAGTGAAGCAGGTGGCATCGCTATACCAGACATTAAACTATACTACAGAGCAATAGTAACAAAAACAGCATGGTATTGGCACCAAAACGGACTGGTAGACAATTGGTACAGAATAGAGGACACAGCAGAGATTAATCCACAAAATTACAATTATCTTATATTAGACAAAGGTGCCAAAAACATGCCCTGGAGAAAAGATATCATTTTCAACAAATGGTGCTGGGAAAACTGGAAATCCATATGCAACAAAATGAAATTAAACCCATATCTCTCACCAAGCACAAAACTTAACTCAAAATGGATCAAGGACCTAGGAATTAAGTCAGAGACTCTGTGTCTAATAGAAGAAAAAGTAGGTCTTACTCTTCATCATATGGGATTATGCCTCAACTTCCTTAATAAGACTCCTATAGCTCAAGAATTAAAACCAAGAATCAATAAGTGAGATGGATTCAAACTAAAAAGTTTTTTTTTTTTATCAGCAAAAGAAACACTCTGTGAGGTAAGCAGAGAGCCTACATCCTGCAAGCAAAATTTTACCCCTCACACATCAGATAGAGCACTAATATCTAGGGAATATAAAGAACTCAAAAAGCTAAGCACTGAAAAAACAAATAATCCAATAAACAAATGGGCCAAGAACCTGAACAGAAACTTCTCAGAAGACAAATCAACAAATATATGAAAAAATGCTCATCATCTCTAGCAATCAGAGAAATGCAAATCAAAATTACTCTAAGATATCATCTCACTCCAGTCCGAATGGCAGCTCTTATGAAGACAAACAACAATAAGTGTTGGTGAGGATGTAGCGAAAAAGGTACACTCATACACTGCTGGTGGGACTGCAAATTGGTTCAGCCAATATGGAATCAGTATGGAGATTCCTTGGAAATATGGGAATGGAAACACCATTTGACCCAGCTATCCCTCTCCTCGGACTATACCCAAAGGACTTAAAAACAGCATACTACAGGGACACAGCCACATCAATGTTTATAGCAGCACAATTCACAATAGCTAAACTGTGGAGCCAACCTAGATGTCCTTCAGTGGATGAATAGATAAAAAAAAAATGTGGTATATATACACAATGGCTGCCTTTGATGTTGTCTTGAGATAATTGTTACCGTTATTTTTGCAAAAGAAAAGATCGTAAAGTAATTTGTCAGATTCTCATTTAGGAGGACTATGCCCAAGTTCATTGACTATAGTGTTCTTAATTTCATCATCTATGAAATGTAGGTGACAGGACTGCTGTGCTTGCTCAGCGTAGACCTGTCAATGCTTAATAGTAATGTTCCCTGGTGGGATTGTCCATAGTCTGCGTCTCAGGGGAGAATTCTGTACCATCTTTCAGGTCTCAATTAATATGTATTCTCTGCAAGATAAACTTCCTTAACTGCCTCATTTAAAGGCAATCCCCATTTCTCTTTGTTATGACATCTTCTTGATCACATATCCAACACCTGACTGTATGGAGAACCAACTACAACAATTGAGTCCAGAGAGAGAGCAGGACACAGGATTTTTCCTCTCCCCAGGGTATAAATAAGACAGGGAGAATCTTTGGTAACACAGTGAAAACATAGGTGTGACAATATTTCTCACGAATTTGTTCAATTTAATTTCATAAAGGGAAATTGGTAACTAGCAGAGGGTACAACTTTTCCAGGTTGTAGATATATAAGAGAAACAGGTTAGAGATAAAAAAAAAATTGCTTCTAATTAGAGAGAAATTTTTTTTTCTTTCTGAGTGCTTAGGTGTTTTTTCAGTTTGCTTTACTTAGGTATGTGTTATTTTATAAACAGCAAAATAACATTAGCAATAATAAAAATGTTTCCCTTTGGGACAAAAGAGCTAAAGGGACTCACAGGTGGATTTGGCCTGAAAGTATCCATACAGTTTCCCCTGGGAGAATGGCTGTTCTCATCCTCTCCCCAAAATTCCTTTCCAAAACCCAACATCAATAATCTAACGCACTCCAATATATTTTCAGTTTGCCATTTTATTCCTTTCACTCTGTAAACTCTGTTTCTATAATTTCTTGGTTCTGTGGAATTTAAAGTGTGTTTCTCTATTTTAGCCGAAATCAGGTCAATTTTATTGGCTCTTAAAAACAGGTAGTTAGTTGGTTAGGAAGACTATGAAAAGGTATCAGATGACTCCAGGTTTATGGAAATAGCTTTAAATAGATTCCAAGTTTATGGAAAGACCGAACCTCAACCATGCTGACTGAAGCAAGAAGTGGAAATTCAGTCCTCCCTGAGGATGGTTGACGATTTAATATAATTTTTAATGATGAAACATCTTCAAATTAGGAGTGCAGCTATTTTGACCACAGAGGGAAATATATAATGTAAAACCCTGAAAGAATGAAGAATGAAAGTAAATTGAATAAGGAAAGATGAGAAGCCAAATAACGTCTTAACTTCTAAGATGATAAAAGTCTGCCCTCCAGGGACCCGTTTTCAAAAGTGTCCTCTACAATAACACCCTTCCCCAAAAAACAGTGCTGTTTGCAAATAGGTCCCAATTACATGACTCAATTACGGATGCAAGCCAGGGTCTTATGCACCAAGGAGACTCAATGCCCTTTCTTCTACCTCCCTGCCCTTGCAGTGTTGGATAAAGGGCAGCTTCACAGAATTGCAAATGCTTTTGTGTAGGAAAATAGAAAAAAAAAACACATTCGCCAAGTGATAAATGGTACAGAAGTGTCCACAGTTGTAAGGTCTGCTGCTTTCTCTCTCTGTCTTTGCTTGGGTGACACAGCCTCTGAGAATTAGTGGTGTTGAGGAAGAGATTTTGGTTTACTTTAGGCAGTTTCATCTAAATGCATTTACATTCTAAAAGCATCATGTGCACATTATTTGTAATCCACAGTTAAGGCCAAAGTTTGCTTTTATTCTTTCAGATCATATCTGACCTTTCCCGAGATAGCAGATGAAACATCCCTGCTTTAACATACAGTCTTTAAGTTCAGAGATTCTAGAATTCAGTCTCTAGTTATTTGCATAAAAAGCAAATTAGATGCCCAATATTCTGACTCTGAAATTATTGCTCTTTCCGTTACCCAGTGTTGATAGGCACAGGGATCACGTGGGAGCCTGTTTGAATGTCAGCTTTGGTGAAACAGGTCTAGAGTGAAACTTGAGGGTCTATAATAAGTTCCAACACCACTCGTCCAAACCCCACACTTTGAGAAGCTAAGTATTAAATCACAATATCCAGCCAGAGCATAGTACTTAATCATACTTTGGTCTAAACATGCTGAGGTGAACTAGTTTTTCTCAGGATGTTTCTCTGCAGAAAGGGTCCCAATTAAGGAGAGAAAAAAGGAATTGGGGAATGGGAGAATGTTAAGGTTTTTGCAGTTCTTAATATATCCAAGTAACATTTGTACATTCATTCCAGTACTTAATTAATTATAATTATTAATTAATTATTATTATTAATTATTATTAATTAATCATTAATTAATTCTTGACTAAAACAATGCTTTATTTTCTCCTTTATACCCACCATAAAATATCCTCAGAGAGGTTGAAGGGCTTCCTCCACTGCAACTGAGTTAAGTAACAGAAGAGGGATCCAAACTTGTTCTTCTGGTCTGGAATTTTACCTGTGCTTTATGTTATGATATAGTAAAGGTAGCATTCGTGAACTAATTAAACCACACCTTTGTGCTGCTGTTCACTTATTACTGGACTCCATATTTACACGTCCAAGCATGAACAATGTTACCAACAGCTGCTTTACAGGTGACTCTCAATCTTAACACAGTTTGGAAAAGCTGCATGGGTATTGCAACACTAACCTGCAATTTTGGAAGGGTGCTAAAATAACCTTTGCTTTCATGCCTTTGCTGTGGAAGATGAAAATCTTTTGAAAGCAGGGAGGCTAAAGAAATGTAAATGCAGCTTCCTCAAACCTGACATTTCAAAAGAGGTGGCCCCCACCAGCTCTTGTCCATTATCAAGTTTTCTGCCACTCATG
This sequence comes from Marmota marmota marmota, assembly GCF_001458135.2. Taxonomy (NCBI): domain Eukaryota; kingdom Metazoa; phylum Chordata; class Mammalia; order Rodentia; family Sciuridae; genus Marmota; species Marmota marmota. The sequence goes on from NW_026000221.1 coordinate 15,020,792, forward strand.
TTGATGAAGTTTTCTAAACACTGTAAAGTACTTGGGGTAAGATAGGGCACAAAGAGAGAGGTTGATGTCTTGAAAAGACTGAATTTCCTGAGAAAGAAAATCTATTGCCTCTATTGGGGAGTGCCTTCCAAACAGTGAAGATTGCTCTTTAAGAGATATAGCAGTCATGTCCCAGAATTCTGCAAGAAAGGCAACTGGGGAAGGATTTCCCCAGCTCTGGAGGCTACTGGCTGGAAGAACAGCTACTGGAAACTTTGCCTAATGTTGAGACTCAATGCCATCCTCCCAGACTTCTCTTAGATGGGCTTTTTAGCAGTACAAAAGGCAAATGGCTTACTTCTCTTAATAGACTATCCTCCAGGTTTACTCATTTTGCTAGAAATGACAAAACTTTTCTTCTTTTTTTTTAAAGTTGAATAGTATTCCATTGTGCATAAGATCACACTAAGTTGATTCTACCTCCCTTATGTGGGGAATTTTTAAAAGTTGGACTTATAAAGGTAGAAAGTAGAATGGTGGTTTCCAGGGGCTTGGCGTAGAGGGAGGGGAGATTGGGGAGGTATTGGTTAAATAATGTCAAATTTTGAGTTGGGTGGGAGTAAGTTCAAGAGATCTGTTTTACAACATGGCACCCATAGTCATGATAGTAGGAATATAGGGATTACTTTTGTCTCAGTTTTATCATCTCCATTCCTAGTGATATCATTAGAGACGGTTTCATGGGCAATGGTATCTACTTCATGTTCTTTCCACACCACCCCCTGCCAATTGTAAGTTTTCTTTTATACAATATTCTGCTGCCTTCGTACCAACTGTGAGGCAAGAGAATCCTAAGCATGCTCATGATCCGTGTGTCAGGGGCCAGACTTGTCTCCTTTCAATTTTAGCATAAAATATGGATCTGGGGCTCAGAGATAGAGCATGTCCTTAGCATGCATGAGGCTCTAGGGTCAATGCCCAGAATGTACATAAGTTAAATAAATAAATAAGTGAATACAAACAGTATTTTCTTTGCAGAGTTTACTAACAGACTTTAGATCACAACATCTGTTTTCTATCTTGCAAAATCTCCCAAGGCCAACAGATAGAATAGGAGGAAATATACAAGAAGCACATCATCAAATTTGTATCTCAATTAATTATATGAGTTATTAATTTTCTTTTAGTTGGCTTGTTTCTCCCCAAGAAACACATTTTCAAAACATAGTAAAGGTTTTGGATACAAACAGGCTAAGATTCAAAGCCAAATCTTTAACAGTAAACAGCTCTATGAGTTTGAAAAAGTTATTCAAATCTTAATTTCCTCTACTGTATAATAAGTTTAATAACATTTATCCCATCAGGCTGGCATAAGAATTACGTCAAAACTTCCAAATACTGTAGTGTCTCCTAGTGCACAGTAAATTGAATCTCTGTTAACTAGGATGTGTTTAATCAAACCAGCAGAATTAAGCACTCCAGAGAAATAATGCTATTTGTAACTACCGCATTCAAAGAGTTTGGAAAGAAAGAATTACACCAATTTTAAATGATCCTCATCTTATAAAACTCTCAAGTTACCGATAGACTCCTATCTACCAAATTTCATAGCTTAAAGGAATAAAAAAAAGAAAGAAAGCAACAAAAAAATATTCAATGTTCATGCCTAAATTGATTTTTTGTGTTGAATCTTCAAAACATAGCAGAAGTTCAGTTCCATTATATAAAACCTAGGCAATATTTCCCAGTCATTCCTATGCCATGAACAAACAGCATGATAATATTTGTACAATGCCCTGGTTGAAGTGGATGAGACTGTTTTTGGTGGAAGGCAAAATCCCCAGGTCCCATTCAACAGCCCTGAGGGACTACAGAGTCAATCTTGTGGCAACACATCTAGGAATACCAGAGGCCAGAAGTTGGGAATCTCTGAGTGAGCATGTAGAAAATAGCACCATCTACATAATGAATTATGAGGCATATAGCTCTATTTGGAAGTGGAATTCAAAATGGAATGTATAATAAACCCATTGATAAGTATATCCATTAATTTTTCTCCAGAATCATTAAATGCCTTCAGAACTACTAATCTCTTCTACAGAAAGAAATTAGATCCAGTTCCAGCTTTTCAGCTGCTTATGGTCTAGTGTTTTTTGATAGAAATACAAGGCAAGCTGCCACGGAGACCCCTATATATAATCTAAATACTCCTAGCAATGTAAAAAGAAACATGACATCAATTCTAATAATATATTTTAACTAATCCAACATGCCAACAATTGTCATTTTGAGCATATAATTAGTCTAAGTTATTAATATAGTCTTTGGGTTAAGTCTTTGAAAATCTGATATAGATCCTTATCTCGATGTGGAATCATCAGATCTCTAATTCTCTAATTCTCCAGTGTTACGTGTGACTAACAGATACCTTCAGCATGGAAGAGTTCAGACAGGTAAGACAAGCATGCCAACAAATAAGAGCTAAAGAAAGGTAAGACTGAGCCCAGTGAGAAAACAAAGATGAGTCAAATCTATATTTCAAGAGCGAAATATGCACTGTTATCTCCCATTAGCAGGAATCTCAGTTTCTTTATTCATTTATGTGTGATGTTTGTCCAAGGATTCTTTTAATAGTCCTAGAAATTATGAAAAAAAAAATCATTTTAAGCATAATGGATCATCCTATGTTTATTCTTTTATTTTTTTTTTCTGAGTGTAGATTGCCATGCACATTTTAAAAATCCCATATGAATTAAAGTGTAGCATTTTACATCAAGGAGACTTCTATGCTCATCATATCTTTTAGGTTCTTTCCTCATCCCTCTCCCGGACTCAATTGAAGAGAGTGTAGTGCCTTTCAATTCATCTGAATGTGTAAAACTAGGAGACACACTGTGGGTCCTAGTAAGCAGGGAGAAGGTTGAGGGGGAGAGGAGGGTGTGGGGAAGAGAGGGAGAGGTTTAATTTGACAAGATCTTCTGTTTTAATGAATCTAATTGAGATGGCTTAAAAACCATTAAGCCTCAAATCCCACCTTCATTTTACTTTCCTAAGATCTATGGCCGTTGTCTAGTCTTAAGAAAAGTGATGTACTTCTGGCCTGTATGAAGCCTCTGGAATAAGAGTAGGCAGTAAAATGGAGTATGATTGAGTGAGTGGCACAAAGGAGGGGGAGAAATGTAATTAAGTAAGTAGGAGTAGGAGAGAGATATGCAAAATGCACGTGTTTCCTATGCCTGGCGTTTTAGGATAAGACCATTCCTTATTTTAAAATTGGACTCTTTATCAGGATTACTCAATATCAGCCGCACAGAAGTTGGCTTTGGAACTGTAATTTAAGGTGTAAATTAAGGTGACCTCAACTAGGGATGAAATACCTTCAAAGAAGCTGAGATATAAAATATGAGCCATTTTCTGGAAATGGTAGGCAATTGGGAGTTGTTGAAAATGGACCAACAAAAGTGAAAGGGGAAATAAAGAAACAGATTACAGGACAAAATCCTGAGCACCTAATTTAAAACAAAAATGGTTTCTTTTGGTTTATGATGAGTGATAAACAGAGTCCACTGTGTGGCCATAAAAATATATCTTTAGCTCAGAAAATATGAGCCTCCCTGTCAGCTTAATGTAGTGATTTAAGTTCATAGCCTTTCTCCTTGAAAGAGTTACAAGGCTGAAGTTACCAATCATTCTAAATGATGAGTGTTTGGAAATTATGAACTATAGCCAAGTGGCGTTAGTTTTTAGTGCAACTTAATCATGAATTTACCTATTTCATGTTATTGTTTAGTTACATATTTCTTAGAGCAGCTAGAGTGCTGGGGTACTAATAGCTATAAAACTTCATTAAAGTGGCATTAAACTTCTGAGAAAAACCCATAAAACTCTAAAGAAAGTCCAGTATTGGAGGTCTGCCTCTTCTGGCTCCAAGTCAACTTTGTTATAATAAAGTCATTCAAAGACTCCACCAGGAGCCAAGAGGGTCTATTGAGCAACCTCATAGTGTTATAGCAGGAAATCTGATTCACCTAGAAGACTAATGAGCATAAAACAAACAAACAAACAAACAAACAAAAAAACATAGGAAATTCTTACCTAAAGCTTCCTAAGAAACATTAAAATAGCAACTGGGGATCTTGACTCTATTAGAATATAAAGAAGAAGGGAGGAAAAAAAAAGCCCATTCATAATTCTTCCATACAAAAATCTGCTCTCTATGTTCTGGGCAGCAGAGTCTTCAACTTCAAGGTCATCATTTTATAAACATGCTCAGGAAAGAGCAGTATCACAAATCACTGATTGTCAAGGAGAGTTAAACAAAGTGCAGGAGCCTCAAACATTTAAATGCAGAGCACAATGGAGAGACATTAAACAGGAAATTTGGGAGCAAATATACATCCATTCCTGTCTATTGGAATTTTCTAGTGGGAAGATGAAGGGAGGAAAAGTGATGCACCAACATTTTTGAGCGAGTATTAATATTAGATGCTTTATAACTTTGCTAATCAAGCTGTTATCCATGATCCACTAGCACCTGAGAGTCTGTAGTAAATGCAGAGCCACAGGTCTTCCTCTTTTGAATCATAATCCCTTTGTGTAAGATTCCAGATGCTTTTAATCACAAGGAAACTTGAGGGGTAAACCTTTGCCTCACTTTTGTCATTTAAAACATAATTGCTGTTCTATCCATTGTAACCCTCACTTCAGAGATTGGAAAATAGCTCTGTAAACTCTCCAAAGGTGCCGTACTAACCAACTATAAAAATGCAGTTCTAATTTTACTCATTTAAATTCCTCTAAAAAAAAACAGAAATAAAAATCCTGGCAAACTCAAACAAACAACAGAAGTTTCTTGAGATTGTGTTTCATTTGTTCTCTTTCTCTCTCATCTACATGGAGTGCCTAATAGTTGCTTGATGAAAGGTTTGTTTGTGTGGACTGCCTGCTTTGTGTGAGTTATTGTGTACAAAAGCAAGAGTATAAAACCGGATGCGGGCTTATATAAAGAAAGCATCACGACAAGAGGTACTACCCGATGACAGAGAGCTGTCCTTTGCATATTATATTGATTAGAGTAATCCTGAGAGCAAGGCAAGTGAAGTAATTCCTCCATAAATAATAGTCATGGAAATTATTGCTGTGTTAACTTTTCCAGAGGTGGGGATGCCATTTTAAAGCAGAGGAAGGGGTGCTTTTCCTGGTGGACACAACGGAAGTAAGGAGAAAAGATTTCAGTGAATTTTAAAGGCCCAAGGGCTCACAAGGAATTGAGGCAATATTCTGGAGGCTATCATGAGCTTCTCTTTATCATTTAAGACATCATGTAATTTTGACATTTGCCTCACTTTAAACATAGGACTAGAGTGAATATCATGATGAAAGAGGAAATTTCATAGGCATTTAAAAATATGAGTAATTACTACATAATTCCAGAGGTTTGGAGAAGACCAAAGAGCTTATGAAAACCAAAAACAATGTTACTAGGAAAAGTGTTCCAATAACAAAGCTATTGTGCTGACAGGGTGAAATCCTGCATTTAACCTATTCCAGGAGAAATAAAATTTCCCTCCCTTGTTTTCCATAGGTGTGCAGGGATCTTTCTCTGGAAAAATTTTCCCAATTCCCCAAGGTCAGACTAAGTTTAGTTTCTGATTCAGTTATTCTTTCTTCTTTTACAATAAAGGTGAGCCCATTAGGTAGGAAAGTAGGTAGGTAGATGATAGATAGTAGATAGATGATGCAGAAAGATTTCACATTCATCTTAGCACTCTATCCCAGCACCTGGCCTGGTGTCTGGTTCATGGTAGGTACCAATAAACATTGGCATATTTGGACTGAATAAATAATTAAGTGCTGCCATAAGTTTTTTTCTACAGCAGATCTCTAGCATGGCCTTTAAGCATAGTCGTCGGCTAGGAGGCAATAGAGATAAGAAAATATCCCAAGGACAAAATAATAATAATACATGCTAATTCAAATATCAAAAGCTTTTCTTCCCCATGTAACTAATTCCCACACTTAACCAATATATTATTTAACTTCTTTATAGGTAAATAATCCAAGACTAAGGAAGATTTTCATTATTGGAACAAGTGGAAAAAGCTAGCAGACTTTTGCCACTTGACCACACTTGCTAATAAGAATCAAATCCAGTCATTCAACCTCTAAGCCTAGTGTAGTATACTCCCCAGTCTAGGATGATGGACAGACAGATGGTTTTTCTAAGATCAAAGTGGAACTAACACTTTCAAAATATATATTGCCTTCACTATATCAATAAAAATCATGCTAACTATTTTCTAATGTTGTGGAGCCATTTGAAAACCAGTTATTTTCCAAAGTTCTCTCTCAGTCTGTAAATGAGGGAAAGGGGTACCAAAGGGAAAAGCAAACTATGATCAAATTTCTTTAAAGACATTTCTAATTTCTTTTAAGGTGTGAAATGATTTGTTGATGTTCTAAATCATAATTTCTGAGACTTAAGCAAATACAGGTCCCCCATGTAGATAAACAGAATAATAGCTATCCGACCACTCACCTCTCTTTTCCCCTGACCATCACTTGTCTGACTAAAGTGCTGAGCCACCATGTAAGTCTGACTCTGATATTTCTTCTTGGGAAGGTTTGCATATGGGCTCTGGTTGTTGACAATACCATCTGAGCCAGTCGTGTAGGTGAAGGTATATTAGACCCTACAGTTCATCACTAATGGTATGTAAATACCATTACATAACCTTTGCTATCACTATTCAGTTTCTATTGCTGAGAAACAAAATTATGAAATATAATACCATGGCTTTGATTATAAGCCAATTATTATGTGGGCAGTTTTTTTTTATTTTTTGTTTATTTTATTTTTATGGAGCAGTAGGTAACTGGGACAGCTGGATTACCCATATCTATTCATTGAGAAATTTTATTCCAAATCCAACTTCATCGTGTTGTTCATAACAGAAATCAAATGAACTCACGGAGGAAAAGATTTACTTTGCAAACATGTCAGGAAATTTCAAAAATATGTGAAATGATTGTGCAGTAAACTAACTAGTCAAGAATCCAAAACTTTGCTCCTTGCCAAGTTTGCATTTAAAGTAGGAGATGATGGTCCTCTGTACCCAAAATTGGAGCAAAGCAAGGTTTGCAGCAAGCAGCTACAAGTGAGTGTAGATAAAGGCTTCCAGCAGTCCCCACGTGCAAAGAACACCTCCTCGAGTGATCCAAAGCAATTACTGCAAAGATAACTGCAGATGAAATGAAGCAGGATGCTGGATTTATCTTCATGTACCATTTTCTACATAGTAAAATGCCTCCCATTTGTCTCTGCTGCGTTGACAGTAGATTGATTGGTTAAGTAGAGTTAGAAGCAAAAGATCAACGGGCTGACAAATTGTTCCCCTTGACTTCAAAGTACACCAAGGCCTAAATTTCGGGACTAATGATTTTAAATCACCCTTCTCGTTACAGCAAAATTCATGACACAACTTAATCAAATATCTAAGCAGTTTGTAAAACAGGGTTTCTTTGTGTGTGTCTGAAGAACAAGGCACTAAATGGATGTGGAGTGTTTGGAAGTAGTGGCATCTGCTGTTTGTGCCACAAATAGGATTGTATTGAATTACACAGACATCCCCATTAATGGAACACCCACATAAATGGACCCAGCAATAAATTAAGCAGACCTCATTAGCCTGTTTTTCTAGGGGAAATGAGTTCCCTTCTGTGGATAAAAGTGAAATAAGATCACAAAAGCTCATTTAATAACAAAAAAAATTAGAACATTCTAACTGGTACAAGCAAAGCACCCAATGATTTAAAGGTGATTCATCCACCAATTTTGCTCATGTTGAAGGAATTGGGTATTAAGAATCATAATAATATTATTTGTTTGTAGTGAAATATTGGTAATGTTATTTGGGTCATAATGATTATTGTTAACACTAGCAATTACAGCTTCAATTTAAAATTTCTTAAAAATAATCGGGAACATAGACAACTTCCAGAATCTAATAAAAGGATGTTTTCTTGACGGAAAGAAGGCTTCCAAGCAAAAAAGCCACTCACATTATCAAAGGGTTTATTCATGCTTTCTTTTCTTTGGAAGATGACAAAGACCACTTCCAAGTGTGGCTTCTGGGTTAAGAATGCTGGGATTAAGTGCCTGAACTGAGCCAGGCTGTTGACACATATTTCTTTTTCTTTAACCAATCCTAGTGTTTCACATGTTGGATGTTACTTTTCTTGTCCTTGTCTTGGACAAACTGAGCCTCCCTAACAAATAAGGGACAGAGCTGTGTCTGAATTTTATGTTTATCTGATTATAAGTTGAAATGTCAGTTAACATCAGGTAGTCATCTTCCTTTGAATAATTGTTTTATAAGAATTCTAACCTTTACTAAAGCTGAGATTGGGGTAAAGCCATGGATAGATAGATAATGTCCCCTATCCTAATTACCAGATACTGTACTGAAAAAAATGCTACCTGTTTAAACTGTTCACTGTGTGTGAGTGTGTACGTGTGTATCTGTAAATTCCTATTTTAAACTATGTATGTCATGGATAGGCACTTGGTAGAGAACTATAAGATATTAACTGCTCATTTAAAATGGCTAAGTTGTTTCCTTTTTCTATAGATCTTATTTTTTTCCATATATAAAAATAAATGTGCTAAATGTTTCTAATCCCTGTACAGTTTTTAAACTGCAAAGGTTTCCATATACATTGGAGCACAGTGAGGGAAAAAGGAAAAAAATTTGAAAGAGAAAAGGGAAAGAGGAGGAGGAAAGAGACCTAGGAAAGCAGTGAGATTTAACCCAGTATCATGGTGCATGCCTTCTTTCAGAAGAAATACCTGTGTCTGGCACTTCCAGCACCATCGCAAACATTTCTCCACTGTTGGCAAGGCTGCTTTCACTCTGAATAGTTGAAAATATAATTGGTCTTTTATAAAAAAAAATGAGTTTCCCACCGTATGCTATTGAGTTTAGCATCTGGCAGAATAACCAGAAATTCTCCTATATTTTGCAATATATTGTTAGACATATGCCTTTTTGTATGATGGGGACCCTCATGAAAAAGTAACCCTCTTTACTCTATACTTTATTGATGATATAATAAGATATAGCCCCTTTTGATCTTTTAGAGTATATTTGTTTTCTAAAACTATTTTTTTGTTATTACTATCTTATCAATTATAGGTACTTATGGAAAAATTTAAATGACTCATAATGAAAATTAGTTACACGATGAAAGTCACTCTATGAACACCTCTTATTGATCCCCAACCCCAAGAGGCTTTTGCATAGATAAGTCTATCTCTCTAGACTGTCTCTATCTTCATCATCATCTCAGTTTAGATATCTACGTACTGGTTTGTTCCAAGCAAATACAGCAAAAAGTAAACAGACACCAAAATTTTAAATAAGATACTTTAAGCAAATTCCACCCTTATTCACAAAGATCTATTCTTTCTACTAGTTGCATAGAATTCCAATATATATAGAGAGAGAGCAAACAAGAAAGTGCTATCATTTATTTGGTTCACTCTAGAATTTTGCTATTCCAGCAAATACTTCAATAAACACCTTAATATGAATGTCTTTGTACATTTGGTTATGAGAATATATTGTACTGGTTTCTGAATGTGGCTGGGTCAAAAATATATGTGTTTGAAATGTTGACAGATATTGCTAAATTGCCTTGTAAATGGTTGCACCCATTTTCTTTTCATCTAACCATGTAGAGCGGTATTTTTCCCCATTTGGCCAAAACACAGCATTTAAAAAAATGTAGCCAGTGGTATTAGTAAAATATGCCATCTTAGTAATTTCTAGTGTTTTTTCATATAAATTTTTAATGCATTCCCTTCCCCTCACTCTTAATAATTGTGAAAAATCTCTGTTTCTATTTTCAAATCATTGTTTTAGGACAATACATTCCTTCTGGGGCACCAGTTATATTTGGTGATTATAATTTACACAGGAAGAATTACCCTTTCGGATCTTACAATTTCCATATTACTCTCTCTCATTTCCCATTTATTTATGCTGTTGCTTACTAATATATTCATTTATATTCCATCCATTTCGAAGGCTGATTTGAAGTGACATATGATAAAATAGCAGGCATAAAGAAAAATAGCATTGAAATGGAAGGAAAACATATCCTTAAAAAATTAATATTGTGACTTTAGCAGTAAATCTCATTCTGAGCTTCCTAGATATCAAGGCCAAAAGGACCAGTGGATGTTTTGATTAATGCATAGAGTATAGAAAGGAAAAGTATATTGGTTCATATGGAGATAAACCTTTCTTTCTAATGCTCAATTATTTAATGAATGTTTCAGGTAGACATCAACAATAGAACATACAGTATCCTCCAAAATTATAGGCCACAGAAAACAGATTTTTCTTCATAGGACTATTTTTTAAAAGGGTAGAAATAAAACCTGAAAATGCTATTCACAAAATAAAGGGAAGGTATAGCTTTTAAGACAGCAGAAACATAGCTATTACTATTAGATGTTAACTTGAATATAAATCATTTTTGTTATATTTAATGCACTTCTTAAGTGCATAGGCTCAACTGCTACTGTTGCACTGAGTTTTAGGACTAAAATAAAATAGTGGAATATGTTTACTTGTCTGAATAAAAGAATGCCAGTGAAAATTATCATTAAGATAATTATGATTTATTGTCACACATATTGTAGCTGCCCCTCCTGGCAGTGGCATCAATATCCACCCCACCTTACAATGACAGAAAATATTAAGGAAAACCACTTGAAAGAAATTTGGAAATGACATTCTCCAGCATTAACTCTCTGCAATTCATCTATCAACTGAAAGACACCATAGTACCAATTCACCATTTTTTTAAAAAATTATCTTTATGAAATGAAGATTCAGCAGATGGCAAGAGATTCAAGTTACATTTCTCCATCAACTTCTAGGCCAGTGTTTCTATAAAAAAAATGGCTATTCTCAGAATTCTGTTTTATTTTATTTTATTTTGTTTTCTTTACCAATTTAGGAGACTGAAAACCACAGGAATAGGAAGAGAGGGATTGCATCTTCCTTTCCAAGGAAATGCCTGCAATTCCACAGTGGTACCTCTATTACACCTTAATCAGCAATTTGTGAATAAAGATAATTTGATGCTGAATAAGAAATATGAGCGATGAGAGGATGTAAAACTTGGTGATGGGGAGGTATGTGCAGAAGGCGATCAGTTCCAGAGAAGAGCAGTGGCCAGATGGGTCTCCATGGGTATCCCAGGATCATCACTGCTGCTCTGTGGAGTGGGATGCCCGGAGCAGGGGTGCCAAATTGCAACAGTTCTGAGTTTGGATCTGAAACCTGCCAAATAGCCCTGTGACCTTGAACATTCCCCACTCTCTCTGGTCCTCACATTTTATTTAATATTTGAGATAAAATAATAATGACTACCATTTACAATATGCCATTGCTACTAAGTGGCCTAAGAACACGAGGCACCTTGTGGATGGAGTATATTGTATATCCAGTCAGTGATGATTCATGTTATCTTTCTTAAGAGAATATTTTAATTCTTTTATTCAGTTATTAATTTATTCAATAAATGTTTATTGACCAATTGTAAGATGTCAGGCACTGTACAAATCACTGAAGATAAAAAAATGAGAGAGGAAAATGAAGAATTCTAGTTGTGTTTATATTATTATTATTATTATTATTATTATTATTATTATCACAATATTTTCCATTTCTGGAATTGTCAAGGTTTCTGATGCACTAACACGTAGAGATGGGAACTGCACTTTAATGGTAAGAAATGGCTCAACTGCCTCATGGAGCTGCCTCTTTCTTTATTCTTGACTTTCTTAAAGTTCTCCCGAGTCTTCCCAAGACCATAATGTGTACCAGTGCTTGACATTGAGATTATAGCATAAAACTGAAAGGATATGGTCTTTGCTCCTTGAGGCTTACAGATTATTTTTCTAACCCTGACCTACCATATAGCACCTAGCATTGTACATGGATATTGAGAGAGAAAGTGAATGACGGAATGTCATCACCGACCTGAGGGAATCCAGACAGTCCTGACCAGCAGAGTTAGTGGTCCAAAGGCTTAAGAAAGGTGGATCTCACATTGTGGTTCTCAGTCCAGGGAACATAAACATCACTGGGGGAATTTGAAAAGTCACTCAACCTAATGATAAGGTGCAGCAGTCTGGCTGGGCACAAATCATGAGCCACTGAAGCAGGAACAAACTTTATTTCTGAACTCTACCAGCACACTTCACACACGCTCCCAGGAACTCCCCCTAATGCCACGCGCTCTTCCCGCAACCAGCAACCTAAAATATCCCTCCTCTGGCACTTCCCCAACCAATGCGAACTCTTCAGGAATCCCCGCGAGAGCTCAATCAGAACTCAACGGGAACTCCCGCCAGAACTCAAAAGTCATCATCTTAATGGCTCGCTAGCGTCACCTCTCAACCACTACTTCTGGCAAAAATGCCATGCGTCATCCTGACTCGGCTGTGGCCCTCAACAATAAGGGATTTTAGAAACTAAACAGGTGATACCAGTGTGCAGCCCACACTGAGAATGGCTACGCCAAAAGAGGCTAGTGTAAAATTACTCCATAATTCTGTCTGGGATCCTTCAGGATTCATGGATTTTGGAAGACTCTCCTTCAGGTCCTACACTGTTGGAGGGAGACCCATCAGTCTAGGGTGGTTACAAACATTATTATCCAATATAGGGTAATTTAAAAACAATTATACTATAAATATTAAAGAATGTACCTGTGTATGCAGTCGAATGGAACACACACACACACACACATTCATTACACTTAAGCCCAATGGCAGGAAGAATGTTACAAACAACCAGAATCTGCTTTTCTGTCACTTCTAGGCTATCTCTCTCAAGGGTAACTACCATCCTGACTTGTCATATCATGGGCTAATTTTGCCTATATTTACATTTATATAAACAAACTCATTGTTCTTTTTTTTACAACTGTGTCATTATGTTTGATAATTATTCTTGTGGCTGTATGATGTTTTGTTGTCATAAACATATTACAATTTATTAACTCATTTTACTGTTGGTTATTTGGGAAGTCTTCAATTCTGATCTATTATGAATAACGTTACTATGAGAAAGTTAATGCTAGTGGAGATATATATGTATTTCTTTTGAATATACATATAAGAGGTCATGAGTTGTATATGTGTGCATTTGGAGCTTGTTACCTGCAATTGTTTAGATAGTCAAAGTCCCATATGTTAAAGGTGTGGTTCCTAGGTTGGTGCTTTTTGGAAGTGGTGGCACTATTAGGAGGTAGAGCTCATGAAAATTTCTTAAGTGGTTGGAGTACATGGCTTCAGAGGAAATTGTGGTACTCTGTTCTCTTTATTTTTCTCTCTCTGCTCCCTAGCTCTTGATGTAAGTGTTTTGGCCTCACAACATGATCTTGCCATGATGGGCTGTCTTACCACATAGCTGGTGGATTATGGACATAGAACCTACAAAACTGTGAGTCAATATAATACTTTCTTCTTTATAAGCTGATTATCTCAAATGTTTTGTTGTAGTGATGAAAAATGAACACACATAACTACCAAAATATTTTTCAAAGTAGTTGCATCAATTTTTCTTTCCATTAGCAGTAGTCAGGATTTTGTTTGCTGTTTATTCCATCAGTACTTGGACATATCAATATTTATATTTTATCCACTGTGATTGGTTTGTATTGATAGCTTACTGTGTTTTAAATTTTGTTTTCCTCCAATGTAATGTTAACACATTTTATTAAGTTGACAAGTCCTTTGTATGGTTTATTTTATGAGATGAATATTTAAGTGTTTTACCCTATTATGTTGTCTTGGATATTTTTTCCTTGATTTTTTTTAGGTCTGTATTTATTTCTTGTGTTTTTATTAGTCACCCAACGATAAAAGAACTAACAATTACAATGTAGAGGAGGAAAAGTTTATTTTGGCTCACATTTTCAGAGGTTTAGTTCATGATCAATAGACTCCATAGCTCTGGGCCCAAGGTAAAGTAGGAACTTCATGACAGAGCAAATAGCTCAGGACATGGTAACCCAAAGCAGAGAGATAGCTCTGTTAATCAGAGACAAAATATAAATCCTAAAGTCATGCCCCCAGTGACCTATTTCCTCTAATCATACCCTACCTTCCTATAGTTACCACTCAGTTAATCCATATTGATGGATTAATCCACTGATCAAATTGCACTTCTCATAATCTAATCATTTCACATCTAAAATTTTATGTGATCTTACCCATGAGCCTTTGGTGAACACCTCATATATAAACCATAACATCTTGTGTGCCAATTTTTGTTGCATATATGCATTGGAAATATCTTTTTCCCCACTCTATAGTGGAAATTTTAACAGTGTCTTTCAATGAAGAATTCTTAATTTTATGTCAGATCCAAGTAACTTTTACATCTTATGAATTGGTGTGTTTTTAAGACACTGTGGCTTTCTTCAAGCTCAGGACATATTTGAGAGTAAAAAGTGGTACTATAATATTCTACAACAAAATGCATGAAGACTATCCTTAGCACCCCAATATATGTGTTCACTCTAATCAACTATCTCTGTTCTGAGTTACATTGGCAAGCTCAACCCTGGCACTATATTAAAATCATTTAAAAAACTTTTAAAATTTATTTTTCCAAGAATATTATCCCAGATCACTGAATCAGAATATCCAAGGGTGTGACAAAATGTGGGTAAATTTTGTTTCTATATGAGAGCTATCTTAAATCTGTGTGATCTAATAAGGCTGGAGAATCACCCTGCTAACCCAAGTCTTTTTAAAGTATAACAAGCCTTGTCCAAATAAAGACTCTAATTCTGTCTAGTTGGCCAGAAGAAACACTTCTTTTCTAGGAAGATTCCAGGTGATGCTACTGGTCCTTGGGTCAGCACATAAGTAGAATAACTCTAGACCAGGTTTCTCTACCTGGAAACAACATATATTTTGGCTCAGACAATTGGAATGGATGCCACATGCATTTTAATACATTTACCATCAACCCCAGAACTGTGTACTAGATGCCACTTGGATCCCCCAAGATATGAGAATCAAAAATATCTCCAAACATTCCAAAGTTCACTGAATAGAAAGACCAATTTTAGTTGGAAATCAGTTTGGCTAACGCTAGACACATCTCCAAATTATGTCAATGGATCCCAGGTCATGGCACTAGATGATTCATTAGATCAATTATACAATTGTATCTTGATTTAAAAGGCAAAATTAAGTTTGCAGCATCTGGATTGATTGAGCAATTTCAGCATCCATTATTTCTTTAAGACAACAGAACATGGCATTTGATCTGTGGGTACTTTCAAATGTGAGCTTCAGATATAATGGGTACCTTTGAGGTGTATAGGGGAGAAAGAGAGGCAAGAGTGAGGATAACCATTCTTACGAATGACTTAATAACAAGCAGAACATATCTTTCCCCAGCTGCTTCTCCCCAAGTCTCTGAATGTCTAGTCCAAAGCCACAAAATACCCATCTAATGGTGTATCTGGGCACATAGTCACTTTTAAATTATTAGGGCATGAGACCCACTAAAACAATTGTTAGTATAAAATAATAAGAATAACACACCCACACGCGTGCCACACACACACACACACACACACACACACACACACACACACTCCTTGCTTCACTTTGGTCTGGGAATTACTTAACCAGAAACATTCTTCTGTTATTGAAATTGTGCACCTTGTGTTGCGTATCATGTCTGTTTTCATAGCCATTTTTCCTTTTCTACCTCCCTGTAACATCATAACTGGCTGCTGGTTCCTTCCACCTACGCTTGGAAATGGGATGCTCTATTGCACAGAGGAGTAATAACTGACCTTCCTTGCCTCCTTGTACTTTAATTTTCCAGAGATAAAAATTCAAGGAAGTTCCAAATGATGTACTACAATGGACATCTTAACGACCACAATTATTATTATTAGACACCCACTATCTTTTTTTTCTTTGACAAGAGTAGTTCTTGCTACATTTATTTTACTTTTTTAAAGAAAGAAATAGTGTGGTGGATAGAATAGAAATAATCAGAATTCTGAATGCCAAATGGGATTCAAAATACCTATGAATAATCTCAGCTTAATATGCTCTTAGCTTTAGTTTAGATAAGAGATCCAGGCCATAAAATAGTACAAGAAAATTGATGTAAAGAAATTGTTCAAAATGTAAAGCCTATATCTTTTGCATTTGTAAGCCTTCAATTACCCTTACTCGGGTAGTTTCCAAAGATACAATCTACTTTTGAAAGATGGAGAAAAGGTCTAAAGAAAGTCTCTGCAATGAAAACAACTCTCGAGTTTTGAACGCCAAAGATACCAAGAGCATGGATTGTTTGTTTGAGTTTTCTCTACGCATCACTCCACCCAGCTCCACCAGTATTGTGGAACACCTATTATGTGCCATTCATCATGTGGAGGAGGCAAGAGCATTAAAAAACACCCAGTTCCTTCTCTAATAACTTCATCTCTTAATGTCAAAAATAAAACGTGCACCTAAATTAGCATTATTATCATCACTACCACCACCACCATCATCATTACTATTATCACTATAATAACTGTACAGGAAAAATATGTCATGTCCTAAGAAATGGGGAGATACAAGACGTCAAGATTGTTTTAGATAAAAGAATGACATTTTGTATAGAGTATAAGATTTGGGGAAAGTCTTTTAAGTCAATGCCATTCTACAATTGTTCATGTACAAGTGCAAAATTGAACATAGGAAAGATAATTTGACACTTCAGGATTACAGATAAAATTTTTTTGTGGAGGCAAAATGTATGGTGGAGGTAGACAAGAAAATTTGTTGTGGCCAGAACAGAGCATTCTGGAGAGACTTGGGGATGCAGTCAGGGGCAATGGGAAGAGATGCTAAGATGGATTGTGTCCTAAGTTACCTTGGACCTTCAACATCAGGATCCATGAAGACTCTGACAGATCGTCCCTCTGGATGATACAGAATATGAAGCATATAAATGTTAGGTAATATGTGAAACGTGTCTAGCTTGAGGATTTAAACCCAAATATCTGGGATCTCTGAATTGCAAGGTCTCCCGTAGTCAGCTCAGGATAGAAAACTTCTCTTGACACTTCCCTAAAAGACAGTGAGCTTTACTCTCACCCCAGACAGGAGAGAACACAGGAACATAGAGGGATATCAAGTAGGAGAGAGTCAAACTTTGGCAGAACCAGTATACCCACCTGCATTCACAAACTCCCTGGGTGACCTGCATGATGTCATCTGGTGAGCCTAATGGAAGGAAGGTATTTCCTTTTGAGAAGATCTCCAAACACAGCTGGATGGAATGGAGAATGGTCATCTGTTCTTTCTCTTTCTCAATTCTTCTTTTCCTTTTCAAATAAGCAATGGAAGCCAGAGGCTAATTTTAGTTCCCTGGCTGAGAGTGAGTGATAGAGCACATTAGGATGTTGGTAGGGCTGCAGGTGAATTTAAGTGGGAGCCTTGATACAGCCCCACACAGCTGGCTAGGGGAAGGAGATTGGCAGCCACATTACAGGGACAAACAAGATCCAACTCAAATCCTCAGGGGCTGTAATTTCAAGCACAGCAGCTAATAGACTCTATATAAATAGAATAAAGGAAACAGGATGGGGAAGCCAATGTCTAGGGCCAATTCCTTTCAGATTTGATTGCACAGATTCATGGGACACCGATTCCATAGGCACAATAGTTCCCAATTGATGGGTCCAGGCAGTCTAGGAGTTAGTGGGCATTTTATGAGTGGAGCTTATATTAATCAGTCTCAAGAATTTTTAAAATTTCGTTGTTCTCTCTCTCTATTTAGTATTTTGTATTCTTTTTTAACACCAGCTTTAAACCTAAGGCCTCAATACCTCTGTCCCATCTCACTCTTTCCACAGTGAAGAAGGCAATAGCCTTTGTATCAGTCAGGGTTCTCTAAAGGAACAGAATCAACAGGGAGTATAATTGTAAAAAGGGGATTTATTAGGTTGCTTACATAACCAGAAGCTGAATAATATACAGTGGCTATCTGCAGGCTGGAGAGCTGGAAGAACCAGTAACAGTGCCATCCAAGAGGCTAAAGTCCCAAAACAAGAAGGATCAACAGTGCCACCCTAGTCTGAGACCAAAGGCTTCTGGAAACTTCCTGGAGAATAACTGGCAGAGTGTGCTCCAGATGAATGAAGAGGTGAGAGTCCAATATCCTCAGACAACCGCAGCAGCAATCGAGATCTCATTCCAGAAGAATGGAGCTTTCATATGCTGCTGCTTCCTTATTCTTCCAACTTTTACTCCATCCAAGCCACTACACTATTGCACGGTGCTACCCACACTTAGGGAGGGTCTCCACTTCAGTTTGCTATCCCACATGCCAATATTCCACATTGACACACCCAGAAGCTTCCTAATCATTAGCATCTCAATCTAATCAAGTTGACAATTCAAATTAACCATTATAGCATTCTTTCATCAAATATTTACGAGGAAATCAACCCCCCACATACACAATAGGAAGGTATGCACAAATTTTAAACAATTTAACATTCAATGAAGCCCCACAATGTAGACAGTATGCCTATTTTTGTATGAGTTTTGGGAAGTCCATACTATGTATGTATTTGCCTTTGTTCCCACCAGTTACACGAAGCTGAGCTGGAATTTGACTTGAGATTTGTTTGCCTGCCTGTGCCATGTTGTTTTGCACAGCCCAGCATTTTCTTATGAGCAGGTGGGGTCATCAACATCAGGGCTTGTTGATATATCCAGGTTCACGAGGATTATGGGAGGGCATCATATCACAAAGCATTGCTTTGATGAAGAAAACAAATAAACAAAAAAACCAATTCTCTGTAAACGGTTTGTGCAGCAGCTGTTAAATGGTAATCACTTTACATTTTTTTTCAACATATCAACCCTGAATAAAAGTGAATTATAGAAAATGAAAATTGGCAGAACTTGATCAATTAACCGTTGAGACACTAACTGAACTCAGATAATAGCCTTCTGGGCATGAACTCTGGAGGAAATCATTGTATCCTCTAAGCCAGTAATGATGGAATAATATGATTCTTTAAAATTAGATACCTAAATTGTTCTATAGAAATTCATGGAAGATAGGAGTGTTAAAGGAGGAGAAACCAAACTTTCTTGCTGATCAATGAAGAAATTTTAGACACATGGTATCCAGAAGCCAGTGAAGAGAAAGTGGCCCCTGGTTTGCAATTAATTCTCTGAAGAGAAAATACACCTGAAGATCAGTGGTGCTGGGCTCAGCCCTTATGAGTCTAAGAGAAGCATTTGATGCCACACTCTGGAAAGACTGTCAGTCAAAACCCAAGTAAGAAATCAGATAACGATCAGAGAGGCAGGAATAAAGCCCAAGGAACAGGCTATGTCCATCATGAGGCTGCTCAGAGGGGACTGGCCAAACCTGGAACAGGCTGTTGGCAAAACCAAAAGAAGAGAACTGACAGCCAGGTTTAGCACAATATGAGAGTGGTGTTTGTGGAAGATGGTGGTTGTTTACAGAGGGCTCCTGTTGCAAGCCTTTAGGATCTGCCCTGAGGGTGCATTTTCAAAAGCCTTCACACTACTCACTGAACTTGCAGTATAACAACCCCTCTCCCGACAATGGACAATTCTAGAAGTCATATCCCCTTAGCACCTCCTCACAGACATTCATGGCATGCATCTGAGATACACACAAATTCTCTTCCTATTGCCAAGACATTCTGAGACAGACTACAGACTTAGCTGTCACATGAAAATAAACCATTGTGCAATAAACATGTAAGGGAGTAAAAAGAGCCACAGGCCTGAATGTGGGTGTGTATGTGTGCATTTGCTCCTTACTGAAGTAATATCCTAAGAGTGATAGAAACCAGAACTACTTGGGAGGAACATCCTTTAGTCATGGAATCATCTGAAAGTTGGAACAAACAAGCCTATGTTCTTGAAGAAAAAGAGGAAAATTGCAAATACTCAAATACCCAAGTTTAAATTAATTCATAGTTATGGTGAACCAGTTCTTCATTCTGGAAATGGAAAATAACAATAATAATAATAATAATAATAATAATAATAATAATAATAGTAATAATAATAGTATCAACAATAACATTAAGGCAAAGACAATTTTGTCAGCGGCTCCTGAGTTCTTACTTGGTGGGAAGTACTGTGCCATGCTCTCAATAGCCAATCTCTCAGTTTGTGTGATGGTTTCACAAGGCCAGTACTATAATAATCCCCTTTTGCTGATGATGAAATTAAAGCACAGTTAGATTAAGTGACTTATACAATGCCCCTTAAATGATGAAGCTGGATTTTCATCCATTCATTCAATTTAACACCAGCACTCAAATGAACTGAGGACAAAATAAGACAAATACCAGGAATATTATTCTTGTTTCTCTATGAAATAAAAGAATAGGCAGAGGTTTTTCTGAAAATGCTGTGTTTCTGTGGTCTGTTCTCTCTTCAACCTGAACATATGCTCATTACATCTCACTGAACTTGCACCTTGAGCATTCAGAGGTGTGGAAACTGTTGAACTGAGTAAATGCTTATTACTTCAAGGAACTGCCACGTCATGTATGATCACTAATCTGCTTCCTGCTGTTTATTGAGGAAAATTCAACTGCACAATCCTTAGGGGAATTTTCAAGGAATCTCCAGTGGACATGGAATTCACCTCTGCCTAATCATTACCTTGCAGGCTTTTGAGGGTGTTAAAAGCTGGGGATGAACAATGAAGGGTGGTCCTGCATGACTCATTTATTTTTCCAAATGAGCCCCAAGGCATGTGCAATTGACAAGAATGCACAATTTATAAAGGCTATCTGAACTCTGCAAAGAAGACTAGAAGGTTTTACTCTTTTCTGATTTCATCTTGGCATCTTCAATACCTTCCCCTGATCATGGAGATAGACAATAATACAAAACCAGTGGAAACATGATCCTCAATTTAGGATCAAGTGGTTGCTTTTGAACTATCTTTGGAGAGGAAGAGTTAATATCCCAGAAATTTTTGAGTATGCATTTAAATTAAAATATGTCCCTTGGATGAATTTGAGTTGTAGAAATTTGGAATAATGCCTCCCTCTGTGGGGAAGGTGATGGATACTTCCCAGAAGCAGCCTCAAAAAAGTGCTCTATTTTGACCTTGAATATTACAATGAAATGTTTTGCATTTTATCTTAGTAAGAAAGAAAAATACCCTAAAGTTTATATTTCTTCCATATCCACCCACAGCAGGGACTCATAAATGCGTGCTAATGAAATTAAGGAGAACTATGTGTTCAGGCACTATTAGCCCCAAGCACTGGAAAATAATTAAATTAAATACTTAATGAGAGGCAGTTTTTTTTTTTCTTACTTGATTCTGAAATGTTTAGTATGAGGACTGTTTTTTTTTTCTTTTTACTGTAACTGCTTCACTTGGACTGAAAGTTTTGCAATATATTTGCTCAAATAAATGTTTGATGATGACAAAAAACAGTAAGTTTTGAGTAGTTTTAACAACAGCAGGAGCAACAAAGCACTCGGGTACACGTTTCTTCTTTTATGTCCATGTCCTTGAACTATTTTTCCCACCAAATAAGCAGTGTGAACTGAGAAAGCAGATTCTTTGTTGTCTTGTAGACAGAATGCAATGTTTGCTTGAAAATTTTCTAGCCCAGCTTAAATTTTAGTAACATTAGATTTCATTTTTTACACCAGTTTTCACTGGACCTTGAATTTTATTAACATTTCAGCAAATTTCAGAGGACAATAAACAAGGCTCCTCCAAGGAAGTTACCCCCCATTAGGTTTTCAACCTCCAGTTCCTGTGGGATCACCAATCTCCACAACCATTGTTCTCTGTGTTTCATTTATAAGGGGAATGGGTAGTTACAAATCTGCAAACTGGAGTCTAAATCAGTGAGTAGGAATATTTTATTGGTCTATTGGATACTTGAAATTTGAGATTGACTACTTGAAAAGCTGAAACGTTGGCAACATCCTAAAAAAATTTGGAAAAGTTCTGAAACAGTGAGCTCCTATTCCTTTATGGCAGTGATTAGCTGCAAATGAGTAATGGCTGCATCTTGTAAAAGAAGAAGGCATTCATTTGCTTGCTCAGTCCCAACCCCTCCTGACTATCTTATCTCTGGGTCTTTTTCTGTACTTGGCCAGTATAGTCACTTGAATTTGTCCATTTTGTACTTCTCTACTTTCTTACTTTTATTGTACACCTTTGACACTTCTTTTCTCACCTGGGATTAAATGCTTTCTGAATAGTTTTCATAGATTATCTCTTTTTTTTGCATCTTTTATATAAGAAACATAGATATCCTTTTCAAAGGATGGATTCTACTCTCAGCTGTTTTCAATCGGCAACCACAGGTTCTATGTCATACACTCTGGCAAGAAGTGGGGCTTTCATGATGGGTGACCCAGGTACAATTGTCCCATCTATATCTGAGATGGGTCCCCATTGTCATTGGATCACAGCTCTGTAAAAGTGTTATGATTAGACTTAGAAATGTGAGAACATTTGATGGATCTAAGACAGAGTGATTTCTCTGTTCCCTGAAGGTTTTCTTCCAGGCAGAGGACAAGCTTCTAGGTCCCTCTCTCATTGGTGCTGGGTGTGGTCTTCTGACCTGTTTTGGATGGTGAAATGTGAGTGGTCCTGATGGGTGTCACTCTTAGGAGAAAAGTGAACATTTAACCACATTCCCCTTTTCCTTCTGTCACAGTGGCTAGCAACACTGGTAGCTCCTCCAGTGGTCTAAATCCTATAATAACGTGACTTAGAACAAAGTCCTCTGAGGTACAGAAGTTGTTTTCTTTTATTACACGTTAACAAGCACATAGACTCAAGAAGAACACGTCATTGTGAAAAGGTTCTCTTTAATGATTCATAATTCTATTTTTGGGTTAAGTTTGAATGAAATAAAATACAGAAGAACACTGAATTAATCATAAAAGTCAATGATTTTTGGTTATGATAAGATGAACACAATTGAGTCATTAACATCAATATCGAGAAAAAGAGTTCTTAGCATCGTCTGGCTACAAAGCTTCCCTTTTACCCCTTCCAAACAGTGCCCACCTTATTCTCCTATTTTGTTAGACTGAACTTGAATGATTATAACTTTTGGTACATAGTAATCCTGTCTATCTACTCTTTCCTGTGGAAAGGCTTTTGCTTAATTGGATCTTTGTAAGATGCACTGATCTTGTGTTATAGCTGAGATGCTTCATTCTCATTATTGTAATCTATTGTATGCATATGCCATAACAGATTTTTCTATTCTATTGCTAGTGGGCATTTAGATTGTTTTCAGTTTTTTTAGCATTAAAAATTGCATTGCTGTTCCTTCTAAGAACTGGAGCAAGACAGGGATGCCCTCTCTCACCATTCCTATTCAATATAGTCCTTGAAACCCTAGCCATAGCCATTAGACAGATGAATGAAATTAAGGGATATGAATAAGAAAAGAAAAACTTGAACTATCACTATTTGCGACACCATGATTCTATACTTCGAGAATCAAAAAAAAAAAAAAAACTCCTCCAAAAAACTTCTAGAATTAATAAATGAATTTAGCAAAAAATGGAAAGACCTCCAGTGTTCTTTGGTAGGAAGAATTAATATTGTCAAAATGGCCATACAACCAAAAGCATAATACAGATTTAATGGAATTTCAGTGAAAATCCCAACAACATTCCTCATAGAAATAGGAAAAGCAATTATGAAATTAATTTGGAAAAATAAGAGACCCAGAAAAGCCAAAGCAATCCTAGAGCAAGAAGAGTGAAGCAGGAGGCATCACAATAGCAGACCTTAAACTATACTATAGAGCTATAGTGAAAACAACAACAACAACAAACCAGCATGGCATTGGCACAAAAATAGATGTGTAGACCAATAGTACAAAATAGAAGACACAGAGACAAAACCCACATAAATACAGTCATCTGATACTAGACAAAGGTGCCAAAAACATACATTAACAAAAAGATAGTCTCTTCAACAAATGGTGCTGGGAAAACTCAAAATACATATTCAGAGAAATGAAATTAAACCCACTATCTCTTACCATGTACAGAACTGAATTCAAAGTGATCAGAAACCTAAGAATTAAACCAGAGATCCTCCATCTAATGAAGAAAAAGTAGACCTGAATTTTCATCATGTTGGATTAGGTCCTGACTTTCTTAACCAGACTCCTACAGTACAAGAAATAAAATCAAGAATTAATAAATGAGATGGATTTAAACTAAAAAGCTCCTTCTCATCAAAGGAAACAATAAATAGCATGAAGAAAGCACCCACAGAGTGGGAGAACATCTTAACTACATGCACATCAGATAGAGAACAAATTTCCAGGATATATAAAGAACCCAAAAAACTTAACATCAAAAAAAAATAACCCAATCAATAAATGGGCTAAGGAACTGAACAGAATTTATCAGAAGAAGATATAAAATCAATCAACAAAATGTGAAAAATGTTCAACTTTTCTAATAATTAGAGAAATGTAAATTAAAACCATTGTCAGATTTCATCTCACTTTAGAAAGGCAATTATTGAGAATACAAGAAATAATAAGTGTTGACAAGGATGTGGAATAAAATGTACACTCATATATTGCTGGTGGCACTGCAAATTGGTGCAACCACTATGGAAAGTAGTATGAAGATTCCTTTAAAAAAACACCATGTTGCCCAGCTATCCCACTCTTCGGTCTATGCCTAAAGGACTTTAGTATCAGCATACTGTAGTGACACAGCCACATCAATGTTCATAGCAGCTCAATTCGCAATAACTAAACTGTGAAACCAACCTAGATGCCCTTCAATAGATGAATGGATTAAAAAAAAAACTGTGGTGTATATACACAATGGAATATTACTCAGAATTAAAAGAGAATAAAACTACGGCATTTGTATGTAAATGGATGGAGTTGGAGAATATCATGCTAAGAGAAGTAAGCCAATCCCCAAAAAACCAAAGGCCAAATGTTCTCTCTGATAAGTGGATGCTAATCCATAATTCCTAGTGGGGAGGCATGGGGAGAATGGAGGAACTTTGGACAAAGGGGAGGGGGAAAAGGAGTGGGAGCATGGGGAAAGAAAAAATGGTAGAATGAGATGAATATCATTACCCTAGGTAATGTTCTCTGCACAATGCACTCTATGTCGGGTGCAAACAGGGCAATGAAAAGTTGTGCTCCATTTGTGTACAATGAATCGAAATCCATTCTTCCATCATGTATAACTAATTAGAACAAATTAAAAAATTGCATTGCTGTGAATTTTTCTGGTAAATGTGCCTTTTGTGAGTATTGTAGGTGAATGTGCTTTTGAATTGGTATTCTTGAGCCTGGAGTAGAATTGCTGGGGAATAAGGCAGGAGACATTCTTCTGTAGAAGATATTTCCACTCAGTTTGTCCAAGTGGGAACACCATATTGCATTCCTATCCGAAATTTATAAGATTCCTCATTGCTCAAAGTCTTAGCCTTATCTTTCACTTTTTTCCTGTTTTCTTTATTTTCCTACCTCACTTTCTTTCTTCTTCTCTTTCTCCCTTCCTTTCTTTTTTTCTTTTGTGTCTCTCTTATTGTTTTAGGTGTGCTTTGATATTATGTTGTTGTTTTGATTTGTGTTTCTCTAATCCCTAGTGAATATCTGAATGTTTTTATATATTTTTTCATTAAAATGTATTCTTTGTCTTTTTCTTAATAATTCATAGAAGCCCTTTATTTACATCATGTAAATAAGAGTTTGTCATGAAATATATACTTTTTGAAGCACTCAAGGAAAAATCATACTGATTATACTTTACTAAATTTCCCCAATTCTTAGTGTTACAAAATATTCTTATTTCTCCTTCATCTTAATGGATAAATATATAGAGACTTTAAGAATGCATTTTTAATTTCATTGTTCTTTTTTTTTTTTACTATGCTTAAAACACTTAATGTCCTATTTTAAGAAACCATTGTCTCTGCCAAAAGCTAAAGACATATTTCCTAACCATTCTTCCATTTCCGTTTGAAAAAAGAATAGTTCTGACCTTATTGTTTAGCTTTTTTGATGTTTATTAGGTGGCAGTGTGGATGTTAGGTATATTAGCCAACTTCTATTACTATAACAAATATCTGAGATAAATCAACTTAAAAAGAGGAGTTTTATTTTGGTTCATTCCATAAAAAAAAATACCTCCATTGCTTTGGGCAGCTCTGGCACAGACATTGTGGCAGCTCCTGGTGGAGGAGGCTGTTCACCTCAAGCAGAGAAGTGACAGAGCCAGGGTGTCACAGTGCCCTTGAAGGGCATCCTCCTAATGACCTAACTTCCTTTCATGAGACTCATCATGTTCCACCACTTCCTATTAGTGCCAAGATGGAGACAAAGTTTTTAATATATTGGCTTTTGGGAGAACAGTTTAGATCCAAACTATATTATCAGAAACATTTATACACAGAATGTGGACATATTCATTGTCCCCATAATGGTTTAACATTTCTCTCTCATTCTAGTCTTTGTCTCTGAGTTTTTCTTTAGTTCGATGCACTTATTTGTTGCTGTAGTCTAATATGATATTTTACTAAAGTGGTAAGTTTCAAGATGCAAGTTTGGAACTAAGGAGAGGTATTATTTAAAATTTCAAGCCATCGAAAAATAATTTCCCATGTACTCCAGCTGCATTTACTGAGTTTCAGACTGAAGCCAACCATTTGGAAAGCCACAGTTTGCTGGCCCCTGTGTTCCCTGTGCCTCTGACTCCAATAACAGGGGGACATTTGGGTCAAAGGTTTAGGTTTTCCTCTTTGCTCCTTATTCAGCTTTCACCTTCAGGACCCTAGGATAGATGCCTCATTGATCCAGTGAATTTTCTGATACATGAAGAAGAATCAATAAGAACAAGGACAGCAATGATTGGCTGGATTCACAAGGAAGAGGGAGAGCGAGAATAGCACCCTTAGGGCATAATTGTATATAAATAAAGGATATGGGAATTACATGAGCTAGACTAAACACTTCTCTCTAACATATCCCATGAAGAACCCTATTCTCTTACCCTGGGATGAAGTCTTCCTGCACTATACCCAAATATTTACTTTCACATTATGAACATTTGAACTCTTTTGACATTTTCTACAAACCTCAGAGCATCCATTTAAACCCAACTGCTCACTTCTGCCTTTTAATTTCTACACACTGTAATTTAACACTAGAGTTACTTTTCTGATGTATTTGGTATGAATAAATTACATTCTACAAATGTTTCAAACGTTCAATAGGCTCTAACCAGTCATCATTTATCTATGAGTACCCTTTAGAAAAGAACAAAATGATCTTCATTTTTTTTGATTTGTACAATTTAAATCTTAAAAATGTGCACGTTATATAAGTGCAAGATTAAGCACTTCTCCTATTGCAAATTTCTAATCCTCCTGCTGGGGGATTATAACTCCCATGCTGTTACAAAGTTTCTCTGTACACCAGGGTCTTATAACTGACGAGAAGATTGAAGCCTATTTTTTTCCCCTCTTTATATATGTTTGAATCATGGGAGTCCATTAGAAAAATGCAGCTTCACTGGAATTAGGAGAAAATATACCCTTTGTTCAACATTTAATATTGCATTTCCAATTCACATGTAATTGCTTATACAATTTTCCATCTCCCATAACGCAAATAAAAAAAGGCTTTATATTCTATAGCTGTAAATTTCAAAAGACAACGTCAAAACATTCAGTAGAACAGAACTTTCTTATCGCTCCTGGCAGATTCTCTGCTCAAGCATGGCAGGGGGAGAAAAGGGCTTAATTATAATAGTTTCCTATTACAGTAACCTACGTGGTTACCACATGTTGCAAAGTTAATAGACAGGAAAAATATGGACCTTGTTTCTCTTTGTTTGTTTTTCTAAGATGTTTGGGCCTGGGAGCTGCATCAGGGGGCAGCATTATTGCCTTCGGGGCACCATTAGTGATCACTGACGTTATATTAAACTGAACCTTAATAACATTTAAACAGTGTCCGTCCTGTGTGTGTTGTACTTAATGGGTTATTCAGTAGACTTCAAGTCTGACTCTAAGTCAAGGCCTGTGTGTGTGCTGCATGGAGAAAGCATGGATTTCTCCACTGCCTGAGTTTGGATATACGGGAGAAAGTTGGAAAAAAAATAAGAGCAACTCTTCCCTGTTTGTTGACTTCATAGAAGAAATTTGAGAAAGTCAGCGACATTGTACAATGAGAGATTGGCTATTTGACCATGAAAATAGCCTGGACACTGAGGCTTGTCTCAGTATTTCCAATGCATTAAAAAACAAAAGAAAGTTAATTCCAGTGGTGCACACCTGTAATCTCAGCCATAGGGGAGGCTGAGGCAAGAAGATTGCAAATCTGAGGCCAGCCTAAGCAACTTAGCAAGACCCTGTCTTAGAAAATGAAAAGCCTGGGGATGTGGCTCAATGGTAAAGCTCCCCTGGGTGGTTTGATTCCTAGAATCAAACAAAAACAAAGACATTTTTTAAAAAGCTGATAAAAGAAGAAAAAAAGGCAGGAAAAAGAAAAGTTAAATAAAGTTATCTTCTCACAACAGTACCTAGGTTTCAGGTCAAGGCTACCTGGTTCTAGATTTAACTGCAATATGATATGGCATAATGTGAAGCCTTGGTCAAGTCATCTACCCTCTCTGGTCCTTAGCTGAATCAGTATAGAAAACAATGGGGTGGAAAGCATGGTGATCTCTTCTTTAGGGTCCATTCCAATAGTGTCCCAGGTATTAATAAAAATAAGTGTCTATAAGAAGTAAGGCCCCTGCTTGATATCCAGGGGTGATGGAACCTGTCTTTCTCATTAACATGAGACACGAAATGCTGGGTGTAAAGAGATGTTGGAGGAAATTTGGTTTTTGATATCCTATAAAAGATGTTCCTGGTTCAAACAATTGAATATTGACTCCTATGTCTTGGGAAGGGTCAAGGCGTTAGATGACTGGGAAGCAGATTGGAGGAAGCAGGCCCCGAGAACGATGTTGTAGATCTTCAGTTACAAAAAAGCTCCCTTTTTTTTTTTTCTACTTTCTCTCCCATAAACAAACTCAGTTCTACTGACATCAGGGGGGCTGAGGTAAGTTGTTGGCAAGCTGGCCTCTACCTGTACCTTATTTGGGCTTTGCTAAAAGTGAGCTGGGAGCTTCATTACCCCAGGTCAGCACCTCCACAGCTGGTGTTTAATAGTGCAACTAAACATCACTCCAATCTGCATAAAAAGCTTCCGGGGCCTTCTGAGATGCCAGCTCCACATCCAGCCACACATATTATATTTATAAAGAAAGTTTAAAAATTAAGGAAAGAACGATGGAGAAATGAGGAGAGAAGGAAAGAGTCTCCGTCTCGTGCAATAAAAGGCCAAGCTCTTCATGTGGCTTTGGAAGATTTGAGTCGGATCCCAGTATCATTTTCCCATGTTTTTGTCCCTCTTGGCTCCTTCCCTTCCTTCCCCCCACTCTCACTACCATGTTTATTCTCATGATTTTTATCTGTGACTTGTGCCTGGTGCCATCACTGGCAAAGTTAGAGAAAATGGTTAACAAGAGTGAGATGCCTCTGCCCCCCAGAACTTGCCTCCCAGCAGG
Organism: Marmota marmota marmota; assembly: GCF_001458135.2. Taxonomy (NCBI): domain Eukaryota; kingdom Metazoa; phylum Chordata; class Mammalia; order Rodentia; family Sciuridae; genus Marmota; species Marmota marmota. The sequence continues at coordinate 15,050,478 of NW_026000221.1, forward strand.
GGATGCCATTGGAAATGCTCACACAATAACTAAACTGAGGGGTGACCTGAGAGTGAAGTAGGAGGTGTTAGAAAAGGATGATGTGAGGGAGTGCTATGGGGTCTGGCAAGTTCCTGTTATGAGAGGGCAGGGTCTTTTCATGGTAGTCTAAAAGGATTCCTAGAGGAAGCTGCATTTAAAGGCCCGTGGTACTAAGTGAGAGTTATTATCAGCTTCCCAAGCTAATTAGAATCAGAAACAACATCTAAACCACTGGCAGCTTCTTTTCTTTCTTCTCCTATGTGCACTTATTTTTGTAGCCATCAGTAATGCATCTGGCTATTGTTCCTGATACATTTTAAATCCTTGTTTTCTTCTCTCACTTGTGGGTGAAGCCTTCACTTTCAAAAGCTCTTTGATGCTCTGTCCTTTCTTAGATTCATGGCTAAAAGGAAGTTATTAATATTATTGCTCTGTATAACTTCAAATTATCATGTGTGCAAAGCATCAAATAATATACAGCTGTCAGTTCTTGACTGTCTAGTTCTAGAAAAGATATGGAGGAGTTTCAACACATGATCTTGTCTAATGCTTGGACAGCCATGTGAGATATTGACTATTGTCTTCCCATTTCACAGATTGTAAGACTAAGTTGACGAAAAATGAAATAATTTCTTTCCAACCTAGGGAGGTAGTGAACCTGGAATTTGTGATCAGAAGTTTCTGAAGCTGACGTTTACATATTTAATTCTGCTCATTCCGGATTGCTTTATTTTAATCAGTTTTTGTTTTTGCCTTATGCCCAAGGAAAGAAAATTGACTTTTCCTATATGGAAGAACATTTCGAGAATAATAAATTTATATTCCTAGTAGATAACATATAATTTAAAAGGTAAATTTTGTATTTCTCTATGCACATTGGTCATATCTGTATATAAATATACAGATAATTGGTAAGTGTTCTATTTTGACAAATTTATTTTTATTAGTTCAGCAGATCAATAGATGAGATTAAACAATGAATTTTCTGAATGCAGTTAGGCACCAAATAACAATTTTTGCGACAACAACAGGGAGTACATATAATGTTGATCCCGTAAGATCATAAATGCAGCTAAAACATTCCCATAGCCCAGTGATATCAAAGCTGTTATAATGTTATAGGGAAAAGCATTGCTCACAGTTTCTTGGTGACACTGGTATTAAAAAACCTATTGTCATATAAAAGTATTGCACATACAGTGCTTGAAATTGATAGTAAATGACTATATTACTAGCTCAAGTATTTAGTATGCTATAGTGTTCACCATTACTTTACTTATTTCCTTATTTATAAGGGAGAGGTCTACTCTCAAATAATCTGCTATGTTAAGCTGACAGCAACCTCATACATTCCTGTTTCCTGCAACTCTTGATTGTGTCAAAAGGCTACATCAGGTGATTGACCATGTGACTATAACATTTTAAATTTCAGTCTAGTGAGCTTAGTCTCCCTATTTCTAGTTAGAGCTTTGGTTGTGAGTTTGGAATCCAAGCCTCTGCTTTCTCTATCCCTGTGACTTTGGTCAAAACATCCTAAAATCTCTGCATCTCATCGTCCCATTTGAAAATGGAGTTAATTACAACTTATATCATCCATGCAGGATTGTGGTTGATGGAATTTACATAAAGCGGTGACCTTGGTCATCAGCAGAGAGATGGTGAAGGCAAAGGAAGGCTTTAGCGGAAGAAAGGTGCAAGCTTCATCTGAGAGAGGTGTGTGGAGCAGAAAAGGCTCAATGCTCCCTTCCTCTTTGTTGTATTTCAATTAATTGCTCCATATTTTCTCATTAAATGAAACTTCCTGAACTTGAGGTATTGAGTTCTAACAATGTGAAAACTTGCAAATTATAAGAATTCATGTAAAAATTTATGCAGAAAACTATACACATTATGATTTCTTGTATTTAAGTAAATTGAAAAGCACTGATCATCACTGAAATCTATTATTTCTATTACACTTAGTACCAATTTTCTGCATTAGTTTTGCAAAATGTATTTCTTCTAATCTTTATAACTAAGGTCTGCTCTTCCATAATAACATAGGAATCTCTTGAAGACAGAGTCAACATATCATTTATGCCCTGCCTTTCTTTAGCACCGGCGTTATACTTTCTCATGAGGGAATGTTGATACCTGTTGACTATCTAAATGTAAAAATTTCTTATTTTCCAACTTTTCTTTTTCTTCTCTGACTTTCAGTTGGAGCCTCCATCACAAATACTCTTTTCTAAAGCCTGGGTTTCCTCATCTTCAAGTCTTCATAACCCTGTTTACACATTATATGTCCATGTTTCTACTCACTTAGTTGATAATGATGTGACCTTTATGAAAACCTTTCTTCTAGTTTAGTCATTGTCACAAATTTGCCTGTATGGCCTTTGTCTTAGTCAATTTTCTGTTGTTGTGACAAAATACTTGAGGCTGCCTAATTTGTAAAGGAAACAGGTTCATTTAGCTCACTGTTTTGGAAACTGAAAGTAGAAGATAGTGTGAACCCTTCTGTTCATCCTATAGTTGGGGTTACCCTAGCTGTATCACAATATCACATCATGGCAGAGAAGCAGAAATTGAGAGGGCTGGGTTGGGAGGGTAACTCATAATGAGAACACTCGCCTACCACATTCAAAGCCCTGGGCTCCATTTCCAGTTTTGGAAAACAAAGAAAGAAAGAAAACGAAAGAAAGGAAAGAAGGAAATAAGAAAAAAAAATATGGAAGAGACTGTATACAAAAGGGACTGAGAACATAGGGTGGACTTACTTTATCATAATCTGCTTTCAGGAGATCCCATGAAGCCGTTATTCATCTCTTCCAAGGGTGGACCCTCCATGACCTAACTACCATTTATTATCTTCCCCTTTCCCAACCCCAGCCAGTGATTCCACCCCTACCCAACACAGTCATACTGGGGACCAAATGTCCAACAAACAAACATTTTGGGGAACACATTCAAGCTATACCCCAGCTCTACCAGTTTGCGACAAGCCACTATCCTGGTTAAAACCACAGCTTTTCATCTGCAAAATGAAGTAGCTGGCTCACTGCTTTCCAAGACATTTCATTATCTAAATTCTGTAATTTGGAGTCAACCACATTTTCCTGATTACCTTTGTGTAAGAACTGAAATGAATTGTCAAACAGAATATTTCTGATGAATATGCAGTGCTCAAGGATTTCTGTGAGATTCCTCCTGAGGCAGGAGGACCCAGAATGCCATCTTGATTCTGTACCAGTGTTTGGAACTAGCCTGGGTCATATGGTGTCAATTCTCTCTTCATAGACAACAGCAAAGCATCAACCGCGTGCTGTTCTGTGCCAAATTACCTCTTCTTTTTCCTTTTAAATTTGAAAACATACTCTCAGATGCTTTCTGAGTAGTGAGCTACACCTACTGTGTAGACAATTCAGTTCCCCTGGAAAACAAAATTACTTATTCCATTCTTAGTGTGGACTTAGCTGGTAACAGAAAACAAGGGTTTCAATAGGAGGAAAAACATTTGTGATTATTATGACTCTGGACACAGTGGATTCCAGCTGAGCTCCTGGCTTAATGTGATAGTTTTAAAAAAAATTAACATTCATTTGAGTCAACTGTCTTCCCCATAAAATGGACATAGATAATGATACTTCACTTTGTTTCTGAGGACAGTTCCATAGGGAAATTAGGTGGCAGGAATCTGCTTGCTAATAGTACCCACTATGACCAAGACAAGTCACTTAACATTTCTAAACCTCTAAAGGTGACAACTCCCATTCATGGCAGTTGTCATTATGATTTTTTAAAAGTTCTATCACTGGGTGGGTGTTCAGAAATATTGGTAGTAGCTGATGCCTTGCCATCATGCCCACACTAAAGGAATATGTATTTGCATTGTTAAGTTTCCCAGATACACAGCCTGCTGACTATTGCTACAGTAAGTATGAGAGAACACAGGAGGGTGGCTCAGTTTTTCTTAGACATTCTGACTCTTGGAAGAAAATACTAGATAAACAGAGGAGGAACAACTCATTTGGCTGGGCCCTAGCTGTTTTTGTTACTTTTTGAAAATCATTTTCCATTCTCTTTGCCCTTTTTTTCTTGCCTGTAATGTAAGGGGTCTCAATTAGGTACTTGTCAATGTGTCTTTGGGCTCTCTACCCATGTTAGGGGTGAGAAATTGAACTTTTCTCTTTTTCCCAAAAGCAATCAGTAGAAATTTTATGGTTTCAAGATTCAAGTAAATTGTTGCCGAGCCCTGAAGGCATAATGGGAAAATTCAGGTGTATTAAATCCATTGTACAGTAGGGAAACCTTAGTTTCAAGGATGCCGGCAGCAAGGTCCTATTTGTTATTTTAGTAGCACATGTGTTTTTTGGCCAGTGTATTCACCAAGCCTCAAAAAAATATTTATGCCATTCTTTGTCCTACTCAAAAACCCGAAGACGTAAAATCTCAAAACAACACACAATTTTTAAAAAATTTTTTTTGCACTGGGGCTTGATAAACAACAGGGTATGCTAATAATAATCATTATGTGGATTTTTTTATGATAAAAGTATATCTATGCCAAATTCTCTAGGCACCTAAGAATGCCAAACTGAATATATTGTCTAATAAAAGGGCAGCCTAGCTCTATAAATCTCAAGCATAGTGAAGAAAAATTCTCCATAACCACCACCAACTGCATAATAAATAAAGCAACTATTCACCCATGTAAAACAAAGGAAGAAAGAGCTTTAAAAAGCACTGGTACTTTGTATTTGATGACTTTAAAGCAGTCTCTGAAGACCTGGAAAGGTGTTATGTGTTGAAATGGTCCACTAGGCGCTCAGAAGTTCAACCACACCTTTCCTTATGTGCTGGGTAGACTAATCCACCATTGACAAATTTATAGATGCTGAATTATGTAGAAAAGGATATATGTGTTGTGGTAATGCACATTCCCAAAATTTCAGTGGCTTAACACATCAGCGTTAACTTCATACTCGCATTCACTTCTGTGTGTGCTTGTGGCTCTTGGTGTTAAGTCCTGCGCAGATTTGAGCTTTGCAGCTCTCTTCCAATGTCAACTTGGACATCTCAGCTGGATTTTGGCTGCTTTCCTCTGGTAACTCTGGTATTGTGGTGCTTTTCACTTGCAGCCATGTAAGTAATGCAAAGTGGTAAGAGACAATAAAGGGATCATCACATCCTTTCCAATTCTGCTCACGGTTCACTGATCACAAGTAGCTTCAATTCCATAACTTTATGAGAGAGAATGAAATCAGTGGGTTTGCATGGTGAACCCTTCAGTTTTATCATAGAAGATCTCCTCTATTCATACAGGTAGGTATCTTGTTCAGTTCAGGATGCTATAACAAAAATACCATAGTATTACCACATAGAATACCACAGGGATTTATTTCTCACAGTCATGGAGACTAGATGTCTGGTAACAGAGTGCCGGCATGCTCTTGCAGAACACAGGATGGTGATCTCTCACTGGACTTTTGCATGGTGGAGAGCAGAGGGGAAGCCAGCTCTTCCCAGTTCTTCTAAGAGCAGTGGTACCAGTCATGAGTGCTCCTTCCTCATGCCTCATCTCATCTTCATCGCCTCCTTTCTAATACTATCTAATACTATACCTCCACTTTCTAATACTATCACCTAATCATGCATCAACATGGAAACTGTGGAGTGGAGACATTCGGTCCACTACAGTGATGCTTGCCTATGTCTCTTACCCTGCTACATGACCTTGAAAATGTCCTATGCCCTCTTTGACTACAATATACTCAAGAGTGAACTTATAAAACTGTATTTGCAAAGTGGTAGGATTGTGTGAAAGATCTAGAGGAAGGACAAACATGAGCATGCCACACTGCAGCAGCCAAATCTGAGATTTGTGTGGTGTAAGGAGTATGTATGGGTCCTGGTGGCATGGCACCTTTGTTCAAATTCTGACATCCACCCTTATTTAAGCCACTTTTGTTGAGTTACTTCATTTTTCCAAATTTCAGACTTTTGATTGTTTAAATGGTATAATGATGTCTGCCCTAAAACCATCAAGCCATCAGAGTGAGTTATGAGTCTCTCTTTAGTTGATAAGGGGCAGGAGTGTGGTCAAATCCTTGAGCATTCAATAAGTGATTCATTGATACACAGCTCAAATTGAGGGTCTCAGGTCCCCACATATCCTCTCAAAATTAGATAGAATGAGCTCAGTAGCAAGTAAGAGGTGACCTGAATCAAACTAGATTTAAACAAAGAAGAAATTTATTATCTTCCATAAAAGCAAGACCAGAGGAAGGTTAATGGGGCAGATCTTTAATGGTTTAGCTTTGAATCATATCTCCACATTGATATCCTCAGTCCACAAACAATGAGTTCCCAAGAGATCATGATGGTCCTCTAGAAAACATTTAAAAAGGAATTGTGACTTACTGGTTTTCCTTACCATGAAGCAGTTTCCCTGAATTCACCCTCCCTTCACTCCCTCCCAAGAAAGTCTCACCAAAACTAATGCCAGAATTGAGTCACATGCCCATTACAAAATTTATCACTGGCAAAAGACCGGATGTTCCCATCATTGGCTTGGACTAAGCAAAGTACATGGAATTTATAATATTGAGGAAAGAATCGGAATGATATCTAGGCTCATGTTGTTTTCAAGTCTTACTTGAAGGAGGAAATGCTTCCTTCTTTAGATAACATCTGTATTATAGATTCTTGGAATTTAACAAAGACATTATAGCTTTATTACACCTGAACTACTTAGTCCCAGGGTGGGAACCTCAGGTAGACCACACTAATGTGACCATCTAGACTTGTGAAATAAACCAGGACATTTTAGACATTCAAATTTAGATTCACATTCTGTCTGGTCACTGGAGGCACAAAAGGTTATAAGAGACTCTCATACACTTTGATTTTCTTTTCTGTAAACACATATTAAAAACTACCTCATGAGTCTTTTAAGATGATTAAATTAGATAATACAGCAATCCTGACATACAGTAGGGACTCAATAAGTAGTATTACTGGTAATAGCCTGAATATTAGTGTCAATAAAATGAAGGATTGGAAGAAAAACTATTCTTGGTATCTCATCTGACATCTCTTTTCTCCTGGTTACATTAGGGATATATTAGCCAATTTCCTTTCCAACAAATGCTGTGTCAATATGGATAGTTCTCATGTTTTTATGCAAATATGGCTTGAAAAATATGTTTGTCCTCAGTTTTTAAGTACAGGGTCATGGTTAAGTAAATTAGAGTAAGACTGCATGATAGAGGAAAGTTAATCAAAGATTAAAAATGTTGTTTATGCTGCATATGTTATATTAAAATGTGTCTTCAAAGCATACGCAGATGATCTCTGGTATGCAAAAGAAAAATATTTGGAGGGAAAATCACCAAATTTAAAAAAATTTGGTTCTCATTAGTGAAATTGTAGATGATATTTTTCTTTTGAGTGTATTATTGTAATTTGTTGTCAACATATATTAAATGGTATAATAAAATGCATGGGATTATTTATTTATTTATTTATTTATTATTGAGCCTTCATCATAAGCACCTGCCCTTGTGATATGCTTATTACATAAGTATTAACTGTTGAATTCCCTATTCCCTACCAGAACTCCAGGGGATAGATACCATTATCTCCACAACAATTTTCATATGATGTTGAGCCTTGAAGGAAGGGAGTAAATCACCAAGATCAATCATTCATCTGGAGGAGCTGGAATTGGAAAGCTAGGTGTTAGGCCCTAGCACAGATGATTTGGACCACACCCAATTCCTCTCCCTTTCTGAAACACAAGTGTAGATGGATTACTTGTTTGGAACATGATGGAGGCAATTTAAGCGTAGAGTTTGGTTGAGACAGAGGTTCTTTGATTACTTGAAAGAGTAAAATGAGGTATGTGTAATGTTTGTAAGTGTCCAACAAAAATTAATGCGCAGATAAGTGAGAAATACAGAGTTCTCTGCAGATGAAATAGGAGAGAGAAAGGTGAAAGTCATAGAAATAGCAGGTATTATTTTGGTTTTCCTGATTACATTGATGCATTGGTAGAGGAAACATTGGTTGGCTAATTCAGTTGGAGACTGTTACATACTGGACTTTCCAATAGCTTCAAGTTCACACAACACAGGGACAGAAATGCTATTGCATTTTAGCCTCTGGTACAAAGCTTAGAAACTAAGATTAGAAGCCACTTAAAAAAAAAAAAACATTTTGTAGCTTTATTTTATTTTATCTGAATCATTAAAATATATTAGCTGATGAGGTTGACTTTTTTGTTTACTCTAATTTGAACAGGATTCTTTTCAAGCAAATATAAAATCTACATTTGTGCCTATATAGGCACAAATGTAGCTTTGTGTATATACACATACATATACATAAGTAGGGGTGATATGGGAGAGGGTTTTTACTATAGTTGAAAGATTCAACTTGGTACAGGCAAATATAGTGTGGTAAATTAGATAAAAATATACATAGTTTCATTGCCAAATGGAATGCTGTGTTTTAGAATTAATAAAAGGAGCCCGGGTTTCTCTTGTAACACATGATAGAAGATATCTAGATTTATTCCTTGAAAGCGAGAATGCATTTTGAAATATTTCTGCTCAGCAGTTTACTTCCAGCCTTAACGAAACTCGAGTATATATGATGCTTCTTGCTTTTGCACTTTTAGGAGCTTTTCTTTGTTTTTTGACTTTTTAATTTTGTTGTGGCATGTCTGGGTGTGGTCTTACACGGGATAAATCTGATTGGAAACCTTTCCCAGTATTTGAAGAGTATTCTGTTCTTTCTTTCTTTGGTACTGGAGATTGAACCCAATACTTTGTGTAATCTTGTTTTTAGACAGGGTCTCCCTAAATTGCTGAAGGTCTCATTAAGTTGCCGAGGCTGGCTTCGAACTTACGATCCTCCTGCTTCAGCCTCCTGAGTCACTGAGATTACAGGCATGCATCAGGCACCTGCTGCTGCTGTTATTTCTTTAAGTAAGTTTTATGGCTCCTTATCTTTCTTCTCTTTCTTAAACTCCTATAATGTTGATGTTTGCTCATTGGATGTTGATCTATAAATTCCATCAGATTTCTTCATTCACTTTCATCCTGTTCCTTTTTTCTCCTCTACTTCTAAATATTTTCAATTAACTTCTCTCTGGGCCCATGAATTCTATCTTCTGTTTGATTAACTCTGTTCTTGATATACTCTGTACTCTGCTGCACTTTTCCTGATTTACTCATAGATGTTTTATCTCTAGAATTTCTGTGTGTGTGTGTTTCTATTTTTGTTATTTATTGTTTTGTCTGCCTTTAGAACTATTACTTTGAATACTTGTCAAGCAGTTCATAAGTCTCCATGTCTTTAGGGATGGCCACAACTGTTTAATTTTGTTCCTGTGGTAGAGCCATTGTTCTTCACTATTCTTGTTCACTGTAGCTGTGCATTGGTGTCTAAACATTTGAAGAAGTGGAGATTTATTCAGGTTTTTGCAGACGGACTTCATCTGAGAAAGCCTTTAGGGTGATGACTGGCTTCTAGGATGGGGCTGAAGCCTGGGGCTATGTAGGTGAACCTGGTTTTGTATGGATATAACCCTAGATTGAACCTGGATAATGAATCTGTGGAGGTTGGCTTGTTACTGGGGACAAGGTGGCTGGGGGCAGTCTGGCACTTGTACATCTCCGAGTGTTTCATCTTTTGGTACTACTTAGAGTCTAGGGCCGTAAGGGCTGTCTTGGCACTCAATTTTACTGAGGCATGCCCAGTTTGGGGATCAAAGGCCAAGTTCAGTGCCTATTTCCCCTCTTCTCCCCCAAGTAAAGGGTATCTCTCTATATTGTGTTGCCTACATGAGAAATGTCTTTCTTAACCTCCATATGTATTATTTTCATCCGTCGTTGACATGCTATAATCTTTGACCTGGTTTCCTTAGTTATTGTGAGGGAATATTATGCATGGATAATTGTTCCAGAGAATTAGCTCTGGAAAGTCCTATTCTACCATCTTGATGACATTGGACCTAGAGTTATATTCCTTTGCAAGTCTCTTTTCCATAGATGTTTTCACCTAGAGAACAATCTGGGGAAAAAATTTTCAGAGTGCTGGACATTTTCCTGATTTGGATGTGACATTAAATATAAGCATTTATAGTGTTGTTCCCCATGTATATGCAGCTAGAACAGTGCCTAGCACATAGTAGGAGCTCACAAATATTTTGTGAAAGAAAAGAAGATGGAAGAGCCAGCTGTTGCAATTGAAGGATATGATATTACATTCTGAGAATGTCTAACATGTTCAAGTTTCATTTTTTTTCCCACAATTATAAAGACAGAGCTGTAGACTTGGGTGCCAGACAGAATTATCGTCATTCTTTGCACATCCAAGCAAAGACCTGGAACCACTTAAATGTGAGTGATGACATGTGCATATCTATTTCAATAAAGATTCCGCATTTTTTCCAAAGCTGTATACAAAATTTTCAATGGAGAAGTGATTGACCTAGCCAAAATAAGTTAATAAAAAATAAACAAGAAATAGAGAGTTTGGAAATATCTCAGGTATTGTTAGGAAAATTTGAAAAAAATAAGATAAGCCCTTCTGTGCATGCTCGTTTATCTAAAATTTTAATCACTGTTTCCTCACGTAATTTTAATCAGAAGTACAATGACATATTTTGAAAGCAAATGGTAGGGAAGTACAAAATGTGCAGTGAGGTTAAGGGCCTTTGGTAGGTAACAGGACAGAACAGTGGTCTAAAAATGCACAGATGTTGTCAGGAGGTAGAGACAGACCATTCTCAGGTTATGTTGTACAATCTTGTATCAACCTCTGACCTTGCACTGTCAATTTAAAGAGGTGAGAGACTCTACATTTCGCCTCTGCTCTGAGGATTGTCCTTTCCTTCTTGCTTTGGCAAGACCTCAGTTAACCCTAGATTCTCATTCTCAGGTCTCCTACAGGAGAAGTCACAGAGTTCCAAATTCACTTGCCTGATATCAAGGAATCCAGACAGCAGCTTTGGACCGAGCAAATGTACATTTGACAATGAAACTCTCAGAGCAAGAGAGCCCAAGAAGACAGGGTGGGAGAAGTATTTGTAGGGAAAAAAAAGAAAAAAAGTTTCCAGGTATTTGTTAACTTCTACCATTCTTACCCACAGAGACAGATGGTGATAATCTTGCTACTTGAATTCATAAAAATGAGGATGAACAATAATTCACTGGATGATCTTGATTTATTCGTCCAGCCAAGTATAGCTAGAGGAGTAATCCTATGTACATCTGTGTTATTTCTCCATTCTTCTCATAGACAGCCTAAATGGTAGAACTTTAGAAAATTGTAACACACAATAGATCTTAGTTCTAGCCATGAAAACATCAAGTGTGTAGATAGGCAAGGGTGCAGTTGATCCACTGCATTATAACTTCTCTGTCCATGAGATCCTGAGATCTTTCCCTCAGCTGATGTACAATTGGGTTTAATTTAATCTCCTTTCCCAACACTGCAATGCAAAAACACATGTCTGTCAGTTCACATGAAATTCTTGGTCCCTCCTACTGAACTTCTTTTTTCAACTTATGTATTTATTATGGTTTAGATGTGAGGTGTCCTCCAAAAGCTCACGTGTGAGACAATTCGACTATGTTTAGAGGTGAAAGATTAGGTTATGGGAGATTTGATCTAATCAGTGGCTCAATCTACTGATATGGATTAATTGGGTGATAACTGTAAGAAGGTAGGGTAAAACTGGAGGAGTAAGGTCACTGGGTACATGTCTTTGGAGTTTATACTTCATCTCTGGTGAGCAGAATGTACCTTTCTTTGTTTTCTGATTGCTATACCCTGAGTTTGTTTCCTGTTCCACACCCTTCCTCCACCATGGTGTTCTGCCTTACCTTGGGCCCAGAGCTATCAATTATGGTAACTATGAACCAAAACTCTGAAAATTTGATTCAAAATAAACATTTGCTCCCCAAATATTTTTGTTAGGAATATTTGGTCACAGTGACAAAACTTACCAAAATATTATCTAAAAATATAATTGATTATTAGCCTGTAGTTGCTTAGACAGTATTATTGTGAATTTGCTAATATAAAAATAAGAACTGAAGTCAGTAGGATAATATTTTTACTGTGTAGGACAGTGACCAATTCACACCTGGAGTGTCAGGGTTTTTTTCTGGCTACCACACTGAATAAACTTTCACAAATGATCTATGTTCGGATGCAATTGACAAGATACTATTTATACTTATGTACTGAGGAACCAGAAACTGGAAAAGAAAATTAACAGAACATGAGGGCAGGATTGAGCATCGTCTAAAGGTAGGACCTCTTCATTTTTTTTCAGTAATTCCAATATCAGAAAGATGCTAAAAAAAAAAAAAAAGAAAAGAGAAAAATAAGAAAGATTGTACATAGTTCTTGTCTTCAGAAGGTCCAAAGAAAACTTGGGAATTAATAGAATAGTATTCAGAAGGAGTCAGCAAACTATGGCCCCTGGGCCAAGTTCAGTTTGTAGCCCCCCCCAACACACCTAGCCACATTTCTTCATTTACATTGTGTCTATGGCTCCTTTCACCTACTAAGTAAAGTTGAGTAAGTGTAATAGAGACTACGTGACCCAAATAATTTAAAATACTTAACATCTGGCCCTTTAAAGAAAAATGTTGCTAATCTCTTCTGTAGAAGAAACTCAGATAAGCAAAGTGAGACTTTATTTATTAATTAATTTATTTTTAATTGTTGATGGACCTTTTTATTTTATGTATTTGTATGCCATGCTGAGAATCGAACCCAGTGCCTTACACTTGCTAGGCAAGTGCGCTACTGCTGAGCCACAACCCCAGCCCCAAAGTGAGACTCTTAAAGGATAAATTTTCTGTCTTTGCCTTGCTGAATTTTAAAAAAAGACAGAAATCTCCATTTGGAAGCAATGGAGAAAGAAAATAATTTAATTTCCAAAAATATTTTGTAGAAACACACCCTTATAAATAAGTACCATAAAAGGAATTATAGCTTGATGGAGAATTTATGGATTACCTCATTAAAATAATCATGAGTGGGAGGCATTAATATTCTGAGTTTAACAGTTCATAATAGCTACTGCAAAGTCATTTTAATGATCATCAACAAAATATTGCTACCTATTTCTTTTTGAAATACATGGAAGAATTTCAGATTTCATCTCTGTAATACATGCATACAAAGTACATTGATGGAGAAAGGAAGTCACTGAAAGAATAGAATTTTTAAGAAATAAATGATAAATCTCTATATAATAAAACATGTTCCAACTTTTATAGAACCTTATTCATAGTCTTGGAGTACATTTGAAAGGTTCAGGCTTTTTTTTTTTACTGTACCTGAAGTCAAGTAAGTCTTTTAATTGCAAACATTATGTTCATTTCCATATGCTCATAACTTCGAATATGGTGAATAGCAGACATTTTGCAAGATTTATTGGAGTGTTATTTCCTGTAGGCATTCATTTGGAAAGTTTTTATGTGATGAATGCATTTCTAATTGGGATTATTTACATAGGCATCTGGGTCCTGGTTCAAGATGCAAGAGAGGGGCAAGGAAACTCAGGTTTACTTGACGCTACCTTTGATTTAACATTTTCTAGAGTGGAGGAGCAAGGTTCATATTATGTTCTGTGAGAGATTTGGCACAAAGTAGGTTGCTTTTATGGATCCTTCCAGCTCTTAATATCTATGATTTCATATCCTAACACAATTTATCATTACAACCCCCTGGATATATGTTAAAGGGCAAAAAAAAGGAGATAATAAAGAGATCATGATATACTATGTAGAACTGAAGATTAGTGGATTTTTTTTTCAGTTTGGTTAGGATGGCAGGAAAGAACAAATCTACTCTAAAAAAATAAGGATTTTTTTCTAAAGGCTGGTTGTACCCATATGAGAGTAGGACCTAGGGATAAAATGAGAATAATAAAAAAAAATAAAAAGTGTTCATAAATAGCTTCATTTGGAAAGTATTTTTGTGCATTCATAATTTTGTCATCTCCCACCTAAGACATCCATTCAAACAAATTATTAAAAAAAAAGCCTGCTGTCAGGCTGGATAGCTATCTTACCTAAAATTGTTTGGCAATTCAGACTTAAAGCAAAATCAAGACAATAATAACAGCAATAGCTTTCTCTACGTCTAAGACTGCAATGGCTGGATAGTTCTCATTTTTGTGTTTTTTATTGGCCCATAGCTCACAGGAAAGTGATATAAATGTCTGATGGAAGGAACAGGGGATGGTCTGGGAAGAGATGAGTTAAAAAGAGAATAAGACCAGAGCCTGTGGAAGTCGGCACCATCATTACTGTCCTGTGCGTTTAGGGGTAGTTATGATTAAGGCAAGAAGTTACTTAACCTTGGCAGAAAGGTAAGCATATTCCAAATGTGTATGTCATCCTAGGAAGAGCAGGATCTCCTCTCACGAAAATGCAATTTCTAACCCAGAGGACATCTAGGTTTTCAACATCCAGTGTATTCTAAATGAAAAGGCAGTAGAAACTTACAAAAGTAGGGCTGGTCCTCGATTCTCTCTAGTACTGTGGGATAGGTGTTTTGTTTATGTATTGCAACACAACAATCCACCCTAACTTAAGAGGCTTAAAACAACAGTGGTTCATTATTGCTTGGGATGTGATGAGTGAGCTGGGTGTTCCTTCTGCATGTGGTGTAGGCCAAGGTCGCTTATGTGGTTCACTTAGCTGAAAATGTATAGGCCTGGAATATTTGATATGGCGTTACTGTGGCCCTGGGTCCTTGGTTCTGACTGTTGTGGTGAGACCCTGTTATTCTCCATGAGGCCTCTCATTGTCTGCATGGTGTCTCTCTCTCCCTTGGAGGAGCTCTATTCCTCTTTTCTTGTCTTCTCAAAAGATTCCAGTTAAGAGACAGAGAAAGCAAAGAGGGTTTAGTTAGTGAAATGAAAGTAGCTCTAGGGAGTATCTGAAACAGATTGTCCCAAGAGAGAAGGTAGCCTTCTTTCTCTGTGTTGTGGGTTTTATGGTCTGCCTGCTTGGCATCCTCCCATTTCATGAATTATTCATTTTCTGCAGTTAACATGGTTTCCTTTCATGGTTTAGTACCTTAGTGTTCGGAGAATGCTCCAACATTGGAAAGTCCTTAAGGTTGCTTATACACCTCTCCCCCCTGCCCTTTAGTTTTA
Source organism: Marmota marmota marmota (assembly GCF_001458135.2). Lineage (NCBI taxonomy): Eukaryota > Metazoa > Chordata > Mammalia > Rodentia > Sciuridae > Marmota > Marmota marmota. Next base: position 15,065,674 of record NW_026000221.1, read on the forward strand.
AGAAAGAGTCATCTGGTCTGAAGGGGTAGTTGAGGGCAAGATTATTTTGTCCTCCTAGGTGGAATGATCTTTGGTCACTCAAGACAGAGTAAGCCTCCTTCTCCCTCCTCTCATCATCTTGGTCATGTCAATCTACCCTTATTAACATTACCTTATTAAGCAGCCTTGGTCCTAATTGTTTATATGTGAGAGCAAAAGTCAATGCCAATCAGATCTCTTAAGAGTGAGTTCCAGATCTGGAATAGGAATAGTGTCATTTGTACCACACATTCTTACTTACATAAGGACAAGATAAAGACACTGAGTAATTTGACAGGAGAGACTACAAGTACCTACAGCCTTGTCATCCACAACCGCCTGTAGAGATAATATACTATACCTTGATTAGTGGAATTGTTCTGGAAATGCCAAGTTAAGATCTTGGAAAATGTCAGAATACAAAAGTAGGATACTTGATTCTGTGGGGTAGGGGTGATGGTCTTAAGGAGAAATATGAAAATTTGCAGCCTTGTAAGGTTGGAAAATGCAAGTATGAACTATGCAAGCATCTTTCCTATCTGCCGAATGTCTCAGAACCTTTGCTAGGCTAATTTGCATTGTTAGGATCAAAATGATAAATATGCCGCATTACCAGTGGATTTCCTCTTGGCTCTCCTTTCCATGGAACAGTAAAGGAGTAAAACATTATGGAAGACATTTGGGAAACTATGAATGCAGCATGATATATAGCTAGATAAATGGTGCATATAACATGTCCTTGGAGATCTTAGAGAAATAAGGGAAATCAAGGGAAAGATGGCAAAGCATAATGGGTTTTGCATGGAAATGCTCAGTATTTGGAGGTGGGACACACAATTACCATACCTGGCTCTGTTGGTGCAAGTGTTCTCTTCTCTCTGAGCCTTAGATGGCAAATAATAATGCAATATTGTTACACAGAATGATTTAAGAGTTCAATTATAATTTCCAAATTTTTCAGGACCAAAATACTTTTTATTATATTCCTGTCTTACCCCATGATCTGCATTTGCCTACCCATCCAGGGTCAAGGAAAGATATAAGGGTGAACTTGATGAAATGTAAATATTTATGCACAAAGTACTTCATTTGTTTTTTGTTAATAACTTGTTCAAGCAGATTACATATTTGGTCCCTTGGGTGCTAGCATTAGCAGAGGATTTTACAATATGGATTAGGAGCAGAATAATTAGATCTCCTGCTGGATGTTTCTTTTATCTCTTAGTTTTGAAATCTGCTGTTCTCTTCATCTTCATTCTTGACACAACTTTCTACAAAAGAGCACAAGAGTAAGAAGAGATAATTTTTTTTTTGCCTCAGACTACAATTATCATGAGACAATCTCTAAAAGGAACAACTTTTAAGAACTATGAATTAAGAACATGACATTTGTACCATGCCACACAGTGATTCCTGCCTTCCATGTCCCCTCTGGGAGATATGGACATTCTCTCTTTCTTTTTTCTCTCTTTCTTTCTCTTAGATCTCTATTAATCCTGAAGGATGTTTTCATCCTTCTCTTTAAGATTGAATTGCGTTAATATGCTGAATCTTTCAAGACTTTCAATAGTTCCATTATCACCTATCATACTAAAACCTATCAATTTGCAATTATTGAACAGTCGAACTTATTGTTGTGAAATATGAAATTTAACATGTGTTCAAACTGGATTCAGATCATAAGATACATCAGACCCAGGCTTGGCTCATTACAGGGGTTTATTATATTTTGAGTGTTTTTGTTTTTGTTTTTGTTTTTGATATGACTTTTGATTTACATGGCCTCTTTAATGTGGTAGGAAAAATATTCACAAGGTAATATATTTGAGAAAACTTACTCTCTACTTAAAGAGTCATAACATATTTTATTATCTGACAAGTATTAGAGCAAGAAACTACCTTTCTTTAACTCAGAGTTCTCATGCTTATTTGGAAGTAGATTTTTTTTTTTAATTAACGTATACTAATACCCAGGAGTGGAAAGAAAGGGTAATGCAGAGGGGCATTGGAAAACCTGCTTTTAAATGTCTCCAAATTCTTCAGCTAATAAACTCTATAATTAAAAATTGTCCGAATCTCTTCATGAATTTGTTTTGCTTATATTTAATATATTCTGCAAATTTCATAATCAAGAAGAACCCATGGCCTACTTGAATCTAGTAATTGGAATATACATTATAATTCTGTATGATGTGGTTTTGAAGTTTTTCCTGATCAAAGTACTGTCTTTATTATTTTCTATTAACCCCATATCTGTGATTGCTTACCACACTGTATTTATTAATAGCCCATTTATCTTCCTAAGATTTTTATTCTGAGACATACTTTCACAGGACTACCTTAGTAGCATGAGCCAATCATGCTGACTTTACAGCCCCCTCAAATGGATTGGTATTTGTTATTTTATTTAAACCATGTAGTTTAAATTAGGAGTAGAATTTTTAATTCAGAAAATTAAATTCAGAAACCTCAATTTCTGCTGTTGAAATATGCAAGCATCTACAGTGTGTATCTCAGTCTTGGATATTAGGATCACTTGGAGATCTTTGACAAGAAAATGTCAATGCCTAAACCCCACTACAAAGCATGAAATTCTGAGTCTCTGAGACAAATCTGGACTCTAGTATTTTTAAAAGCCTTTTAGATTATTTTCAGTTGCAAACAAACATTGAGACTTTCAACCATTGGTATCACTAATTTGATTATGTCAAATGAATTCATTGACAGCATTCATCTGAAAAAAACTAACATTCACTCCAGTGTACCCTAGTATTCTTGGATAAGTTGGATGACATTAATGATTTTCCTATTCATATTTAGTACATGTTTGAAGGAAATAAACTTGGCTAAACCTGTACAAAATGCAGGAAAGCCATTACTACATATAGATTGATAATTTCTCCTTTCCATTTGTCTTCAAGTTGATTTTTTATTTTCGAATTTATAAAAAAAAATTAATTTCCTGGATTTTGATCTCTCAATACTTTTCTATGGCATTTGTCTTTTAAAGTGTATAAAAATCTCACCTTTTATAATTTTTTAAAATCTGTTGGCCTCTTCATTTTAAAATATCTTTATAAATTGCATATTTAGTAATTTAATGTAGTTAGAGTAGACTTTGAAATACATTCTGGTTTGAGGAGCCACAGTGAAGAGCTCACTTCTATATATTTAATACAATTTTATTTCTCATTGCAGCAAATTTAAAGCTGTCTTCTTGCCAGCTTTGACTTCTCATCAGCTGCATTTCAACATGTACCTACACTTATTTCTATGCATCAATTATTTATCATGTTTTATACCACGAGTGTTAATATTTGTGTCCAAATTCTTATGATATATGAGCTCTTTGAAGAATCACACAGTATTCATGTTTGTTTCAACAGTAGTCAGCACAGGACCAGACAGAACAGATGTGCAAAAACTGTATGTTTGCATGGATGGATGGGATGAATGCAACTCAATCAGATGGTAGTGTCTGTTGTCTTCTTTTGCTTTCTATTTTAGCTATATTGTAACTTGCAAAATAAAATGTCATTGTAATGTATGTAGAACCCAAAATGGTTTGGAAGAGTCTATTTTAATTGAAGATATAGGATTATGGTTGCATGAATGATGTCACACCTCTGTAAAGACAAATTCTGCTCTTTTAAAATATATACTGTAGAGTTTGCATAGGAATTGTTTCTAAGGCATAAAATTATTTACTGCTGCAGCGAAGAGAAAACAAAATCAATTTCTCTCCAAAAATTTATGAGTGATCGAGATAGAGCTTTAGCTAATACATCTCAAGGAGATCTTTCAATAGACCCGTGGCTGCTGCTATATTTCTTTTGAACTACATCCAGCATTTCCTAATCAGCTATATCCAGATATTAAAGTAAAATTTATGATTAAAATAGAAAAGTCTGAAGTCTTTGCATTCCATCCATTTGAATAAAATGACACAATTGTTCAGTAGTTGATTTTCCCCATTAATCGTCTTATTTCAATATTTTTTTTGTGAGCCAAAGTAATAGTTTTTCCGTATTTTATACTGTCAAGTCTAAGACGAGGAGAGTTTCCTGCATAAATAACATCAGAAACAAATATTTTAAAATCTTGTTGTCAGCAAACTGAATATTTAAAATTTTAGAATTAGAAAAATGAAACAAAAAATTAGTTTTATCTACACCAAGGTTCTAATATCAGGGATGTCATCTGAGTTATATTGTTGATACTGCTGGTTGGGACATGTTAGAGAGAACTATTTCTATTTTTTATTGTAAATAAAGAACATACTCTGGAAGGAAAAACATGGTAAGAGTTGACTTATTATCAATACATGTATAATTGAAGATATTTGATGGCATGGTCATTTGGTCCAGTAATTTTCTTTTTGCTGAGAAAAGAAAAGGAAATGCAGGACTTATTGTTATGGAAAAGAGGAGTAAGGAGAACAAGAATGCTGAACTTCTCCCTTGAAACAAGGATTTTGAAGACCTGCCTCTTCATCTATCTCTCCAATTTTATCCTAAAGCCCCTTGTATGGACTCAACTTGAAATGACTGAAGCCATCTTGCTTCACAGCCACCATGTTTTTCTCTGATTAACCTCCTGGATTCTCCCTGCATAATTTCCTAGTAGACTTTAAGTAAACAAAACCATCAGAGCAGTATGTGGAACTGTACAATCTAACCTCAGTACCAGGAAAGTTAATGAATCTTTGATATTAGTTTGAGACAAACCAGGTACATCCTGATTTGGGTGAAATAATTTTTGTCCTGATCAATATATATGCCTCTCTTTCTGAATTAAATTATGAGGATCCTCTTAGTCTTTCTGCTATCCAGCACCATGCTTCAACCAGTAAGTTCCTTAATAAATTGCATTCTGTGCAATCCTGGATCTCTCTGCCCCTTTTTTTAAAAATTTTTTTTGAGTATATGCCTCAATTTATTAATGCAGAAATTAATATCTAGAAGTATATTATTGCCATATCAGATTTTGCAAAACAGGCATTGACTCAAGAACAGTTGGTCAGTAGACAGCAAGGAGACAAATATCAGGAAGCAGAAAGATACTGGACATTATATGCATTTGGTAAAATATTATAAACAACAACCCAGAAAGAAGATGTACTGAACATGCCAGTCTAGGGAAAGTTGTTAGTAAGAGCCAGAATGTTTTTGTTTTTCTTTGTTGTATTTAGCAAGATATAAGAAGATGACCTCAAGAAAGACTAGGTTGATTTGTAATTATAAATTGCTTCCCAGGAATGTAAAAATGACTGCTTCTGCACTCCAAAGAGTAAGTAATGCCCTGTCCTTCCCAGGAAGAAAGCCCACCAACTGGGCACCCATACATAGGAGGGGAGGGGGGCCTTGTGTTCTTACCTATAACAGCCTGGAATGGAGTTTCTGCCTTTCTGAAAGGAGAGGGAGGAGGCCAACTCTTTACTCCTTGCCTAATTTGAGTTTTTGGATTTAGTATTTCTCCATTTGCTGTATATCCATAGGGTCATTTCCAGGGATCTTACTCTTTTTACTGTTTACCTGTTTATGTGGGGAGGAGGTCTTCAGCACTCTGCATACTGCCATTCCAAGTGTGGAACTCCCAACCCCTTTGATTTTATCTTTGATATTGTGTTGAGTCTATTTCTTTAATGAGAAGTGTTACTGGGACTTGGAAAAAGCTTTCTTTTCTTGTCCTTGTTACTTATTATTATTATTATTTTTAATGGTGCCTTAAGGCTGGATCTCAAACATTGGGACCAGGGTATTCTGGAACACCTCTTAACTCCACACACCATGGTATACAATTACAAGTTAAGTCCATCACTGTTTTCTGAAGTTACAGAAATGGAGATCTAGAGAAGTTAAAGGACCAGCACCAAATCAGAGTACTATTTATTTAACAGCCAAGTCTAATCTGTTTAGTTTTCAATTTAAGATCTTTGAAAATGAAAGCTGAAGTACCCATTTTCAATGGAAATAAAGTAAAAGCATGGACATTACACAACTATACAGTAACTAAAGAATTTTAGTAAGGGAAAAGAGGTCACACGTGTTTTGACCTTCTAATTCTCAGTACAGAAAACTTCCTTTAATATTAAGACTTCAGATAACTTCTTTTCCCATTCCTTAACACAAAACACAGAATAATTTAATATATATAGAGTCAGTTGCAACAATAACAACAATAAAAAAAAGGGTCAAAGGAGATGAGAAGTATCCTATTTTAAAACTACCTGAGTCAGGCAAAGTCTATTACTGTCCATAAAGGTATCGCTGGTCTGAATCTAAATTATACATGTGATATATATTGAGAGAGAGAGAGAGATGGGGAGAGAGAGTTTGTTTACTTTGGTAAGTTATTTTATGAAAAAGGAAGGGAAATTGTTCTTCATCTCATTGGCTACTCAGGATAGTATTCTACTTTCTTCAATCCTTTGTATATCTGCAGATGAACAGAGTATTCTTTTTTTTTTTTTTGGTGTATCTGTGTGATTGTGGCTTTTGTTTTCCTTTTATTTTTGGTACTTAGCAATAGAGTATATATATATATATATATATATATATATATATATTCTGTCATTTCTATTGAGTGCTTGACATACTCTCTGTCAAAGTCCATGGGAGTCTTCATGTTGCAGGACACGTACTTGTTGAGCAAGGAATGAATGTTACTGTGTCCAACATCTTGTTTTCTAACACTCTGAATGAGTGGGCAAAGTCGAAATGGGTAGCTTGGTCAGCTGTCACCAGGGTTTTCCTTGCCCAGTCTCTGACAGAACTCCTAGTTATTTCATTTCCATCTCAAGTGTACAATAGCGCATCATTGCATTTTATTTCCTGGCCAATGGTCTTTTGGGGTTTTTATACTCTGATGTAAAAATGAAAATGTTTATGGAGGAGGATATTGAAAGAAACATTTGGAAAACCACACACACACACACACACACACAGAAATATGCCAATGACAATTTAGTGTACTGTTGGGCGAGAGGTAGAACACAGCTTCTCCAACATCCAACATTCAACAGAATATCAGCTTGTAAAGTGAGGACCAAAGAGTTGGGGAAGTCATTAAGAATTTTCTTACTTACTCTTTGGGGGAAATTACCAATTCTCTAGTTCCAGTGATTTTCCATTTTTGTCCTTTCAGACTTGTGGTTAGTTGAAATTCCTCTAAAATCATGGGAGTAAAATAGTCATGTGTAGTTTTCAGAGATAGACTTTCTCGCTTCTGTTGATGTCTTCATAGACATTTTGACAGAAAAATGGGAAAGATGTCATCAATATCTTCTTTCCAAAGGCCATTTTATACCAGCCTTACAACTCCCATTTGATACAGGATGAGTAGAAGAAAACTGTTCTCTGCTCAGCTCCAGAGAATTTTATTTCCCTCTTATGTAAACCACTCCATGTCAGAATAAGAGTTTATATAAAATTAATGTGTTCTATATACCAAGACTAAATGACTTAATTTTGAATATATAGACATTTTCAATGATTAAATATTATTATGTGGAAATTGAAGGGCCTCTCAGGAATGACAGAGCTCCCAACCTTCCTTTGTGTTTTGTCTAAAGCAGGATTTAAAGGTTTTTAATAGACTTTAGAAGGGCTAGAAATCTCCATATATACTGCCTGGCTGGTCTTGATTTATTGGTGGATTTCCTGTGGAATTTTTATGCGGCACTTGATTTTCCCTGCGGGGCTTATTAACTTTTGATTGGGTAATGTAAATTTCTAGCCAAGATTAAGCACAAACAAAGACAAAATTCATTTATTTTAATAAGGAAAATTGAAGTTCTGGACTCTTGTATTTCCTTTTGCAAATAATCTAGTCCATTGGGCAATTTTAATTTGGTGGAAAATAAAAAAAAAACTATATATTAATTTAATGCTCTAATTTAGGGGTTGGTCATTAAAATTTTGAAATGAGAAATGGTTCATGTAGTCTGTTTGAGTCTTGCCCATTTACCCCCTTTTTTTAGCTCATAGGAAAAAAAATTCTGGGAGAAGTAGCTACTTTTCCTTGGGTTTCAGTCTTTCTGTCTCAAATGTCTGGCTGTATTCATGTCCAACATAAAGATAGCATTTATGCTGGCATTTAGCAGATGGATTTGAATTTCCTAGCCAGAGAAAAGCTAAATGATAAACTTTTACTGACAACTGTATAGGACCATTACATACTTTTTCCATCATTTATGTCTCTCTCTCTCTCTTACACACATACACACACACAGAGAGATAATAATAGTAGTTTTAATGTTGTAAAAGAGCTTCATAAACATAATGGTGACATGCAATTGAGAAGAGATTATTGTCCAGAGAGAAGAGACAGTTAGCAGTTTGTTCTGATGGTGTTGGGAAGTTGATTGGAAATGGATAAGGAAGAAATCAACATTCCACATTTCCTGGCTTGAGAAAGTTAATGACAGATTTACAGATGGGAAAACCATGAAAGGGAATAGATTGTTGGTTGGAAGGTGAGAAAGTTGATAAACAGCATTTGGATATGTTATCTTTAAAATACCTTTGGGACATCCATGGAGTCATGCTGACATTTTGAAATATGAATCTGGAACATAGCAGACAGTCTGAGGATGCCAGTATACTATAGAAATTCTGAATATCAAGATTATAATGTACATTATATTTGTCTGCTATAATCTTGTAACATAAATGCCTATATCACTAAATATTTATTTATTTATTTATTTATTTTTAGAGAGTGAGAGAGGGAGAGAGAGAGAGAGAGAGAGAGAGAGAGAGAGAGAATTTTAATATTTATTTTTTAGTTATCGGTGGACACAACATCTTTGTTTGTATGTGGTGCTGAGGATCGAACCCGGGCCGCATGCATGCCAGGAGAGCGTGCTTCCACTTGAGCCATATCCCCAGCACTAAATATTTATTTTTTGATAAATGAATAAATAAACAGTGGACCAGGGCATATATTTTAAAAGATAGTATCATAGTTAAGGAGTTATATAAGGATAAATAAAGACACAAATTATTTAAATATTTCAATTAAATAATTCACACATTATTTAATAATTCTTTAATACCCTTTCATTACTTGTCTGTTTACAATTTTCTGTACTCATTCTTTCAGCAAGTTCAATAATTTTAACAGTTTCTATATGTTTTCTGACAATCTGGTATCAGTCAGGCATTACCACAATGCTGCTTAACAAATCATTCCAAAATCCAGTGTCTTAAAACCACAAATATTAATTCTTTCTCAAGTCTTCACTTTGGTTGGTATCCAGTTGGATCCCAAGACTGGATTCAGCTGGGTTTGGCTTCAGGCTGCTGGTTAGCTCTAGTTTTCTTCTAGTGTCTCTCATCTGCTCAGGAACAGTGACTAAGCGTCTCACAGCAGAAGCTAGAGAGGCAAAGCCATCCCCTCTGAGCACGTGTCAAATCTGTTTCATCTTACTTATAAAAGTCATATGGCTGGTTCCAAAACCAGGGGCAGAGAATCCATCCCCTATATGTAATCATAGAAAAAAAAACTGAATCATTTTGAATAATAATTCTACCTACCACAGTTTTCAAAAATCAGTAACCGAGGGCAGAGGCTGATGCCTGTCATCCTAGTGGCTCAGGAGACTGAGGCAGGAAGATTGAGAGTTCAAAGCCAGCCTCATCAAAAGTAAGGCTTGCTAAGGAACTTATAAATAAAACACAAAAAGAAGGGCTGGGGAAGTGACTCAGTGGTAGAGTGTCCCTGAGTTCAATCACAAGTAAAACCAAAATGAGCAACAACAACAAAAAAATTGGTACCTAAAATTTGGGGCCTTCTCAAAGTGTTAGATTGGTAAGTAATTTACCAAAATAGGGAATTTTTTCTTGAATGGATTGTCAATTCTAAGGGACACCACCTTCCATACTTCTGACAATGAACTCCATATATATTATACTTGCTACATGTATATGAGCCACTAAGTTAGGAAGCAGAACATGGATATGCTTCAAGCCTTTCTCACCAATTAGTGTCTAGTTAATCTGAAAATTTTCTATGATATTTTGCTTCAGTTCCTTCCTTCCGTTCCTTCCTTCCTTCCTTCCTTCCTTCCTTCCTTCCTTCCTTCCTTCCTTCCTTCCTTCCTTCCTTCTCTCCCTCCCTCCCTCCTTTCTTCCTTTCTTTCTTTCTTGATTTCTTTTTTTCCTATTGCATTCTCCCTGTGCCTGGTGTTCTGAATCTTCCTCTGGCCACCTACATTATATCCAGATTCAAGTCATGCCCTACTCTAATAAGTGCACATATTTCTTCTGCTTTCCTACTACACAGTACCTTCTCCATGTCAAATCCCTATTCAACCATTGACTGACTATTTTTTATCAATGCAGCAAATATCTGTTGAGTCATCCTAAGTACCAGATACACTGCTATGTGCCAGGATAAAAGGTTGAACATGAAGGGACAATCTCTTGTTTGTCACGTAACTTTATTGTAGTGGGGTCAAAGAGAGAGAGAAAAAAACACAAAAATTATTAAGAACTATGTAATAAAAAAATCTTAAATATATGTGCAGTGCCATGAACTGAAGGAAATGGTTTGATAGACAATAAGGGAGTGTCCTATTTAGGTTAGACACAGGGAAAGACTTCTGGCTGACATGATGTGAGTTTACCCTTAAATGAGAAGAAAGTGAGAGGCATTTCAAACATCAGTGGGAATAGAATTCTAAAGAGTGTGAGTGAACATCTTGAGGTAGCAAGAATGATTGTGTATGACTGAAAAGCAGAAATGAGGTCAGCTTGGTTCAAGCACGGAGAAGGAAAATCAATAGATTAATAAGTGATATTGAAAAAAAGGCAGAAAGAAGACCACTTAGGGCCTGAGGCCAAGAAGTAAGACTTGGATCCTGTTTTAAGGATGATGGACAGACGCAAACTTTATTAGACAGTACCTTGTACTTTTCAAGGGGCATGTTTTGTGATGTTTTGGAAAATTGATTTGTTTGAAGTAGTCAAGTTTGGAAGAAAAAAAATGAAAATTATGTGTCCAAGTTAGTAGAATAATCAGTCTTCCCAAAACCATGGTAGCTTCAATTGATCTGTTAGTGATGAGGACAAATGGATAAATGAAAAAAAAAATATCAAGATAGAATGTGAAGGTCAAGCTGAATTGCTTGTGGGTGTATTAAATATTGAGTGCAAAGGAAAAAAGAAACCAAGGATAGCTCTTAGGTCTTTGGTTTGAGAAACCAAAGGGCTTTGGGTTTCCTTTCCTGTAAAATAGTCCACATTGATTCCATCTCATAAGGATGTTGTAGGCATAATAATAAATGTAAAATGCACTGACTTCTATTGGGATGCTCTGGACATTGCAAATTCTCAATAAATATTGGATTCCCTAATTTTTTTCTCCTTTACATCTTAGTATTTGCTCAAGTATTGGGATCACAATAAGTGCTACCACACGCTGCATGGACAAAAGCAGGGAAAATGTAATTGGTTATGAATTTCTCCACCAAAGATTTTTGTTTGTTTGTTTTTCCATTTGCAATACCCCACTGTGACTCACTTGATTTTCTGCAGTGTCCTTCTTAATCAAAGTGCTTCGTGGACTGCAATTTTGTAAATTGAAGTGGATTAAAATTAGTTTTGTCAGAGAATATCATGACACACTCAGCCCCCACCTGGAAATAATTGGAGACACCCTGGGGTATCACAGACTGGGTTTCAGGAATCACCACTCTCCGTGCTGCCTCACTGATGTGTTTATGAAAACTAAATTGACAGCAGCAGTTCATTAGGAGAGCTCGAATGAATGTACACAGTTTCCTGATAAACTTGCAAAGACGTAGGGAACCATGAAAAATTTCTTCCCCCCAAAATTGCAGAAGTAAAGATCAAAGTGTAATGCATGCACACAATGGTGTTTAATAAAAAAAAAACAAATTAGAAACAAAGATGTCCCAGATATCCAGTTCCAACGGATTTATAAATATCAGGATAGACATTTAGAAATCTATTCGATGGATTTTACATCTTCGCATGTGTTTCCTAAAGCAAGAGAGATTTAAAGCACTCTTATATTGGGTGTCCCGGAATGTACATAATTTGAGAGGAGGACAGATAGGATGAAGCTGGAGCAACATGGGATCCTGTCACCATGTTCTTGAGCTCCTGTAAATTGAGGGGGAAACTCCCCCTACCAGACTACTGGCAGTGGAGCAAAGAAAGACGCAATTGGCCGTGAGTTGGACAATTGACCATCATGGATTCCTGAGGAAGAGCAATCTCCCCAAAGCCTCCCAGCACATCCAAAGATGGAGTCCTGTTATCTTTATTAAAGATTTATGTCTTAGACTTGTTTGAATCTATGCTTAGTAGTGTTGTCCTTTTTCAGGCTTCCATTTTTAAATACATCACCCCTTTTCTGAGCACATCAAGGCAGGGCAGGTACTGCATAGAATTATTCTAAATTCTTTCAGCTTTTAAAGGTATGGCTGTGTCCATGTTCATTAGCAAATGATATGCACAGTAATTTCTGAGCCCAGAGGGCTCAGGATGAGGAGGGATCTCATTAGGAAGTCCACAGACATTTCCTTCTTCTCTCCTTTTCATCTGCTCATTCCTTCCTGAAAAAAGCCTGTTCCCCTACTGATCTGTCTCCTTTGGCCAGCGGCCTAAACTTAGGGAAGTCAGCCCTACAGGGGAAGCAGCTTCCTTTGAAGCCCCCAGGGACCCTTTCATTACTAATTACACAAATGTCTCAGGCAGGCATCATGTCCTGAAGCCAATGACTGTGGGTCAAGGGCCAGAGCTTCAGGGGCCTCCTATCTTGTGATTTCTGAAATATTTTTTGATCTTGATATTTTCTCTCCCATCTTCCCTGTGAGGATTTTCATGCAAGAACATGAGGTTGATAAAATTTGGTTTGAAATTTTCAGTCATTGTAATAAATGCCTATAATGGAACAACTTGTACGGTGATACTGATAGCTAAGGATGGAAAAATCTTGGGAAAGTACTTTATCTGTGTTCTCTATTTCATACTCATAGCAATGCAGAGGTATTGTTGGGTCTACTTGGGAGTTAAAGAAACCAGGCTCATGTCAAATGGTAGAGTCAAGCCTTATATCCCAATTTTCACCATGATAGATACTGTGTGCTTTCTACCATACAGGTATAACTATCCCCCAAAAAATGTCCTATAGGTAGAGGCCTTTAAGGAAATCTGAATGTGAGATTTATGGGGTCTTTTGGCTCAGGTCACCCTTGCTCTGGATCAATTTTTCTCCTCTCTGCGGATAAATTTTACTGATTATGTTGATACTATCAATAAGGTCCAGATTGGGTCCCAGTGGATCTTTTAATATGATTTGTTCCTCTATATGTACTCATTGGCTTTGGTCTGCTTTCTTTTTAGTAAGCAAAATGTAATTAAACTTGGAGGTATTGCTTGGATTCCATTCCCCAGTGCCCCAAACTTTCTCTTTCAGATCAATCTTGCCACAGAAAAAATGTCAAAGTTAAAATATATCTGGAGGTTTAAAAAAGCCTATGTGAAGAGGACTTAGCTCAAAAGTTCTGAATTTTTTTTTTGCAAGGTCAAAGAGCTGACAGTATACAAAAGGTCAGGATGGGAACAAAATAGTGTCCACTTAATAAAATATGAGAACATTGTAAATCCATTCATAATATAGTTAAGCAAACACAACCTTAGTCCTGTACTATTAAGGAGATGTTGGGTAAACCTCTGTGAATCTCTGAATCCCATCTGTTTGATAAGTATTGGAATACCTCACCCAACCTTATTCTGAGGTGAGGCTTAACAGAAATAGCTTGCATAAAAGTGCATAGAGATTTACTGTTCATGTTGGAGGTATTCAACAAGTGCCTATTTTCTAAATCACATCAACATAAATATTTGCCTGCATTATCTCTACATAGCTAACCTCTCTGAGGATTTATTTCCTCATCTGTAATATGAAAACAGAACAATCAACCTCATAGATTCCACCTTGCCTTGCTAATTATATTCTAATGGCAAGACATAAAATGAGTGAATTTTGAAATAAGAACTGGATTCATATCCAGTACTTTTGTTCAGAAATCACATATGAGAACTTCATTACCTTAAACTGTCTGAGACTCGGTTTCTTCATTTGAGGATAATATTGCCTGCTTGTAAGATCATTGTAAATATGCAAGAGTCCATCATGTTCTACTCTACTTATTTTTACTATACCATCAATAATGAGAATAGTTATTAGTCTAACATGGGAGACTGGAGAGTTAAAACAAAAATAAGATGTAAGCAATTAGCAGTAGGCAATTAGTAAACTGGAACAAAGAGTCCCATAGTGGCCTTGAATGTCTACTTCATTAAAGAGGCCAGACAACATTGTTATGGATGTGAATAAAATATAAGATGCATTCCAACCACAGCAGGACGATTTAGTTTAAGAGAGATTCTGCCACTCTCCCAGTGTCCCTGTTGTCCTGACCTCCTTAAAACCATGAAGGCCAAAGCAGAGTTTTTTCACTGTTTTTGTTAAGGATGAGTCTATAAGTGGTTTAGAGATATTGACCCATACAGACTCAAGGGCCTTGAATAGGGCCAGTGGCTCTGGAAGTCATGGCTGGTCATGCATCTCAATCAACTCAATCATGTCATGCAGTGTCCCACAGAAGGATGGTCATCAAACAAAAAATGTATTAAATAGTGTTCTTGTCTATCTAGAAGAGACCATCAGATCCAATCTTGCAATGTCTTATACACTCTTTCCTTAGGTACAAAGACCTTAGGCTATCCACATGACGACTAATTCAACTCAAGTTCTCCTCCCTTCCTAGCACTCAACCTGTACCCTTTGAAAGTCGTCTTCAGATTAGCCGCATCAGCGTTACCTGGAAATTGGAATCCAAAGGCTTGTGTTTGGATTAAGCAGTCTGCTTTAATATGTCCTCCAAGTGATGGTGATGGTACAGAGACCCATGAAAACTCCCACCCAGTTCTTTCCCATGCCCTTGTGAACCACAGCATGTCACCCACCAATCCCTACCACCTGGCCTCTGCTCCAAATGTTCCCTTCACTTTCTTGTCTAACCCTAACTAGACTCTTTGGATGATTTTACGTTATATAAAACTTTCTCAAGTAATTAAAAATAATTTTCATTGTGAAATAAAAGTTGAGAAAAGCACACAAGTTAAATGCATGATTTAATAAATGCTTATAAGATAAATATTACTCAGGTTTCAGAGACAACTTTGTATTCACCCCCGAAGCCCTTTCCCAATCACAAACCATCTATGAGGCCATAAAAAATCATTATACTGGCTGTGAAAGCAATCACTTTATTTTGCATTTTAGCTATTTTACCCACTATGCCCTGAAATTTATGATTGCCCATTTTGTTTTCATAATTTGACATATCTTTTAAGCCTCTTTGATGAACATGTTTCATCTCTATCTCTCTCTTTCATTACAAACTCTGTGATGAGAAACCCAGGACATTTGACAAAGAATCCAATCTGGATTCTGCTGATCACATATTTATGGTGAAGTTCAACATTCCCTTTGTCCACTGCAATTACTATCATCCTCAAAACTCAAAGGCTCTCTCTCATATTTAGCTAGTGGAGTCTCTTCAAGTTGGGCTTTAAGTGTTTCTCTTTTTTTGACATAATTTTAATGGTCTATTGCTATCATGCCATACCAGACTGTGACATGCTGTTCTTAGTGTATCCTGTGCATTTTCTCTGTCAGAACTGGGGTCCTCCAGTTTTTCAAGAAACCCTAGCTACCATTTCTGACAAATGACTTATCAAGGACATGATTTGATGCTATGATAACTCTTCTTCTCTACTGTGAGAAACTGGGAAGAAGTGAGAACTTATAAAGAACACTGGATCATCACTAGAGATTTTAAGTGTAATAGTTTTTGTGAGAATAAAATAGTGCATATATCTTATATATATACAGTGTATATGAAATATATGTGCATATATCATCTATATGCACATAAGGATGTGAACATCTTGTCTTTCCTTTGGCTCTTGTCTTTCCTTGTGAAGGATGTGAACTTCAATATTTATGTCCAGCAAAAGTGATTTCCAGATATAAAGAATACAACACTAAGAAAGAATACAAAACTGTTACCAGTAAGAAATAACTTGGGGAATATTATGGTTATCTATTTTTTTTCTGAGGAATCTCCTGAAAAATGACACTGTACAAGTAACTTACAAAAAAATTAACCCAAGGATGGTTGGTAAGTGAGTCTTTTTTATACAATATTATATTTAGGTATAAACCCACATACATGTACATAACAGGAAGAGAGAAGAGAGTAATATGTGTACATGTATACAGATGTCTATAAAACAAAGTTAAACAAGGACTAGGAATGATTACAGTGTAAAATGTTTATACTTTCTACAATATACCTTTTTAAAATAATGGATGAAAATGGGGAACACCTAAAGTTGTAATGTTTCAGTAAGCACATTTTTAGGGATATTAAGATTGATATTTGAAGCTGATGTTTGCAATGTGGATAGAACAAATATGTGATGATGATATGTTGCAAATCTGAAGTTCTCTTTACCCTTGCCATTTTGGGTATGAAAGAAAGATACAAATGTAAAGAAGTGCTTAGATAAAAGCTTTGCTGACTTTAAACTGTAGATATCAATGTGAAGTCATGAGGCATTTATCTGAATATACAGGCTTTATAAATCATGTATTATTATTTCTAGACATTCAAAGGAAGTTTTCTTATTCTTGAAAGTCCAGTTACATCATTAGAACAAATCTTGGCATTGGTGTGTCTGGTTGATATTTTCAGATATGTGGTGTGTGATTTTAAATATATCATTTCAATTTTGGTCTTTGGTTTTCAGATTTTTTTTTTAGAATTAGGTTTTAATATATATTCACTTCCCAGAATTGATTTTCTCCTTCAAGGAATCCTGTTATCTATGTTCAGTCTTCTTTATCTATCTTTAGCATCTATCATTCTTAACTCCTTTTAATCTATCTCTAGTTTGTGAATGTAAAACTATTTTCTTTTTCAGTGTTTTATTTATTTATTTCTGAATGCAATGACCTCATGTTTGTTTTAATTCTGACTTTTATTTCTTCTATAGTTTGCTTGATTGATGTGATTTGGTTGATTTTGAGGTAGTCATTATAATTTATAGGCACAGTCTTTTGGTATGCCTTTTTCGGGACTGTGGTCATATTATTCTTTTCCTTATCCTTATTCTTCCATAATGTCTTTTTATAGGATTTCAAGTTGGCATTTTATTGCTAAATTTTATGTGAGATTATTTTTGTTCTGAGTTTTATAATAAATTGGAGTTCAGAGAAATGTTCTAACTTCAGAGGACCTCCTCCTCCCCCTTCCCCTCCCCCTTCCCCTCCTCCTCCATGTTGCACTGTGGCCTTTGTCTTTCCTTTGTCTTGTCTACCTTCCCAGAAGTTTCTCTTCAGTGTGTGATTGTCCAAGATGGAAGCCTGGTGGTCAGTTTTGGGAGTTCACAGGCCTGGACTGCCCCTGCCCCATCCTGCCTTTCCAAGGAGGGATCCCACTCTGAGGACACCAGACCCTCCTCTTACAAGGTCCCTTCTCCAGTGCATTTATTTGGTGGGCTGTTTCCTGCCACTGTCACTGCTGACTCCTTTTCTTCTCCTTCCAAATCAGATATGTACTGTTCATATGGCTCTTGTTGATTATCTCTTATTTTAATTTTAGTATTTGCGATTTTTTTTTACTTCATATGCTTTTCTTTGTTAGTTTGGTTTTGGTTTCTAATTGTGTCATATGTTTTGTGAGCTATTTGGAGAATATGAAACTGTTAGGATTTCCTATTCCATCCTATGATTGCTGTAGGGTCTTTAAAAGGATCCTTCTCCTTCCCCTCCTTTACTCTCTTTTTTTTTTCTTCCTTTGTCTTTTTCTTTTCTTTCTTTCTTTCTTTTTAAAATTTCTGGACCAGGACATTTATTTTCCCTCATTCCCCAAAGCCCAAGTTCCCCTGAAGCATATAATGTGTTATCATTCCATTCATTCCATCTTCTTTAGTTCCCGGGTCACTTCTCTCGCTCATTGAAGATCTTTACCCATATATCTTGGTGCATTATTTACCAATGCTTATTTAATATTCTTTTAAAAATTCACACCCACATAAACCATTCATTTAACACCCTGTCTTGGCTGTCTGAACACATTCCTAATTAGCTTTCTATTATCTGCCTCAGTTGAACAGTTCCATGGCCATCTCCCAAGACATCATGAATACCCACATCATTTAGAAAATCTTAATTTAAAGTGCACTTAAATCTCTCACCACTTTCTCTTTTTCCCTCTCTTTTTTCGCATCCCAAAGCCTCTCATCTCACTGAGACCTCTAATTCATAGACTGAGCTCTTTTTTTCAACTGTATGTATTCTTAATCAATTTAGTGAGTATAGCCCATCACTAATCTACTCCTTCAAATATACCATCTGTTCTCCTGTCTCTTCCTCCCATCTTTAATCCCGTGACTAAATCCTAAGTATGGGTAAATTATGATCTCCACCTATTCTGTGACAGATGGGAACAACTGAATATAACTGGGAAAAAAAAATACAGAAGAGCAGCACTGTGCTCTCTGGATCAAATTGAAGTCTGCAATGAGACCTGAGGTCAGCCAGATACTTGTATAATACTTCCCTAACTGCTCCCTGTTGGGGATGGGAAGTTTTCCAAATCCTCTTTCTATTTTCCCTTTTATAGGACAGTGTCAATTCCTATGCCACTGAAGAAATGGTAGTCTATACACGAAAACCACTTTCTCTTCCCACTACCAAATTTAGCCAGTTCTTTGCATTGAGAGCCCTCTTTCCCATTACCAGGGATTTTCTCTCTTTGTCACTATCCAAGTTTAACTCCAGATTTAAGGATTCCATCTTCTTACAACTAGTCAAGAACTGAGTTCCTATGCTCACTACTTATTTCTTCTACTTTTGACTGTATGTTTCCTCTCCACTCTCTTTAGCACAAAAACAAAATTTGTGTTTAAAGAGAGAAAGAGAAAAAAAAAGTCTTCTCATTCTATCAAACCTGCTTCTTTCCTGTGTTTTATTTTTTGTAGGATATTTAAAATACCCAGAATGAACCTGTTCAGTAAGTATGTCCTGTTCCTCACCTCAGTCCCCACACCTGCATTCAGACCTGAGACTATATGGCTCCTCATTCTAGTATTTGCATAATCAACATTGATCTCCATCTTGCAAATGCAAATGGCCAGTTCTCAACCTTCATTTGTCTTGGCCTTGCATATGCACTGGACAGAGCCTGCCTCTTCCTTCTAATTTGGCTAGTGTATTGGGTGGAGATGGAGGGAGATCTTGGAAAGTGCATTTTTTTCCTGCTTATTTCTTATTTTACTGATCACTGATCACAATACTTATTCTTAGTTTTCCTTTTAGTCTATACCTCCTAATATAGTGGGTCTCAAGGATTTGACAAAAGTCATTTTCTTTTCTCTATGATGATACTACCTGAGCTGCAACCTTTACACTGGAATCTCTCCCTGTAACCTTGACAGTGCTCCTTCCTCTTATATGTCTGGTTATGTCTAATTCCTCAAGAGAGAGAAAAAGCTCACATTCTTTTTAAATACTCCTGACTTTCCAAAGGAGGATGGAAACCTACCCTCATTTTTTTTTCCCAATGGTGGTGTAGTCTCTATTACATAAAAATAAATATTAAGAGATAGATTTTGATATATTTCATATCAAATTTCAAATTCCGTTGAAAGGTAACCACATGGGAGACCCTGATGAAGAATTTTATGGCATTTAGGCTCACTGCTGAAAATTGTCATGACCAAAGAGCAGTCTGCCATGGACACACTGGTACATATACATGCATTTTTTAAAATCAGTTTTAGAGGGAATTCCAGATTCAAGGGTATGAGGTAGAAGAAAAAGGTAATTTTAGGAGAATAAAGATTGACATTTTAACAGTCACATTATGTAAAATAAGTAACTAGGCTGAATAAGTATACAGAAGCCAGGTAATTAGAGCTCTTAAACCATCCTAAAAAGAACCTTTATCTTTTAATCTTAGGCAATAAAGTAATATTGAAAGTTGATGAATGGTTTGAGGTATTCTAGGTCATATTTGCTCACTAAAATTGCTGAAACAAAGTGTCATAGATTGAGGGGCTTAACAAAGAGGCTTTTATTGTCTCATTTCTGGAGACTAGAAATCCAAGATCAGGATGTTAACAGGGCCACACTGTCTCCTAGTATGTGGCAGTCCCTTAGCTTGTGGCAAAGCTACTCCAATTTTCATGTGATATTTGCCCGGTGGGCATGTCTCTGTGTCTACATTTTACCTTTTCATAAGGACACCTATCTCTTGGGTTAGGGGCCGACCCTACTTCTGTAGAAGTAGTTCAGATCTCATTTAAACTTAACTAACCATATTTACAATGGTCCTATTTCCTGATAAACCCATGTTCTGAGATAGTTGGGGTGAGGCCTTCAACCTAACTCTTTTTAAGGACACAATTCTACCCATAATATGTATGTCCATCAAAAATCATTTCTGACATCATATTTGAATTCAAATGCCACCTCCCCAAAGAGAACTCTAATGGAGAAAAAGAAAAACTCAATCCAGGGTCTTTAATAGATTTCCTTTTTTTTTTTTTTCCTACAAGTGTCCTGGTTAAAAGATGGAGCAAGGATTGCCATGCAATGTGCCCCAGCTAGGACTCACTGAGCTCATAGAAGTTCCACATGATGGGAGTGAAAGAACCAGAGCCCAACACAGAAATGGAGACTGCACCTCTTTATTTCTATGGGTGATGTTCAGAAAAGGCTCCGTTTCCTTGTCTGGGTGGCATTCACCAAAGTTAGGCCAAGAGAAGTCAAAGTAATTTAGATTCAATCTTCTCTCAGAAATGAAATGAACAGAAGTTTTATTAAAAGGAAATGAAGAGGAAATTGAACTTTCATATTTCATTGTGCAATTGCAATGACAAAAAACAATATTCGTGAACAGAAGTTTGAAAGATTGTTATTTATGTGTCTTTTCACCCCCCTTGAATTCACCTACACTCAACTTGCTCTTGTCAAAATAAGGAGGAGGCATTTATCTCCCTTACGAGCTGAGCCGTGGTAAAGGCATGGCTAGTCTAAGCTAATGTGCTTACTGTTCTGTTTTAAAATTTTATGTCACATTTTCCTTACAGAACAAATTTACTGAAAGTTCTTAATTATGAAAGCTGGAATAATAACTCTGATTTATTTTCATATAGCTTTTAGCCACCATAAAAGCAAAAGTGTTTTTGACCTTTTAATCTCTTCTCCGGAAGTGTATATTATAACGTGACCATAGTAAAAAAATAATAAAGGGATCAAATGTTGCTTTAACCAAGTCTCCTACTGGGAAATCGAAACATTTTTTAGGATGACGTTTCTATTTATTTGGTCTATTCTGTATGTGGACATTCCGTATATGACAGAATTAAGATTATTGCTATTCAATTATTTAAGGAAGCCAATATAGGCACTGTCATTTTCTCTTCCAGGAGCAGTGGGACCCTTAAGTTAAGGAATCTATGACATAGTCTTGAGGGATTACTTCATATAGTGATTTATGAATGGGGTTGTTGAAAATGGCTGAAGGCATATTTAGAAATACATTTTGGAGGCTGGGCACCATGTTACACACCTGTAATCCCAGTGATTTAGGAGGCTGAGGCAGAGGATCACAAGTTTGAGGCTAGTCGCAGCAACTTAGTGAGACCCTATTTTAAAAACAAACCAAAAAAGAAAAAAATATATATCCTCATTGGAAACTGCTTTCTGTACAGAACTAAAATTCAGCTATTCATGGCATTGATCATGTCCAGAGATCCCTTCACACTACTGAGATGGTGGTATAAGATGGTGAGTATAAGGAGTTACATCATCAGGCCAAGACACAGTGAAAACCCCAGCCACAATGCTCAAGAAATCATTATTCCTCACTCATCCTACCTGTCCCACATACTTGAGCAGGAGGCTGTGCTCCACACAGTCCTTCATGGATCCAGTCTTTCAGAGGTTTCTCCCTTAGACACTGCAGCCTATAAGAGAGATACTACATATTTATGTATGATGTTTTGCTGACACATTTCCCATGACACACAGTAGTTCTGATCATATTGATGGGACAGAATTAGACACATACAACTAATTAACTTCAAGAAGCTTAGGATCACGGTCATACTTAGTGGGTAGTAATGTTGTTCAGTTTTTCTTATGATTGACTAAGGGCCACCTTCCATTGCCCTCCATATCTATACCTGGGGCATTTGAGTTATAGTGTTGCTGGTGTCTGAAATTTTCTCTAACTGGTCAGCAAAACTAAGAAAGGGCAAATAGATATTCCATTAACTTGGACAACCATGACAGGTGAGGTCAGAGGAAAAACAGGGACAAGCCTATAGTCTGTAATTATTATGACTTGGGAAGGACATTCGGGAGTCAGATTATCGCCTTTACTCTTTTAACCTTAAGATTACTACATGATGAAACTCTGTCTTTTCTATTGTAGTAATCCAACCAAAGGTTCCATATCTATAATAAGAGAATTAGGACACCAAGGCAGAAGATTATACCCTTAAAGGAGAGGATAAAAGAACAAATATTTATTTTAGAGAACTGACAGGTGACACTTGTGGCCTTGTCACTACTTAAGGGAAGTATTTCTGATAAGGGTGCTGCCTCAGGAGTGACTCTTAAAGTTCAAGGAGGAGTTAGAAAAAAGGAATGGATTTGCATTAAAGAAGAAGAGATTGAGGTCTGAAGTGGAGGAGCTTCTGCCCTTGATTATGATAAATGTGGAAACTGGCTGGGAGTGGAAATGGGTGAAGGGGGGCTATCTACATTCTGGGTGAGCAGAGGTCTTGAAGTTGGGAGCTGAATGTGTCCTTAAATGTCATTTAATTCATCTCTTTAGTTTTATGGCTGGAACTTAAACATCAGAAGAATAAATGTAAAAGAATGTTAATAGTTATTCCTGGAAAATAGTATTCTGTAGATAATTAAGTTTAGGAAATGCTACTTAAACAAAGTTAAGAAAATGTTTGCTACAGGGCTTCATTCACTCTTTAATGTGATAATGTGCACAGTTCTTCTCCAAGAAAGAGGACACAGTGATGAGGATTTGCTCCATATTTGAGTATAGTACTTGAATTTCTTCATTAAAATAATGTCTATGGTAAATGCACATGCAGAAATATTGAAATACATAGTCATTTTTCCTTGAGAGTTTAAGCACCGATATATATATATATATATATACTTTTCATTTATTTATTTATTTTAGAAAGGAGATGTATCCAGCAATTCCCCTCCTATCTCTCTCAATGTTTAGCAGTTCAAATGTCAGGCCCAGAAATAGTTTTCTCAGAGGTAAACTCACTGATATCACTTATCAGCTCTTTGCATTCTTGATCTTTTGGTTTTCGTGGGAGTTTTAATCTCCCTGAAAATGCAGTTTACCTAGTCCATTACTGCTTTGCACTTTGAAATTCATACAGTCTGCTCATGTGCTTGTTTGCATGTCAGAATTTTCTTGTTGGCTCCTGCATAATTCAGTTGCTCATCATTTCCGTTTATACAAGGATGACTTGGTATTTAGGTAAAACTAAGCTAATCATACAAATGACCCTCAGAGGATCCCTGCCCTCTAATCCCATTCTATTTTCTACACTGGGAACCTGTTTCCATCTGCAGCATTGATGGGGTAGAATCTCAGAGATGAAATTTGCCTACATTTGTTCTGGATGGAGGCTTTCACACCTGTACATTTATCGGATACCTGAATACTATGATAATTACAAAATAACACATCAGATTTTGGATATGTAGGGAACTCAGGTTCAGTACAATAAAGCACCTTTTCCCAGCATCACTGTTCATTATTGACCCAAACTGGTCATTGTGGCCCTAACAGAAGACACCAAATGCAGAAAAAGGAATCTGACATTTTTAAGTTTAGAACACATCAGATAAAAGTTCAGAATGAAAATGATATTGTTTCCAGAGGAAGGTTTATTTTCTTTGAAAATGTGAAAACGGTGATGGAAACTGTCTTTATGACTTGTTCACTTAGTGAGTTCATTCTTGAGTCATGGAAAACATTAAATTTGAGCTAAAATTAAAATTCAACAAAGGTCAGTTCTTTAGGCTAAGAAACAGAAATCAGAATGTAAGTTTAGCTGAGTGAATCTTGCCAAGCTGACCTGCAGTCGTTAATAATAATGATTGCCAAGGCAGGACAAGAGGAAACCAGCTACTGCTAACAAATCAGTAAAATTGTTAAAAAAAAAAGTGGGGGAAGCATTGGGGGCAAGGAAAAATGAAAAGCCTTTGTTAACATCATTAAATATCTTTCTTGAGGGGATCATTGCTAGAGTAATTGTCCATAGTACTTTCATTTTTATTAAAGGAAAGTTTTTATTCATGGTAAGTTAGATTATACTAATGGCATTAGGGAGTTTCAAATATATTTCAATAACACTTTTTTCCAGGAAAGATTTTTGGAACCCATTTGCAGAACTGAGTCCTTTGTATTTGAAGAATAGAACCTATTGTATTTCTCAAAAATTTAATAATCTGGCTGAAATGTGAATGTCAACATATCTTACTAAGGTCTACTTGGACCTGATAACTTTAAATCACTAAATAATTTTATATATTATTAATGTAATGGGTTCAATACGTTGGATATTATTTTGATTGTGGTTTGGGTTTGAAACGTGGTGATGTAAAAGGGAGATAAGTGTGAGCATGTGGGTCATGCATCTGTGGTCTCATGCCAAATAAGTTTAATCCAGGTTGATGTTTTCATGTAAACATAAGTTTTACTTAAATTATGTACACATATTGATATATGGTGATGGGCTAACAAACTGGTTATATGTTAAAGGACATATTTTTCCTAAAAATTGGACTATACTGAAGAATATTAAAAATGATGATGCCAAGGAGTAAGTATACCTTTAAAATTCTGATCCTTTAATGTTTCTATGAAGTGAGCATAATTAGATCCTTCCAGAGGTTGAACAAATGGAGCTGCATTCACACTTCCTTGAGAATTTATGAGCATCTACTAAGACTTTTAAATCTGTATCACAAGTAAGCATTCCCATCTCATGAATGGGAAAAGAACAAATAGCAGACATAGCAAGGTAGGCAACAGGTTCCCATTTAGATGGAAAATGGAGGTACTGCTTTCTGTGGTATTTGGTGATGATACAGGTGAGTTCTTATATTCGGCAAAGTTGTGCTTTTTAAATGTTTTTGTGTACGTCCTAGGCACACAACCATTTTAGTACTGGATTAAGCTTCAATTCGCTAAAGAAATGTTGAAAAGATACTGAAAGAAAATGGCCACACAGAGCTGAAGCCAGCACAGCAGAGCTATGTGCCTGTCCCTCAGAGTCCCTAAGGGAATCATTTAGCGCTGACAATCCTGTCTAATCAAGAAGGGATACAAAGAAGCCCAACTGACTCCAGCTCCAGAGACTTTCACTGTTTTCTTTTACTAATCATTCAGGATATGGTCAAGAAGCCATGCTCTTCTGCATTCTTGAGCGAAGCGTAGGGTCAGCCTCACCCCAGGGACAACCTAGAGTTAGTGCCCACATGTTCTGGAAAGTTTCCTCTGCTTCTTTGAGGACCCTGCAACACCATAGCCCTACAAGGAAAGCCTTCATTAGCTCCATGGTTATTTCTCTAATCCCACTAGGAGATGAATTCCTTGACACATGCTAGCTTAATTTGCTCTTTTTCACTGTTCTGTCCCTGGTACTTGGAGAACAGCCTGACACAGCAGAAATTCAGTTAATAACAACTAAATGAACAAAATATAGCTGTGGCCACACCCAAACACCTTTCTGCTAGGAAGCTTGGATTTCAGCATTAACATCAGAAGAGGAAACAGTGCTCCATGACAGAAGGTCTGCAGGCACAATAGGGTACTAGCTCCCAAAAATATGCACCCCCTAGTTTATACCCAGGCTGCGCTGATTCTTTACAGCCCTCCTCTATACCACTAAATCATTTTCAGTAGTAATCAACAATGACATGATAATGATATCGGCTTGTAAAAAAAAAATGCAAGCAATGAAAATTTCTTTCATTAAACTTGGTATATAATCATTTAAAAATAAATTTAATAGTGCATAAAATGGAAAAGGTAATAGACTGATAGGTTTAATTACATTTTGATGTATTTTTTAATAAGAGGAGAGAAAATTCAAAGAAATACTTATCTAGTAAGAACTCTATGAAGTTTGGAGAAAGATTTTCATGCACAATATGAAAGTGAAGTAACATAAATTTTGTATCTAATTTTAAAAATACTATACTATCCTTAATTTTTCACTTACTGTTTGCACTCAAAAATCTGAGTGCCATGGAACTAGAAAACCAACTATACTGAAAGAGAGCAAAAATGATTCTGAACCTCTGAGTTCACTCACTAAACAAAAGCTGAGTATAACTGGGTTCTCCAACCTAACTTTCATGGAGAATATGGCATTTATTAGAAGATAAGGAATAAAAGTATCCTAATGTAAGTGCATACCAAATAATTAAAACTTGATAGTAACTGCAGCAATTGTTTAGAACTTAGACAAACAAAATATTTTTATGGAAAAAAATATTTTTATAATTGCTCTTGATTAGAATTACTTAGAATTACAAGTACTTGGTGATAATAAAAAGCACACTAATTTGTAATTATTTTATGTTATTTTAAATTGTCTATAGACAGCACACACATCAGGGCCCAGTGCATCATTCTTACTATGCTACTGACTAGCTCTCCCAAATCTTGAAATAATAAAACAAAATGGAAGAGAAAACATAATAGTAGTTAATACAGAAATATAACCTTTAGTAATTACATTGTTGTTATGGCTGGGATTTTTTTTTTCCTTTTACTTATTTATTTTTAAAAGGAGTAACTAAGCAATTAGATAAAAATTAACTGGAATAAAAAGCAGAATGCTTAGAATTAAAATGTTCTAAAGGTCTTTTCACATTTGAAAAGAGAATAGAGATACTGATTACATAAAACTTCCAACAAATATATGTGTTAAATGTCAAGAATATCTATTTAGAATATAAAAAATAAAAGATAATTTAGAAAATATTGATCCTTAAAATATTTTAAAGGTGTTTAGAAAAGCAAACAAAAGCAGTAAAATGAAAAAAAAATGGCAATAGGAAAGAACAGAGGATAGCAGAACAAATTCCAAATATTTCAATATAGCATATAAACTTCACAGCAATAAGTATTTTAAAGAATACGGTTTGTGATAGAGGGAGCAATTTGTGCAGAAATATTATTATTGTGAATTTGAATGCTCCTGCATCATTGGAATAAAATTAAAAGAAAACATTTCCAGAATTGTGAAGAGAAATTGGCACATTTCACAAGCAGACAAAACTGTGTCAGGTATAAATAGACAATAATTTGAAACATCCACTAAAAAATTCAACCCAATAGCAGCGTCAAGCAAAGAGTGAATGAATAAAATTTGGGGGATACATAAAAATTAGAATTTTTCTATTTGTCAGGCTACATAGAAAGTCTTAAAGAAATAACAAATGAGAAATGCATGAGAAAGTGAAAAAATTATGAATTTATAATAATATATAAGTGAAATAAAAAATTTAAAAATGTCATCAAATAAAGTACCACAGGTTGTGATTCCTATACTGCAGCTAATGTAGTATTTAGAGGGAAACATGTAGCCTTAAATGTAATTATGAAAAAAAATAATAAAATTGGTGATAAGACTTCAGTTCATAATGGCAAGTAGAGAACATGGAACTAAATTTCAAACATAGTTGAGAAATTATAGTAATTTTAATTTAATTTATAGTAATTAAGAAAACTCTCAGTGAAATTAAAAATGTATATGTGTAGAAACAAGACTGGGAATTTGTTCCACAGACCTTTTGTAAAAGGGGGAATAAAACAAAACTAGGAAGCAGGCAAGGTACGAAATAAAATCTCTTCAAGTCATCAGTAATAAGGACTTAAAACATTGCTGCAACATAGATTTATTTTTAGTGTAAAGGAAATTTCTGATGTCATTGGTTATTATTTGGAAAAAATCATTTATTACAAGTATTTCACTTGCCAATTACCTGTAGGTCTCCTGCAAACACTAATGGCCAGTGTGTCTGAAATCACCTTCACCCTTCAAGGTTCGTGCTCTTGCCAGATTCTTGTAAAGGAAAAGAGAGAAACTGCAGCAGCTCTTGGTTCTCCCTAGTACAGGATCTTTCACATTTTGAGCATTTCTTATCAGCCGTGTGACTTGTCACAGACAGGATATTAATAACTGATAACTCACTTTGTGGCATAAACTAACTAACTTTGATTCACTTTCTCTAAATATCTAAGTCTCTCTCTCTCTCTCTCTCTCTCTCTCTCTCTCTCTCTCTCTGTGTGTGTGTGTGTGTGTGTGTGTGTGTGTGTGTTAGGTGAAATAATCTGGACTAAATAGGATCTTAAATGCTAAATGCATAAAAAAAGACATTTTATTAAACCTTATTTTAACTAAAACTAAGCACTCTTTTTATCGATTTGGAGAAAACTTCTTTGATTTGGTGCCACACGTATAACTGTGTTTGTTATATCAAAATAAGGGCTTTATTTTTTTCTGAAGGAATTCAGTGTTATGCCTATAATGGGCAGCATAGTCCCTGCAAATAGATGAGCACAGAACTTCATTGTTTCATTCCCCAACTCTACTGTAGGCCAAGTTCAGATAATCAAGAATAGACCATTAAAAGATATTTCATAAATATTCTCTCAATGTTGGATAATTATATTGGTTTTTATTTTTCACTGTTACAAACTGTTTTAATAGACACAATTGTATATTTATTTAAAATCTCTAAATGCCCTCATCCAAAGTATATTCATAGAAGTTGAATTATTACCTCCAAAGACAGGAAGATTTTTAAAGCTTCTGACCTATACTGTTCTAATAATAGTTTTTCAAACCTTCTGATTTATATTCGTGTAAGCCATGTATGAGTTATGAATTGCATTGAAGCCAGATGAGCTTGAAAAATCAAATATGCATTTCTTACCCAATTTGACAAGAAAATATGATAACTATTGTTTTGAATTTATTTGCCTGCTGAGATGATTTTGATTTTTCATGACCTGTTTTCATCTTTTATGATTCTTTGCTTGTCTCTTTTAAACTCAGAGTATTTGTCCATTCTTCTAATTGTTTACTAGTATTTTGTCCTATTGAATGAAGCAATTACTTACATATGAAGTGTTTTAATCTGTTCTCCCATTTATTACAGATACAACAAATCAATGCTTTGAAATGTAATTTCACTTATATTTTGATGTATTATGCTTGTTTTATTTTCATTATATCTAAGTTTTCAAAACTTGTTGAAATCAGTTAGGTATTCACTTAGATTTCCTTTTCATTATTTTATGTTTGGCTTGTATATTTTAAGTATTTAACCAATAAAATGCATAGTAGATAAAGTGACTGAGGTTTGGGAAATAGATTAAATTTTAGCTAAGATTATATTGCTTTAACTGCAATAATCAAGGCATTTTCTCTTAAATACTTGACATACTTATCAAATTATTTCCATATATAATGTTTTGTAATAACCATATTTCATCCTAACAAGTCATATAATATTAAAATTTTATTTAAGGACATGAAGAATTCAAACTTGGCAGAGTTCTGTGCATTTTGATTTAGTTGGTGGTCACAAATCTTTTAGGCACAACTTGTTACGCAGCAGAAATAAATTGTGAATTCAGAATTTGTTTTCTTGTTTGAAAGGTGAACTTGTGGCAATTATGAATTGGTAGGCATGGATGGAATGTCTCTGATTACTTTTTAAAACCTTTCAGGGTCATTCTACATGATTTCATGCTAATAACACCCACTTTCACTCCATTTCACACTGATAAAGATTTCCTGATAAGCAGTCATTTCCTCCTTTACCTGAAAACAGCTTTTTATATTTTGAGTGCTTGGATTTGCTTAGGTAAGCTCCTATGTATAAAAAGAAAAACACAGTGTATGGTAATGATTATGAAATTAAAGCAAGCTCTACTGGTGGATAACAGGAAAAGAAGTTACTGTTAACTTAAAAATCTAAGTTTACCACATGAGAAAAGAATTCATGTGATATGATTGAATATGAAGAGAATGTGTGGTTTAGCCATGCACAATGAGTATGTTTTCTTCAAGGAGTCTTGAAGGATTATTTTAAGGTCTTTAGAAGCACAAGCCCTAAAACTAGTCTGAACAGGTTAGAACGTCTGTCACCTAAGTTGTATGAGTCTGGGCAAAATGTGCAGTTTCTGAGCCTCCTGTTTGTCATCTGTTGGGGAAAACCATTAGTTTAGGATAAACATAATATGTATTTAAGAGGCAGGGGATGTAGCTCAGTGGTAGAGTGCTCACCTTGCGTAAGGAAGACACTGGGTTTGTTCCTCAACACCCCATAAAAACAAAAAAAGGTATTGCGTCCATCTACAACTAAAATAAATAAATAAATAGATAGATAAATAAATAAATAAATAAATAAATAAGTATTTAAGGAGGTTTTTAAGTCAACACAATAAAAGGGCTTATTAAAAGTTCTTAGAAGAGTGTCTGCACTTATCACAGATACAACAGACACTAGGTAAGGGTGATGACTGTCCATCTGGCACATGATGTTTTCCCTTCTTACAGGTATTATGTGTGGTGTATCTTTTATTAATATCCTTCCACAAATCCAGTCAATTGATATTCTGAAAACCCTTGTTGTTTCCTCTCATGATATTTTTTCCATATTTCTTATCCTATCCTTCCTTCAGCCCCTTATTCATTCCTTACTTAATTAATTAATTTTCTCATCACAAACTTAAGGAGAATTTACTATATTCCAAGTACTGGTGGTCTTGTGAAAAACACAGGAAAAAAAAAAACATTTGCCTTCTTAAAACTTGTGGTAATCACACAATAACATTGCTAGGGTTAAGATATTGAACTTTGTGAGACTTTGGAAAAATTGTAAAAGGTGCATATTATATAGTCCTTGGATATATTCTGGGTGGAATAGACTTCAGAAGAGATATGGGAAGATGGATAGGAGTTAGATAATTGAGAATCTGTAGTGGCAGGGGGACTGGGGAAGTGAGAATATTATAGGAAGAGGAACTGCATGTATAGAAACAGTGTATTAAAGTTTTCCAAAGAAACAGAACCAATAGAAGATTAGGGTTATGTAAACATAGGATGTACAAATGGATAAATAATGTATCCATCCTTTCTCTATATACATATGCATATAGATAAAGATATATGTATGTAATCACTTCACATACAGATTAGGAGCATATTCATGTTTTATATATATACACACATATATATATAGATGCTATATATATGTGACATATATAGGTATATACATATGTATGACATGTTATATAAATATGGTATATACATTTGTATGTACATATATAGGTACGTGTATATATAGGTATACATATATATATATGATATATATATATGTATTTATGTGTGTGTGTGTAAAAAATTTCTGAACCTTAAAATATTACCAAACATTATATACAAGGACTTCAATACCACTACAGTCCATCTAAATATTTGTTAAGCGACTAATGGACAAGTACAGAGACAGCATGTTTACGTTGGACAAAAGGAGCATTCACATAGAGGAAAAACACATCCAGCTCTTCAGAATGGTGTGCAATTAAAATTCACAAATTGCTCATTTTTGAAATTTTTACTAGTATTTTTAAACCATGTTTGACTGCATTTGACAGGGGGTAACTGAAGCCATGGAAAGTGAACCCACCTTCAAGGGCAGATTACTATATATATTCTTATTTATCTATCTATGCAAGAGAGATTTCAGGAAATTGACTCACCTGATTGCATGAGGGATGGCAAGTTTGCAATCTGTAGGGCAGCTGACAGTCTGGAAATTCAGATAAAAGTAAGCATTGCAATATTGAGATCCAAATTGTATGGAACAGGCTGAGACTCAGGCGGGAGTTCTATGTTTCGAGGAGCATCCTCTGCATCAGAAAACATCTCTCTTTACGAGGGTGGTGTGCTCTCCTTAACTGATGTAAGTATTAATCACATCAAAAATTACTTTTATGGCACCACTTAGACCAGTGTTGGGTCAAAGAGCTGGGCACCATAGCCTAGCCACGTTGACACTTAAAATTCACAATTTCAAACACCAAAGGAAAATGGCACTCTCAGAGACTAAAAGATGCCTGATGTAACTGGAGAAGGAAGAAAAACTCAGCTCTGTCTCCAGAAAAACGAACCATGATCATACAGCACAGCCTTAATCGACAGTTGGGAGTTTACCCTCAATCTTAGTTGTAAGGGCTTTAATCTTCACTCTTTCACAAGGGAATGTGGCTGGATTTTCAAGGAGGAGAGTTTTAAATATAGAGCAATGTCCCTGTGGCTCTAATGAGTAACATCGTTCTTGAATGAAGTTGGCTTCTACAATACTAAAATTAATAAATTGAGTTCACATGTCTATAATTTCAAAGTCATAAAATCATATTTAATTCTAAAATCACAATAGGGGTAGAATGATGTTTTTCTTTTATTATTTATCCCTGACCTCTGCTTCACATAACCCATTTAGTTGCCAGACTATTTTGCCCCTTTCTCTGTTTTAATATGAAGATTCTAATTGATATTAACTCTACAAAGCCAATGTGAGTTTATTAACCACTTTGGTCTTGTGCATTATTTAAGCTCATTAGTCATATGATGTTCATCTGGTCATAATGATCATGATCATTCCAGAGAATATGGTACAGAATCTAAAACTTTTCTATAAGGGCCATGTTCCAACATGAATCATGAAATACTTTCTGCATTCAAACATGATTTTCTCACCTTTTGTTCTCAGTTCACTTTGGTGTGATAATTTGCTCTAACCCAAGAGTGAAAAGGGTATTCTAATTAATTTGAGTGAAAATATTCTAGTAAATCCCAGAGATATGACTTCTTTTGCTGTCCAGTAGAACTTTTTGCAATGATGGAGATATTCTGCATCTGTACCAGTCTAAGATGGTAGCTATCAGCTGTATGTATCTACTGAGCATTTAAGATGTGACTAGTGACACTGAGGACCCAAATTTTTAATCTTATTTATTTTTGGTAGTTTTGATGTACATTTACATAGCTATGTGTGTCTAGTGGATTCTATATTGCACTACATAACCTGATATTGTGGCTCCAGAGATCCTTGCTCGGTCAGTGTTGTCCTTTCTCATGGGAAGAGTTTGATGGCTTATAAAACATACCTAAGTTTTCCTCTTCTTGATCACTGTTCTGAATCCCCAAAATTCTATGTCCGATGGCCATATATGTTTTTCTTGGGCCTCTACTATTTGTGTCCTCCAGTCTGCACTTTGGAGGCAATCCTTGTAGTCTAGGTAGGAGTTGTGATTGGAATTCTGAGTATGCTTTTGATTGTATATAGAAACTATCAGAGAATTGGGATAGGCTAGAGATGGGAAAAGAAGGGAGATAATCAAAGGATCTACTCCCCCTGTGCCAGTAAGTTATGAGAAGTCAAAACCTAAACTTGGCTTCTGAGCCTCAGATTCTAAAGAGGTATGTGGGCTGTGGAACCCTTACCCATGAATCTTGCTCAAGACTGGGTCCAGTTGGAATATACCAAGCAGAGAGAGAGGAAGGAGCATTGATTGTTAGGTGGTGAATGGCTTACCTTGGAAACCTAAGGAGGAAATGAGCCTCCTGTATCTTCCTAAAGAAAAAAGAGAAAAAGTCTGTACAATTTTTTTGTGGACTTATTAAGTGATTAGAGGAGAAGATTAAGAGAGTATAATAAGCAAGGATTTATTCATGGCTTTGTATTTTTCAAGGTTCATTATTTTATTGAACAGTCATTAGCAATGTATGTTAATTTTAAATATTTAGAAATAAACTGTATGAGTTTCCATGTATACTCTTGCCTCAGGCCCCCAAAAGGTTAGAGGTGAACCTGATGCCTATACTGAAAACCCCTATAATGATTATTTCATTATTAATTCATATTTTCATCTTTTCTCTTACTACATTGTAGGATAATTTGTTCTTTAATGACTAATACATATTTGACATGTAACAAATCCTTAATAAATGACAGTTGAAGGGAAGAATAATGTCCCACAAAAATCACCCATTTTCTTCTTGTCATCATATGCACAGGAGGAGTGGTCAATTCCCTAAATATTTATTTTTTAATCTTTAAATTGTTAGTTTCTGAATGATAATCATTTTCTCCTTTATCAGTCTAACTTGTAGATGTAAGAACTTCTTTCAGCATTTTTTTACAAATGCCTTTCTATGGAGGAAGGAAAGAAAGAGAGGAGGGGGAGAGATATTAATTGCCAGGAGATACACATTTGCCAAACATTGTCTTTTTTTTTTTTGTGGTGTAACTGTTCAGATCAGTGTTATGGTTTGGATATGAATTGCCCTTCATATGTTGATGCTTTGGTCCTTAATTTAACAATAGTGAGAAATGGGGATTTGATTGGATCACGAGAGAGCTCTGATCTTATCAGT
Source organism: Marmota marmota marmota (assembly GCF_001458135.2). NCBI lineage: Eukaryota > Metazoa > Chordata > Mammalia > Rodentia > Sciuridae > Marmota > Marmota marmota. The sequence goes on from NW_026000221.1 coordinate 15,100,326, forward strand.
GTATTAATCCATTGACAGATGGATTAATACACTGATAAGAGGTAGGGGAAATGGTAGCAGTAAGACATGGTTGGTGGAAGTAGGTTAGTGGGGAAATTCCAAGGAAGGGATTCCTTGTCCCCAGTTCTTTCCTCTATTTTCTTCTTTGCCCTGCCTCCTTCTCCCCTCTCCTTCCCAAACACCATGGGATGAGCAGCTCTGCCCCACCATGCCCTTTCTGCCATGATGCTGTACCTCACCACAGGCTTACATCAATAGACCCAGTTGACCATGGTCTGAAATCTATGAAATTGTGGGACAAAATAAATCATAGCTCATCTACGTTGTTCACACCACAAAGTACTGACTAATACAGTCATTATTTGCTTTTCTTGAAGGCTATAATTTTCCTAATTGATGGAAATTGTCAAATTGGGAGAGGCATATTACATCTATATCGTAGCATAGCTCTTCTGTTAGATGGCTGTTACTTCAATGTACTATAGAAGATGAGTATGTTAAAATAAACACATGCTACTAAAAACTCAGGAACCAGAAGCTCGCAACATTTTTCTCATTTGACACCAATGGTTTTCAATCACAGATTCTACGATTTCATATTGCTTACTCATTGAACATAGAATGATAGAAGGGTGGGATAGTAGAGCAAATATAACAGTGTTGTAATAAATCTGAAAAATAGAGCCAATTGGTACAGATTTCTAAACAGAGTTCCAACATAAGTAGTGAAAAGTAAATTTGCTCTATCCATTTCAGTTTACCAAATAAAACCTCTCAAACATTTTGAAGGTGAGTCAACAACAAAAAGTTCTTTATAACTTTTAATTCTCATTTTCTTTTAAGTAGGGCTGATTCTGGCACGTGGCCATTCTTTGCTTTCTTGATCACAAATAAAATCCTTATCTTCTGGATAGTCAATGACATATTTAAGAATTTCTTAATTGTTGGATTAAAGCAGGTGAGCTTTATAATGCACATGGTAAGCATATTAAATGGTTCTTCATGTGGGAAGAATAAGAGGAGGTGGATGATTTCTGGAAGAGAAGCCAGGAGCCAGGCTGACTAAGTTCTGGAGTACAAATTATAGGAGAAATACAGTGGCTTAAAAATAGGAATACATAGAGAAGACATATGTGGCTAATAGGGATTTTTCCAGTGAAGTCTTGTTTTGTGTGTGATTCTGAGTAATTCTGTCCTGCACATTAATGTTCTTCAGCAAAGGGAATTTAGAGTGAGATGTTTGAAAAAGTGGGTGAATGAACTGCACATATACCACAAGAACTAAAGTTCTATCAATAGAAACACTTTGCATGTATATGTGCTTGCTTGTACAGGTAGGTTTTTCTACCCAGGTATCTTTAACCTGTAAAGGATGTTTACTTTTCATGGGCAAGCCAAGCCATTGGTAATCCTGAGACTCAAAATTTGATGGAATAAAACAGACTGTGTCCAACTTATGATAGTTTGACTCTCAACTTCTCAGTGTTACATTGATCTGAGATCCATACACATTTGAGAGAAATGATACTTCACACTTTGAATTCTGATCTCTCCCTGGGCATGTGATATGTCATATATACCTTGATACTTTCTCCAGATGCAGGGCAGCAGTAGCTGCCCCTCCCAGTCAGCTCTGTGATCACAAAGTATACAATTGGCCATCTACAATTTACTATGTAGCTAAATGATGATGTTTGCTAAGTTAGGTGTATTTGATGACTTTTTTTCACTTAATAGTTTTAATTTTTAAGGTAACTGACTCGTAGTGGGGTAGGGAGAGGGAGCATGGGAGGAATAGATGAACTCTAGATAGAGCAAATCTTACCTTAAGATTTGCAATGATGGTGGAATATGATGGACATCATTATCCAAAGTACATGTATGAAGACTTGAATTGGTGTGAACATACTTTATATACAGAGATATGAAAAATTGTGTTCTATATGTGTAAATAAGAATTGTGATGCATTCCACTGTCATGTATTTAAAAATAAAAGCAATTAAAAATAGTTTTAATTTTATCAGGATATGACCCTCTTGTAAAGCAGGAGCATTTGTATGTTTAACCAAAAGTATTTCTTAAATATCAGCTGTGTATCACACTCTAAGATGTATAGTGAATTCATGTTCCCTCCTCTCTACATAATGTATTTTGTTCATTTATTCAAAAATGTCTGTAGGGAGACTTTCTAGAAATACTTCTATACAGAGGCATAAATTTTACCTTAAATAATAGAAATTATGTCCCTTTATCACTCTGTGATAAACCATATTATTATATTGAGGGGAATTTTTAGACATGATATGTCATTCTTTTTCAATTTCATAATGTTGTTGACATAAAGATACTAGCTTTACATCTTGGAAATAATGGAATGATTCATGGCTTTCTAATTTATTTAATACCAGATTTTAAATTATCATTTTATATCTCAGCAACCCTATGTCAAACATCCCACATGTGTTCTTCTTGCCTGTAGTTACTTCCATTCTGACTTGTCACATTGAATTCCACATAAATCAGTTTTTCTTCAATGAACTATCTGAAGAGAAAACTAATAAATGATCCACATTTACAACATCATATGCATTTGGGAAGGACCTACACTTTCCGATTATTATCAGGAAAGTATCTGAATAATCTTACCTTAAATATTTGTTGAATTTGAGTTGGTAGTTGAATCTACTTGATATTAGTATGGCAGGAAAAAAAGTGGCATTTCTCAGAAAATAGAACCCACCTCAGAGGAAGACCAAATAGTAGTAACTCAAGGAAATTACGATAGATGCATGGATGAGATGCTTCCCTCACATTTAAAGTCGATTTTAAATCCAATAAGATATTTTACCTAATCTTGGCTTTCTTCCTGCTTTTCTGCATTAATTTGTGATTTTACATTTTTAAACACTAATCACAATTTTAGCACTTTTGGATAGTTACATATTTAATATGGATTTCTTAATAGCCGTACTTCTGGGCGAAGTAAGATCAAATTACCCTTTAATACATTTTTCAAGTAATTGAGTTGCATCCATGTGCTCTCCTTCCTCCCATCTAACATTACTTGTCTTCATGACTCTTCTGAACTTTTCTCAGTGTAATGGAATGGCTCCAGTTATGTTTCCCAAAGCCCCGTGAATGTCACTGTCCAGATAAATGAAACAGTTTGGAAGACTCTTAAAATCTACAGGGGACAAAATATGGAAGCCCTTCCTGTATCACATAGTTCCTTCTGTGACACCTGGGCTCCTTTAGTTATCTGGAAGAGTCCTTCACTGTCAAAACATACATTAAGCACATTTACTTCTCTAATTACCGTAGCAAAGAGAGTCTTCTCAAAGAAACATGGGTAGGAGTCTCCAAACCAAGAGCCAAAGGAGAGGAGTGAGCTATTACTCAGAAACTTGTCAAACAGAAATTTGCAAGCAGTTTTGCAAGTTCAGAGGCAGTCCTGGTTAAAGTGCTAGGCTTAGTGTCAAAAGATCAGGCAACCTGGGAAAATTATTATGATTGAAGTTTTTAGAGTCATTTTAAAATTCTTTATGTTTCATAGAAACATATAGTGAGATGAAAAGCACAATGATTATAAAATTGACCAAGGACTTCCAATTTCCTACTTGAAGTCATTAAACAGTTCAATAGCATTCTTTTATTAAAGCAATTTACCATTGGATTTTTACAGGCAAGTTCATTTGAGGGTGACTAATCTTTATTTAGGATCTTTGGATGAACTACTGCCCCCACCCCCTGTTCTTAGTGTGACTTCCAGACTCTATATAACAAATGTTGATCTCTCCTGAATAATTTCAAGTTTCTTAATCTCTTAATATTCCCAGAGAATATGTAATGGCACTTTTTACCAAAAAAAAAAAGAAAAGAAAAGAAAAGAAACGGAAGACACAAATTTAAATGCTATAAAAAATGTTCAATATTTAACAAATACAGGTAAATTAACGGATCTTTGAAAAGCCAAAATAATTTAATTTTCAATTATTGATATGCAGCTATAATACTTGAGGGAACAAAATAATATGAATACTGCTCTGTTGAGATACAATACCAATACAATACGAGTTATCCAAAAACTCATTTGTAACTAAATCTATCATTTTATTCTTTTCATTAATTGAATTACATCCTATTTAAAATTGAAGAACTTTTGTATAATATCACCTGGAAACTTTTATAGTAGTATAAAAGTTAGATTTAATGGTACATAGACAGTTCAAAACAACACTAGTTTTGAGATCATTGATCTTTGACCTCTTCTGAGAGCTTGGATTTTTCTATTTCTGGTATCACATTGTCTAATGTGACTGTATTTTAATCTTGCACCATGTTAGAACCTAAAGAGACACATAATAAGTGATGATTAAAAATTAAGTTTACAATCTATCCACATGAAGACCACCACTTAAGTGCCTCATCTTGCATCTGTCGGTAATCATGTAATGACACACCTGTATGTAATAGGACACTTGTTTATTGTTAATATCAATTCCTCCTTCATTCTGGTGGTTGACATCTATGGAAACACTTGATTTCATTCCAGAAGTATTAAATACTAAAAACAATGAATACCAGAATGAATATAATTTTAGTAAATATGAATTTTCAAAAAAAAGTGTTTTTCAGAGGAAAAATAATTACATTGAAACTTGAGATTCACCATCTAATTTTTTAGGTGGACCTAAGAGGTTATTAGTTAGCAAACATAACACAGTATTATAGTAGCAGAGCCTGCAACAGAAACATTTTATTTAATTTTTCAGAGCTATGCTTTTATTTTACCATGACCAACTGATGTGTGAGAATAAGAGAGTGTGACAATTATGGAAATTATAAAAATAATCTAGAGACAAATATATAAGAGGATCACCCTCACTGTATTTTTTATCTATCTTTTCACTTATTAGGGGCTGGTAGGTGACTTCAAAGGTAAAATAATGAGAGATCAAATGAGCTAGGGGGAAAATTAAATTCTGTTGTATCAGGAAACCGAGAATTGGGATTTATCTTAGATATATCAAACTCCAGAATTTAAAGGGAAGTTCTAGTTTGGAGGATGAATTATATTGCATAAAGCATCAGATGATTTATTAAATAAAATTTTTAAATAATTGAATTCTACTTAGCATTCATTCAATTGGGAAGGTTTAAACAATTAACATATGATTTGTGAGAAAACTATATTAAAATAGCCTACCTTATTGGCAAATGATTAAGCTCTCAAATTCCAAAATATCTTGACCTAATGAATCAAATTCTGGGAAGGGATACTAAAAATAATTGCAAATGAGGTAATATAATAATGCACATTAAATTTTACTTTGCATGACTAATTATAATCATGAAAAATAGAAATGGCTAAAATGCCTAAGAGTAGAAGATTCCTTAAATAAGTGGCTATTCATCTTCAGAGGAGAAAATCACTTTGCTAATTTTGAAATTGGGAAAACCATGAAAAATTATTTTTTGTATAATGATAAGTTAAAAAAGCAGGATAAAAAATTCCTATGGTGTTGGATATATTTTTAAATTAAGAAAGACTAAAAGAAATATTTGTTAAAAAATACTTATTTTAGGCCCTGGAGATTATAAGTTTCTCTTCTAATAATCTTTTTAAAAAAAAAAATTTCTAATAAGGAATCAATTAGTGCAATCCCATAACTCATTCCCACTTCAGTAGTAGAATTTTTTAAAGATGCAGAAACTTATGGGGGGGGGAAGTGAATTAAAAAGTCTTATATAAAGCAAAACCTTTTTGATCTTATTGGCCTACATAGTATAGTCCAATCATAGTTTCACAGTAAAATAGACATTGAAAATGTTATTATAATCGATCTTTAATTTATTTGTTCATTTAGACAATCAATAATTATTGAATACATAATAAATGTTGGGCCTTTTACTAACATCTGGGGATTTATAATAAATGAGATAGAAGGTCAATGTTTTCATTAGGGCAAGATCAAAGAGAGTGGAAATGAGTAAACATGTAAAACTAAATAAATGCATCATCACAGCTACAAAGTGCTGCAGAAGAAAAGTTCAGATGTTGTTATGAAATACTAAGGATGATGTGCCAACATAAAGACCCTTTTAACTGAGTCCTAAATGACAGCAAGGAGACCACTCTTGATGAGGAGAAGCAATGTCCCTGAAGCTGAAAGAATGGAGTATGTTATACTCTGAAGTACAAATAAGAAAGAGCATCATGAACACAAATATGCTTAGAAACAGCGGGAGGAAGAGAAATGATGTTGGAGCGAAAACTAGACTACAGATTTTATAGAACAAATTAATAATTTTAACCTTTATTCACATAAAAATGGACCTATTAGAAACATACAGAAAACATTCTGCTGAACAGCAGCCTACGTTCTTCTCAAGCACATGTGAGGACTTCTTTATACATATATTAAGCTACAAATAAATCTTAACGAAATTTGACAATATTGAATTCATACTAAATACCTTTTCCAATCATAATGCAATGTAAGTAGAAGTCAGTGGCAGAAAGAAAACTTTTTAACCAGCTAGTGAAAAATGAAACAAAACTCTCAACCATTGGAGTCAAACAATAAGTCAAAAAAGATATTAGAAAATCCTTGATATAGTCAAATGTGAAATAAAACATACAAAAACTTATGGGATGCTATAATAGCAGTTCATAGAGTAAAGTTTCCAAGTGGTAAAAGTCAACATGACAAAAGAACAAGAAAGTATATTAGAATGGCAATTGGCAAATTTTGAAAAAAAAATATGTAGTATTGTATAAATGTTAGTTTCCTGATTTGAATAGGAGACAATATATAAGTTTTGGAGAAATATTTATAGAAGCATTCAAAGTTAAAATGGATTCATATCTGCAAAATTGTCAAATATTTCAAAAATAAATAGACTGAGAAAATGTGGTAAAATATTAACATCTGGGGAGTCTAAAACTGATACAGGAATAGTATATACTATTTTTTGTAACTTCCCTGTGAGTCTAAAGTAATTGCAAAATAAACAGTTCATTACCCAGATAAATAAGTAAATAAGAATGATATCAAATAAACAACATAAGTTTACATCTGAAAAATTATAAAATGGGGGTTGGGACTGTAGGAGAGTGGCCAAGCACTTGTATAGCAGGTGTCAGGCACTGGTGGTTACCAGAGGATAGGGGTAAGGGATAAAGGAGAAATAGGAGTTATAATGGAAGCCATCAAGAACACAAATGATAATAAATGTTGAAAATAGGAATACTGTACACCGTTAATAGTATTGGAAACTAGTATGACCACAATGGAAATCAGTACGAAAGTTCCTCAAAAGACTATAAATAGAAACAACCACCATATGACCTGGCTATACCACTTTTCAGTGTTTAGCCAAAAAAATTGAAATCAGCATACAAAACTGATACATGTACACTCGTGTTTATAAAAAGACAACTCACAATAGCCAAACTATGGAATCACCCTACATCCTCATGAGAGGATAAATGGGTAAAGAAAATGAGCTATATATATACACAATGGAGTTTTATTCAGCCACAAGAAGGATGAGATTATGTCATTTGCAGGAAAATGGGTGGAATTTTAGAGCATAATGTTGAACAAAATGAGCCAAACTCATAAGTCAAGGGTGATATGTTTTCTCTCATAGGTAGAAATTAGAGCATGAGAAAGAAAATAAAGTGAGAGCGGAATCTCACAAAAAATAGAAGGAAGGCCAGAGAGAAGAGGAAAGAGATTAGGAATAGGGATAGATTTTTTTAGGGGGTGGAGGAGGTGCTGGGGATTAAACCCAGGGCCTTGTGCATGGGAGGCAAGCACTCTGCCAACTGAGCTATAACCCGTCCCTAAGCACATAAAATTTTCTGAGTGTAAATTTCATGTCAGGTTCTCTTACAGAGTGAAATTTTAAAACCTGCCTATACTGGACAACTATTAAAGCATAAAATATATTTTAATATTGGAGTTAACCAGAGAGTGTCATAGTATATGACTTATGAGGTTGATGCAATCAGATGAAAGATGTTGTTGCTTTTGTTTGTTTTGTTTCACCATTGTGGATTTTTTTTTATTTGTTTTTGATCATCAGAAGTATAGTTAGCTCCACATCTTAATAGATACTAGACATAACTATCATTTGAACCTTAAAAATTGCTGTCACTTTTAAACTTGTCAAAGCAATCTCATGATTTCAAAAGGGAATTTTAGGACATACCTCAGTGTTGGCTGGGTGGCAGGGAAGAATCCAGCTTCAGTAAGTGGATTTAAATGGCTCCTGCTGGCCCTTTCTTTCTGATTTCCTTAAAAGTTGTTAGAGAAGATCAGCATATGGTGTATTTGGCAGTGAAACATCATTAGTGAAAAACACCAACAACTGCAGGAACTTTGAAGGAATTTTGAAAATTACAAAGAAATTTAGGACTTAACAGTATGTGCTGTTGAGATGTCATTTTTCTATTCTTATTGGGATATAGTGCTGCATAGTTAATGGCATTAATTCCTCTAAAGATATAAATATAGTTCCTATGTTTTATTTGGGTGTCCATTTTAAATAAGCATGCTATGGTTCTGTGGCTGCTCAGAAGGGGCAAGTCCATGCCGTATGATCATCAAATCAGATTTGTAGGCATTCCTTGTAAGGTATCTTTTTCACTGGTTTCCAGATTCGATGACATAAAATTAGAACTTCTCTCATTATCTTTTCACAATAATAAGAGAAAAGAGTGAACATGAAAAATAGTGAATGGTAGATAAAAAAAACATACATACACACACACACACACACACAAACACACACGCATATCTTTCTGAGTACAACTGGAACTGATGGTGTTATGAGAAAACTCCTAGACAGAATCAGAGCCTGTATTTGTTGAATATATGATTTCAACATATTTGCAGAGATAATTTTGCTTTTGAATAGTTGAATATAAGGTATTCTTAGACAAAAACCTACCTTGAGAATACCTCATTAGTTTTGATTATTTTAGTCACTACTGACCAAAGATACAAACTTATACCAACTGTATTAACAACATATGAACCCAAAAGACGTAAACAACAACAAATGTTTTGGCTCAGGTAGCAGGAAAAGTCCAGAACAAGGACTTGCTTCTCTGCAGGGGTTCTCTTAGCATCATCAGATCCAGTTTTTTTTTTTCTATCTACCATTCAATGATTGCTATTCTCTTGTTCCAAGTGTGAACTCTCCTTCCTTTTTGTCCTGATTTTTTATGTTCTCTAGTGTTTTCATGAAATTCCCATTGTTTTATGTTATCTACCATTTATTATTATTTGAAGGAAAACTTTTCCATTAGAACCATTTTGCTATTATCAGGAACACATATTTATACATACTGGTAATGATATATATGAACACACACACTCAGACACACACACACACACATATACATATAAACTTGTATATATTCTCTCCCCCTGCTCTTTCAGATACCCTGGATTAGAAACTCCTACAAACACTCCTTTACTTCATCTTCATGCTGATCACTTCACTGTTGTCTCTAATTTTTTTTGTTGAAAATCTCCATTTTTTATTATTATTTTTATTTGTTCTACTTAGTTGTACATGATAGCAGAATGCATTTCAATTCATCTTACACAGATGAAGCACAACATTTCAATTCTCTGGTTTTATATAGCATAGAGATATACTATTAGTACAATCATACATGTACCTAGGGTGATGATGTCCATCTATTCCACCATCTTTCTAACCTCTATAACCCTTCTCCACCCTCCCCTTTGCCCAATCCAAAGTTCCTCCATTTATCCCATGCCCCTGGGACTCCATCATAGATCAGCATCAACTAATAAAAGGAAACATTTGGCCTTTAGTATTTTGGGATTGGCTTACATTGCTTAGTTTAATGTTCTCCAAATCCATCATACCTGCAAATTTCATAATTTTATCCTCTTTTAATGTTGAGTAATATTCCATTGTGTATATATACCAAAGATTCTTTATCCATTCATTTATTGATGGGCATCTAGATTGGTTCCACAGTTTAGTTATTGTGAATTCAGCTGCTATAAACATTGGTGTGGCTATGTCACTGTAGTATGCTAATTTTAAGTCTGTTGGGTATTGTTGAGAGCCACAGCCAAAGGGGCCCCAGCAAACTTCCAGCTGCCAGCAAACTTCCAGCTGCCGGCTGATGATTGGCTCACAGCGGCCCCAGCAACATCTAGCTGATTGGCTCCTCTGCGGTGATGCTCATTGGGCTGTTTCCCTGCCCTTTCAGACCACGGAGCTGCTCATTGGGGGACTTTTTTGGCTCCGCCCACGTGACCCAGCCAATCGGCCTCAAGAGCAGGAGGATTGTGGGAGGTGGAGAGAAGCTTGTGTGGGAGAGAGAGGCTTGTGGAAAGCCGGTGGTGGCAGTTGAGGCTCTGAGGGTTTTTCCTGAGAGGCTGTTTTGTTTGGCGTGTGTGGTTCTAAAAATAAAGTTAGTTTCTTTTGACAAGTGGCTCCTGATTGTGCCCAGCCAGACTGCGGCATTTGGTGGCTCGCACGGGGAGCGACTGAGGGTAAGTGAACTGCTCGCCCCTGAGGGCAGGGCAAGAGGATGGGTAGCCATTTTAAGATTCTTCTTTTGTTATTTTGTTTCACTTTTGTTTTAAGTTGCCTGTCCCTGGAGATGTGTAAGATGGAAGAAAAACCGCTCACATCTGAGGAACAGATAGGGAGAAAGGACGGATGGACATTTCAGGAGGCTATTATAATGATTTTGTGTTGTTCCAATTTTGTTTCACTCAGTTTCAGTTTTGTTAGGCGTTATCTTGTTGGGTTGTATTATAGTAGAAATACGGGATCAGAAATTAGTAAAAAACAAACTGAAAGAGTGTTAAGTAAATTGTTAGAGGAAGGAGGCATCTCAGTAAAATCAAGAACAATCAGGGCATACGTTGATACAATACAAAAATGTAGCCCATGGCTTTTTAAGGAGGAGTTGTTAAATATATCACAATGGAACCATCATGGTGAAGATTTAAAAAGAATAGAAAAGAAAAGCCCAGGGACTCTGCCAGTTGGCACATTGCCATTGTGGACGTTCATATCTTGTTTGCTTAGTCCAAAGCCTTCAGTTCAGACAATGGTAGAGGAAGAAGAAGACATAATGATTCAAGTAAAAGAGAAGGTCTCTCAAGTTAGTCAGACAGAGGAAAAGATTCAAGTAAAAGAGAAGGCCTCTCAAGCTAGTCAGACAGAGAAAGAAAGTGTAAAACAGAAAAAGCCATCAGGGGGAAAGTTACAACAGGAGACTGCTACTAACACCTTTCTATCACCAGAGGACGTAAGTGTCCAACTAACAAGGCCACCTCCATATGCTGGGAGGTCCCCAACCCCCGCAGTTGATAGTTGGGATCCTGAGACAAGATCTCAAATATTAACATGCCCTGTATTTGAGGCAGGAGGGCAGCGATTTTACCAAGTTTTAAATTTCAAAACAGTGAAGCAGCTAAAAGAGGCTGTAACAACCTATGGTCCTCAAGCACCCTTCACTGTAAGCATGGTCGAATCCATTAACAACTTGAACATGACGCCAGCAGATTGGGCTAATATGTGTAAAGCTGTGCTAAATGGAGGACAATACCTGTTATGGAAGGTTGCCAATGAGGAATTTTGCAAGGAGACGGCTAGGCGAAATGCAGCAGCTGGTTATCCTCAGAGAAATCTAGATATGTTGTTAGGAAAGGGACCTTATGAGGATCAGCAGCAACAAATTGCATATGATCCTGGTGTATATGCACAAATTGCTGTAGATGCAATTAAGGCATGGAAGACTTTACAAGGACATGGAGGTTTACAAGGTCAATTATCTAAGGTAATACAAGGAGCTAATGAACCTTATGCTGAATTTGTAGATAGGCTTATTCAAACAGCTACCAGAGTTTTTGGGAATACAGAACAAGCAATGCCATTACTAAAACACCTGGCTTATGAGCAAGCGAATCGTTGGTGCAGAGATATCATTAGACCATGGAAACATGAAGATTTAAACACATATATTAAATTATGTAGAGACATTAATGAACAAGAGCAAGTCGTGGCAGCTGCAGTAAAACAGGCTTTAGATGCCAGAGACATTAATGAACAAGGGCAAATTGTGGCAGCTGCAGTAAAACAGGCTTTAGATGCCAGGCCAAGAACATGCTACAATTGTGAACAAACAGGACATTTTAAAAGGAATTGCCCCATTGGAGGAGGGTTTAACAAAACTAGGTATCAAAGGAGTAGAATACCAGGTATTTGCCCACGATGCCGTAGAGGGAGACATTGGGCTAATGAATGCCGTTCTCAAACCACCATAGAGGGTACTCCATTATCAAAAAACGAACAAGGACCAGGTGTTTATCCACGATATCGTGGAGAAAGGCATCGGGCTCCATTGCCAAAAAATGGACAGGGGGGCCCAATGCTCCGGGGCCCAAAACCACAAATATACGGAGCACTGGAGGAACCCAGCAACCCCATCAGGGTAGTGCCCAGGACACATTGTCCATCAGATCCCTCATCAGACAAACCAGAGGGAGCGCAGGGTTGGACATCTGCGCCTCCGCCAGAGCAGTACTAACTCCAGAGATGGGAGTTCAAATCATTCCCACAGGGGTGAAAGGACCTCTTCCCAAAGGAACAGTAGGCTTATTATTGGGACGCAGCTCTTCTACTCTAAAAGGACTTATGATAAGTCCTGGGGTAATTGATCCCGATTATGAAGGTGAAATAAAAATTATAGCCAGTTCTCCAAAGGGTATATCAGTAATTTCACCAGGAGATAGAATAGCACAGTTACTAATAATACCCAGCCTACATGATAAATTTTCCAGTCGTACTGTAGAAAGAGGTTCCAAGGGATTAGGCTCCACAGGTGTAGATTGGGCTATGCTTTCTTTAAATTTAGATTCTCGCCCCATGCTAAAACTAAATATTCAAGGACATGAATTTAATGGGCTACTGGATACAGGTGCAGACCTTAGCATCATCTCTCGTCAAGAATGGCCAAAACATTGGCCATTACAACAAGCCACTCAAACGCTTCGAGGCCTAGGAGTGGCGACTAATCCCCATAGAAGTGCAATGGTATTAGATTGGAAGGATCCTGAAGGATGTGAAGGAACTATACAGCCATATGTATTGGATCATCTTCCCGTAAATTTATGGGGACGAGATGTCCTAGATCAATTAGGTTTGACATTAACAAATAACATCAACCAAAATGCACCCACTATTATGACTAGACAAGGTTTTAGGAAAGGAAAAAGATTAGAAAAACAAGAACAAGGTATAGCAGCACCAATACAAATAGATCAAGGAACAGACAGACATGGGTTGGATTTTCAGAAAGGGCCACTGAGACAATAAAAATTACTTGGAAATCAGAAAGACCAGTATGGGTTCCTCAGTGGCCCCTGACTAAAGAAAAGATACAAGCAGCCCATGACCTGGTCAAACAACAATTAGCAGAAGGACATATACAACCTTCTGTATCTCCCCATAATACTCCCATTTTTGTCATCAAAAAGAAATCTGGTAAATGGAGATTATTGCAAGATTTAAGAGCCATTAATAATGAGATGGTTATTATGGGACCTGCTCAATCAGGGATTCCTCAATTGTCTGCTTTGCCAAAAACCTGGTATGTTTTAGTTATAGATATTAAAGATTGTTTTTTTTCAATTCCAATTCATCCTGAGGATAGTCCACGTTTTGCATTTACTATCCCTGCACTGAATCATGAAGGTCCTGATCAGAGATATGAATGGAAAGTACTCCCTCAAGGGATGGCTAACAGCCCAACTATGTGTCAAATTTATGTTAACAAAGTAATCCAGCCACTTAGAAATCAAAATCCTGAACTACAAATATTTCACTATATGGATGATGTATTATTAGCACACAAAGATAAAAACACATTGCTAGAATGTTATGCCACACTTACAAACTTATTAAAAAATTATAATCTAGAGATAGCAATAGATAAAGTACAATTAAATTTTCCAATTAATTATTTAGGAGTTCTATTATCCTCAACCATGGTCCGTCCACCAAAAATTCAAATACGAGTAGATCAACTCAAATCACTTAATGACTTTCAAAAGTTATTAGGAGACATAAATTGGATAAGGCCTTATTTAGGTATACCAACAGGAGAGTTGGGACCTTTATTTGATATCCTAAAAGGTCCATCAGATCCAAATTCACCCCGAATGTTAACGCCTGAAGCAAGAAAGGCATTAAAAATCATTGAAACATATATGGAAAATATGCATTTGGATAGAATTGATATAAGTTTGCCTTTATTATTTATTGTACTACCAACAAAAAATATTCCTACAGGAGTATTTTGGCAAGAAGGTCCATTATTATGGATACATTTATCTTATTCTCCTAACACTATTCTTACTAGGTATCCTGAGGCTGTAGGACAATTAATACTCAAAGGAATAAAAGCAGCAAAGGGAGTGTTTGGAATTTCTCCCAATAAAATTATTACTCCATATACTATGAATCAAATTGATGAGTTAGCTAATGAGTTAAATACTTGGGCAATAATCATGTGCAAATCTAATGTTTCATTTGATAACCACTTACCATCTAATCCTTTATTGTCTTTTTGGTCATTGCATCCTGTAATTTTTCCAAAAATGACAAGAAAAACACCTATCATGAATGCTCCAAATATATTCACTGATGGGTCAAATAATGGTACAGCAGCAGTAGTTACCCCTGATCAAACTTTTACATTTTTAGTACCCAAACAATCAGCTCAAAAGGTAGAGCTTAATGCAGTTTTACAAGCTTTTGTGATGTTTAAAGATTCTGTATTTAATTTATTTTCTGATAGTCAGTATGTAGTTAATGCTATAGTATCTCTTGAAGATGCTGGTAGGATTTCCCCTTCTTCTACTGTTTTCTCTTTGCTTTCCACTATACAAAGTCTAATCTGGGACAGAAAAGATCCATTCTTTATAGGACATATCAGGGCACATACAGGATTGCCTGGAGCCCTTAGTTTGGGCAATGATTTAGCAGATAAAACTACACATGACATACATATTTTCTCTACACTAGAAGAAGCTATAAATTTTCATAAAAAGTTCCATGTCAATGCTAATACTTTACAAAAGCGTTTTAAAATAACTAAGGAACAAGCTAGACAAATAATAAAACAATGTCAAAATTGTGTGACCTTTTTACCACAAGTTAATCTTGGAGTCAATCCTAGAGGATTGATACCTAACCATATTTGGCAGATGGACGTCACACACTTGCCAGAATTTGGAAAATTAAAATATTTGCATGTTACAGTTGATACTTCTTCTGGATTTTTGATGGGCTCCCTTCATGCCGGAGAAAAAACTAAAGATGTTATAGCTCATTGCTTACAAAATTTTGCCACTGTGGGTGTTCCAAAACAGTTAAAAACAGATAATGCCCCTGGTTATACTTCTACCTCTTTTAAACAATTTTGCTCAACATTTGGCATTACTCATATAACAGGAATCCCATACAATCCACAGGGACAAGGCATAGTTGAAAGAGCTCATCAAACTATTAAAATGTACTTATTAAAGCAAAAAGAAGGAATTGGGAAGGGGTATATATTCCCCAAAGATAAACTTAAAATAACCCTTTTTACTCTAAACTTTTTAAATTTGGATTCATCAGGACTTAGTGCTGCGGAAAGGCATATGTGTCCAAAAAATGTACATAAGCCCAAGGTACTTTGGAAGGATATTCTAACAGGACAATGGAAAGGTCCTGACCCAGTAATTGTCTGGAGTCGGGGGTCTGTTTGTGTGTTTCCACAGGGAGAACAGCAGCCGATTTGGATTCCAGAGAGATTAACCAAGGTCCTGACCCAGTGATTGTCTGGAGTCGGGGGTCTGTTTATGTGTTTCCACAGGGAGAACAGCAGCCGATTTGGATTCCAGAAAGATTAACTAAAGCGATTTCTACAGACCAAAAAGAAGATGATTTGGCTCAAATCCATAACAACTGATATCCAAAACTCCAGTTTGGCTATTCTTACATCTGCAACAGAACCAGGATGCTTTTTTCAATATCTATTTTATTATTGCCCTTTGCCATATCATGAAGTTCTATTTTGTTTTTTGAGCTCATACAGACCTAGGTTAATGTTTTGCTGATCAGTTCTATTTTTTGACTATAGAGTTTTTAAACATTGCAATGGAGATTTCACCTGTAAAAAGTTATAAGGCCTTTACTATAATGTTATGTGTTGTATGTATTATATTATGTGTGCACACTTGTGTTTTGTGTTATATGTTTGAATGTATGTATGTCCATATATCATATATGATGAGCGCTCATGATAAAATGGATCCAAATATTTTTTTTTCACGTGATTTATATGGTTTAATTTAAATTGGGTAAACAACTGTTGAGGATTGTTTTAATATGTAAACAAAAAAGAAGGTTAACAGATCTGTTTGTTTACTTTCACCTTTCCTTTTCATTATATTTAATAATTCTCTTAAAGACAATGTAAATTGTTAAGAAAATTGTTTTCTTTTAGTGCCTTCTGTAATGTTACATAATTTTTTCTTTAGCCATTATTGCCAGAATTCCTATCTTCATCCCAGTGCCGGTGAAGACAATGTAAATTGTTAAGAAAATTGTTTTCTTTTAGTGCCTTCTGTAATGTTACATAATTTTTTCTTTAGCCATTATTGCCAGAATTCCTATCTTCATCCCAGTGCTGGTGAAGTCAAAGATAAAACCAATCTACAGCTTCTACAATAGCCATCACTGAACTGCTTGCAGAACTTGCCTGGACACATTGTGAGCTCACCTGTATGCATTGTGAACTATCTGTTGGTGCAGCGACTTGTGGTAGTGTTGGGGTATTTTTGCTGATGATGTCACCGGTGGTACAATTTTTCAAAGGAGCCCTCAATTGGCTTAATGTCATGGCATTTTGCATCCTCCTCTACTAGTGATGGTCTAAAATTTGGGGGCCAACAGAGGTGAGGCAAAGAACCTCACCCCCCCACTGGTGCAAAGGCCTATCCACAAGTATAGCTGTATGCTGGACCGGTAGTCAGTGACGGGTATGATCCAATTGCAGTGGTACCAACCTAAGACAGGAGGCTGACGCCTAGAGGTCAGTTCATCCGATGACGGGTAAGGACCATATGTTGAATTGGACTGCCTAACAGACACGGTCCCTAAGCCACATGCTTGTTGTTTAAACAGAGAGGGGGAGATGTTGAGAGCCACAGCCAAAGGGGCCCCAGCAAACTTCCAGCTGCCAGCAAACTTCCAGCTGCCGGCTGATGATTGGCTCACAGCGGCCCCAGCAACATCTAGCTGATTGGCTCCTCTGCGGTGATGCTCATTGGGCTGTTTCCCTGCCCTTTCAGACCACGGAGCTGCTCATTGGGGGACTTTTTTGGCTCCGCCCACGTGACCCAGCCAATCGGCCTCAAGAGCAGGAGGATTGTGGGAGGTGGAGAGAAGCTTGTGTGGGAGAGAGAGGCTTGTGGAAAGCCGGTGGTGGCAGTTGAGGCTCTGAGGATTTTTCCTGAGAGGCTGTTTTGTTTGGCGTGTGTGGTTCTAAAAATAAAGTTAGTTTCTTTTGACAAGTGGCTCCTGATTGTGCCCAGCCAGACTGCGGCAGGGTATAGATTGAGGAATGGGATAGCTGGGTCAAACGGGAGTTCCATTCCAAGTTTTCTGAGGAATTTCCACATGGCTTTCCAAAGTGGTTGCACCAATTTGCAGTTCCACCAGCAATGTATGAGTGCACCTTTTACCCACATCTTTGCCAACACTTATGATTGCTTGTATTCTTGATAACTGACATTCTGATTTAGGTGAGATGAAATGTTAGAGTCATGTTGATTTGCATTTCTCTGGTTACTAAAGATGTTGAATACTTTTTTATATATTTGTTGATTGCTTGTATATCTTCTTCTGAGAAGTGTCTGTTCAGTTCCTTAGCTCATTTATTGAATGGGTTGCTTTTTTGTTTTTGGTATTATGTCTTTTGAGTTCTTTAAATATCATGGAGATTAGTGCTCTCTATCTGATATACTACACATATGTGTGTGGTAAAAATTTGCTCCCATACCGTAGGCTCTCTCTTTACCTCAATGATTGTTTCTTTTGCTGAGAAGAAGCTTTTTAGTTTGAATCCATCCCATTTATTGATTCCTTTATTTTATTTTAGTTGTTGTGGGACACAATACCTTATTTTATTTATTTATTTTTATGTAAGGGTTGAACACAGTCCCTCACATGTGCTAGGTGAGCTCTCTATCGCTGATCCATAACCCCAGCCCTTATTTATTGATTTTTTATTTTATTTCTTGTGGTTTGGAAGTCTTATTAAGGAAGTTGTGGCTTACTCTGACATGATGAAGATTTGGGCCTACTTTTTCTTCTGTTAGGTGCAGGGCTCTGGTCAGTTCCTAGGTCCTTGATCCACTTTGAGTTGAGTTTATTGCCTCTGATTTTTAAAAATTGAATAATGGAGATTTGCCCATACCTACCTGCATAAGACCCAGGCTCACAGTAGGCCTGAGTCCATCCCGCCACTGGCAGACACCCACCAGAGCCCAGCCTCGGGCACAAGATCTGCCCTTCCAACCAGCAGAAGACCACAGGAGGTATGGCCCAGCCCAGATCTGTCCACACCAGCCTGCATGGGACCCAGGCTCCCAGTAGGCTCGGGTCCATCCCTCCACCGGCAGGCACCCACTGGAGCTCAGCCTCCAGCACAGGACTGCCCCTTCTGACCAGCAGACCACACTGCTGGAGATCAGGCCTGGCACAGGTTTGCCCACACTGACTTGCACAGGACCCAGGTCCAGGGTAGGTCCGAGTTCACCCCCCACATCTGGGAGTAGATGTTCAGACTGGAAGTTGTAAGTTTAGAAATAGGAAGAAAACAAGAGCCAAAAATAGTAAGGAAGAAGGGAACAACACTTCGTCCTGGTGCTGGATATCAGTATGGATATGACTGGGTTTAACTTTTAATTCCAAGAATAACTTCAGTAACCTATTTTCACACATGGGAGAGAGCTGGTACTTAACGAATGATGGAAGACAATGCAACATCATTGTTCATTCCATAATCCTATCTAGGGTGCCTTGTGCAATGTGCTATCTTAAGGAGGGCTATTAGCATTGACTAACATAAAAAGGTCTAGTACATTGTATTTCTTGGCTTTTATTTTTTATTTTCTGTTTCTAACATTGTTGAAAAAGAATCACAAGTAAGAAACATTTAGTTGTCTCAGGGAAAACATGTTGCTGGTCTCTCTGGGGCATGAAGTTCAATGAAGCTTTATAGTTCCAATATACTTATCCATATCTTTCTTACCAGAAGAAACTCTACCATATGGGAAATGTATCACGGCTGCTAGTTTGCTTTGAGCACAGAAGTATAAGGGGGTGGATGAGCATTCTTCTGGACTAAATTCAACATTATGGTTCCTACAGAATTGACCATAACTAAGAAACATGGAAAGTACTTGAGGCTATAAAATAGAGGAAAAATTTGCTGAGCAATGGCTGTAGATACTGCTTATGCAACTGGCATCTGCTTGAAAAATTGGATAAAGATAAAAGCTATAGAAAATTGCAGAGTCTGAAGTTTATGGTGGTGAGGGATTGAATACATTGCCAACATCAGAGTCTCCCTCCTAAGACATTATAAAGAAGTAGGAAAATATCACCCCTTTGAAATCACTGATTGCTGAGACAACAGTAAAAAAACAAAGGTCATTCAAGCCAGCGTTCTGATGGGATGATAAATGCAAATAGGTGACTAACTCTCATGGTAATCCCAGTATTATCTTTGTTTTACTGATAAGGACAATGAGGATCAGATATTTTGAATCATTTGTTCTGGGGGATACAACCTGTTGGCAAATGCTTGAAATTATATTCCAGAGGACATCTCCATTTGGCACAAAATATCAAATTTATTTTGGCATTAAAGTCTTCTTCACCATAATTTTTAAAGGAAAGAAATAATTTTTTTTGTTTGTTTTGTGGTAAAAGATGCCTTGTGCTGACATTTCCTTTGCCCCCCTGCAAACAGTGGAACTACCACTTGGTTTCTCTTTATCATTATTATTATGACTTTTAGTGCACATAGATTTTAATGCAAATGTCATTTCTCTACTAGTTGTTGTGTTGGAGGTTTCCAAGAGCCACCATCTTGCCTTTCTGGAAACATACACATAAATATTACAGGATATTTTAGACTTCTGTGTGTGTATTACAGCATGGAACTCCATTTCTTTCAAGGAGTTGTATTTGTAGGGTGAAAAATTGACCCAGAAAAAGTTGTTCATAATCTCAAACAGAATTTGGAAGCTGCAGTTTTTATTCAATATACTGCTAATATGGCTGTCACTTATAGACTAGTTTGAAATGTTTTCAAACTAGTTTAAAACTTTTTAAAAATTTTTTGTTTAAAAAAATTTTGATATAAAATAGATTAATTAAATAAACAAGTTGGCCATTGTAATAAAGAGGAAAATACTAACTTTAGTACAAAAATTAATCATTTATAAACTAGAGAATTAAATGTATGCAATCATTTATGTGACCTTTTAGTTGTAAAATATTCCATCATTTTTTTTAATCTCTCTTGGGTTATATAGGACTTATCAACTCCATAGAAGAGAAATTAGTAACTCAAAATAACAAGTAGTTTATCCAAAGATGCAGTGTGTGTGTGGGTGTGTATGTGTCAGAGAGGAAGGTCAAGTGTCCATCCAGTCACCTCTCTTAGTTCATTAGCCTTTTCTACTCCTCTTTTTTTTTTTCTTACTTCTTTGTCAGTGGGGTACATTGTGGAGAAAGAGACAAAAAGGTCTTCACTTATTACAATAAAGCATAGTCAAGAATTCAAGCAGCACTGACTGGCATCACCCTCAATACCTAATTCAAAAAGAAACTTATTGAATGAGTAAAGAAAAAGGTAATTGATTTTTCTGAAAGATCTTATTTGTCAAAACAGAGGAAAGTACAATGGTGGGAGTTTGGACATTAATGCTCAGACTATATAGACACTTCCAGTGAAAAGCAGGATTGAATCAATACAGCACTAGTATTGCTTTTGAACTGAAACTTTCGAGAAAACTGAAGAAATGACAAGTTGCTTGCATGGGAGATCACAATCCAAAAGTTGCTTGGGGAGTGGAAAAACCAAATTGACAAAATGGCTCTTTAACCAAGCTGATAGGAGCTAAAAATGTGACTGCAGGAATGACAAATTGTTTGTAACTTGACACAAGAAATCCAGAACCACAGTTAGCATTTTGCTGAAGAAGCTCACAGAAGGGGATTAGTCATCCTCACAAGAGCACCCTCTCCAGTACATCATGTGGACACGGGACAAATAAGGGAATCAGACTGACCTACTTTTGCATCCTAGATCCATCAGTTGCTAAGTGGGAGAGACTGAACAGATCATGTTTCCATTTCCAATGGAAATCGCAGCATGAGTTCCATCAGGGTTTAGGTGGGAATTCCACGAGACAAGTCCCTATTATAGTTCCTGCCACATTACCAATATTAGCAGCTTATAAAAAGAAGTTACAGTTTTTCTTAAAATTCACCAATGTTACCACCATTCCTATCCGTGTTGACTCGATCATCATCATCATCATCATCATCATCATCATTATCATCATCATCCATTAGAGATGTACTATAAGGCCTTTCTTCATGCTGTATGATGGAGAAAATATTGGTGAAGTTCAGACTATAAATATTGATGAAAATTACCTTTTTTATCTTTTTATTAATAATATGGAAGACATATCTCACAATGCATTGTTTATCAAAGTTTATTAAGGAAGAGGATAATACTATGCTTATAAGACATAGCCAAAAAGAAATCCTTGTTTTCTCATAATTGAAACGTTTATCTTCCACCATCTTCATGACTCAGCTTTTCTCCTTCTGATATACTGTGTTTTCTTAAATATTTTATATTTTTATGCAAGATCAGGCCAAGTTTTCTTAAGAATGTATGCAACCTGTTCCATGTCACTTAGTTTCTTTATCATCTAGTCATTTGCCTTCCTCTTCTCTTTGATGGGATGCCTCTTCCACCAGCAATTCCGAATCACATGCGGTAAACCCTAAGCCTTTCAAGACCCTTCGCTTCCTTCGAGCTCACAGCCATGACTACCTGGAGATCACTGCCTCCAGCTAATTATAATGAGAGAAAAACTGCTTTGTAAAAAATAAATCAAATAAATGAGAAAATGTTCTATCAAAGAGTAATGCTGTGCTAGTACCTCTGGGTGCCCTGCCTTAGGGTAGTTTAAAAATGCTTAAAAAATGAGTTGACTTTGGGTGAAGGAGCCAGGAGAATTTCCCACCAGTGGTGGATCCTCCATTTCTTCCTTTTTTGGCCCCCTCCCTTTTTGTTTCTTCCTTTTAAAAATGAAGTTTATGAAGTTTCAAATAATTGTAGAAGTAACATGTAGAAAGTTAGAAAATAGGACAAAAAAAACCATATAGTCAAAAAATAAGTCTAAAAAATCCCCATGATTTTGCTTTCCTTCCAACTCCTCTTCTATCCGCCTTTTCTTCATCGTCCATCTTTAGTTTCCTTCCATTTCCTTGACTTCTTCCTTCCTCTTTTCCTTTTTACTTCATGTTCTTTACTTTCTGTAAAATCTTGTGGATATTCTCAACGTCTTTGGGATAATCAAAAAGAGGAGCTAGATATGGGTTCTGCCATTCACCTACTGACCATCAGTAGATGCTTTCAAATTGAAAACTAAAGAGTTTCTTTAGCTCAAGGAAATTTTCTTCTATATAGCAGTATTCTTTAATTACCCCCCCACATTATTATTATTATTATTACTGACATTATTATCACTCTTATTTTGCATGTGGGCAACAAAATAGATAGTCATTGAGAAATCCTGATCTGTTTATTTTTTTTCTATCTCTCTTTCCCTGTTACACTTTCAGTTAGGTCTAGTCATTATTTTATTTAATCCTTCCCTTGGGAACTCCTCTACCCATTTATAGGAGGGTAAAATATTGCACATTTTCAAAATATTTTCTTATTGTCTATTTTTCCTCCTGCATGGAAGTGTGTGTTTCTTTTATGAATTATGTAGTCTACTGATTCACTCTCAGTTTATTAGTTATTTTAAAATCTATGTGTATGTTAATATCTGTATTCAGCCAGAAGTCTGTCTACCATGAGTGTGTGAGCATGGGGTATTTATCTGCACTGGCTTTCATTGAGGATTAATGACTTCTATTTGTCTTCTGCCTCCTCCTCCAGATATACAACTATAATCACCACCACTGGCAGGCACTATTTATGAAATGGCGATTTTTTCTGCCAATGGAGACTAACATCTCACCTTCTGTTCTTCCCTGATATGCTTCTCCTTGGAGCAGCAGCCATCCTTTAAATGGTATTTCATTTCTTCTATGGAAGGCAGAGTTACCCCCAAATCTACTCTGCTGTACCATTGTGTGTATTTTACCAGGATCTACTCCACGCAGAAGATACACCGTAAGATTTTATTTTGAGGTAAAAAATTAAACATATCATCACATGAAAAGGATATATACCTCTTGTATAAGATAGCAATCATAATTATAATAATTGAAAAGAAAATAAAGGGATTATGAGTTATAAAGTCAGTTCCATTCCTACCTTTGGGAGGGGACTTGATTGACTTACAGAAACCCATTTTGTTGGCTTCCTTGAACTTAACACTAGTGCAGGAATTTATGGGGGATACAGCTTTACCTCATATCATTTAGTTGTATTCTAATTTGCTTAGTTCCAAAAGTATTATTTATATGTGGTAGCTTTTTTTCCCTTCTAAAGTATAAATATCATGTATTTTCTCTATAATATGTGCTCTTTAATCTATGCTTCTACCAAATCAAAGTCTGTTTAGTTTTGAATAAACAAATATATGTGTCTATCTAAATATCTATACCCAAGTCTACCTCTGTATTCTTGAAACAGATATTCAATTTTTAATTGTATAACATGGAGCTATAGGGATAGCACTATTAGGGAGCTTATTCCCAGAAAAAAATTTATAGGATGATGAGTGCACAAACTTAATTACCTAATTAATAAAAATAATAATAATTCAATACCTAAAATAGATAAAAGGGAATTTTAAAATACAATGCCCCTTGTTCTTAACACCAGAGTTTCTGATTTAATTCTCCTGAAGAACAATTTGGGTGCCAGACTTCGAAACCTTCCGACATGTGAGATAAGGAAGAATGAGTGCCACAGACCAAAGGCCACAGGAAATCAGAGAGGAGAGAACGTTTGGGGCTGGAGAGTCATGGTGAGATTCAACAGGAGGATGGGCGGAACAGGAACTGAAGAGTGACCCTGATAGGGAACAGACAGGAAATGAATATTCACTGGTTATGTCCGGTAAACTTAAAGTCTCCAAATTTGGGGACAGAAAGAGTATCAAAAAAGACTGTAAATGCTTATGTGCTAAATGCTCTCTTCCCTTCACTTCCCATCCTTATGAACGTCAATTCCTTCTTCCTCCCTCCCTCCCTTCTTTCCTTTCTTCTTTATTCCCTCCTTCCTTCCTTTTTATTTTCCTCTCTTCCTCTCTTTCCTCATCTCTATTACTTGCTCTTTTCTCTAAATATTCACATTTGCTGCTGTACATCACACGAGGCACAGTGAGATGAATAAGATGAGGTTTCACTGTACCCAACGAGTTACTCCAGCAGTAAAACCCAGAGCCAGCTTCTCTATGACACAGACTCTTCTGATTCATGACAATTTCATCTTCATGGAACCAGTCACAATCCCACCACTTCCTTAAGTTGCAAAATCCAATGGCTTTATCACAATTTAGTTATGAACCTTGCTTATCATTCTCGGATACCTGTATCTCCATGTGTGCTATTGCCTCTAGGATGGTATTTTCAGAGTTGGCAACATGGAGAATATTGTCAGGGTTTCCCATTGAGCCCTCTGTTCAGATTTTTGGGTCCCGCACACATGCGATTCTGAGTAAGGGGAAGAGTGAATAGTCAAGGGCAGGAAGATTCCTGCAGATTCTAAGAATCAGAGCCCAAGAGAGTGAACACCAACTGTCAGAGCACTAAGTGCAAACCGTGTCTTCCAGAGTGTAAAGATTTGGTGTCTAGATATTGAAAAGGGCTTAAGTTAGGAGCACTGTGGTCATCAACAGTGAAGCCAAGCCATGAAGGCGTGTATGTTAGACTATGGTATTGATATTTAAAAAAATACCATCACCTTTAAACACTGGTATTTGATTTTTGTCAAAACCATTTCAGGATTTTATTAAATGTAACTCTGTTTCTTCCATATCACTTAAAGTGAAATGGAGACCAGACAGTGGAAGAGGGAATTAAAATTTTGTTTTCCATGCTTTTGTAATTTAGTTTCTTAGATTTGCCAAGAAGGTCAGTCCTCATTAGCACTGTGTTTAGGTAATTTGAGACAGTTCAACTGTTGTAGTTGTCAACAACCAGGCTGTCCTATTTCCTTAGCTAATGAGGTGACTCCCCTTGTAACATAGGTAACCAGGACAACAAATGTTCCTCTGACCATCTCACTCTGACTCTTGGCACCGAGTGATAAATATAGTCATTCTCAGAATAAAGGAAGAATTAGTCACCCAAACCAGAATTTCCTCTCTTACTTAGGCATTTCAAAAAAAAACTGTGGCAGCTTGGCTTTTTTTTTTCTGAAGTATTCACATAATTACCTCAATTCTTCACGTGATGAGTGTGAAATATTACCTTGTAATTCTTACATTAACTTGTCTTATTGCTGAACTAACATTCAAATACTTCTTAAAGTGTAAGGTAGATGGTGTGGCATTAGCAGGTTAAATTAAAATGCAATTAAAAAAGTAATAAGTCTTATTCCGTCAGGACCAGTGTAATAGAGATGGTACCATATGAAATCATTAATTTTTCAGGGGAATTAAAAAGAGAAAGTCTCCTACTTCTCTAGCAATCCTACCGTATTAGTCTTTACCACATTGCTAAACATTGCTCTAGCTTTCCACTTTAATAGTGGCAAACTCTGAGGTCTGACATGAAATAGGCTATTTCATCTGAGATGGTTTAAGCTGGCCCAAGGAGTGACAGGAGAATACAGCAAGCAGTCAGTGCTAATGACAGCATACCATTTTTTATAGACTAAAGGTCGAGCAATGAATTTCAATTATAGAGTGTCAGGATGCCCAAATGCAGGTACCTGATAACAAGTCAGGAGCTCACAGTTCCTGTAAGGCTTCTGTAGAATTTCAATAAAGCTCTTAGCCCTTAGCACAGCCTTTTTATGCTTTTTTTTTTTCCTTGCCAGAAGCCAAGAGATGTAATCTTTTCTGAGCAACTCCATCTATAGCACCCTTCAGCCATCATGTTGAAATAGCTAAATGAAGCATGCCTTTCTAACATATGGGCTTCCCCTGTGGCTTATCTTCCAATGCATTTGGGAGTGACATAGAGAGTAGGCAGAGATTTTCATCTGCACCATTTAAATGGAGTTTTCCCCAAAAAATGTATTGTTAGTTCAGCCATAGCAAAGACTCCACCATGACCTGATAAGGTCATTTCCCTGCCAAATGTTGGAACAGGTTAGAGGAAAGCAATAATTGTAAAGGACCACACTACTCACTTCAAATAGAATGTGAAGATTTTTTTGCTCCCAAAGTAGCAAAGTCACTGAATCTATTACGTTCCCTTCCAGTAATGTTTGGGGAAAAGATTTGGAAGACAAAGTGAGAGCCCTCAATATCCCATCATTTGATGTCAGAATAAATGATGAATGGGTTGAGTCTGCCATCTATTTCATTCATTTATTTATTTTTCTTATAACATTCCTAAAATACAACTTTTGATGTTCCTCCTTAAACTTTCCATGCAGTGTTTCTTAATTATTTTGTTCTCAGCTCCTTTCAGACACGAGGGCTGAAAGACTTGGATTCCTTCTTGACTCACCTTTTTGTTTTGGGGTCCACAGACTGCCCAGCAGGAAATCCTGCAGACTCTGTCTTCAGGAATTAAACAGCAACAAATAGTTCATCCCACTTTCACTCACAGTATAGCAGTGCTCACACTGCACTGAGATATGCAGGTTTCAGCCACTAGCCACCACACAAGTCTCTCTTCTTCTATGTTTGCCCTTGCTACCACTGAGTCTTTTCAATTTATCACTAGATGATTCATTTAATAACTAACAAAATCTTATTGTTTCTTTGATAAAATTTTTACATCTTTGGACTCCAGTTATGATAAAAGCCAAATTCTTTATAATGGCCCTACATAATCCCATCTGTCCTATTACAACTCTGACCTCATCTCTCATCTTAACCTGCCACTTACTCTGCTCCAGATGCTAACATCTGGACAGCTTCTTCAGGTCTCTAAAAAGATTATTTCATCCACTAGATACTCTCATCACATTGAAGCCTCTTACTTCCTTCATGTAGTGCCCCAAACTCAAATGTCACCTCCTTTTTCATGAAACCTTCTGCCTATCCTATTAAAAATGGCAGCCAAACTCCATCCTCAGCCCCATCATGACCAAAGACTATATTTTCCCCTAAAGTACTTATCATATGATAACATACTCTGTATCTTTGTGTGTTTATTTCCACATCAGTTATTTTTCATAAAACAGAGAATATGGTGTTGTATCTAGTGATGTGCTGAATCCCAATTACGATGGCTGTTATGAGGTTCTCACTTGCATATTTTTCAATACTGAAATCCACACTATTGTCCATTTCTGCCCATTTAAACATCTCAAAACAGGTCTATTTCTCCACACAGCTAAATTTAACAAAGTAATTACAATGACTTCATACACTATTGCATGTAATATGAATTAAGTCAGATTGCTTTCCTAAGATAAGCTGCACTGAAGAATTAAAACCTTAACGAGTGGTTAAATGGAGAGAAAAGGGAGAAAAGTTGATTTTAGAAAAAAGTCACTGTGAGGGAAATATGATTTTATGATTGATGAAATAGTATCTTTACTAGGTCCTACGTTTGGGGCATAAGGTTGCTCATAGTGAAAAAGCAAGCCCAACTGGAAGTTTCAAAAATGTTCATATCTCACCTCCCATTCTTGCCAATATATTACATTCCAGGGTGGTGATAGTAAGATGGCAGGGATGATCAAGTTACATGCCACTCATAAAGATCTAAAGAATTCAGGCTAGGGATATATAGCTCAGTGGTAAGGGCATTAACATATACACAACTCCCTGGGATGAAAACTCAGTACCACCAAAAGAAAGAAAAAAAAAACCTAAAGAATTCAATATTGATTACCTTGTGACCTCTTCATTCAGTTTTTATAGTCTGATTCTTGCCAATATCTTAACCAAAGAGTTATCCTTGACACAGTGTCAGATATGGTATCTTTGCCAGAGAAAATTAAAGTGTCTTCAGGAATTCTGGATGCCATTGATTTGGTGAATGTGTTTATTTTTAATACCTGTAAGGAAAAGAGAATCAGAAATAACTTTCCTTCAAGTAACAAAATCTCCCACTCAAAATCCTAATTATAGTCCAAAGAGATCTGGGCTTCTGAACATCTCAGAGAACGTCACATTTATCTGTTTCATTGCTGGTGGGGCAGGATGAGCAGGAGGTTCTAGACTGTACTAGAGGGAATGGGAGATAAACTGTATTAATGTTTAGATCTCTGACCTTACTGTTTTAGTAATGTTTTGGGATTTATAATATCTAAGATGTGCTGACACATCCCCTCTTTTGCATCAACAAAAGAATGATTGCTTCATCTCACCTTTCCCTTGACAAAGAAGGATGCTCCTAGCGGAACTCTGGAGCTCTGGAGGCAAAAATTTCCAAACCTAGCACTGCTGCTCTGATGTATATTCTGGGTAGCAGAGAAGGCTGTCTGTTCTGAATGGGACCCAGAGCAGGAAAATGCTCTGGGCAGGTTCAGAATGTCTATTTAGAAGCTCTATCTCTTGGATCATATGTCCATTAGAGCCTTTTGGGCTGGCCATGTCAGTGGTAATAAAGATGCAAGTGGAGTTTATAGCAAGCTCCACTAGAAAAAAAAATCACAAGGTTGGACCTTGGGGTTTAGAGCAAGGCTGAGATATATGTGAGAGTAGTTGTATGCCCACTAGAAATAACAATTAGAGAACTGCTAGACCAGGCAGAAGTGAAATAGTTGACCATGGATGACAAGCTTCCATGTATTCAGTGTTGTCCATTGTGAGGAGCTATACTGTGAAGATGAAAAGGACCAGCAGCAGTTAATTACAAAGTAGACAAGCTACATTAAAAAAGAAAGAATAATTGAGCTTCATAAATACCAATGTTGAGCCAGTGTCCCTTCCTTAGCTCATATCTATGGCCCAAATAATGATGTCTTAGTCTATTTTCTGTTGCTATGATAGATTGCATGGGACTAGATAACTTATAAAGGAAAGAAGTTCATTTAACTTACAACTCAGGACTCTAGAAATCCAAGATGAAGCAGCCACATCACCAGGGGTCTTGTGCTGCCTCATAACATGGTGTAAAGCAGAAGGTCTGTGGAAGAGAAAAAAAAAAAACCTAACCTTATGACAATCTGCTCTTGCAGTAACTAATCCAGCTCCTTAAGAACTCCATTCATCCTTCTTAATCACTATGCCATATCTTAAACCACCACTTCTCAACACTGTTACATGGGACTCAGATTTCAATAAGTTTCACGGGGGCCAAACTATATTCAAATCACAACTGTGGATCAGGATGTCATGTATGTTCAACTGAAGAAAGAAAAAAAAACGAGTTTGATTTACCAATGGATGAGCTCAGCTTGTGGCTGCAAACCAAAAAGAGATGATAGACATATTGTAGTTAACTCAATGGGGGTCTTGACAAATACTGATAATATAGTACTTTCTCAATGAGAGGAGCTTTTAAGAAGTTATACAAATCATGGAGAAAATAAAGTGGCTTTAGTTGAGAATATATATGGATTCATGGGCAGAGACAAGTTAGTGACTGAATGCTGAGGGATCTAGAAGGAAAATATGTTTTTTTTTCAATATTTAGCACTTCAAGTGATAACGGTTTTAATGAGGATTTAATTCATGAAAACTTTTGTGAAAAAAATATGTAACAGTACATAAGTACATAAATGAAAAATTTCAAAGCTGGACATTCCAAAGAATTTGAAATTTTTGTTCTAGAACTTGTTACTTAATTTTGTGGATGGCCAAATACAAATGATATCCATTATATATAGCTCTGACACTGTGCAGAAATAATAATTTGGGAATATTTCACCAACGGTAATTATTAACTAGTAGCTCTTGTCTTTCCCCCAGTTTCTGCCTGAGTTGGTTATTCATATTTGCCTTTGTAATTTGTCTTGCTTTATGTCCTCTGGAAACTGATATTTTTGTACTTTCATTTCCATAATTTCAATCTAGCTGGCACGTTCCCCAAAATTCATGTTTATAAATTTTGTGTGCAGATCTATTTTGGACTCCCTGAGTGTTCACTATTAAATAATTTCAAAGAGACCATAGGTAACTCTATTTTTTCCTTCATATTGTTTATTTTTAATGTTCTCAGAAAAAGTGCTCCTTAAGCTTAAATATTTTCAATGAATAATATTGGTCATAAAAACATTTGAATATTTGTTAATGTCAAATAATTCAAATGTGTCATTCTAGGAGGCTATATCCTTTTAAAGAAGAATGGCAGTGTTGGATAAGAGTTATGGTATAAAAGACCTGATATTGCTTCCAGAATTTTGACAAATAAACCAGTAGGTACAATTGGCATAGCCAGCACCATCAATATCTTGGATTTGAAGAATTTAATTTTGTTTTACCCATATATTGTCAAGAATATTATGTAATAGCAAGAGTGATTTCCCATATATTCCAAGCATATTTCCATGTATAAAGCAATGTATGAGCTTTCTCATTAAGAATAGGCAGGGAAATGGCAAAGATTTTTTTTCATATCAGTGAAGGCTTTATTCTCTAGAATTTATTCTCTTAATGTTTTCTTTTCTCCATCACACTCCAGTGACCCTATAAAAGTAAATACTTTATACGTTGTCTTGGTTCTGCTGTTTTTTTTTTTTGGGGGGGGGTTGTTGTTGTTGTTTTAGCCATAAGAACAAAAGACCTTTCCTATCCTTCTACATCTTAGCTTGAAAAATATTTTTTAAATAGAATTTAAAAGATAAAGGCATTTAAAAATAACAGAAAAAATTGAGCTGACAAGTCTGTGTACTCTTTATTGCTTTTTCTGTTTTGGTTTTGTTTTCTTGGGTGAATGCTACTCTTGCACTTTTCTTATGTTTTCATAGTTAGAATTGTAAACTGGAATCAATTTCTAAATTAAAAAGGATTAATAGTGTCAAAATATTTTTGTTAAAATAAGGTTAAGTGCTAACAAGGTTTATGAGTATTTATAACATACAAAAGCATATTTTATGACTATATTTAAAGACTCAATCTAATAAAATTACTGATTTCCAAATCAGCAAGCTAAATTTAAATAAGAGATATTGGCTATTACAAATAAACCCTATTAGCTAAATCAACACAATTTATTCACTTCAAAATGTCTATTACCAGTTTTGTGTTCACTTTTGGATGAGATAAGTTAGACAGATTGGGATATTGGGTTAGAAGAAAAATAATGAGGGTAACTGAGAGACTAGACAGTCTTCTGAATTATATACTTAACCAGTAGCTCTTGTATTACCCCAATTTCTGCCCAGTCATAGAATCCAAGAGAATTTGACTGTATTTTCTATTAGGCAGTAGAGTATATTATGGAATTAAAATTATTTCTGGGGACTACAGGTTTAAAGTTGGGTCTTAGTAGCAGATCCTGAAAATACCTCTTGAATCTTCTCAAAATCATGCCTGAGAAAATTCAATGCATTGTGGACCATAAAATTACATACTAAAATTTAAAACTGCCTGTTTCCAAGTCTGAGATGATTTTTTAACTCACTATAAGGAAAAGAAAGATTAAGCAAAAACTGGAAGTTATCAATAGCAAAGACATTCTCTCTACTTAGATAACTCAATATTCAACCAAAATTAGGAGAGAAATAAAAAATATCTTGGTGAGGCTACTGGTTACTTATTACCTAAATATATGTAATCATTATACTTGTGGGGTGAGGTGAATATGGAAACTATTAAAAATCTATTACTCTTAGTTCTCCAGTAATTTGAATTCTACAAAATTCAAGTGTTATTCAGATAATAGGGCTGAGGTTTTCTCCCCAATTCCCAAAATCAAGCAAAAAAAAGATGATAATCAAGATTTTTTTGCAAATTGTTAAAAAATATGAATCTATATATGCCTTAGCATTCAACAGGTATTAACAAAATGACAAAACCCAACAAGCAATACCTAAAAAATAAAGGAAAAGGAGATTGATACTCAGAAAAAAACTTTTATGAGAGAGAGATGAACCCAGGAACCAAAGAATGTTATAAAAATAGGTCTGTCACATTAAAAAGAATATGAAAAGAGAATTTTGTGATAATTTCATGCAAAATCATAAAAAAATAATGGCCAGAAGCAAAGATGGCATGATGTTCTGGAACAAGGCAAAGGAGAATTAATGATGCTACTTATTTCTCACCTTTTCCTGTAATATCATGAAAGGCAACTGAACAAGCACACAGCTCCACCAACATTGGAAGTTGGGATTATCAGCAGTCACTAGAAGGATTTTCTATGAAGCAAACTGTTAAGGTTCAATAAGGGACCCTGGGAGAAGGGACCCTAAGAGATTTGTATTATCTCTACTGTGGACCTGAACCTAGAGACTTAATTAAAGTTCTAATTGGGAACTATGACCCAATTTGCAGAACTTGCTGTCCTGGATAAACAATCCATTTAATACACATATCCCTGTTGTTTTCTGAAATGTGAAAGTCAAGGTAGCATAAATCTGAAACAGGAATTGCCTGAGAATGGACACCCTGGTGATTGTAGGTGTTTGAACACTGGGCAATAAAAACATGCCAAGGGAACTATATTGCTCCCCTTGTACATTTCATGAATCATGCAGAGGCAAGAGAAGATGTTTCCTTGATTCAGGAATGCCACATTTTTAAGAAGAAAATTAGAACATAGATTAGGTTTTATGTACGTGGAAACAGAGAAAGTTTATACCAGGGACCTGGAGTAGCCTGAGAGAAAGCCAAGATACTCCACACTTTTTGCTTAAGCACCTCAACAGAGAATGGTCTATCTAATTTAAGGAAAAGGAACAAGGAAGGAGAAGGCAAAAGGTGAGGAATAGCCTGAAAATTTATAACAAGCACCCGCAATATCAATGAAAGAAGGCTTTGAGTTTACGAAAGGCACACTTCTTAAGAAAATTTATCATACAAACAGGAATAAGTGGTGGAGAGTAAATTATTACCATAAAGCATGAAAATAATATTCTAATACTGAAATATTATTGTGTACTAGGGACTGTTGGAGCATAAATGCCTTGACTTTATCTGGA
This sequence comes from Marmota marmota marmota, assembly GCF_001458135.2. Lineage (NCBI taxonomy): Eukaryota > Metazoa > Chordata > Mammalia > Rodentia > Sciuridae > Marmota > Marmota marmota. The sequence goes on from NW_026000221.1 coordinate 15,133,880, forward strand.
AAGAGCACTGAAACCAATTAAATATAAGTTCCCTCTAAATAATTTATTTTCAGTACAAACCCATATTAAACCAATTCACAGGCACACCATTTTATTAAAATACTGCCACATGAAATTGGATCTATGGAAGGTAAAAATTCATATGCTGGTACTCATTCAACACATATCTATTGATTATTTTACTCTAGGTAGACTGATTAAATAGGTTACAGCACCTATGAGAAACATTATGGCATTGCTTTAAAACTTGGAAGGTGAAAATCACTCTGTTCTGTGATCTGCTCCCCCATTGTGACCTCAAAAAAATTTTTAATCATTTTATACCTTAGTTCCATATTCTTAAAATAGAAGATAAGTGTTATTAATAGTGTTTATTTATATAACATTTATTTGTATATCTGTATTAGTACATATCTACATGTTTATTATTATCCACATATGTAATTACATGGCTATATAAATAATTGTCAGATATGTAGAATTATAAAATCACCTGTAGAATGGGGAAAATTCTATAGATATGTGTATCAATTATATATTTGTATAGAATGCACTCTATTTTTATGCATATGCATATTTATATGCTTTGTGTATATTACATATATAAGTTATATGTATATGACTATATATATATATATATATATATATATATATATATACACACATATATATATAATTGTACTCAGTGCTATTGAAGTATATAAAAATCATCAGCATCATTAAAAATTCTACTAGCTTGTAGGATGCATAGGTATTTTTTAGTTTTAATATTTAATTTGAACATACTTAAAACAAAAAAACCCTACATATTAATGGAGTAGCACATTATATTTTAGTGCACATATACATTGCAAAATATTTGTTTCTTATTTGTTCTAATTAGTTATACATGATAGTAGAATGCATTTTGACACATCATACATAAATGGAGTATAACTTCTCATTCTTCTGGTTGTACATGTAGAATCACACCATCATGTAATCATATATGTACACGGGGTATTTTAAATTACATATTTTTAGTGTGAAAACAAAATTTTAATTGGTTTGAATTTTCATAGGATATCAGAGCATATCACTTTGTTGTTGAAGTCTGAGATGATTTTACAGAAAGGGAAATGTTTTGGTTGGTGGTGTTTTTAAGATATCTTTCTAAGAGAAGGAGGATTAGGAATATTTTTAAGGACAGAAGGATATGTAATAAGGAATGGTGATAAGCTCAATAGGATATGACTTCCAGGACATAAACAGGAGACTTAAGATCTTTGATGGGATTTTAGTGACAAAATGTAAATGGTATTGCCTTCCTTTTGAAATAGTTTGCGATTTCTTAATTCAAATCTACATAGTGCTTAGAGGATTTAATGAGTTAAGTATCAGCTCTTCATGGTTTATCATATTGTCAAATTGATTTGACATTAGTGTTATTACCTGTAAATAAATTCTTGTTAAGTTTAAAAAGAAAAGCTTAACATTTCTGTTTTTTCTTAAAACTGACATTTTATGTTTGCTGAGTTAAATTCTCTGATTTTTCCAAGTCAAATCTCTCTCATAGTTTATTGGAATAATCCAAATTAAATATTATTGGATAAGGATTCTTAAACATCAAATACTTTTAACTAATTCAGTACAACTAAAATACTTTCTGCACCACTGAGGAAGCTACTGCTTAAGTATGGTTGCATTTGATATCTAAGTATCTTTGTAGAAATAAACTTCTATGGTACTATGTAGTTTTAACAATGATTGTAAGACTTAATTGATCAAGTTTCAGTCCTTAGTAATATACCATATTGTAAAGTTGATTTGACACCAGTTTTCTTCGCTGAAGAAAATAAAACCATGCCAAGTTTTAAAAGATACACTTAATGATTCTGCTTATTTTCAACCTTTTGACTTAGCAAACTTCTGACTTATTAATTTAACAGTCTTCTTCACTATATACAAGCATGAATGGATGATAGATGGGGAATCTAGGGCCCTCAAGAAAGAAGTAATTCCATCACAAATATCTACAGTAAAAGATACAGGGATGGGACAAATTTAAATTGATAATTTTTCAATGCAAAAACCTTTACCATCTTCTCTGGAACTTATTAAACTAATGGACTTGGACTTCTTGTTTTCTGTATTGCAGTATATTTTAATCCACTAACAGATTTTCACATTTAATAATTTGATTTTCTTCCTTAGTTCATGTTCTCACAGCAAAATCTTAATAGTGGGTTATCCACTTGGATCCTTGCTTAAAAATAATGGTAGATCTTCCAAGCTCTGGAGTTATCATAGAAGGCTATTGTAGCTCTTTGTTCTGAGGAAACTGTCAACAGCCAGAAATGTCTACTTCTTTTTCTAGGAGAACAGGGCAGATATGATAAATGTGAAATGATGAAAGGCTGTGTTCAGAACACAAACAAAAATAAACTTGGGGGTGTGCCTTAGGATTAACTACTTTTCATTCATTTCCCAAGATGACAAAAAGTTGACTTGAATCTACCATTTTTCTTACTTCCTCTCAGGGCATTTTCTTCACTTCTTTTTACTTCTTCTTGAATTCATCAGACATTTGTACATTCCTGTCAAATATCAGAACTATATTGTATGTAGGGAGTGATGATAACTATAGTATCTATAATGGACTTGGGTGAGCACAGGTATACCAATCCCTTTCTTTGTAATCATGATAAATTCAATAGTGGAGTAACTTTCACCTTCTTACTTTGCAAATATGCCAACTTTCTCAGCATCACATATCTTAACCTTCCTCTTGAGGCACTGCTACTACATCTTCCACTAAATTTATTTCTCAAAATCTGTATATTTTGCCTAATTTTCTAACTATGCTTCTTTACCACTTATTCTAAAAACAATAAAGTTTTTTATCCTATGACCATCAAGTAAGGAAGTTGGTTTTTATAATATAGTGTTCCATTCCACTTGAGTTTTAATGTTTCAGCATTAAGAGGTTGCAATACACTGAGTTAATATATGTCTAAAAGTGAAGCAGAATAGGGCCACAGGCTATGGAAAACCAGGATAATTTTATTATAAACTATATGTGTGTCCTTCGATAGATCATGGCATTTTCTTTATGTGTATTTCGGGGGTATTCAATGATTTTCCTCTCTGCCATGAGCATTTATTGGAAAAAGCTCCACATGTTATTAAAAAACATGACTCCATATTGAATCTTCAGTATTAACATGGAGATTGTTAGTGCTTAGATGCTTAAAATCATTATGTCAAATTAGAGAGTAAAAGCAATTAAAAATATAAAATGCTGTATAATACACATATAATGGATTATTATTACTTTTTATCTAGAGGTTATGCACTTGATTGTGTTTGGAATAACTGGAAAATTGGCTCCAAGAACCATCCTTTTCAGGGAGATATTAACTCAGTTCAAGGGTAAGAGTGACATTATGCAATGAGAACTGAAACCCTGGGTTCTGATATTCATGCATAGAGGTTCCCACACTTGCCAGGGGCATGGCACCTTCATGCATCAAAATAATGGAACAATGGTGACAATAATGAAGATGAATTGTGTGATTTCAGGCATTGATAGACTTGTATATTCAACTATAAAAGTGTAGGTGATCCAAAGTATAGACAAAGGTGCTTGAATATTGCTTAATAATTATACATCCAATTATATGGGAAACAACTGCGAATTCAGTTATATGAAATTTTATCAAATGTTTTCCAAATGAATTGCAGGTATCACTCTTACTTCACATGGGCTCAGAAATTAACTATGCACAACAAATTGATCTTTGCATCTCATTGATGATTTCGTTTTTCTGGGCTCTATGAAAACTAAATTTGGTCATGAGAACCCTGAAATAACAAATTAATTTTCATCATCAAATACATGAAGCTTGAAAGAATAATTGTATCAACTCCTAGTTGCTTAAAGAGAAATCTGACGTTCAAATATTCGTTGCAAAGATACTCTTTGGACATGGTACAGTAAGGCATGCTGGTAATCTGAGAGGTTTGGAAGGCTGAGGCAGGAGGACCACAAGTTCAAAGCCAGTCTAAGGAACTTAGGGAGGCCCTTAGCAACATAGTGAAGAAATAAAAAATAAAAGTTCTGGGTATGTGGCTCAGTGGTTGAGTGTCCTTGGGTTCAATCTCTGGTACCTACCAACCAACCAACCAACCAACCAACTAACCAACAATTAAATAAATAAATAAATAGTTTTAGGATCTATGTGATTTATGTAGGGAGAATCTAAATTTCTTCAACAGAGCTTACAACATTCTTCATGTGTTGATTTCAGCTTGACTCTCCAGATATATTAAACACTCTGAGACTGTGAAAATTTCACACATCCACATATTTCACTTGTATATCACTAGTAACTGGAAGAATTTTTGGCACTCAGTACACGCTCATTACATAATGGCTGAATAAATGAAGTCTTCAACCCCTTCCTTGTTCCCAATATTTGGAGTGCTTACTGCTCCTCACCCAATTGCTGCAATACATCTGAAAGATTTGGCTCAAATTCTTCTGTAATGTTAACATTCCCTCATTCCTTCAAGACATGCCTGTGCCCTAAGTACTGGCGCTCAAAGTGCTGATTCAGTAGCTGGGTCTATCAAGGAATAATGTCCTACAGTCAGAAGATATTCTCTCTTGTAATAGCTATTCAAGCTTCTAAACAATTAACAAAGAACAGATATATTATGTATTCATTCACCTTTTGAAAATACTGTATCCTGATTCTCTAAAATTAAAAAAATAAGAAAAGTACAAAATCACAATACAAAAATAAGCTATATCCCATCATCCCCAGTGGATGACCATCACAATGGAAATATATTCTTTTCATTTCTTTTTCTTTAATATATGTGTGTGAGATGGTACTTGAAGAAGGCTAAATAAAAATGAAGGAGAAATTATTTTTCAAGTTTTTAATATAATTGTTGATTCATTTAAGAATATATCATGCACATTTTCTATGCCATTATACTATTAGGAAAATTTTTTAATGTTCCCACACACTTACATAGTGTGCATATGCAAGCATCATTATATGCAAATACTTGCATTTTATCACATTTGAGATATTTGTACATTTTCACTAATACACAAAGTCACTGGAAACACTTCAATTATTGTATAACAGGATTTATTGAAGTATGGAAGTCAAGTGAGCAATATACCATGATTTCCAACAGGAGATATAATTGGAAGCTAATTAGATAGAGAAAGTAAACAAAATCCATTGCTCCTTTGATTTTCCTTAGCACATCCTACAAATCACTCAGATCCACTATACACCTCTTCATTAGCAAGCACTGTCACCAGCTTATTCTAAGTCATCTTTTTTTTTTAGTATCTGGTCCACTCTACCAACCTCCAAACTAGCTTTCCTGATTCCATATTCTGAACACTTTTCTACACAAAGCCATAACAAACTTTAAAAACTCTCTCTCTCTCTTTTTTATTCTAGTTACATCAAACATTGGGTAAATATCTCTATCTTCTGTGCATTAAATACTTTTAGGACAAAGATTGTGCTCCTCCTTATATCTTTGGAGATTTGGTGAGATCTGGTCCTTCTCATCGCTCTGGCTTCATGGGACATCCATCACCTCTGGCTTTTTCAACTTTCGTTGCATTAACCTTTCAAGATTCTTTTAATTCTTTGCTCCAAATGCTATACTTCTCTGTGTGTCTGTAATTTTATGTTTGCTTAACTTCTGTCTCCTTTCCCTCCGCTACCCAGCTCTTTTGTCTACTTTGGTGGTATTACCTTTCATAACTCACTTTAAAAGTCTATTCCTAGGGCTGAGGCTGGGGCTTGGAGGTAGAGTGCTCAACTGGTACCCATGAGGCACTGGGTTCAATCCTCAACACCATATAAAATTTAAATGAAGGTATTGTGTCCACCTAACACCTACAACTATATATATATATATATATATATATATATATAT
>NW_026000221.1:15140774-15164356 GCF_001458135.2 Marmota marmota marmota
TATATATATATATATATATATATATATATATATATATATATATATATATATATATATATATATATATATATATATTCTGTTTCTAGTTGGATGTGGTGGTGCATGCCTTATCCCGGGCAACTTCTAAGGCTGGGGCAGGCAAATCACAAGTTCAAAGCCAGCCTTGACAAGTTAGTGAGTCCCTAAGCAACTTAGTTGAGATCCTGTCTCAAAAGTAAAATAAAAAAAGAACTGGGAGGATGGTCAGTGGTTAAGCACCCCTTAGGTCAATCCCCAACACTAAAAGAAGAAAAATGTGTGTGTGTGTGTGTGTGTATGTGTGTGTGTGTGAGAGAGAGAGAGAGAGAGAGAGAGAGGCACACGGAGGAAGAAAGAGAGAGAAAAGTCTGTTCCAGAAAAAGTATTTCTTCATATTTAAACCAGAAGAGATCCCCAATATACTCATGTTTTAGTACTAGGAATCGAACCCCAATATATTAATATATGTAACTCCCAATATGTCTTTTGATGGAATTATTCTTTGTTATTTTGCATTATCATTTTTATGCATGATATTAACAATTACAAACTATCTTCTTATTGAAAATACAAATTCTGATATTAAGGATTTTGTCAACTTTTAGAGCATTACTGTTTCCATAGATGTTACGTCAAACATTGGGTAAGTATATAGGGAGTTATGTCTGATAAATGTTTATTCTCTTAATATTTTTTAGGATTTTAAGTGAAATTACTTTATTTCAACATTATTCCCTCTAGACCAATTAATAGAATAGATAAATGATAGATTATTTTCCAGAGAGACAAAATTGATAGCCTGGAAGATATATCATACATAATTATTTAATAAATATTATTAATTATAAGTAATTGGATTCAAGCAATTTCAGAGTCTGAAGAGTCTAAGGATTTCCTGTAATTTGGAGACCCAGCAATCTGATGTAACAGCTTCAGTCTGAGTTTAAAGACCTGAGAACCAGACGTGCAATGGTGTGAGTTCCACACTGAGGCTATCTACTTAAACTGACGTGTAAAATTGACTGTTACTGGTAGGCAGATAGAAATTTCCTATGAAGTATGGGTACATGGGAAGGGATATAGAAAATTTTATTGAGAAGGTTGAGTGAAAAGACAAAATGACCCTACCTTACTTAGATGGACAGTTGGTTCTAGTGAGAAAAAGCCCCGAGCCTGGAATGAAAAGTTGTAGCTGCAGATTTGCCTGTCATGTGATGTTTGATCTTGAGTGTGACACCATCTGGTTGGGAATGTTTGCCCTGAGTAAAAGAAGGGGAAGAAACTAACATTTACCAATAATTCCCTGTATGTTATGAAATTTCCAAAGTGGTCTACATATGCTAGAACATTTTATTTAAAATTATCCTTGCAACACCCTGAAGCATAACATTCCTATCTCTTTATACATAAGAATATACAATTCAGTAGGGTTCACTATTCATTTCAAGACCATATAGCACCTCACTCATAAAACTGTTTCAAAACTACAGGTAGCTGACCTCAAAGCAACTGTTGGTTCTCAATGTTAACTGTTTTGCATGTATTTAGAACCAATAGCATCTTTCTCACACAGCTGTGAGATTTAAATGTGATGGCATGTTGTGGCCACAGCTAACAGCATTTGGTTGTTAGTAGATAATTAGTTCATATTTAATGAGTAAAAATGAACGCATATTCTAAAGAATTATTTGTGCACATGAGTGGCAATTCCATATACAGGCTCCTCCCATCAAAGCCTTCTACAAGGACAGATCAGTTTCTTCTCCCTATAATGCTCATAAAAACTAATTTACATCTTCCTATAAGAACACTTGGCTAGAAGTCTGAATCGCTGAATACATATGGGGTAATTGTGACCAAAAAAAAAAAAAAGGACTTGCATATCTAAGACATTGTTTCACCCAACTAGTAATTAAGATCTACTAGCTGTTGAGAAGCAGTAACCTTGAAATACATTTTTGGCTCTGTGAATCACAACAGCAACATTTTATGATTGTTCATAAAAACATGCATGGGCTTAGAAGTTCCGGTTATTAAATGAATAAATAATGTGGCAAGTGCACAGAAAAAAAATAACAATTTGAATAATAAACAAGAGTTGTTTGGGTATTCCAATGATTTATTTATAGTGGTAACAGTTCAAATTAGATGCTGGGATATGCATAATCATTGTACAAACTCTAGTTGAGTATTTTAACTCTATGGCCTTAATATACTATACATTTTCAATGTAAGCCAATTTGTCTAATAAAATGATGAAAAAAATCTACCAGTTCAGTGAAGCAGCTTTATAAAGACTGTAATTTAAAGACATTAGAGTATTAAGCAATCATTTCCTGCTGTTTCCTGCCTGCATGTTGAGAAGTGTACACACAAACCTAAGAATTCTGATGCATCATAACAGTTCCAAAAACTTTAAAATCAAACGGAAGCTTCTTTCATCCAAATAGAACACTCCCCAGGTACAAAAGTCAGAACAATACAAATGTCTAATTTGCATCTCTCATAATCAGACATGCCTTCAAAAGTGCCATTAACCTGACATTGAATTCAATCTGAATGGTTATGGGTTTGTTAATATGGTGAGGTTGAGTTTTCCCTCTTTTTTTCAAAATTTTCTTTTGTTAGTATGGAAAAAAAATAAAACTTTATCTCTATTGTTTCACACTTTTTCCAATTCCAATTTACACCTGAACCCAAGAAGTATTATACTTGGGCTTCTGAAATAAGTTTATTTTGTGTGAATGCATGTTAAATTGCCATGACTATAACAAACTCCTGATATAATTAAATTATATGGAGAAAAGGGTTACTGGGGCTCTTGTTTTTGAGGTCTCTGTCCATGACTGGTTTACCCTGTTGATTTGGGCTCCTGATAGCACATTATGGTGTCTATGTGTGGTAGAGCAAAACACTACCCTCACATCCAGGAACTGCAAGACAATACCACAGTCCACATCAGGGGCATGTCCTTAATGACCTAAAGACCTCCCAGTAGGCCCCACCCTTAAAGGATCTATGACCTCCCAACAGTACCACATGCTAGAAACCAAATTCTCAACACACTGATTTTGGAGGACGTTTAGGATCCAGTAGCAGAATATGTTAGGCCGTGAAAGGAAATAACTTTGTCTTGGGAAGATTGTTTGCATAAAGAGAGGACATTTTCCTGAGTATACCTCATAATAGAAAAGAATTTGTATAACCTCACTAAAAGGTTTTAAAGAAATCAAAGGGAAAAAATTAGCAGTAAGTGAAAATAAGTATTTGTTCTCTGAGCCAGAAATGACTGATATCTGCATTAGGCTTAATACCTTGAGATATGAGAACAATTTCACCTCTAAGCAAAATAAATTAATTAATTTAATTAAATGTTGGTTTTCTTTGTTTTCATGATCTTTTCTCTAAAACACTGAGTAAAGAGTGTGGATAAAACAACCAAAATAAAATTGAGAGCATAAAATCCTGAAGACTCAAGCATGGATAGAATGCAATTGTGTTTATTAAATTTCTCACACATAATTATGTTACACAACAGCTTAAGAAACAGCTGAATGTCCACATGTAATTATTTTAACTCAAAATCTGGAGATAGAAATAAGATGGAGAAGCATGGAAGTAAGATAATACGGCTCTGATCATCAAAGACAGCTCTCTAATTGAGTAGAGAGAGACACACACAGTGACATTTGTAGCAATTTTCTTCAATATAATTCAATTAGAAATGTTGTTGAGTGCTATGTTTATCCTGGGAATATATATGTTTGTCAAAGGTAATGCACCTTCCCTCAGGATACTTGCAAAGTAATGTACAATTTCAGATGGCTGGGGGGTAATTATACACAACGTCCTCTTGGCCATTGTTCATGCTCTACAGAGTTAATCCAACAAACACTCGAAATAAGCCACACAGCAATATGAAATGCAGTTTCAAGGGACTCAGACATTTCTTTCCCTAACCATTTTCTGTGCAAATGTATCCTAAGTTGTAGCTTCCTATAAGGGTGAGTGATAATTGGAAAGAAATGACCTTTGCATACAAATACACAGTTACGAAAATGTGAACAACTTTTAAAACATTGCAAGTTCATGACATGTTTTCAAAGATGGATTTTAGAAGCATATAGTATGTAAGTGAATAAATGTAGTAGAGCGGAGGGAATCATGTGTTTATAAGGCACATAAAAATATACATATAAGTTTGAATTGATGCTATTTATTAACAAACATTCAATTCTGAAGGAAAACTAAGAACCATGAATATAATGCCCAGTGTGTGACATTCACATATTTGTTTAAAGAAATAATCCATAAATGAATGGAAAGACATTTGGATGATGGATGATGCTATTTACTCAAGATAATCAAACATTTTTGGTAAGCTAGTTTTAAGACAGGTGAACTATTGTATTAATTACCATCATCGTTGACAAAAATGTATTACCTGACTATAAACTTAGTATTTCTGAAATCATGTGTACTAGGTGAGAATGAATTAAAAAGCAACATTTCAATGAGGAAAGTAGCTGTCACAAGAGGTTAACTCTAAGATAGTTCCTACAACTGAGTAGAGATATGATAGTGGGACCCAGGAAACCTCAAATGAGAAAAAGGCCTGGACTAATGGCATCATGCCTTCTATGCCAACTTGGCTCAGAAGGTAATTTTCAACTCTGTTGTCCCTTTCTTCTCACCCACATGGGAAGGGAAGTCATCAGAACTTTTTAGCTGATGGCCTATGCTAAGGCCATTTTCCTCTAAGGGTTTGCATAAATCATACTTTCAATAGCATTCCCTGTGTCCTCAGAATCTGCTGGAGTTCAAAAATAATGTGAATGCCCAGAGCAACAGATAAACAGCTGTAAATACTAAATGTTCTGTTGAAAACATCTCTCCACATTAAAACCTAGACTCTGATCAGTAGTTAGGCAAGAAAATGAGATCTCTAATGATTTATGTATTTAGGATGCTTCAACTCTATTTCCCATAAGCATGCAATCTATCTTTGAAAGTAGAAGCAATAACATTAGGCAGTGAAAAAGAATAAAGTTGCATTACATTTAAAAAGTGGCTGCGGATAATGCACGGGAAAGAAAAGAAAATATGAGGATACTACGGCACTGGAATATAAGGAAGTTACTTGAGGGCAAGTTGCACAAATCCCACAGCAAGAGTCAGGCTGTTGTTCTTTAAATATTGTTGGACTCCCTTGGGATTCCTCTCCTAGAAAATCCATTCATTCATATTATTCTAGTTGCAAAATATAGGTAGATAAAACTCAGAACAACCTTTACATAGTAGTCCTAACTTGCTTCATTTGTCATTTGAATAAATATTTAATCATTAGATTAACCTGTGAATTAAACATAGCTCACTCTGCAGGGTATAGTAACTTCCCAACAAATCCTTCAATTGTCATTAAACAATCATTTTTTTTAATTATCATTGGACCCATACTGAGAGCAAACCATTAGGTCCGGTTAAAAACTATGGTTTAAACTGAGAGTTAAAATGAATAAGAAAACCCAATATCTTTCTTTGAAGAACTTAAAATATAGAAGTATTATTTTTATTTCTATAGGGAAGGAACTTCATTGGAATATTCCTAAAAGTTATTAAAAATCATTCTTTTGCTATCTAGAAAAAGCTTTCCATTTTCGCAGAGTAGTGCCTGAACAACTATGTAGACTACTGTCCTATTGTGTGGACACAACATCAGTATCACTTGTGGACAACTAAAATCAGTCACTCAGAGACACAATGGTGAGTTGAGTTTGTTCTCTAGCTGAAGTTCAGGCCAAAAGCAGCATTAACACTAACTAGGAAGACAGAATTTTATGTCTTATTAATTGTGGGAATAATACCCAGAGACAAGTCCCCAAATAGGTTGAGTCATGGCTGAAGTGTTGAAATAAAAGTAAACTTCATCAAGGGGATCACTCTGAAGGCTGGGGCTCTTTGCATGTGCAGATATTCCATAACTACTAGAAACCTTCATTTCTTTGTGTCATTGGTATAAACATCATTTTTTTTCCTTTTTTAAATTATAATTACTAACAAAGAAAATTGATCTTGCATACCAAAATATTGCAAGGAGATATGAGTTTTAGGAAACTGTTGTCCATTTTATATTTGTAAAAATGAAATTGGAATCATTTTGTTTTGTGCCTTGTATATAATGGCTCAAATATCATTTTTGGATGCCTTTCCTGAAGAGTCTAATGCATATTTTTCTTCATTATTAACCTTCCATTCACTTTCATTCCCCTTGTTGGGATGATTTTTTATCTTAACAGAATGTCTACAAATTGATAACTTCAAAATAGCAAGAGTGGTTCATTTGTTTACTGTCATTGTCCTTTGTTAGAATGCAAGCTTCAGGAAAGCAGAAATTTTGCATGAATAAAACTTACTTTATTCTATTCCCAGGTCTAGTACAGTGCTTGGCATATGCATATGTGCATGAGTGTGTGTGTGTGTGTGTGTGTGTGTGTGTGTGTGTGTATTATATATACATGTACTTGTTTAATTATTTGTTTAATTTGTTTAATGAATAATTGAGTAAATAAATTTTGCTTATGCAGAAATTGTCTTTTTCCTCACATACATTTTCTGGGAATTATTTATTGCATGGGCATTGAAAATCAAGTGAGTCTCAGTTTGATATCTTCTCCTTCTAAATAAAGTAATTTTCTAAAGAAAGTCCATGCCTACATAGGGCAGCAGAAGTAATATTGAGGAAAGGCACATTCTCAAAAATGTCAATATCTGCAAAAAATAACAAAAAAGTGGAAAACCAGATACCAATCTAATTTTGAACATCAAACAAAAAATATCCTGTTAGCATCCTGAATCCAATAATAAAGTAATGCGCCATGGCCAATTGAAGTTCAATTCAAGACTGTAAGAAAGATGCAATATTAGTGGAATTTATGATATAGTCATTTCAATAGGAATTAGAAATACAGTTAATAAAACTCAAAGGTCAATAGCCTGTCTCATTCTTAACTGTGGAATGTTGCAACATTTCTGTGAAAGTAAAAATAAAGATGTAATTGTTCATGATAGCCACAATGACTTATCACTTTTTAAAAAGTATTAAACAATAAAATAGAAGAGTGGTACATCTTGGAAAGCCTATCTTGCAGGTATGCCTATAACCATTTTGAAATCATGTAAATGTGTTATTGGAAAACCTATAAGGAACAAAAATTTTTAAATATCTATAAACAATAAGAAACTGCATTATTTACTATTAAATGTTAAAAATGAATGGTTTCCTTACATGCAAATAACTGGCTAAAAGTATAAGAGAATAAATAAAAACCTCATAACCCTTTGAATAGTCACTAGCTTATCAAGAATTTTCTAGGACTGGGGATATAGCTCAGTTGGTAGAGTGCTTTCCTTGCATGTACAAGGCCCTGGGTTCAATCCCTAGCACTGAATAAAGAATTTTTTTTTTCCCTAGAGATTTAATGGAACAAAGAATATAATAACTCAAATACAGACTTGCCAGGTTTTGGCTCAGTGGTAAAGCACATGCTTAGCTCATGGAAGGCACTGGGTTGGATCCTCAGCACCACATAAAACTAAATAAATAAAATAAAGTCATTATGTCCATCTACAACTAAAAATATTTTTTTAAAAAACAGACTTGTCATCTCTATAAGAGTGCTCAACTTATAAATTCTTACATTGATATGTATGTTCAGAGAGATTTTCATGAATATTATTAAAAGAAAACTATTAGACAACACAAATTTCAGACTTTTTTATTTGAGCAAAGAACACTTAAGGACCTGAACATCACCCAGAACCAGAAGGGATTCAGAGAGCTTTGCCCAGCACCATGAACAGTGAGCGCCTATAGACTGAACATTGAGGTAAAGTAAGGGGTTACTTCATTAGTTGTAGCTAGACATTTCCTTTATGTGGGTATGATCTGATGGGAAGTCCCTAACTATATGCTCAATTGATTACTTATCTATTTGTGACTGGCAAAATCTCATTTTTAAATTTTGTTTCTTCAATTCAATTATAAAAATGTTTCCAAGTTAGGTAATTGGCTAGTTGGCTCTGTGTGACTGGCTAACATTCATTTTTTTCAAGGCAGTTATCAGAAATATTTCCAAGATGATTTCATCAATGTTTATATAATAATAATTCCAGGTATTGAAACAACCCCAGGCTAAAGGCCTCATTTTGTTCATTTTTGACATAATGATATAATGATATCCTAAAAACATTTGGAGGGAAAATATGAAATAAAAATTAATGTAAGTCTAAAAATTTAATGTAAAAGGCCAAACCTATGAAACGAGAGAGAGAGAGAGAGAGAGAGAGAGAGAGAGAGAATATATAACAGGAAGGTATTGACTCTTGTAAACACTTCAATTAATCATCAATCTGTATAACATAAAACTTCATGATCATAACAAATGAATAGATAAATAAAAAATTAAGCCAAGAAATATAATCAATATATTTGCAAATTTTGCATGTGAGAATGTGGCAATTTAAATGAGAGGAAAAAATATCAGATAATTCAATAAAATATTTTGGTATACTCACAGATCCTCATGGGGAGAGTTAGGTGATAAATTCCAAAGGCAGCAAATATTTTAGCCAACTAGTGAAAATCTTATATGATTTTTTTCTATTTTTTTCACCCTGAAAATAAGTTTTTCTATACAGATCTTAAAATCAGGAAAAGATAAAAATAAGAGTTGATATCTCTCATCATTGTATCTTATATTCTCGATATCATCTTTTCTCTATATCTTAGATAAAAAGTTTTAAGAGATGTGTCTTTAAAGACACTTTTATCTAAAGTAAGAGATAGAGAGATAAAGCATACGGAAAGGAAAAGTTTACTATTTTTAATGTAGAAAATTCCACTTCAAGTGGAAGAATACATTTGAGAAGACAGTGTAGTATCCAAAAACAAAATAAATACGTCCACAGAGAAGACTAGAGCAGAAGGCAATAAGGCAGGAAAAGCAATGAGATAACCAGTTAAAGCTGAGTCCTGCATGGCTCCCAATTCAGAAGCAAAGTACTAGCAAGGATGGCTCACTCCAGGCAAGCAATGGGAGATAAGGAGACCAGAGCTTGCCAGGGTCCAAACCAGGGCTACATCTTGAGACAGAGGCTGGGATCACACATCTCTGACTCTGAGCACTGGTTGAAGAGGGCTACAAATTCCTGTTGGAGGAGGGAGGCAGAGAGAGGTCTTGAGAAAAACCACAGGAAATGAAGAGGAGAGAGGGGAGTAGAGAGAGGAAGGGAGGAAGAAATAGGTGAGACAAACATGCAGAAGCTTGGAAAGGAAGAGAGGAGGAGGTGGAGGGGAATGGAGAGAGAAAGATTGATTCTCAGTCTACAGGAGCATGCCAAAAATAAATAAATTAATTAAATAAAATGAAAATCACATCCATGTGAAGAATCACAAATATTGTCAGGAGACAAACACCTCAAAAATCGAAAACTAGCAGAACAATATTAAATAATTGAAAATTAATGATGTTTCAGATCTTCAGAGAAAAGGAAAAAGTAACATTGATTTAAAAACATAGAAAAAAAATCACAAAAGAGCCTGAATACACAAGGATATGAAAATAGCCCAAATGAAAGCCTATTAATGTTGAATAGAGTGACTGATATAAAAGAAAAATTCCAATATTATACTCTGTTGCATATAGAATAGGTGAACTAATGAGAAAGTAGAGCTAGCCCACTCTGCAGGACGTATGGGAGGGAGATGGAGATGTCACTACAGAGTTCAGTTTTTCTGAATGACAATAGAGGAAATGGAAAGATGTGGTATTTGAAAAGGTGATTATTTTTTTCAGAAATAAAGAAACACATGCTTGATTAAACTGAAATGAAACTGTGACTACAGGGAGGATGGATACAATATTTGCGTGCACCAAAAAAGCATAGTGATAAAACCATAGGTTACAAAGATAAAGTTTACATGTGTAGAAGCCAGAAGGATGAGGGTGAAATTAGATTTTGTGGAGGAATCAGAGGGAAAGAAGTAGGTGGAGGAGAGTAAGAAGCAGACAAACGTAAAGAAGAAGAAATGGAATTTATCACCCATGAGTTCTGACTTTAAACCACAAGACTTGTCAATATTATTTGGTAAATTTAATTAACAGTTGACAGTAAAAATCATTATCAAAATTTTATGATGAAAAGTTGACAATGAATATATGGAAAATCATTATCTAACAAGTTTGCTGTAAACGTGTGTGGAGAAAGCAGATTATTTAGTAAATGGTGCAAGGATAAAATGACCATGCATATAAAATTTTTAAAAAAATGAGAACTAGGGTCGTGGCTCAGCGGTAGAGTGCTCACCTAAAATGTGCAAAGCCCTGGGTTCGATCCTCAGCACTACATAGAAATAATTAAATAAAATAAAAGGTATTGTGCCCAACTACAACTAAAGTATAAAACTTAAAAAAAAAATTTCTTAAAAAATGAGATCAATATCTCTAGCAATTAGAGAAATGCAAATCAAAACTAAGATTTCATCTCATTCCAGTCAGAATGGCAGCTATTAATAATACAAACAATAATAAGTGTTGGTGAGGATGTGGAGGAAAAGGCACATCATACATTGCTGGTGGGACTGCAAATTGGTACAGCCAATATGGAAAGTAATATGGAGAATCCTTGGAAAACTTGGAATGGAACCATCATTTGGCCCAGCTATCCCACTCCTCAGCCAATACCCAAAGAACTGAAAAACAGCTACAGGGACACAGCCACATCAATGTTTATAGCAGCACAATTCACAATAGCTAACCTGTGGAACCAACCTAGATGCCCTTCAGTAGATGAATGGATAAAGATAATATGATACACACACACACACACACACACAGGAATATTATTCATTATTAAAAGAGAATAAAATCATGGTATTTGCAGGTAAATGAATGGAGTTGGAGAATATAATGCTAAGTGAAGTTAGCCAATCCCCAAAATTCAAATGCCAAATGTCTTCTCTGATTTAAGGAGACTGATTCATAATATGGTGGAGGAGGGACATGGGAGGATTAAATGAACACTAGATAGGGCATAGGGGAAAAGGCGATTGTGGAGAAGGGAGGGCGCATGGGGATAGGAAAGGTAGTGGGATGAGATGGACATCATTACCCTAAGTACATTTATGAAGACATGAATGGTGTGACTCTACTTTGTGTACAACCAGAGATATGAAAAATGTGTGCTCTATATGTGTAATATGAATTGTAATGCATTCTGCTGTCACATATAAAATGAAGAAAGAACAAATGAAAATCAGTCAAGAAAATAAAATCAGGAGTGAGTAGACTAGAGAAGTGAAGTACTATATCTTAAAGGCTACTTTAGAAAGTCATCATTGATAAGGATATTTGAGCAGAGAACTTAATAAAAGACATACTTTTAAGTTAAAAAAAGTTGCCATTTATTTATTTAGTCATTTACCCATTCATGTAAACATGAAACCTGAGATTGCATTAGCTATCTGATATATATATATATATATATATATATATATATATACACACACACACACACACACACACACACACACACACACACATATATAAACTACATTTTATTATAGCTTTCACCAAGTATAAAATGTATGCCTTGGAAAATGAACCTCTCAATTCAGTTATTTTAATAGATCTAGAGGATTTATTTTGCAGGTATTACAGATAACTATACTGAGCCTCAGTTGTGAATTATTAGTTGAGTCCAACAATAACTTTATCAATAATTATGACTATCAGGAACTTGCCTCTACAATCTCACGTCATATTCACCTTGATGTACCATACCTAATTGTTCTCTATCCATAGCATTCATTTACCCAAATCATTGAGACCAATTTTCTGAGCTACAAAACTAAATTATGTAAGGACTAAAAGAACTTAAAACACCTTTCACAACCTGGAAAACCCACTTTCTTTCTCACCATAGACCTGAAGCTACATCCTAGGGCTCCTGGTCAGAGACTTGCTCTTCCTCCTCATCCTATGTGACATAACTTAGCTGAGTCTGAGTGTTTCTTTTCCAAGACCACTTATACAATTGCTTCCTTGGTAATGATAAAAGTCTCAAAAAGAAAGGACTGTGACTCAACAAGAAATTGAAAATCAGGTGCAATGACATGCACTAACCATGGTCATTGGGAGATCTGACTAAGAAATTGGATATCAAGGAAACCAATATTAGGGGAGTATGCTGGATACACTCTGGCTCTGGGAGGCTTCATGCATCCTCTAAAATAAATTATATATTAAACATATTTATCACTTAATTCAATATTAACAATATGAAAGTTGGTTTTGGGGAGTGTTTCTCTTTTCACCATTTTGAAGTCCTTGTATATAACAAAGACAGAACTGAAAACAGCAAACACTATCTTTTCTGGATTTATGATTATAGAAACCTTTCAAGCTAAGAAATACAGAGACTTATCCAAGGTCACAGAACTAGTGTTACTTTGTTTAAACAACTGCAGAAAAGTTAAGAGAAATATTATTTGTAAAATAACTACATCAGGATTACTGAGTAATATTAAGAACACACACACACACACACACACACACACACACCCCACACACAGTTTTACTATAGTCTTAAGAAATTTTGAGACAGACCCTGTTATTTATGAGGATGCTTGGGGCAAGGGTGCAGAGAAATCAGGCACCACAGTAAAATTTTAAGTTAAACATCATTCTCTCCTAAAACGTGTTTTAAAGAAATTAGATAATGCAATTAAAGTGTATACGTATTCTATTTTAATGATGTTAATTCATTTTCTAAGAAGTTTACACATTTAACATTCTGTGATTTGGAGCCTATTAAAAAGTATATTAAGCTCAAATAAAATATTCTAGGAATCATTTTGGTGGCAGAAGCATATTTTAGACACAGCTAATTGAGAGCACAAATCATTCCATTTAAAACTGCTTTAAGTATAACAAAATTGTAAATTAAATGGAAAATGGATTTGGGCTTTTCTGATCATCGTTCCTCAAGAGAGGAAGTTACAGTTGCATAAGGGCTCAATTTGGAAGAGAAAGTTTTGAAGCAACAGGAAGAATAGTCAGACCCTTACAAATATCAGAACTTCACAGTCGGGACTTACCTCATGGTAAAATTCTTTTAATGCAAATTCACTGGAAATTTGAAAATGTTGGTTGTTTGATTTTAAAGGTTGAGTTTTTAATAATCTGATTATTTAGTGCCTTTTTTATCCTCTCAGTTGTCTAAAGACACTCTGAAGATACACTTCACAGGGTACAGTCAGTTTTAGAGAAAGGCACTTGGAATTTCACTCTGTCTGTAAAGCACTAAAATGGCCAACTTGTGTGTTGGATCCAGGTGAGTCTAGATTTTGATGAATATGACAAAAGAAATGGAAATCTGCCTCCTCTTGGGGGAGGGTTGGGTAGTTGTGCTAGGCCCAGCATTACCTTTAGAGGAGGAGCAGATGTGCTCGTGAGGCTGCTAATGTTGACTTTCCCTTTTCTATATTTTCCTTTTTAAATTATGGGGCCCTTCAGACCTCATCTTCTCTATTCCTACTCCCTCTGAGAAAGCCCATCTACTTTTTGGCCTTCAAATATCATTTATCTGCTGTTGACTCTCACATTTCAATCTCTATGTCCCATCTCTTTCCTGAGTTCCAGACTCATATATCTAGCTGCCTATCCCATCATCTATCAGGAATCTCAATATAGAATGAACCGAACTATGGGTCTTTCTCCAAATTACAGCCTCCTCCAAGCCTCCTTTGTTCCAAAGAATGACATCATTATTTACGCATTTGCTCTAGAACAGTACTGACAATTCATTCTTGTTTCCGCCGTTTTCTAGACTTATCATGTCCAATCCATCTGTCAATCCTATCAGCTTGAGATTTCACCACTTCTCATCACTGCCTTGGAAATCTACAATCATTGATTGCTGGAATCCTGAGCTGGTCCCACTTGAATGATTTTTGCCTCATCTATAAAACAGCCAGAAAGATCTGATGACTTCTAAAACTCTCAAATGACTTCTCATTGCAAAATAATTACAAATAATTACAACATGATCTAAACTCTTACAAAGGTATAAGCAAAGCTTCATTAGATAGATTCTATCAATCCCTTGTCTTCCATGGAAGAATCTAGCCATTCTTATTATTTTACTTTTCCATTTATAATTTGGGATCAAGTAACATTATAAAACCATATTGATGTTTTTGTTGAGATTTCCTTGCACTTATGGCATTGATTCTTTAAAATGAGAGATCTTTATGATATTATCTTCCTGTTCACATACATTAGTACCTGTTCACATATATTAGTACTATTTCATTTATTTAGGTTTTTAAAAATATTCCTTACTAAAACTTTACAGCTTTACCTATAGAGGTTTTGTACTTTGTTGTTGTTGTTGTTGTTAGATGTCTAAAGTACTCAGTGTTCTTTGGTACTTAAATATATTCTCCTTATAACTGTGTGTTGTAATCATTAGTAGCTCTCTGATTTAAAACAACAACAACAACCTCATCTACTTGTGTTGTATTAATATTATGCCCAACCACCTTATCCATATTTTCTGTTACTTTTGATCATTTGTCTCTATACCCTTTGGAGTTCCTACATAAATGATCAAAAGACAAATAATGATAGTTTATGTCCTTTCCAACCTCTTCCATGTAAATTATTTCCCTTTTATTTAATTGCTGATAAATGCGAAATGAAAATGTTATACTAGGTAATCTTGACTCATTTTCAATTTTATGGCCAGTATTCTTAACTCTATTGTTTAAGATTATATTAACTCTAGGATTTTATTTTCTCCTTATATAATAAGGAAGTTCTCTTACTTTGTTGTGAGGGTTGTCTCAATTTTCAAATCTCAATAATTAGTGAATTTTATCAGGTAGTTTTTGTCTGCATCATTTGAAAATACATTATGATCATTTATTTTTAATTTGTTAATATTGTGAATTAAAATATTAGTTTCTCTAACACCGAATTGTCATGAATGTTCAAAGATAAGTTTGAATTGTCTTGAGATTTTCCTTGTGGCCTACAGCATTGGGGTGGTTTTAAAAATTCCCTAAGTGACTTTTGACTCTCAATTCATAAGCGTACCTAGACAAGCCTCTGAAACTATCTTGAGTAACAAAACATCAAGAACATATGTTGTGGGCTTCCAAGGTTAGGTCACACAAGTTAATACAACTTCTGGCTCTCTCTCCCTCTCACTGGACCGTGAACTTTTGGACTTCATGTTATTCTGTAATGAGTCCAACTGTACTGAGCTTTCATTATGGAAATAGAACATTGCAAGGGTGCGTGGAAATAGAGATGCCTGTGGAGAAACTGGTGTTCTGTCTGACTGTAGGTATTTGAAAATATTAATCATCCAACTGAGTGCAATCAAACAACAGAACCATGAGAATAATAATAAAATTATCATTGTTTTAAGCAATGAAGTTAGGTGACTTGATATGTGGCAATATATATTTAAGAAAAAACATTTTCTGTTTTATTTAACGTCCCAAGGGAACTTCAAAACTTGAGAACACTATATATGTCCATATTATGAAACTTCTTGTGTTGTTCAGATCATAAAAGAATTACAAAATTATATATTTTTATAAAAGTCTACTTTCTATGTTAATATAATTATATCATACTTCTTTAACGTAGCTCATTTATGTCTTTCTTATTTATTTATTCAGTAAACATTATCTATACAGATAATTCTCTGCTATCTTTCTCTTTTAAATAATGAACTGAGTACATGTATATTTATTGTATTGTTGATAATCTTAAATCAATATAATGTTTAAAAATGTTAATTTTTGCTCACTTAATCTTATCATATTTTAATGAATATCCATATATCCTTTATTATCAAGAATAATTTTAGCACAATCTAGGGTGTCATATTATACTCACATTCTCACTCTCTTCTTGATAATATCATCTTTGAGATCAGAGATCAGAATATGATCTATCAGATCCTTATGGAGCAATTTGTGGTAAACAAATTCTTATCAAAATATCCATGCTCATTCATTTGTAAATAATATATGATTGATGCATTGCCATGACAACAGAGTTAAATGGCTTACAAAGAGATGGTATAATTTCCTATTTTAATTGAAAAATCATATATATACATATAATATTTAACTTATTTTCTAGATTTATTTCTTGGTTATCACAGATATTATTTCACTCTAACAAATATAATTGTAATTCCAAGAGTTATTGTTTCATTTTGGGTGTCTCTACGTAGACAGAGGGAAGGCAAAACAGATAAGATATGCAGCTTTGTGGCCCAAACTAGAGGTAATAATTCACACACACACACACACACACACACGCACACACACATTTCGAACAGCTTCTGATGGGTTGGTTTTACACAGTTCTCACATCAACTTGGATATTTGTTCTCTGTGTTTTCTTCTAGAAAGGGTTCGACATTAACTTTCTGTAAATACTTTATACTTTTGGAGCCTGACTATCCCTACCACACACTCTCTGTTTCTTCCTCTTCCTCCTCCTTGTTTTTCTTCTCCTTCTTCATCTCTTTTCTCTCTGTGGTTGTTGTCTTCTTTTTCTCCTCCTCTGCCACTCTGTCCTTTTCTCCTCCTTTCTCTCTCTTCTTTCTTGTACCTTCTTTTTCAACTTTTTTCTTCTGTACTTTTTCTATTTTATTCAGTTGGTTCCCCCCCCCCGCCACCCCGCCCAATACTTTACAACTCTTAAGACAATTCTTAGTTCATGGGTGAACAGAGCCAGAACTTGAGCTAGATTTGGCTGGAAGGGGAGGGTCATTTGTCGATCCTGTTCTTAGGAAACCCATGGGTACAGGAAGTTAGCAGAGTTCAGATTCTTGGAAAATCCATAAACACCTAATTTTGGTTAGAATGGTACCCTATAGCTGGAATGCATTAGCTGTAATTCTATCAGTTCTGAGCCTAATCTGTAGAGCATCTTACATGATTCACTATAATTTATCTTATTCCCCGGGTTGTCTGGATGCGTTAACCCAGTCAAGGTCTTCTAGGAGGACCTGGAGGATGTAGGATGTTCAGATCACTGAATAACCACTTAAGGAAGATCTTGCAAGAGGTTTTTTTTTTAATTTTTTTGTTTTTTTTTTTAAGTACTAGGGGTTGATCCCAGGAGGATTTTACTCATAAGCCACATTTACAGCTGTTTTATTTCATTTTATTTTATTTTTGAGACAGGGCCTTGCTAATATGTGTACTTGTGATCCTCCTGTCTCAGGCTTCTGAGTCACTGGGGTTACAGGTGTGTGACACCTCACCCAGCAGGGCCAGAGCTTTGATATGAAGGAGAAATAGATTCATTTTTTTTGGACAAAATCAATGTAAATGAATACTGTTAGGTGAAATAAGCCAATCCCCCAAAACCAAAGTTTTCTCTAATATGTGGATGCTAATTCACAATAAGGGCTGTGGGGCACTAGAGAAAAAATAAGAGTTACCTTAGATTAGGTAGAGGGAAGTGAAGGGAGGGGAGGGGTGGGGATGTGGGAATAGGAAGGATAGTAGAACAAAACACACATTGTTACTTTATGTATACATGTGATCGCATGACCAACTTGATTCTACAACATGTACACTCAGAAAAATGAGAAATTATATCACATCTATGTATGATAAATCAGAGTGCATAAACGTATTCTACTGTCATGTATAACTAACCAAAACAGATAAAAACATTTTTAAAAAATCAATGTAAATGAATGCCATTTTGTAAAGACATACTTACAAATATCGGTTTGTAGAAATCAGGCTTCGTCACATGCTGTTTAGTATATACACTCTCAGAGTTGAACTGTGCCATTCTATTTTGCATTACTATAATGAAATACCTGAGGCAATCTACTAAGAAAACAGGTTTATTTAGTTCACAGTTTATTTAGTTCACAGGTTCAAAGGCAGAGCATCAATATCAGCTCAGCTCTGGTGAGGGTTCCCTTGGCTCCATCACCCTAAGGCAAATGGCAATGTTGAGCAGCATGCAGCAAGAAGAAATTGGATCCTGAAAACAGAAATCTGGAAAATGATTCAGGAGTCAGACTTGTTCTCATAACAATTCACTCTCATGTGACCTTGGGGATCCCACAAGAGCTACCTTAATCCTTTTGTAGGGCCGCTCCACCAGGGACCTACTCTCCACATTTTAAAGACCTCATTACTTCCCACATCACCACAGAAAGGACACAGGCAACATTGTTGGAACACTCCTAAACCATACAGGGTATCTCTTTGGCCTTGTAAACTATTCCCTACCTCCAATAATGATGAGGGGGCAGTATTATTCCATTCACCAGCCTATGGCCACATTTTTCTGCAAGTGGTTCATATCAGGAGAATCCCTAAAGTCTTATTCTTACAGAATTTCTTCTCTTTTTAAATTTTTTTCCTTTCTATTAGAAACCTTTTAATTTTCTTGATTTCCTTTTTGATTCTGCTTTAGGATTCAGGTAGATACAGAGTGTGCCTAACTAGTAAAATTTATTCAATCAAAAACCGAAACACATGATCTTGCGAATACCAGAACAAAGGAAAGAGTATGTGAAATCAGAATGTACCTGGAAATACATAGAAAATGATCACCTAGGCCATGCATCATCTAAGTTTAGATCAGAAAAATCTTTAAAAGCATTTAAGTAAAATAGAATGCAACAATGTCAAAAATCGTGTCACCATCAGAAGACACTTGAGATATGACTTTCTGCCACCCTTATTGGGGACTGGATGAAATGTCGATCATAATATCCAAATCAGAACCACTCAAGGCTCCACTGAATAAAAAGTTATCTCTGAGGGTGAATAGAATTTTCTTCCACTACAAGAGTGCTAAGGTGAGAATATTAACAAGAGGAATTCTGATTTGCAATTCAATTTAACGTCTCTTTTTCCCTGACCCTTAAATATTGATTATGGATTTGTTTCCATTACATTTTCTCAATTTCCTTATAAATCCAACCTAGATCCCACATAACGGTAGTATTCTATTAAAACTGATGATGTAAAGATTAACATAAGATTTGTATTAAGGACAGATATATGGAAATTCTATGCCACTTTTTTCTAGGAAATTAATTTTCCTTTATGTGAGGTTATTATAATGGAGAAATAAAGTTGTTCAGAATTGCAGGTTAGTAATCTCTCAAGTATTCAAATAAACGTTCTGAATTGAGACAGTTGATTGGGAATCATAATTGAATTTGAACTATAGTATTAGCTAATGACAAAGTTTATGATGCAGATATATAGTGATCCATTAAAAATATTTGCATTCTAAAAGATCAAAAACATAAAGGCTTACTAAAAAATGTTCATTCAAAGCCTATGTTTTCAAAACTGTGAACTTTTTTCAGAGAAGTGCATGCTAATTGTATTTCTTTAGGGAGTTTAATATAGTTCAACAGCATTTTGAAACAAATGTTTCACAAAAGAAATCTGTTGCTACCATATCTAAATTATCTCATTAAAAATGTTTAAATTCTCTGAATAGTCTTTTTCTTCTGATGCAAAATGGCAACTAAGGACATCCTTCTCCATATCATTCATGGGAAAATGGGGGGAAATGAGACTCCTTTGGATAGATATGCAGGCTAAGTTATTTAATAAGCATGAGGCAGTTATTTCAATTTTGCAAAAAAGGCAGTATTGTTAGGATATAGTGAATACTTCATAAAAGAAAACCACTGTTGTCATTATTTTATTTTCTAATAATTGATATCTATCCACTAAAATTTATTTTGTCCAATTTCAGGCAATTTGATGCATTTTTATTTAATCACATTTCAACCTCTGACCTTGTAGGACATTTGTGTGTGTGTGTGTGTGTGTGTGTGTGCGCGCGCGCGCGCGCGTGCGTGTGTGTGCACATATGTTTTAAATACAGATGGAAAGATATTGATTTATTTATTTAACACAATGATCAGTTTGTACACCAAACAATAGGTTGGATTTAGAATAGGGGCTTTCTACTTCAAACAATAAAGTTTACAAAGTTAGGTGAGCAAGAAATCATAAGAACAAAGCCAAATTTTGAAATAGAGGCAAGAAACTTTAAATGGAGAATAGGGCAGCATTGAAGATCCAAAGTAATGGAAAGGTTTCAAAAGTTTAGGACAAAGATAATTATATAATGTGAAAATGAGTGGAAATCTACCGGCGGTAGATTCCCTGGGGAACAAATGCTGGTCTGGAATTTAAGGGAATGTCTTCTGATTCACATCTACAGGTGAAAGGAGGACTGGGAAGAGAGAGAATGGATCTGGGATACACCTGCAAAGAAAGCTGTAGTCATCTGCCCAGCTGAAACTAGTGGAGAGCTGTCTTCCATTAACACAAGCTGACAAAGCCTGCCAACCATCTACCATTGACCAGTCACTGAACAGAGACAGCCCATCAGGGGGTGCCATAGCCTCAGAGAAGGCAATTCTCTTCCACTCAGGGCAATTTTGAGACAAGGAACAGCTGCTGAGGAGCCAGCACCTAAGATTTGAAGGGGGGATGGGTGCACATATAACACTATTAAGCCAAAACTTGAGGCATAGTTTCATTGGCCTGCAGCTTTGAAAAAAAGAAGAGAATTGCAGCAAGACGTCTAAGAGTGAGACGATCACCAAAAAAATTGTTGCCAGGTTTCCCTGAGAAAGTAAAAATTGAACGGATAATCTGGAAATGACTCCCCTTTTGATTAAAGAATCACACAATAATATCAGTATTATGAGTGGAATTTGTCAATGGAGATGTATTAATTAAACTGCTTTGAATTATATTTCTTGTGTGCACAGCTGTTTCCAATTACATGATTATAGCTTACAAAGCCAACAATTGAAATCATGTTTTTTTGCCATCCATGGGAGAAAGCAACATACTGCATAACTATAAAAATAAGGCCTCATTCTGTAAGAGCACGCAAAGGCTGCAGTCACTGAGGGAGCTCTTGCAGAAATGTGCCCTCTGGCAGAAGGCTTATTCTGAATGATGTGACTTTTCAGAAAGCCTTTCACCAAGGTTATATCTATATCAACAGCAGGTCAGCTTCAAAAGCATTCACTTAAGGGGTAGTTAACATAGAAACATGCTTCTTCATTGCTTGGGCCCACATCTCTCAAATAAGTTATACCAGAATCACTACTGGTGAGTAAGCAGAGGTCAGAGGGGCGCATCACCCAGGTTTTTGGTCACTCTTGCACATCTATGAACTTTGAGCAAAGGGGAATCAATCACTCATGGCTTTTACAACTGAAATGTTTACCCCTCAGGCTCTGCTCAGACAGCATTTGGATCTCAGTTTCCCCTCTTTTTCACTGAGTTTTAACATTTTTTTTAAAGAAAAGAAGATAAGACATGTCAAAAAGGGTCATTGTGATGACATACAACTTTAGATAAATGATTTAGCAGACATACTGTTTTAATCTATTAATTTATTGACAAGGTACCATTGACTGAACATGTTCTGTGTGCCAGACTATCCTATTTCTCTGCATTACTTGTAAGAATCCTCAAGTCAACTTTATGTAGACAACAGCATTATTGTCATTGCCATTATAGTTGAAGAAATAAGGCTTAAACAGATCATGTAAATTGACCAAGGTTGACTCTGATAGTCAATGGCCGAGTTAGGATTGTAGCTAGTGACACTTGATAATAAAAAGCAGTAATGACAAGCAATAAATGTTAGGTGTTGTCACTAGTTCTAGAATTACTAATGTGACTTCTTCTCTTGTATTGTTATCAGTACTACACAGCACTATTGCACTGTTAAAGAGTATAATCTGGTGGTAGAATTATTTTATTATATCTAGATCTGGTTGAAACCTTGGTCTTTATAGTGACAGGGAGGTGAAAATCATATGTCCTTTTTGATTCTTTCAGTTCAAAATTACTTTTATATTTGCCATCTAATGTGCACTGTACCAATTCTTTAGTGTATTACTTACAGCAAGTATGACTCTGTCCACTGTAGATATGAAAAGACTAAAGCAGAATGAGAGGAAAGAAAAGAGACAGAATGTCAAAATTGGAAGTGGAAGGATGGAATTAGAACACTGATCAATTTGGTCAATATGCTTTATTACATAAGAAAAGAAACCCAAATATCCACAAACTAAATTTTTATTTTTTCTCGATCATATGGATAGATTTTCACTTTGTCTGGACAATGTATTCTGGATGGTGTAATACAAAGTAGGCTGTTCCTAGTAAATGTTTCACTTCGAGGCTGTGCCTTCTACCTCAACATTAAGTTGTCATGCACTGGAGTAGATGAAACTCAGAAATAAAGGGAATTCCTGTGATTGACAATGTATACTTAGCAAAGAAAACAGAGAGCCATCTGAAATATGTGATCCACTTTGAGTTATGAGACCCACCACTTCAGAAAGTACATAGTGAGCTGCCATTTAGCGGTTCTCACACAGGTGACTCTAGTGAATGGGTTTCAATGTGTATAACATCAGGAAATCACTTTTTAGCAAAGGTGAAAGATTCTCTCAAAGATGGGATAAGAAATTATTTATGGACATTTCACCCAACCAAGTTACTCCAGTTCAGTTCAGAATGTTGATTTGCTGAGCCAGATTAAGCTATGGTTATAAAACAGTTTAATTTTCAGATATAAAGAAGTAAAATGAAAACAAAAAGCATTCGTAAGAGGTAAATTTGATAGCATAGGTAGAAATCCAGATCTGAAAATTTGGCTTTCCATTTTGAATTCTAGGTACCAGAGTTCCAATTTTTACACTCTTATTGATCAAAGAGTGTTTTAGTTTGGATCTGAAATATCCCCCAAAGGCTCAGGTGTTGTAGACTTGATCTCCAGCTGGTGGTTGTTATTGGGAAGTAGGGTAAATTGTTGGAGGTGAGGACTAGTTGGAGGGAGTATATCATTGGAGACATGCCCTTGAAGGGTTCCTGGCCTCTTTCTCCCACACCTCCCCCGCCCTCTCTCTCTCTTTCTGATTACCATGAGTTGAACAGGTTTATTCTGCCATGTGCTACCTCAGAATCAATGGAACCGAGTGAACACGGACTGAATCCTCTAAAATTGTAAGTCAAAATATATATTCCTTTAAGATGATTTTCTCAGGTATTTTGTCACAGCAGTTGAAAGCTGATTATCACAGATTGCTACAGTCATCTAGCCAATTTTCATATTTAAATTGAAGATACTAAACTTATTAGTCAACATGTGGGTTTTGCTGAAAGTGAATTTCAGACATTTTAAAAGCATACATTTTCAATGACCCCAGAATCCTATGAAGGTGTGATTTAGTCAGTTTCCCAAACCTTAGTCATTCATACCCTAATGTCATGATTTTTGCACATCTTCCTATACTCTTCTACTTATTTTTTCTTTACCTTGGTTCTTAATTATACTTCTATTTCTTTAAAATTAAAACATGGTAAAAGGAATTATACCGAAATGGGTGCCCTATGTGTCAATCCAGTTTTCTAAAAAAAAAAAAAAAAAAAAAAAAAAAAA
>NW_026000221.1:15164381-15278639 GCF_001458135.2 Marmota marmota marmota
TTTTTAAAAAAAAAAAAAAAAAAAAAAAAGCAAACTATCACAACTATCAATAAACTTTTAATTTTTATTATATTAGTAATATTAGGTGCAAAGAATTCTAATGGCTATTTTAACATGTGATATCTCTTGTTGACATCACTCTTTCACATGCAGTATATCAATCACTAATTCTAAAAAGTTCAGTCAATGAATTTTATATTTCCATTAGTGTTGCTTTAGAAAAACAAACAAAATACAGAACTTGAGATACCCTATCATTAAACCTGAGTGGGACTGTATAATACATAGTAGGGAATTAAGAAGTTCTTCATTGAATATACTTTGGGAAAATCTAGGGTAGAATTCAGGAACCTTATTCAGGAAAACGGAAGAACACATCTATCATCAGAGAAAGCCAGCACCTATTTTAGCAAATGCTATTTGAATTAATTTTTCTTACCTCTATCTTTTACAAAGTCCCTAGGCTAAGATTTATTTTTCAAATAGTAGGAGGTCATTATATAAAAATGACCTCTAAATGCAAGAATAGCAACATAGTTAAAAAGTTCATGGTTTGGACAGTCAGCATTAATGTAGACTGGGGGAAGTAATTTGGCAATCTTTCCCCCTTTCCCTAGGTAGCTTGATGAATGACCATTTCTTTTATTCTGTGTGCAGAAGTTTTATAGGCCACAGAGACTGCAAGATCAGAATTATTTGTGCCTGAAATCCAGCTACACTTTAATGAAGGTAGTGAGATAACCTGAACAAAGCATTTCCAAATACCCCAAATACTACTTTTCAGAGAAATTTTGTTAGTGTTTGCAAATAAATTAGAGGGAAAATTATCTTTGTGTGTTCAAAGTGAGGTCAACAGTGATATCATTGAAAATTATTTGAGAAGCTGGTATTCATTCAAACAGAGCTCACTTGAATTAAAATGAGGAACATGCATGATTGCTTAACTAGAGCTCTTTTAATTTGGAGAAATTCCTAGGTATTTATAAGGATCATTGAAACAGTAAGATTATCACTAATTTCTATCAAATGAATAAAAGTTTCATTCTAGCCTTCTGGCAGAAACACACAATTGAGAAGGGTGAAGCAGAAGGATTTTAAAACCCTATGTCCGATAATTAAGTTTTCTGATCATGATATACTAGATATTTATAAACATTTTTTATTTATAGATATATATCTTCCATCGTTAGACCACATGTGCTGAAAAGAGAATCACTGCTTTAATACTAAGTTTTTTTTTGTACTAGAGATTGAATAGGGGAACTTAACCACTGAGCCACATCCCCAGCCCATTTTAATATTGTTATTTTATTTTGAGACAGAGTCTCACTAAGTTTCTTAGGGCTTTGCTAAGGTGCTGAGGCTGGCTTTGAATATTTGATCCTCTAGCCTCTTTCTCCTGAGCTGCTGGGATTACAGGCATGCTCCATGAGACCAAGCAATACTGTAATCTTTAAAAAAAAAAAAAAAAAAACAAAAAAAAAAACAACAACACTTTTATTCATGGCTTTCCAGTAAAAGTTGATTCCTCAATCCTTCATTCCTTAAATTTGTCCTAGAAAATACTGAATTTATTTTGTGTCATCTATCATTCTTCCTTCTTTCCAACTTCTGTATTCAAAAAGGTTTTTTTTTTCAAAATTTTACTTTTGATTTCTCTTACCTTTGTCACCTAAGTTTCTTTTTAATTCACATTTCACTTCATTTTTACTATTATTTCCTCCCAAGTTTTCATCCGAATATGTCCAAAACATTTCTTGCAGTTCTGCCTTCTTCAAAGAGCAACACTGATATATTTAATGTAATCATTCTGATTTAGTGAGTTATCCAAAAACCTTCTAAAACTTCAATATAAACTCTGTTTCCAAGACTGTCTTTTTAGACCATGCTAAGTTGGCTAGTGCCTTGTTCTGCAGTCACTTACCACTCTTAATGTTCCACTTTTTATTCTAGTCTTGCCAATTTGGTTCCCTCCTATGAACATAACTCTTGTTCTTTTTTGTTGAATTTGCTTAGCCAGTCAACCAAATCCAATTCATTCATGCAACTGGCTCATGTATGTGCTCCAAAGTCCCTCATATTCTGACCCCATGAGTTCCCACTCTCCTCCCTGACAGGCCAGGGATTGCTGTGTGCCTTTCTCTGTGTTCTCAACATAGGTCCTGATGCAGACATGCCTCCCAGTGGGTTGAACAGCCCATTTTTTTAAACTGTCTTTCCAGCTACAAAAGTTCTTCTTTGCAGGCAAGCTGTCTCAGTTCATCACTGTAAATTAAAGCTTTACCAGAGGTTCTGGACATAGAAGTGGTTTAATAAATATTTGTGAAAGAAAATAAAAAAAAAAAAACACAACAGAGTTTTTCTGTAGGGGACCATTAGAGGGAACAAGATTTATACCCCACATCCTCTCTCCTCCTCCCTACTCCTCCCATCTCATCCCTCCTCCTGGCTGCTACTTAGATTCACACTGGATTTTGTATACATTGTTCTATACTCCTTTTACGTAATGGCAGTCATATTGATGAATGATCTCCAAGGCATTCTGGAAATTCAGGTGGAATAAATGAAGAGACATGAAGGAAGAATTTTATGGAAGTCTAGCTGGGGAAGACACCATGCACAAAGCACTTCTTATGGATGAGGCAGGCACACTACCAAGTATCCCACCAGCATCTGTTACTACATCTTGGCATCAGCAGCCTACGAGAGGTACAGTTATCATTCCAATTTTACAGGGAAAGACACTGGAGCATAGTAAAAGGCACAAGCAGGAATCAAATTAGAGGTCATCCACCTGCCTCCTAAATTCACATTCTAGGAAGCCATGAGCCTCCCTCCTGTGTGCATTAAATCACTGCTCCTGTCATTAGATGTGTGAAGAGATCCTGAATGTGGTCTTTTTGCTTCTCTAGACCATTAAACAAAAACCCAGACTTGGATATATTCTGGTCAATGTGTATTCATGTTGGAAAGAATTAAAACAAGTCTTTTTTTTCCTATCTATAAACCCTTCTCACTTTATACTAATATTTCTTCCCCGTGATCATTATGCCCAGCAGCTGGACAGTGATGTGGAAATGGGAGAAACATTTTGTACTGAGGCACATCCCAACCCTGCCTAAGGCCAGAACACAGGTTAGAATGAAAATCTATGTCCACAAAGCCCTTTGCATACCATGGGACTTTCTCTTTGGTGCAAGTCTCCCAAGTCGGTTCCATTCTACACTGTTTCCCAAGAATCTCATGCAGCTCTCCCTGACATCATTCATTATGTTGTTAATATTCAGAGATGAAAACTACTGTTGATGCCCCTGATACCCTCCCTCTCCAAGAGCTACTGATTTTACGAACTGTAATTCATTTGTCAGATTTTTGGAGGACAAGGCTCATCCATTCACTTACCACAGGTGCCGTTTTTGGTGTATTTGAGTTTTGCCCTGAGTTCTTCTGAGACCTGCTCAGACCAGTGATGACACAATACAGGTGTGTGAAGTATACCAAAAATTCATTGAATAAATGTAAGAATCTGTGTCAATCTCTATAGCTGTTTAGAAAGGGACCAATGGGTCACCCTTCTTCAGGTTTCTCAATTGGACTCATCTCTGAGTTCCTTGTACTAACTTATCTGTCTGCAAGGATGAGTGTTTATTTTCCTCTTGAATTGATTTGATCCTACTGAAACTTTGAGATTCAACCTAGACATCCCCTCTTTCATGACTAAGTCTATAGGTTGTTTTTTTTTTTTTTCTCTTTTCTCTTTTTCTGTGACAATTGTATCCTTACTGGGCTAAAATAGCTCATTTACTCATACATCTATGGTGCCTCCAAAATTAACCTCTTCTTTCCAAAATCAGGTTCTGTATCCTCTCCATCTCTAGTATTTGGAGAGGGAACCAAGACTTGAATGTATAAATTTTGTTCAATGAATAAATAAATATTCTGAGTTTCACTAAACACAAATACATCAATTTAGTCACTGGATGTCCAATAGTTTTAATATGTTATTCATGACATATAATTATAGGCTATCCATTGAGGCTCTAAGTTATGCTACAGAATCAAATTTTGTTTGTCTTTTGAAGTTTGGAACATTCACCCCTGTTCCTTCCAAAACTGCTGTGGGTGGGATGGTGCCTGCCTGTCGTCCTAGCTATTTGGGAGACTAAGGCAGATGGATCACTTGAGCTTGCAGTTGGTGACCAGACTGCACAACACAGTGAGTCTCCATCTCAAAAAGTAAATAAACAACTAAAGAAAAAAAAAACTGGTGCTTTTTTTCAAATAAAGAAAAATAGGTTGGTATTTTCTCTTTTTTCTCCTTCTTCCTTCTTTTTCTTTTTTCTATTTAGCACCACACAGGGGTTGGTAGTGCAGAGATTTGACATTTAAATCTCTGAAAGATACCCTTAGTTTTGCTATTGCTTAGAAACTGTCATTTAAACTCTGAAACTCTTGATTTCTTCATCCCTGAAATGAAAATAAGGATGCTTTATCCTCACAGCATAAGGTCATAATTTATTAGTTAGTAATCATATTTTGACTTCCCAGGAAATATTCAAATAATATAATCTCTGCTAATACTGTGTAGAAGCCCTTCAATATCTGTCTGTGTGTCTATCTTACAGTTTCCAGATAACTCTGATTAATTTCCAATTATTAGTGGCCTAAGCATATGCCACTCCATCTTTATTTATAACTTTCCCTGGGTACATGTTTTTACTTTACCAAATAAACCTCTGTATTGAAATGCAAAAGTTACTTCTTCAATTCAAAGTAACCTTAACTGACTCACTTATCTAAGTACAAATAGAGGGCATTTAATGGCACTGGCTTACAATGTTATAAAATTATGTTTTCAAATATAGCAGTTGCTTTGAATTATCAGTAGGGCTTAGAAAATAAAATAAAGACACAAAAAGAAACACCAGGTTTCTCTCTGTTATCTTAGACTCACTGTGAGTCTGTGTGTAGCATCTCCCCTGCTGATTCTGATGATTAGTGCCAGTGTTTCTTAGGAAACTTTGTGACCTAGCAAGTGTTTTTTGTGCCAGTATCCTTTGCCTTGACTATAGCTGATTGAACTCAGGAAGACCTCTCACTTAAGGGAATCGACTTACAGGCTTATCAGTGATTTGTCTCTTGAATATACTGGCCAGTTGTCTTTGCTAGTAGTAGGATCTGGTCAGAAATATCCCAACTCTCCCATTTAGGGGCTGGGTTACCACTCAATCTCTCTTAGCTTCAGGTTAGGAATAGACAGACTTCAAAATGTATGATTTGTTCTTTTCTGAAATAAAGATAACAGTGAACTCAATGCACAAACTTCTAAATCGTAAGATGGATGCATAGAAATTTCCTAGATTTGGGGTACTTGTCATTATAACTGGAGTTGTTGAGAGGTGTGGCTGAACTCGTGTCCTTAAAGGGTTTTAAATAGTTCCGGCACCTATAATGATCAATGGGACTGAATTTTACATTGCTTTTATTATTTTGCTTAACTCTCAGTTGTCTACTTTCAATATTCTGTAGCACCCATAGGAGGTTTCTTACAACATCCTACAATTTCTTTCATTTTCTGTAACATCGTTTACAAAATTTGCACATGTTCACACATTGCTTGAAAAAGAGTTCCCTGAACCTCTCCTGTATGTAAACCCGTGCTGAATTTCTGTCTAGATTGCCTTTCTGTGTCCTGAAGCTGCCCACTTCTTCTCATCATATGCAGTTACTTTCACATATCCACTTTGCCCCTTGACTTTGGCCAACACCTGACCCTTAATGTACAGCCCCTCATGTTGTCTCCCCTGCCCTCCAGGACAGACTCTCCGGCCTGAGATGATCACAACCTGTTGGCATAAGATGTTTATATGAACACACCCACAAGACTGCCATATATAGCTACAAAAAGCTGTGCCTTGGGAACCTGGGACAAGTGAGGTGATGTTCAAAGACAGCCCTGGGTATTGGGCAACACTCTTTGATATGAGATGGGATCTAATTAGCTCAATAAGAAGGCATATGCTTCATGATTTATGTGCTGGAACAGGTTGCATTTGATGATTACCAGGAACCGAGATGAATACTTTTCATTTTAATCAGCACAATTGGTCATGGTAACCCAGACCATGTCCTTATTAGCATGTGAATTCCTTGATGTCTGGAATCACATTCTTCTTAAAATTCATTCATTTTATATCCATGCATTCAACCATTCAGCAAGTATTTATTAATAATGTACTTTATGACAGACACTTTTCTGGATTCTGGATCCCTATGCTTTCTCCCTGATCTGGTGGATAATATCAGCTTCTACATATACCTAGTAGTAATTCTGTTTTCAAAAATAAGGGACTGAATGTATATGGATAAATATTTAACTAATATTTTAGAGAAAGTTATCATCTTTCTTCAAACTTCGTTTTCCCAACACTTACTAAAACTTTGATTTCTAAGTCCCTTACACATGAAATTAAATGATAATAATAAAAGAAGCTAGCTCATAGAAGCTACAGGTTAAAAACAAGTATAATTATAGTATACATGCATTTTATGCATTCATATATAGTATTTATGAGCAGCTACTACTAGTATGGTTTGAGGTTAGACCTTGGGAATAAAAAAGATTAACTTAGGGTTTCAACTCTGTAAAATTCAAAGTTTAGCATTTCAAAGTAAATAAACAATATAGTTCTTTAATTAATGAGCTTAAACCTTAGTAAGCAATGTCAATAAGAAATTAAAGAAGTAGCAATTTATACCACTCTAAATTGTATCATCTCTGAGCTGAGTTTCAAAATAAAGACACATTTTCCCTAGAATTATGGAGGTTGGGCATTTGATGTAAAAGGTATAGGAACAAAGAGAGTTAAAAAATCAGACAACAATTTAAAAAAAAAAGTGTTTAGCGACAAACTCATGTTTCATGAGGCCAAATAGCTGTGTTGATATTAGAAGGAGTATTTTGCATGAGAAAGACAGGATTTTGTAGATGGTCTAAAAATCTCAAATATCTGAGGTATCTTATCAGATAGAAACTAGAGACAGATTGGTATCATTGAAAGGAAATGATGGGAAGAAGTAAATCAGATAAGTTATGCCTCATTGGAATAAAACAATCCTTAACCTGAATAAAGTCACGTTGGAATGGTGTTTCAAGAGCAGCTTTAAATCTGTTGCTTTCTGTATAATCCACCATTTTAAAATGTTGACAGTGTATTCAATAGATAGTTTTAAATGTATAAGCCAAATCAAGCATATCTTGATTTAAAGGTCTGCAATTTATAACTCAAAAATGAAGTTTGGGGCTGTTTTTGTCCTAAAAAAGGTGCTTTGGGGTAGCGTTGTGTGGCTTTCATTTTCAAGGTAATTCTTATATGGCAAGAAGAATTACTCTTAATGTGGGCCCTTGAGAATTCACATCCCAAACCCTTAAATATTAGTTAAAAATGCTTGTTCTGGAGTCTCCTCTTAAATTTTTGGTATCAAAGTAGCTTGAGCATGTACTGGAGAAACAGGCTCCTATGAGAGAGACGTACACAAAGACAAAGATCTTGACACTGCATAGTCTCTTCTGAGAGAACATGAGTCTTTGTCACATTATTCAACAGCATGAAGTAATGTTTTTTTTTCTCATTTTTTCTTTTTATGTACTACAAAGATAGGTATGCTTCTCCTTATGGGAGAAAGGCAGTCTTTGAAATATTAGGGATCCTACGAGGTGATCTCCTGCATGGTGTCACTCTTGGAGATAGAAGATTTGCTTATAACCTAGTAACTCTTTGATAATCACTGTCCGTGACATCCTGGTATACAGACACCCACCCATTAGTGCTGTATCGACCTGGAGATAATGTATTTATAATTCAAGCTACTGTAAGTTTTTCATATGCTTACTCCGACAGTCTCCACATTTAAAAAAAATCACCTTCCATTAGCATGAATGACTCTTATGCTTATTCACAATAGGGAGACTCCATCAGTTCCTCTGCAGCAGCAAGAAATGTCATAAGATAGTTTTGACTGGCTACATTAAGGCAATAACACTCACTTTTTCATTAAATTAATGTCATTATTAAATCCCAATTCAAAAAATTTTTTTAGTTTTATTGATTTTATTTTTTTAAATACATGACAGCGTAATGCATTACAATTCTTATTATACCTATAGAGTACAATTTTTCATATCTTTGTATGTAGAGTATGTTCACACCAATTCATACCTTTATACATGTATTTTGTTTTTGTTTTTGTTTTTGCATTACAATTCTTATTACACATATATGCCACAATTTTTCATATCTCTGTTTGTATATAAAAACCTTATTTTTTTTTTACTGTCACTTCTATTCTTCTTCTGACCTACCTCATACTTTCATTCTACCTGCTACTAAAATGTTCACCATTGAGAACAAAATGACCAATTCCAAAGCATGTGAGATATTTTTACAGAATCCTAGAGTCCCAGAATCTTCATAAGGGACATCTATAAGATAAAGATTCTCTTCTCATCAGGTGAAATACTGAGAAATTTAATCTTATTGAACCAAAATTGGATTCGGTTAATCGTGAAGCAGAGGGAGATTGTGTTCCTCAAGAATACACCACCCAGGAAGTTAGGTGCTAGGAAACACTAAAAATCCCTGGTGACATCATATACAAGTTGTGTACATTTTATATCAGTTGAAGTATATATAGGAACATTTTTATAAAATAGATCAAGCGCCATATAACTTCTATACAAAATCTGAAGTATAACACATGCAAACTAGAATGAAGTAGGTTCTCAAGCGTCAAACATTTTGACCCCAACAGTGTCAACTTAGAAACAAATGCCTATCATTGCCTTAAAATGAGAGACAACTGTGATTTAATTTAGAGATAGTGCCAGATGTACAGCGATTTAGATTTGACAAAAATCCCACGAAAGGGCTCTCAAAGCTGAAAATTTGAAGGAGATGTAGGATAGAAAAAGCACACTGTTAAAGAGTTTATGCTTTACTTATATTTTGACCTTGATGGTTCTGTGTTTTCTTTTACCTAGTAAGTCAATTCCTAACCCAAGTATTGATCTCATAAATGTGAATGCTTATTCTCCACATAGGAATGGTGATACAAAGGATAATACTGAAAAAGGCAAAGCTAACTGCATCCATTCATACAGTACCAATTGAAGTCTTTGCAGACTATTCCCGAGTGCTCTTAAAGAAGAGGAGCACAGAAAACATTAGGAGTATCTCATCCTGTCATGGGGCATACATATAAACCCCAAATTTATTAGAAATTGTGGACAAGAGCCTTTTTGTGCATGCATCTTGGAAATTGCATTAAAGATTAAAAAGCTTGCACAATGAGGAAATTATTTTATTGTGTTTTCTTTTTATATATCAAATGTTTTATCTTTGTTTCAGATGTACAGTTCAGACTTATTACATTTTTTTTTGACACTGTGACTCATACAAATTAAAGGAAAAAAATACCAAAGCTAAACTTTTGGTTTTTTATTCATTCAATACGCATGGATTGCTGCCTGTTTTTGTTGGTTGGTTGGCCGGTTGGTTTTTTGTTTTGTTTTCTTTTTGAGGACTGTATCAAGATGTGGATTTATAGATTTAAGCAAGCACGCTGAGGTCATCAACAAGCTTATGGCCTATTAAAAATAATTAACAAGGCCACTCATAAGTTCTATGCCCTGGGCTACTTCTACTTACTTCAAAAGGACTGAATAAATTTTTTTTCTGTTCATTTCTAAGACAAAAATTTCAGTGAGCCCTCAGTAGGTTGTATAGAAATGTTATCTTCCACTAAATGCATAGGTGTTCTAGGAGTATACTGGGTATGCTTGTTGTGCAGATTTATTCTAGCCATGTTACCAATGAACAATTCTTGCTTTTTCTAGTTTCTCTCATCATTTTAGGTTTACCTTGTGTTTAATTCACTTTATATTCATTACAGTTCTTATTTCCACTCTATTGCACATACATAACTGTCTCTGTGTAAGGTAGTCAGGATTCCAGGAACTTTAAGTATATTACCTTGAAATGAATATTGAAGACAATCCAAATACCATTATTAGCAGTATATTACAAATGAAAAATGGTACTCAGGTGACCAGGCCAGGATTCTGACTTATAAGGCAGTTGGACTCCTCTGACATATGCTGTTACCCTCTTCATTATCATTGTGTTTGACCCTTGTTAAAAAAAAAAAAATCTCTCTTCTTTTGGCTGTGGTCATTACCTAATAATTCTACTTTAATTTTTTGAGACATCTCAATACTGTTTTCCATAGTGCCTGC
Source organism: Marmota marmota marmota (assembly GCF_001458135.2). Classification (NCBI taxonomy): domain Eukaryota; kingdom Metazoa; phylum Chordata; class Mammalia; order Rodentia; family Sciuridae; genus Marmota; species Marmota marmota. Next base: position 15,174,676 of record NW_026000221.1, read on the forward strand.
ACTGCCACATTATTCACAACAAACAAAATATGGAATAAACTCAAATGTCTGTAGGTAGATAAATACATAAAAAATATGGGACACACACACACACACATAGAAATATTACTCAGTCTTAAAAAATAAGCAAATCTAGCTATTTATACCAACAAGATGAAACTAAAGGACATAATGTTAATTGAAAGAAGCCAGTTATAGAAGGATAAATGCTGCACGATTCCACTTACATGAAGTATCGGGAATAGTCAAAAACTTAGAATCAGAGAATAAAATGGTGTTTGCCAAGGTCCAGGAAAAGAGAAAAATTGGAAAGTATTATTCAATTCAAAATAAAAAGCTCTAGACATCTGTTTTTCAATATAGTAGGTATCACTAAAAATGTAGTATGGTGCACCTTAAAATATGTTAAGAGGATACATCTTAAGTATTCTTACCACACACAGATATGCATGTACATACACGAAAGAACACAAGGACAACAGTGGAGGTGATATGTTTAGTATGTTAGTGGTGGTGATGGTATCACAGATGTATGCCTCTATTCAAACTCATCAAAATGCATACATTAAATAAATGCAGTTTAAGGGTATCTCGATTATACCTTGAAAAAGCTTTAAAAACAAAAAGAGCATATCCCATTTCTACCCATAGCATCATCCAGGAAGCCACGCACTGGCTCCATTAGGTGAACAAGTTCTCCAGCCCATCCCACTAGTCCAGGTATCCAGCCCTCTGGGAAAAATCCTTGACAGCCCTGTTCATTCTGTTCTTGGCTGCAGTCATTTTTTTCTACTTGCTGATGCCACTGTGCATTCAGATCTAGTAGTTTTATATATACTTTTCTTTCTTCTTCCATTTTGAGCCCCACCCTGCCAAAAAAAAAAAAAAAAACTGTTTGTGTCTCTTACCCTTTACATCTGCACTCCTGAATATAAGATCTACTAGGAACAAGCATAAGAATATTTGTTGAATAAACGAATAAATTGCAATGTCAGCAAATGAATGCAATACTGTTCCTTCTGCCCTGCTGGTTATGATTAAACCATATAATTTTACTGGATTCTGACAAGCTATGTCTAGGAAAGAGTGAGCTACCTCAGAAAATATTTCATTTAACTTTTATTGCCATTCATGGAGTTGCAATTAATTGTGAAGAAAAGAGTGACAGAGAAGGTAGTCTGTGGCCAAGGTGACACACATTGTTCCTGTTCATGTGTTTCACAAAATGCTTTGTGGGGAATGGTAAAGAGCTTCTTAAGCTGGTTTCCTGAACTTCCAGGATTTGCATCATCAAATTAGGTGTTATTTTTAGAAATTATAGGCATGGGGTTTGGACATTCATAATTTGAAAAACATTAGTATGATCATTCATAGTTTCTAGATTCTCCTTAGCATGTGAAAAGGAAATTAACCACCGCCATCTTGAATTGCTGTATTTATTGCTTATTTTATTTTCTGCTGTGTGTGGGGAGTGGTGTTGAGAAGGATGCTGCTGATTCTAGTCAGGGCCCTTAGGAGCACCACCTGGGGGAACTCAGACGCGTCACTGTGGGCTAGTATGGCAGCACCAAGTGGCCATCATCACAGAGTGCGGCTACTGAATGCTCCCACCTGTGTACACAGTAGTCACTTAGTATACATTTCTGACTTATTGAACAGATGACCCAGATTCAGAGTGCAGATCATTCAAGGAGGGTTAAAATAGTACTCTGTCAGAATAGAAAATGTAAGATTTGAGCCCCAGGATTTCAATAATAGAATCCTCCGTGTGACTGTGCCTTTTCTTTCTCTTTTCTTTCCTCATGCAGCTATATAATCTCTCTGCAATGGCTTTCAGGGAAATTCATTTACAATTATCTATTCGTTATTATTGGGTGAGCAAAACCCATGTACCTCTTGTTTTTCTTTATCACTGTGTCATTTACTCAAATAAACAAACAAGAAAACAACCCAAAAGCACAGAAGGTAGCATCTGGAAGATGTTCTTTGTAGACAGATCACATTGCTGGCGTGTTTGTGGCAAGCTCTATTGTGCATTGCTGGAATGACTTCGGGGAGCACAAGCTCTTTATCCACACAAGTGAGAGCTTTTTATTTCCCTGCCTCCCTCAAGGAGAAGATGGTACAATCATAGTTCAGCAAAGCAAAAGCAGAGGAAGAAGGAGAAGGAGACAGCAGTCTGAACAAAGCTCTTATCTGACAAGGGCCCTCCTTTGCTTTGTGTCTTTGTCCTCCTTAATAAAACTAACATGCATCTGGCCACTGATGCAAACCACCTCTGCCTCTGTGTGGATCAACCAGTTCAGAGAATTAGGTACCTGTGCCTGGAGGAGCTGTCACTGGAATGAAGCCAATTTTCAACTGCAGTTCATGCCTGATGGAAATATTAAGTTATTGGCATTAAGACATTCTGGTGATGGGTAACACTCCATTTTATTTTGTAGCTTCAATATTGCAAATGCCCACTCTAGATGTAAAACTGGTTCATGTGTGGTTAATTTATTTGAAAGACACTGTGGACTATTGACTTTTTTTCTCCTTCAAGAAAATGAAAGAACATTCCAGCATGTCCCTGGGCAATTGATGTAACTTACACACCCCTCTCTTTCCCAGTCTGTTATAGGCACAGAACTATAAGATCATGGCATGGTTCATATATTTTTGCATTCACATATCGAATAGATAGGATATATTAAATCATAAGTGAAGGATGAGGTTAGAGGGGGCAAGGGAGGAGCAGAGAGAACAGATTGAGTAAAGAGGCAACAGGTAAGATGTGCAGTCCCAAGTGGGTAAAACATCTAGTGAACATTCTTAAAATTAAACATCCATAAATGGTACAAGAAATGCATAGTGGTAGATAGCACCCCAACAGAGAAAGCAGTAAATAACTTGAGAGCCTTAGACAAGGAGGCACAGTGGGCAGGGCGATCAAGTTATTGACCAGGAGAACACAGAAGAGTATTTTGCAAGAAGGAGCAAGAGTGCATGCTTTGTAAGAGGAGGATGAGTATTTTTAAAAAGATATAAGCAAAAAAAAAAAGGTGCTGTTGGACCCCATACCTCCTCAAAAAGGAGAGTGATGAGAACAAGCCTGGGAAATGCTACAGACTATAACTCTATTTTTTGTAATGCAAATGAAATGTTTAGAAAGAAATGCACCAAAATGTACACAGTGATTATCTCTGCAGGGTAAGCATATGAGCTCATTTGATTTTATACTTCATACTACTTGGTACTTTCCAAAATTTCTGTACTGAGCAAGGTTTTCTTTTTATTATTTTTATTTTTAAAGTCTGTTTCATTGTTGTCTATAAAATACTCATTTTTTTCCAAAGGCAAAATACATTTTCTTACTTTTTAAATCATATTTATTTTTCACTAATACATAAAAACATAAACATTTCAATGTAAATTTTAATATGTTTAATAATAATACACTGTACTATTGGAATCAGGCTAACATATCAAATTCAGACATTTATTATTCCTTTATGGTGAAATTTTTCCAAATCTTTTTTCATCTGGATTTTAGAAATGCAGAGTATATTATTATCAATCACCACAAGTATGTATTAAAATGCTAAAATATATTGTATCTATCAAAGATGGTACTGGTGCAGAATAAGTAGAGCTATGAATTAATCTCACTTAAAGACTGCATGCTTACTATGTGTCATATACTTGGCTAACTTCAAGGCTTGTAGAGATAAAAAAAAAACACAATGGCATTTCCCTTGAATTTCACTTTTTTACAAGGGAAACAGAACATACCTGAATTAAAGAGAACCATCAGTTTATGCAGGATCATCAATGAAGGTATCTCCCTTCAGAACAGAGTTTCCTAGGGAAATGTTCTAGCAGAAAGGATACCAAGCCCAGGCCAGCCTTTGAAGGGCAGATGAGAATGGGCAATCCGGAGGAAGACAGCAACATGTGCAGATGCAGGGTATGAACTGATGTTGGGGGAATTCATAAGCCTTTCTTCATAGTAACATAGGATGCAAGGAATGAGACACCATTGGAAGAATCCTATGGAGTCTTCCAGGGCTAGCTCAAGGGATGGACAGATTTCATTTCTGGAATGGCTGGAGAAATGGCCTTCAGAAAGTTTGAAAGAAGAAGAGTTAGTTTACATTGGTACAGGATTCCCGATAGTTGGAACATTTCTTAAGAGAGAAAGACAGCGTCAAGTTAGTATACAGGTGCTGAAAACCAAAGAGATGAGGATGTGAGTCTCTGGAAATACAGAAAGCACCTGAAACTGAGCTTTTACTTCTGAGTCACTCGATGGTAGCAATTAGTGACCATCTTCTATTCTTAAGTTTGTAATGCAACTTTTTCTTTCAGAAAAATCCCTTCATGAATCCTTGTAGTTTGGTTGTGGCAAATGGTGACATGATTCAACAGACAAAGGTACAGACTTTGTCTAGATAAGCCAATCAGCAGAATATCACCCCAGACAAAATGAATCACCCAGCGGTGGTCACACGATGTAACTAGGACAAGGTCAACCCTTTATGGAAGTGTTTAAGAACACAAAGTAAAAAGAACTTATCTAAGAGTGATGCAAAAAATTCTAGAGGAGAGGAAACCAGGCCAGGGCCTTTGATGAAGAGGCAAGAAGTTTCCATTTTTGAGAAGAAGGCTGCTCTTTGCTGGTAGACCATTTTCTTGCCTTTGTGGTTCTCCTACTAGGAACCTTCTATTCTTCTATGAACTTTCACTAGTATTTCTAGAGAGTATTAATTTCCTGTTTTTCTGCTGAAAAACAAAACACTGAAATTTTTTTCTAATTGAATTTTGATATATTATTTCCAGTGAAAATCACAGAAGATAGACACTTACTTAATGGAAAAAGAGAATGGAAGAGCTATCATATGGCCTACCAATGAGACCATTTCATCTTTATATCATCTATTGCTGCATAACAAATTTAGAAGTTTAAAATAAATAGTGCACATGTATAACATCACAGTGCCTAGGAGTAAAAAATTGTTGCATGGCGTACCTGGATTTATTGTTTCAGGCTCACTCACCAGAGTGCAATCAAGGTGTCAGCTAGTGCTAAGATGAAATCTGAAAACCCAGCTAGGGAAGAATCTTCTTGCAAACTAATGTAACCATTGTAGGACTTGATCCTTATGGACTGTCAGATCGATGGCCTCTCTTCCTTCTTGCCTGACAGCCATAGCCCACATTCAATTCTTTGCCACTTGCACCTGTTCATAGAGAAGCTCATGGCACCACAGCTTGATTCTCCAATAGCCACCAAGAGAGAGTCTACAGGGAGAGTCTGCTAGCCAGATGTATGTTATCATCTCATGTAACATAGTCATGGATGTGGTATTCTCATCAATTTTGTCTTTTTTTTTTTTTTTTGGTTAGAATCAACACAAAATCCTCCCAGATATTTGAGTAGGGCAGATAACACAGGAGCACAATAGTGAAGACAGTAATCATTGACAGCCCCTTTACAGTGTGCCCCCTAGAGTCTTCAGACTTGAGTAAGCATAAAATCCCCTCGATTTTATTAGAACTTAGACCTGGAATGTCCCCCAAAGTCTAAAATGTTGAAAGCTTTGTCCCCAGTACAGTGAGGTTCAATGGTGAGGCTATTGGGAAGTGTTTGAATGATTGGGGCTCTGACCTCATCAGTGGATTAATCCTATGGTAGCTAAATGGACTATTGGGAGAGGGTGAAAACTATAGACAGGTGGGGCATGGTTAGAGTACAAAGGTCACTGGGAACATACCCTTGGCTGAATATCTTGTCTCTGGCCCTTTCCTCTCCCCACTTTGCTTCCAGGATACCATGAGCTTAGCTCCTTTACTCTACCAGGCCCTTCTACCATGATGTTCTGCCTCACCTTGGGCCCAAAGCACTGGAGCTAGCTAACTGTGGGCTGAAACCTCTGAAAATAGGAGCCAAAAATAAATCTCTTGTCCTCTATTTTTTTCCTAATGTATTTGTTTTCCTAATATATTTGTCACACTGATGAAAAGCTAACACAAATCTTTTCAGGAATAGCTGAATTTGTGAAATATGCTACAATGAATATTACACATACATGCACACACACACACAAATAAAACAGGCAAAAGGCGGCAACATCTTAATTTTCAATTTAAGAATAACCTCAGTATATATTTAGTTTGTATAGATTCATATTATCATGAATTATTCCATCAGAAGCATAGAAAATTGAAAAAAATAGGATTTGAGGAGATACAATATGTCAAAGAGTGTGTTCTTCCTGTGTGACTAACTAATTGAGTATGATGTTCTTAGCATTGTTCTAATTCACTCAGGTTTAGGAGGGCTTTTTGTTTAGAGAAGAATTACTCCTAACTGCCACAATCCATGCTGGACACTGGAGTCAGTTTAACACAACCATTAGTTCCAGTTGTGCAGTTCACAAAACCTCTCTGAATCTCAGCTATTCATCTAGAAGATGGGAACAATATCACAATATTATCTTCCTTCATTTTTGTGTGTATATATGTAGATAAAGGCAAAGAAAGCACTTAAACATAGAGTTGGGCACCTTGTAAAACACTCAATAAAGTTACTCTTCATTATTGTCAACCTCAACCCATTTGGTAGTAAGGGCAAAATTCTTTCTACCTGTGAACTTCGTATAATATGCAACATACAAAATCCTTACATGTTATTTGGTTCCTCTCTAATTTATCAGTGATAAAAATGGGATAAAAAGAATTAAAATCATGTCCACAATAGTAATACCACAAAGCCAGAATTGAACTTGGGTTCAACTTTCCCTAGGGCCCTGTTCTCCAACTTGAGTGTTCATTAGAATCACCAGGAGTATCAGTTAATTCACAGATTGCTACCCCACTCCCAAAGTTTCTTCTTCAGTAAGTCTGGAGTGCGCCCTGAAAATTTGAATTTCTAAAAAGTTTTCCTGAGGAGCTAATGCTGCTGATCCAAATACTGAGCTTTGAGAAACTGTAATCAAAAACATTCAAAGCATAGCATGGTGTTCCACCTGTTGAATAACTGTGAAATAGTTTTATGTGTTCTACTAAAACTTTGAGCAGGTGTGGCTTGTGCTTGAATTACATATGATTGTTTCATATTTAGGCTATTATGTGGAGTTATTTTTGTTTATACATATGAATATTCCAGGCTGTGAATCCCTTATGTGATTTAACACTTGTGTAAAGGTGTGCAAAATCTGTGAACTCTTATTAAAGATGTGCTGTATTGTTTCTCTATTTCCTCTCTACCAGCAACTATTTTTAAAAACTCACATGAACCAAAGGTACTTATGATCAATCTTAACTTGCTTATATAGAGAGATTCAATAGAAATTGAATCTAGTTTACAGAGAAATTAATTTCTTAGATCTCTCTAGAAAGCAAGCCAGATGTATCTTATTACATTTGGCTTTTGCTCAACATGCTGCTGTGAGAATTCCAAGTTTTTCTCTACCATCCAACTGTCACTCCAGGCAGTTGTCTGACAGAGACTTACACCTCATGTACATGAAGCATGTATACCCGCTGAACGAATATCCCAAAGCCTCATTTTCTCTGGCATGTTCTAATTTTGCTGTCTAGCAATGGTTTCCAGAGGTTGTGATCATCTGAGGGAGGAAATCCCCTTTTAACATTAAAATGGTATTTTATAGACATCATTCCTAGCCTACAAAAGATGTTTTTTTGTGTGTGTGTGTTTTGTTTTGTTTCTTGATATTATATGTAGAACTCATGCATCCTTATGACCAATCATCAAGCCAAAAATCTCCTTCTAAGGAAATTCTCCTTTAAATTTTGAGAAATTGTAAACAACCCTTTTTATGAACTACCTTCTTGTACTTTTAAAAGAAACACATGAAGTTTTCTAGCAAACACTGACATATACATATATGGTTAGGATATAAACCGTTCCATTTTTAGTGTGTTATTTTGCAGAGAAGGAAAAAGAGGATGGAGAACATTAAAAATAAAGATTGCTTGCATAAACTTGCATTTATGTCTGTTTACTTGCCATGGTAGAACCAGGTCCTACAATATAGTGGAAGATCAAAAAAATAGCGGAAGATCAAAAAATACATGTTGCAAACATTGGGGAAAGGATTAATTATTTGAGAATTTGGGATGATCAATTCCCTCCAGACACCTTGGAAAATTTAATGTATCACTTCATTAAATTTTTAAAGTATTTTTCTCATCATGTTGTTTCTTGAAATAGGTCTTACCCTCCTATTGTGGGCTGAAGACTACATGGGGTACCAAGAACACAATAATAAGGAAAAGACATACGGATCCTGGCCTTCATATTTCTAGCAGCTAAGTGGGAGAGCCAGCAATGAATTTGAGCACCTCCAAATACATTGCCTATACTGAAATGAATGTTCACATGCAAATGTATGTGGAGACTTAGTCACCAGTGTGTGAGACAGTGCTTCTGAAAAGCCATCCAAAAGAAGAACAAGGGTTAAGTCAGCAATGAAGAGAGGAGTAACAATCAAGGCAGATGGAATTAGATCTGCAATAGTTTCATGACAGAGTAAGCATGGTCTTTCAAGAGCCAGTACGATTTGCCTGTCCATTTGATATAAACTCAACTACATCTTGACACAGAATGCATCATGGGTAACTTGTGTTTATTAATGTCATAAATCACATAACCTTAGTTTTCTTTTTTATCCCCCATTGTGTCATAGGACACCATTGCTCTTGTAGAGGTGGAAGTCATACCTTAATTAGATGAGAAGATAATGATGATTCATGGCTATACCAGTTTACCCCTTCCATGATCCTTGTTATTGGTTAAGATAGTAGGTTACATAGACATAAATGGTATATGGAAATCAAATCCTTAATCTTATACTTTTCCATGGAAAACCCTTGCATTCAATCTCATGCAAAACACTCATTTTGAGGCAGCCTGATTTATCTTCTAAACTGAGGAGCTAGCATGGAAGCAATCACTAATAACAGCACATTGGTGAAAGTCCATATGGCACTTATAATGGTCAGCATGCAGACCTCCAGACCACTGTTATTGACCTGATCAAAGCCATGGGTACCACGGGGAGGCTGTGCTCACACTTCTACTCCATAAATTTAGCAGACCAAGAAGTTTATTACTACCCTGAGACAAGCTGATGATGGAATGGCTGGTGGAGTTAGTGCTGCAGCTTTTTCGATCTATTTCCAATCACTGTTGGAGGAAACAAGGCTGTGTAATGTGTCAATTTTTATTCAGTTCAGGTTACTAAGACCATATAATAATGCTCTTGGAATACAGTGTGTTGAGCTTTTAGCAAAATCTCAAAGGGCTGATGAGATTGGTCTGTGAAGCAAGGAATAGAACATAAGCATTAACTCAAGATTCTTCCAGAGAGATGTAACTAATCAATAAGCTTAAAGAAACTGACAGCTGGTTAGATCATGATTGCATTTTAGATCCTATTGTTGCAGGCATTTTTATGTGGAATTTTGATAAAACAAAAGTTGTTAAGGATCTAGTGATAGCCAACTTAATTTAAGCCAAGTACTTTTGAAATCAGAAAAATTACAATTAAGTATCTAAAAATTAATATAGATCTGATTAGTTAGCTTATAACCTCCAACTTGATTTGAGTACATTAGACTTTGTCTATAGGAAAAAAAATAAGACATGAAAATAGAGAACACTGGCTAAGAATGTGTGTCCTGGATTGTCTTCTTTTCAGTGTCTAGACTAATATTGTGCCATTTACTGACCATGTGATTCTGGAAAGATTATACCCGTAACCTTGGTTTTTGTACCTATAAAATAAAGATGCCACTGCACAGTCAAGAATACAGAATAAAACATTGCATATAAAATGTTTAGTAAAATTCCTAACAGTGTCCATTATCTTTAGTAAGAGGACATTTGTGACTTGTTTTGCTGATCCCATGAGCTCTACCATAATTCTACAGACTAATGCTGCTTGCAAATAAGGAGGAAGAATAGTTAGTCCACAGTGTACTGGGAGTGCCTGGATCATTCACATGAAGTAATCTCTCCAGAATCCCATTGTATATATTTGCAGCATAAAACAATAAACTCGATGCTACACATTTTGTAAAGGAGCTATTGGAAGATATTAGGTAGAGGGGAAAGAGCTTCAACTTTTAATTGCAGAGAGGTTGATTTGATCCAAGGTAAAGGGAGTGGGGATGGGAGGAGGGAGTATTTTTTAGAAGGTGAAATGATACACTACTTTATATTTTTGACTAATTAAATGTTTTAGTTGCCTTTCTGTTGCTGTGAAAAAGTACCTAACAATAAACAACTTAAATGGAGGAAAGAATTATTTTTGCTCATGATTTTATAAGTTTCAGTCCATGGATGGCTAGATCTGTGGCTTTTAGATTTGGGAGGAGGCAGAACATCATGGCAGGGAGCATTGATAGAGCAAAGTTGCTCATCTCATTAAGGCCAGGAAGCAAAGAAAGAGAGAAGGGGATGTGATCTTAGTATGTGCTCTATCGGCTCACATCCAATAACCAGTTCCCCATAGTGCCATCAACTGGGGACCAAACTTTCAACACTCGAACTCTGGGGGACATTTAAGATCCAAACTACATTCATTTGGGAGTTTTATCCTTCTGATATCCCACATTCAATTTTTATTTTCTCTCCCTTACATGATCCCTCTTTCTCATTTCAGCTTTTCATATATTCCACTTCTCATATGAACACATGAATATTCTGTCCACATGACAGAGACATGCTAAACAGATTTACTGTTGTTACCTCCATGCAATGTCGGTTGGGAGTGGGGGAATTTGCAAAGAGAAAGAGAAAGGGAGACACAGAGATTGAGGGTGTGTTCATTAGCTTTTCCTTGCTGTGACCAAAATACCCTACAAAAACAATTGGCTCACAATTCCAGAGGTTCATTGATCTTATTCTATTGCTCTGGCCCACAATGAGGCCTAACATCATGGTAGAAGAGACTGGTAGAGGAGTGCTGCTCCACTCATGGTAGCCAGGAAATAGAGGTGGGGAAGGACTACAGAAAAGATGAACCCTTCTGGGCCACAGCCCCAGTGACCTAATCTTTTTTCATCCACAGTTACCACGCTGTGAATCTATTTAAATTAGGTACCATTGATTAAGTTACAGCTCTCACAATATCATCATTTCACCTCCCCAAATTCCTGCATTAACACAGAATCCTTTGGGGGGCATCTCATATCTTAACAAAAGGAAAAGGGTGAGGGGAGATAGGGAAGAAGGGAAAGAGAAAGGGCTAGGACCAAATATCAGAGGAAGATGATTGATCTTGTGTTCACATTTTTCAATTAGACACTTGGTGGACATTCCTTTCAATCCTGAGATTCTAAAAAAAACTAGAGTAACTTATCCTGAGAGTTTACATGAATAATACCCTTGAATGTTGGAGTTCAGAATGGAAAGACTATGCCCTAGGTCATTTAGCTAGGTTAAAGCAATCATATTAAATATGACTTATGAAATATATCTTTGATTCTGTTTAAATATGGGAAGCATTACAACATTACATTTGAATAGTAGTGAACATTTAAAAGATTTTTATTTAAAGCACTTTACATGGTATACAAGGGCCAGATTCTGGACAGTACCAGTTACCACTCCATCAATTCCCTGCCGCCATATTGTCCATTTATTTTCTCAACCTCTTCTCTATGCTGCCACTCTGAGACCTTATTAGCCCTTGCTGCTATTTTTGCTAAAGAATGTTCCCTATTTCTATTTCATCTGGAAAGCTTCTTATCATTTTGTACGTTTCGCCATGACTTAAGTCAAGGGGATCTGCTACGGTAGCTCATCTAAGTCAGCCTCCTATGAAATTTTTCTATGGGAATAATCGGTATTATAACTCCTTTCTCCAGAACATACGTTGAGTTAGAATTATACAGTATTTGACTGATTTAGTCTTTTTTTTTTTTCAAGTAGACGATAAACCATACAGGAATTCATTCTGGAATTGTTTCTGCTTGTCACTATTTCCTCTCTGCTACATAAAAAGCCTTGAATATTTCAGATGCTAATATTATTCAATGAAAAAAAATGAATAAATTGGAATTATAGCATTTAATTTTCTCATCCACTTCCCAAACTATTTATATAGACAAGGAAAGAGGACCCCAGAGAGATTATGTTTACCTGGCTGAGTCAACAGGCTGGATTTCATTCAGACATATGACATAATTCATACTAGCTTCTTTTCTATATCTCTATTTTGCCTTCCACAAAGATAAAATGAACCCCAACACAGTACACATAGAACTTTCAGAGGTAGTCCTCATCTGAGGGATATTTCCATTCTCAAATCCTTGACAATTTATAAAAGCCACATAGCCCAGCAAATGTTGAAACACAGATTGAACTCCACAATGAAGGATACAAATAATAAACTAATCTGTGACACCCAACATAAGCTTTTGGTTGAGGTTCCCTAAGAAAATAGACAACTAACGAGAACCTACAAACACAACCCTCTCAAACTTTCATTTTTCAAAGCCTTTTAAAAGTAGCTCAGAAGTGCTAGACTCAGAAGTAGCAAAACCTGTTCAAAGGAGCACTACTTCAGCTGATACCAGAGATAGTAAATAATAGGCAGGGCAAAAGGAGTTTTGTATACAAAAGTAAAAGGCAATGTTTGAGTCAGCTTTGTCAATGCTCTGACTGAAGTATCTGACCAGAACAACTATAGAGGAAGAAGAATTTATTTGAGAGCTCAGGGTTTCAGAGGGCTTTGTCCATAGAAAGCCAACTCCATTTCTTGGGAGCTCAAGATGAGGCTAAACATCATGCCAGAGTGTGTGGCAAAGGGAAGCAGCTCACATCACGGTGATCAAGAAAAACAAAACAAAACAACAACAACAACAAAAAAAAAAAAAACAAAGAAGTAGAGAGAGAGACTCTGGCTCCAGATACAAAATATATACCCCATAGCAACGCCTGTAATTAACCACTTCCTCCAGCCACAACCCAACTGCTTCTAGTTACCACTCAGTTAATCCCATCAGGGATTAATTCACTGATTGGGTGAAGACTCTCAGAATCCAATCATTTCTCCTCTGAACCTTCTTGCACTGTCTCACACGTGAGCTTTTGGGAGACATCTCATATCCAAACCATAATAGGCAGTAACATAAGAAAGAATATATGTTAATGATAATAACTGTTTTATTTTTAATTTGCCCATATTTTGAAAACTTATATCCTATTCAATATATATGTGTTCAATTCAAACTTGTCACACACTAAACTTCTGCTAGAACCTTGGGAAGACAGAGATGAACAAGGCAAGTCATTCACCACCAGTTCTAAGTAAAGACTTCTAATGTTAGGTGATCATGACCATGATACCTGCACATTTTCAGTATTCTAGAACTTCCCAGAAAGAAACAATTGGCTCCACCAATATGTGTGTTTTGTTTATTTTTATCTTTACACACACACACACAAATAGTTATCAAAGTGAAGAATGTTCATTTATTACATTGATGTTTTTCAGCTCAGATTCATTATGTGGTTTGAAACAGAACATGGTTGTAACCTGTTTTTCAGGTTATAAACTGATTTAAGTTGAGAGAAGCCTGTAAGTAAGAAGACAGGTTCTCTGTTGGGTGTCATGTTTGGGCCCTCCAAAGAGTCTGCCCAGGATATTCCCTGGTTTCTGCAGGAGTGGCATGTACTTTATTCTATCAGGAATTCAGATAAAAAATATATCAGGCATGTGTATAGGAATTCTATGAGATGACCAACTCACACACATGAAGATTCTGCAGGTGAAAGCTGCCTTATCACATGGAGGGTTAGGTGTGGTGTCCCCAGAAATAGAGAAATGAAGGTCAGTTTCCAGGGGCACTGAGGAGCTGGCCTGGTCATTCAATGAATGAGAAAATGAAGGTTCCATTTAGCTGGTGCATCCATCTTCAGAAGGAAAGGTCGGTGGAGATGGAATAGAGTAAGACAAGGCAGAGGCGCCAGCGGATTCCTCCTGCTATTTCACAAGTGACCTCATTTGACTCTCCTCCCTGCTGCTGACACGTCCTTTCCTTTAAAATTACACGTAGCGCTAAACAAATGGGTCTCTTCAGAGTCACTTAGCAGAACTAATCAGCACACCGGCCTCCTTTCAGAATGAAGGTCCCATTCCATGGTGGAGAATGGTGATTACTTTCACATCCACCATCAGACTTGGGGTCACCTGTAACTCCAGAGGAATTGGTGCTCTGTGCCTTCATTCAAAGCAAGAAATTGTACCCCTGTCACACCGGAATCTCATTCTTCCACCTTAAAACTCATTTCCTTTCATAAAGGACTGTTTTCTTTCCAGACTTTTCACACACTGGCTAGAAATTGTGTTCAGCCCCCATGCACATAAAATGTTAACATCGTCTGTAAAGCTGCCAGGGGCAGTGTTTCTCATCGAGGGCGAATTGCTAGGGTGGTGAGAAGTCAGCTAGCAAGAAACACATGCTTTAATAAACCTTCTTTTGATAATTGAATCTCATTTCCAATCAATGGCAGAATGGAGACACTCAGCTCTCCACCCACAGTAATTAGGACTCATGAGCTGGCGATGATGGTTCAGGCGTGGGATCGAAAAGGAAAGGCGTCTTAGCAGACTGTTCTCACTTTGGTTTGCAAACATTGAATTTTTCCCTATTAAAAGGAGATCTCTAAATTAAATCCTCCTCGTTTAATACCCATTTGAGAGACTCTTCAATATTTTTGGACATCTGTCTAACTCCCTGTAACAAGGATACATCAGGGGGCAGATAGGCTAATGGCAAACCTAATTAGGTAGCTTCACGATGATTTTAGAGGTTTGCAGTTCCCAGGGAGCTTTTAATCTATAATCTCATTTTACATCAGTGAATATTCTGAGGGCTTGGAGATGTTATTCCCGTTTTACAGGTGATGAAACTGAGACTCTGGAAGGGTAAATAGCTTGTTACCCAAAGTCAAAACATGGGAACTCAGAAACAAAGATCGGAACCAAATTTTCTGGGTTTAATCCCTTCAGGACAACAAATAGTAACCTATAGTTTCAAAGTAAATTCCCTGAACTTTATATATGCTGAAGCTATTGTATGTGCCTCAATCCTAGCACTATTAGGGAAGGAAGTCTCTGGAGGAAAGTGATATGTTAACAGCCTTGGGCCCCAACCACAAATCCTTTCAAAAAAAAAAAAAAATAGGAAAAGGACAGAGTCATGATAGGACCTTCTTCTCTTACAGCTGCCTACTAATATTGTTAAAAAAATGTCTTTATTCCTAAGGGGATCTGGCATTGGCAATTTCATACTCATAACAAGTGTCTAAAGATATTTTTTCCAAGTGACTTACCATGGTGAAATTTTCAACTACATTTTGGGCATGAAGGCAGATTAATGTCTTAACACTGTTCATCTGTGAGAATCACATGTCAGTATCTGATTAGATTTTTATGAGGCAGTTTCCAAATCAGACCCCGTTTTTTTCCGTGCTCCTGACTGAGTATCTAGTTGTGTAAGAATAAG
Source organism: Marmota marmota marmota (assembly GCF_001458135.2). Lineage (NCBI taxonomy): Eukaryota > Metazoa > Chordata > Mammalia > Rodentia > Sciuridae > Marmota > Marmota marmota. Next base: position 15,190,201 of record NW_026000221.1, read on the forward strand.
GATGATTTCACACAAGCTTGGTGTGCTAGGCTAATTGCTCAAACTTCTTCAAACAGTAACAGAAACATGGTTACTTATATAAAGCAAAAACCAAAAAGTAATTTAAAAAGAAGACACCATTAAAAAGCCAACCTCAATACATTTAGTGTAACATATAAATAAAAGACATGTCCATTGAAGTTTATCTATCTCCATTGAACGCATATTACCAAGAATTTGTAAGTCAAATGAAAAAAAAAAAGAAGAGGAAAAGTCAGAATTATATTTCTAAAATTTGGCAATCACCATTTCTACTGGAATTTTGTGCCTGTTGGGAGTATCACAATCCTGGACCTGCAAACAAGTTCTTCTCAAATATTTTCCCATGTTTGGTGAAAGATAAATTTAGACAGAGATGAGGATTCTTAGTATAGAAGAGACATAAAAGTCAGGTTTATTCATACTCAGGAATATTGTAGGCATATGATTCAGGCAATAGGAATAATTTTAAGTTCTAATTTTTCCTAATGTATGGGTCACATGAGAGTTCCTTGAAAAACAACTTTTTGCAAGTGTTACTATATCTTGAGGATCAATAATGGGATGTGTGAGAATATGTTCAATGGAATCTTATATTTCATTCCTCGATATGATTGACAGAAATATGTTGTTATTTATCTGAAGGTGAAAGAGAATTTAATCAAAGCTGGACTAAAATTTTCTGAAGATCTCTCCCAAGACACACTTTTACAAGGAAGAGAGAGGAAAGTTCTCTGTAATTTTCTTCCATTTTTTAACATATACAATGAAGCTGTCATAAAAGTTTTCAGAGATGAAGGATGAGTTTCGTGGGGGAAAAATAATAATAGAAATTTCACTTGGGATTTTTGACACATATCATCTATAAGTTAAACTATTTTATGACTCTACAAATTGCTATTATTTAAATGAAAACAGAGAGTTTGGTTTTTGTTTATGTATTCATAAAATAAGTATATATTTCTAGTAGAAGTTGGGGAACTATGAGAAGGAACAAGATGAAACAAATTACTAATAATTTCACAGAACCTTGAAAGCTGCTGGTACCATATTGTGATCCCTTTCCAATTATTGTTATGAGTATCCTTCTGTGGCCTATGCTTATTATTAGGCATACTGACATTAATAATTTTTATCTTTATGCATTCATTCTAAATAAATATATTTATGAAATCAAACCATTTTTCATAATAGATTAACCATAAATAAATATTATTGGATATTTCAAGTGATTTCCAATGTTTACTTAATATAATAATATTATAATATATATTCTTTTATGTAGAGGTATTTCTGAATTTCCTCTGAGTTTCTGTCATAGAGGAGAATTACTGAACCAGTTTTCATTTTCAAAACTTTGAATATATATATATATATATATATATATATATATATAGAATAAACTTTAAATTGAATATGACTATCACATTAAAAAAAATTTCCTCCCTCCCTTCCTTCCATTAGAATAAGCCATAGTCATGGCTCCTCTTAGAAAAGACACAGTAACACACTGGGGGAGGTATGCAATCATTTTAGAATATGATGTCATTACTCCTAAGTTCATAACTGAAACATTGCCATGATACCATGAAACTTATTTTTCAGACAACTTCAATATGGAAGTGCTATGCAATTCCATAGCAAGACTATTTCAGATTTCAGCATAACATTAATTTAAGGATTCTTCCTATGTTGTAACACTATTTCTTCTTTTTATTCTTTAATTTTACAGAGATACATCTCACTAAAATATAATAGTTAAATTTATTTCATATTCAATATTGGGTATTGTGTTTAGGACTTCATATATATTATTTTATTTAATCTAGCTAAGGCTGTTGTAAGAATGACACCAGTATTTTGTTCTCATTTGACAGATGAGTAAATAAATAATTAGAAATTTTAAGTAGTTTCCTGGGTCATGCTGTTAATAGGTAGTTTCTACTAGTTTGCTTATACTGTAATAATAAACAACACAGACTGGGTGACTTAAACACATAACTTTTTTGCTCACAGTGGTTGAGGTTGGAAGTGCTAGATTACAGTCTGCTCACATTTTTTTCTAGTGAGTTCACTCTTCCTAGCTTGCAGATGGCCACTTCCTTGCTATATTCTCACATGGTCTTTCTTCTGAATATGTTCAGGATATTGGGGGCAGGGGTATTGTGGCTTATGCTGATATCTCTTCTTGTAAGGACACTACTTCTATTGGATTTTTACCTCCTAAAAATTCAATCTCTGAGTTCAGTCATATCACCATTTGTGGTTCCAATAAATGAATTTAGGGCATTCAAAATTCAGTCAGTTGCAGTGATAAAGTTATGATAACTACATGTGTATTGGTAATCTATTCTCATGGGACAAAATACCACAAAATGCTAGTAGCATCAACATATCCTATATGATAAACAGTTTTGTGGGTTGAAATTGATGTCAGACACAACAGAAAGAACTTATCCCTTTTGTAAAACAACTGAGAACTCAGCTGGCAAGGCCTAAAGAGTTGAAAATATCTGAGGCAACTCCAATGAGACCATATGCTTAGACTTTGTGGTGCTAAGTCCTTCAATTCTGCTTCATGTCATTGGGTCCCAGGTATTCAACTTGCTTCATCTGCATGTCTGATGTCAATCATGTCTGATGACTGTCACAGCCAGGGCTATCCAAACACTCATTATCATTCTCTCTCTCTCTCTCTCTCTCTCTCTCTCTCTCTCTCTCTCTCTCTCTCTCTCTCTCTCCTGGTGCTCTATTCTACATGGCACATGCCTAGTTTGGACTTCATCATAGCACCACAGAGTCAAGGTAGTTAGACTTCTGACATAATGTGTGCTTTTCCCAGAGGGAGAATTCCAAAAGACTTGGGATGCTGTCCCAGAGGCAGCACAGTTTGTTTTGATATATTCTTTTTGACAAAAGGGAGTCATAGGCCCAGCCTGGGAATAAGGGAAGGAAATACAGAATTCTCTGCCTCTTATAAGAAACATGTCAAATAATTTATGACATTTTATTCCATTATACAAAATTTGTTGCACTCAAAATTCATGTGTTTTAGCATCATTCTTGGATAAAGACATGGTTATTTATTTCTTAATAAAGGGAATTTCCTGATAATGCCAACATTCTTTGTATACTCACCATATCAAACTGGAGTTCTGTGGAAAAGTAGGGGATGTTAGCAGGGGATGTTTGGGTAGACTATTCCCTGTAGTTCCAATTCCATTCTCAGTGTCACATCTCCCAAGAGAAAGAATCATTGGGTTGACACCTTCAGGCTCTCTACTTTTCCACAAATAGACACTCCTTCTCTCACTCTAATCACCAGATAAGAAACAATTCAATGATGCTCCTGAGTAAATTTGGTCTTTTGACTCCCTAAAGACCTATGGGCCCATAGTTCAATTAAAAAATCTCTCCTGTTCCATTCGGCCAGTCTGTAAGGATGACCAAGCTGTGGGCAGCTGTGGCTCAGATCACTGCTTTGCCTGTAATAGGAGAGAGGTGAGTTTAATTTTGGTAGACACTTCCACATATCTTTAAGTATGAGACAGTACTTGTATGATTTAATACATATCTGACCCTTTTGTCTCCTTTTGGACTAAGATTCTAAGAATATGGTATGATGTGACATTTTTCCCCTTAGACTCCAGTAGTGTGAATTGGTCCAGGGTTGACTTTAATCTGTCTTATGTGAGTGCAAATATAAAAATTTAATGCATGGGTTTATATTGTTTATGTGTGTGTGTGTTGTATATTAAAAGTTAGGTATATTGTGTATATAAATGCACGAAGTATTTTTGTAAATTCCATACTTGCCTCTTTAAAAATTTATCTTTGGTTTACGTATTCCTTTCCATACTATGCTATTTAGAATATACGGAATAGTGTTGAAAAATAATGTTGGAACAAACTTATTTGTTTTCAAATGTCATTAGTGTTTTACTACCAAGTAAGAATAAGATACTGATATTTCTACAAAAGACCAATCCATTATAAAGAAAACAGTCCACCTGAGATAACCTTAGCCTTTTCTTCTTGTTATATTAATATGTTTAGGAACTGATTTTAAACTTCACGAGTGTTCTTGGTATAGGATGGCAGACTCCAGTTAGCAAGAGTGGAATTATTTTGTAGATGTTCACATACCTACAAAGAGAAGGTTTGAAATATTGTTGTCATATTAATACATTTGTTTTCATACATGAGAATTCCCTGACTTCTTTACATGTGTTTCCTAACATTTATCTATCCTATCATTTTGGTATGAGGATTTTGCTAACTTTCTAAAATGTATTGGATAGCTTTCCACTGAAAATTTGCTTTGATTATATTCTTTAAACAAATTAAATGGATGTGTTAATTTTACTGATCACAAATTGCTTAGTCAGAAGGTCAATTAGCAGAAAAATAGATTTTGTAAAATATTTAAATATACAGCTAATGGGCTGAGGAATATGTATTTAGAAACAGACAGAAGCAGAATCTCTTGCATATAAACATATCACAGAAAAGGAGAGTGTATATATTTGTTATTGCTTTTGTAAGAGGGGAAAAAAAAATCAATGCTGTTCAGTTCTGAAAGACTTTGGCCACACAGCCTTATTTGAAGAGATAGCAAGTTAGACCAAACACCAGCTGAATACAAATACCCTATTTACCATGAATATCAGAAATTAACAGCATTTAGACTCTACATGGCAATAGTATAACTGGCTTGCACTTAATGAACCTAAGGAGACAAGAATTAAATCTAAGCCCAAATTTACTAATTCAGCAAACATTTAGAGAGTGGTGGTTATGAGGTCAGGTACGAGGGTAGGCTTTGGGTCATGGGCATGAGGAAAGAGAGTGTAATTATTATGTCTTTGACAAAATGGTAAAAGTGATTATTGAGCTCTCCCAAATGCAACAGTTCATAATGCTTGCTCATCAAGATAATTTGAGTGATCAGTCAGAATATTTATATAAATGTTTAAAAGAAAACTTTGTCTGATAACTATGCTTTCATTCCTTGTCATCCAAGAGAAAAAGAAAGAAACAAAGAAAGAAAGGTAAACAAGAGCTAGTCAAATTTAATGTACTATACTGCTTTATTGTTGTACACCTGGAGTTGTATCTGGTATTTCCCAGAATCAACTTATGTTTAACAAATGCTAATGAAAAATCTTAACATCAAACATGCTCACTTTGTCAAATTGGCTTTAGTCATTGTCTGCCTTTTTAAACCCAACATGTTTCAAAATCAATGCAAATGTCCACCTCCCTTACAGGAAGCCTTCTGAGAAATACATATGAAAAAAGAAATAGAGGTAGAGGGATTCTAACTAGCAGTTATAATTGGTCAATGACTATGAGACACCTGTTCTGCTCAGTTTTTGAAATGACATCTTATTGAGTCCTCAAATAATTCTTTACATAATCTTATTATGTAGTCCAAACAAACAGGCAAATGTGATCATATTGCTCAAAGTCAGCTAGTAAAAATAACATAGCCTAAATTTATTCTTATAATTTATTGACAAAATGATGAATTCATTATACATGATAGGGTGGAATTCCCTCCGAAATCTACACAAATGAGTTGATTTGTCTTCACATCTTAACACACGCTGCCTTTTGTAGATGATATACTTTTGTATATCAACACAGGATTGGGCACTTGGAAAACACTATTAAATTTGACTAAGCTTTGTTTGTCTACATTAGCTGAGAAACAAGGTCTTTGTTACATTCTGCAAATGGTCAGACACAAGGACCCCATTGAATTTATACCTTTCAGAGAGAATAGGGAATAAGAAGATTAGAGGAATAAATAAAAAGTGCTTATTTCAAAAATATTTTGTTCCTAAGGGAATACAATTTTCTCGTACAATGTTTTCCAATGCTTGATGATCTTCAGAGGTCTTATTTTTCTTAAAGTGCTTAATTTGAAAAATTCCCCCAAAGAGGAAGTTGCTGCAGGCAAGACAGATAGGCTACTTATGTATGAATGTTCCACTCACGTTATAGTTGCAGATAGGCCATCCCATCAATCATTGGTAGATATATTTAATAAAGTATGTGACTCATATTGGGCAACAGAACCAATTTAGTCCTCTCTTAGCAGTAAAAAGTTCCCCATTTAGGCAACAAAAGCAACCCCAGGAGATGTCAATTATAAGCTAATAGGATCATTTTTTTTGCTTATATTTTCAGCTAAAAGAAATACATCAACCAACAAAAAAGACTTCAAGAGAGAGTGCCCAGGACTTAAAAGGATAGTTTATTCTCTCATCTCACAAGCCAGATCATGAACCAAACTGCCAAAGTGTGACCCAAGTATCAACAAATCAAGGTAAATACAGGGAAGAGAACTTTCTGAGTACACAACCATTTAGAAGAAATGATTCTGAGTCTGAGTATAATTGAAAATAGCAAGAAAGAGCTTCCCAGACTTGTTGTCTTGATAATTGTTCAGAAATTAACAAACGTTCATTAAGAGCTGACACAGTGCATTGTGCTAAGGCAAAATGATGGCAAGCTCATTTGTTGTTCAAGTCTAGACGTGGAGACTACAGAGGTGTTATGATGGGTTGGGGCATTAGTCAGAACAACTAATGACCCTGAATATACGCCATGTTTCTATGAAAATGTGGATGGATGAAGTCACAAGCTCTCACTTCTTCCTAAATTAGAGAACAATAAAAGAAAACGTTATTACCTTTCTGGTTCACTTGTTTTCCTTTGTTGCTTTGAGTGCTGTGTGCGCCCTCTGCTCATGATAATGGACCATATGAAGTGTATATAAAGTGCCTACTGCATTAAATATGAGATATAACTGCATGAATAGCAGCACATTTTATGGGGATCTCCTATCTGGGGATTACAAAGTAACCAGTTGCTGTTATTTCTTTGCATTTTAATCACTATCACACTTTACTGGTAGTGATTCATCAAGAATCTCTCTCTGGGAAACTGAAAGTATCTAGAATTACTCAAAGACTTCAGGATATTTTTCAGCATTTTTTTATAGGCCTCCCACTAAAATTTACTCAAATTTGTGAAAACCTGAAGTGCTTCTGGATGCCAGAAATATTTTAGTCATCTAACACACCAAAACCTAAATCCATCCTTTATTCTTTCAGTGCCATGATTAGAGACACGTCCAGCAACAATGGTATTATATCTGATATGACACTAAGAGACCTGAGACAAAGAAGTGGTTTGGGAGTGGCTTTGGACATGTTAGGATGCTGAACAACATGGAAGGCTTGACTTGAGGATTCCAGTCAGAGTGAAGAGGAGCCAGGGCAGCACAGAATCCTCCAATCCTTTTGTAAGCAGAATCACCAGAGTGCCTATACCATATGTGGGCCACAAGTCTCCTCTAAGTCTCTCTCTGCAAACCATGTACACTATGGACAACCAAAGGACTGAAGGGATGTCTGTTCACCTAAGGGATTGATCAGATGAAGATACTTCACTGGCACTGAGAATACACTGAGCATGGAGGAGCTCCTCGTATGGAAAGAGTCCAAAGCTCTAGAAATAGATCCTCAGGGAACAGGTGACAGGTTTTTGGATTAGAGAAACCTGTTTTTGAATGTTGGTTCTTCCTATTATTTATATACTGAGAATATATTTTTTTAAAAAATGGTTATCATTGCATTGAGAAATTATCAAGCACCCAATAGTTGGGAGTTTTTATTAATTTAGTGATTTTTACAAGAGAACTAAACATAGGCTTTTGGTCAACTGACAACATTTTACCCTTTCACTTGCAATGTTGCATAAGTATGAACTTCAGTTCCATGACTCTAAATATCATTCTTCTCAAAAATTTCTGCTGTGAGTGAGAGAGACAGTTTTTTAAAGTGCATCTCTAGAAGTTTGGCCAGCAGGAAAACAAAAATAAGTTCTGTACCTAATATGCAGATCGAGAGACTTGCTTATCTAGAAAATATGTCAACATGATCTTGTTTTGCTTCTGTATGATTCTTGAGATTACTTGGACACTTACCATAAATAGATAATTTACAGTCCATTCAAATCACTTCAGTATCAAATTGAAACAGTGATACTGGAAGATAGCCCTTATGCCATCATATGGAAGAGCTGAAGAGGATGCAACAATTTTAATTTGTATTTTGAGCAACTTAGCATATTCCACATATTACACTGAGGATGTGGGTAGGGTAACTGCACTCGGCTGAGGAAAAGTATAAGCATAATTGAATAAGCACTTGAAATAGTCTATAAGATATTTTCTATAACTCTATTGGAAAAGCTAACACAGGGAGGGAAAGATGAAGGGAAAATATAGGATTTTACAACAGTTAAAATACTACAGATACCTAGATAGATACATAGTATTTATGATTCATTCCATCATTGAAGATATGTTTATGTTTAATAAAAAATTAAAGTAATTAATAGTAGAAAATAGTACTCCAGATTGATATGTACTTTCTTGAAAGATATATTCAAAACCTATAATCATTCTTGGCCTTTTCTTATTTGCATTTCATTAAAACAGATTTGGTTAATCTGGAATCCCTTTTGTGTTCTCTCTGTTGTAATGATCATAGTGTTATCAGTCAAACTTAAGATACAAGTTGTCTTTAATGAAGAAAATCAGTGGAAGTTTCCTAGTAGTGTGGGAAAAATTGTCCCTCGTGGTGCATCCTGCTTCATTTTAAAGCTCTTCTTAATGCATCTTTTAATATATATGTCAATGTGTTACTTTTGGGGGGTTCTTTTCATTCCAATGAGAACAAGAGGGCCATTCATTAGGGGTGTCTATAAATGTGGAACATGATAATCAGCAACAGGTAGTGTAAACAATTTCTAGTACCACACATAAACTACAGCAAAGAATCTACTTTTCTATATCACACATAAACCTACAGCAGCAGTCTGCTCTGCTGGGGAGATAGACTGAGTCTTAGCTCTAATGATTACATTATTCTTCAAGATGAAAAATGTGGTAGACAGGATTTAAATAAAATGATTCTGTTTCTTTTATCGAGCAACCAGGAATAAGACAACTCTTTTAATAATATCTCTGGATTTAAGGGGTTACTTCCTTAGTTTTATTTCATAATGGGAAATAGGAACCATCAAGTACAATTTTAACTGTTAAAATAATCTAGAAATAGAAGAGGATAACATGTTTGGGATTCTGCTTATATTACTAAGGATTATAACAAATGCCACATAGAATTCGTCTCAAATATTCCCTGCAATAGCTTCATGATATAGGAGTTACCATTTTAACTTCTAAATTTAGAATATTTAAAATTTAACTAACTTTCCCAAATTTTCAGAGCTCCTCTAAATTCTTTCCTACAATATGAACTGCATCCTCATATGCAAATTAGATTGTAAACTAATTTTCTCTGTGACTTTCCAAGAATGATGGGGATGAGTGGCAGAAAATTATCTATGTTGTTTTATGTGGGATCAGTGTAATTTGATAAAGTAGTATCTGGAACGTAAGGATATATATGCATAATAAAAATTCAAGTGCATGTTAGCTGTTATTAATAACAATGGTATGGAGCTATATCACAGTAGAATTTTATTTAATTGGTTGAATCCCATAATTGAATCAATTCAGTATTCCTGAAAAACCTGGCATCCAGAAATAAATAAAATAAAGACCATTAAAGAAGGGTAAATAAAAGAACATTTATACTAACTGGAGTAAAACCAAGTCAAGGAATTTACGCAGCTTAAGGTCCTATCTTCCCTTCACAATAGGTGCTTATAGATGACTTTGTTATTGTACAACTTAAAACCCTATGTGACACATGACAATGGAAAATATGGAGTTTGATCCACAAACATGTTACTATCCAGACAGATAAAATCCACTACTCTTTAAAAGAGGAAGAAAAATATGGGCTTTTCCTCACCATCCAGCACACTGATGGCTTAAAAGCCATCTTAAACTGGTCCTTCTATTTAATGCTTGATGTCTGTTAAGGTTCTAAAAACTGCTGTCTTATATTTAGCAATTAGAGCTTGCTATGTGAGATCAAATCAGAGAAAGTAACTCCAAGAAACTAGCCACCCATCCAGCAGATGATATTGGTAGTAGCTCCTGGAATTCTGGCCGTTCACTTGCACAGGAGGCACTAAAACACTAGATGCAAAAGCTGGTGCAAAGTCTTGCTCGGTTACACTCCTTTTATTTGGAAAATAAATAAAAAGGTAGAATTTTCTATTCTCAGGAAAGAGAGGAAAGGGAGATTTTTAGCATATGATAGAAAAATGAAAATTGCTTAGAGGCTACAAGCCAACCTTGTCCATCAAAGAACAAGAGACTTGTCTAACTCCATGGAAAAATACTTTCCTTGGATAAATACTGCTGTCCAGATTAATCCCTCTCCATTCCAGACTATAAAATTAGAAAATAAAACACATTTAAATGAACTCATATTAGCACAACAACTTCATGAGATAGAAGATATGAATGTCCTAAAATCCCTATGGTTATGGAGACTTAGAGATTGCTTCAGAATTTTTTTTTTTATACTATGGGAAGGGAAGAAAAAGTTTTCCTACATCTAAATGACTGACATTTTTAGTAAATACTCTTGTTTCTTCAACTTATTTTTGTTAAATATACTGACCTTGTGGGCAACCAAGGTGAGTATAGATAAGCTCCAGATTAGTTTGGGTTATAGAAAAGTGGGATATTGAATTCACCTTAACTATTTTATTAGGTAGGTATCCTTGGAAACAGTCACCATGCCACAATTGCAGCTTAGTGGTGTGTGTGTGACTGGTGTGCATACAAGTTTGTGTGGTCTAGGGAGGTATAATTTAAGATAAGCAAAATTCAAACAGTCAATGCAGAGGTATGATACACAAAAAGCAATGAATAACAAAGTATTAATTTTGATCAGTAACTATTCATGAATAAGATCACAGGCCCTCTTGGGGACATATTTACCTAGATGTATATAGATACCTAAATACAGAGCTATAGATTTGGTATTTATTTATTAATAGATTAGAATGCTCATATTTTATTGAAGATTTTCCATCTGTATTCCTGAGGGATGGATATTGTCTTTGTGATTTTCTTCCTTTGTATGTTGTTATTGTCAGACTTTGTCTGGAAGGGTGGTACGAATCTTATAATGTTTGGCAGTGCACACTTCTTTGAAAACTGTTTACATTGGCAGTATTTCTTCTTTCTTTCTTTGAAAAATTTGAATGCATTCATGTTTCTTTGTGGGCAATTTTATTAAAATGAATTTTATTCATGCAATAAATGGAAGAAAATGTTCAGATCTTCTATTTCTTGTGCAATTAGTGTTGGTATCCCCACCTCTGAAAGAGCGCCTTCCATCTGCCTTGGGAATTCTGTTAGCATATAGTGTTTCATAGTATTTCTTTATTATTCTGTAATGTCACAAATATTTTGTGACATTACAGAATAATAAAGAAATACTATTATATTTTCATTTTAATTTCCTATATTTGTGACATATTCTTTCTGTTTTTCTTGCTGGGGTTTAATTATTTTAGATGTTTTCTGAATTCTAGCTATTTGTATCTTCAATCTTCTTTATTACTTGTGACTTCTATGGCATTGGTGTTTCTTCCCTATTAACCCTTTCACATTACTAATTTGTGGTTTAAGTTACCTTCTTTTGACTTCATAAGGTCAAAGTATGGGTCATTGACTTTAAGCATTTCTTCTTTTCCAACACAGTCATTTAAAGCTATAACCTTCTTTTTAAGCACTGTGTAGCTGCTGAGTTTGATAGGCTTATTTTTTCTTCATTTTTATTTAATTTAAAATAGTGTCACGTTTCCACTGTAATTACTTGTTTTTGATTCACGGGTCATTTAGAAACTTGAATTCGATTTGAAAATATGTGAAGGTTTTGTAGATATGTAAATGCTATTGATTTCTTATTTAAATGTTTAGAGAGCATTCATTCTCAATGAGATTTCAAACTTTGGAGATGTATTTTGTGGCCAAGCACATGATTAATCTTGAAAAGCATTCAATAGACACTTGAAAAAACATGTTTACTCTGTGGATTTTGCCTGAGATATTCTGCACATGCCAATTAGGCCAAGTAGGTTGAAAATGTGATGTAGTTCTTTCGTATACTCATTATTATTTTTTAATCAACAAGTTTCATCAATTATTAAAACAAGGTATTAAGACATACAGCTATCTTAGGATATATCTATCTTGCCTAATAGATCTGACAATTTTCTTGGTAAATTTTGATTTCCTTTTGTCAGGCAAGAATATATTTAACTGTCACATCTTCCTGATGAATTGCTTCTTGTCTCATTATGTAATTTTCCTATTTTTCTCTCTTAATTTTTTTATGTGAGGTCTATTTTATCTTTATTAGTATTAGGTTGTTGGGTTTTTTTAAATGCATTTTTGATGTTTGCATGGTTTATTTTCCCATCCTTTGACTTGAAACTTATCTAGGTATTTAAATATAAAAGGTGTCTTTTATACACAGCAAATAGTAGGATATACCTTTCTTTTTCAGTTGAACAATATCTTTTATGTAAGGCATTTATTTAGTTCATTTGCTTTTACTGAAATCACTGTTACATCTAGCTGTAACTATTCCAAATGTTTTCAATTTGTCAATTCTGATTTTGTTACCCTATTGTTCCTTAATGACTTGTTTAGGTTCACCAAAAAAAAAAAAAGATTTAATGACTATTTCTATTTTGTTTCCTCCAATGACATCTTAGCTGAGATGAGCAATAATGCATTTTTAACTCACTGAAGTGCTCCTGTCACCTTCACATACCTCACTTTCTACTGCTCACTCCATGAAGCCACAGATCTCAAACAGCATAATTTCAGTTACTCCTCCTCCACTTCCTTTTCCTCGGTGTTAATGATTTCTGCAATCATACACCCTAACTTACCTTGTGCTTTTTTAAAATTTTGCTTTAAATGATCAACATTCTTTTCTCATAATTATGAGAAAAAAACATAGTATGCTATATTTACCCACTCTCTTCCAACCCATATTCAAAATGAAAGATTAAGTAGATAATTTTTAAAAAAATTTTTACAATTCTTGGGAGTATGTTGACTGTTTTCACCAACAGGGTCATAGAAAAATGGCATGAGACTATAAGTGTCCAATATTGGAGAGAAGAGAAAAAACAAGGTTGATTGAGGAGAAGAGGATTTATATTCCTACTCTCAAATAATTAACATTATACAATTTTGATCTGTGCACATGCAGGAGAAAAAATAAGGTCTTCAAAAATGTGGAAGAAAGAAAAGATTGAAAATAGAAAAATAGAGAATTAAAAATACTGAAAAAGAAGGCTTACATTACACATTAAACAAAAATACCTTGTAAATACCTTTCCTAGCAGCATTAGATTTAAGCAAATGGAAAAAAAAAAAAACAAACAGAGCAGTGATGTTCCACATGATGATGAGTTTTAAAGATAATTCCTTAAGGGCTTTGGCTAATCTACTTCAAACATTAAGAAATTGATGTGCATCCTGTCATTGTAGCTGTTCACCAGTTTTGTAATGTGGGTGGATTTACCAACAAACAGCATTGGAGTGAAAAAGCTTGGAAGAAAAATAGTTAATTCATCCAAGGTGGGATAAGCAGATGGTGGATCCAAACATTTCTGATTCCAGAGATTGTTCAGTTAAGACTAATGTACTTCTCCCTGTCACCTTAATTTACTCAATTTACATTGAAAGAAATAAAATCCATAGTCAATTATTAATTTTGAAAGTTCAATAAATTAATTTTGATTTATTTTACAAAAATGTAAAGATAGCCACCACTAGTGCTAAAATTAAAAATATGGGCATTACCTTCAAACTTACAAAAAGGTAGGTAAAAAGAACATAGAGCCAAACCTACAAAGATATTTGAACGAAGTAGGATATACTGTGCACATATTACTAAACAATGAAAAACAAAATGATAAATTTATCACAGCTGTGAAAGTTTCTTAAATTAATGTCACTTACCTAAATTAGAAAATAATTAGATTTAATTGAATTATTCAACTCAAAGACATTTACTAGAGCCTCAACAAAAACGTGTGGGTGATTTAAATGTTAAAAGAAATATTTTAGGCAATTGAAATCAGAGGAACAGTACTGGAAAAAAAATATATTTTGGGGGGGGCACTAAGAATTGAACTCAGGGGTACTCAACCACTGAGCCATATCCCCAGCCCTATATTGTATTTTATTTAGAGACAGGGTCTCACTGAATTGCTTAGTGCCTCATTATTGCTGAGGCTGGCTTTGAACTCACAATCATCCTGTCTCAGCCTCCTAACCTATGGGATTATAGGAATGTGCCACTGTTCCTGGCTGAAAATATTTTTTACAAAGCATTATCAAACAAGCAATTAAGCAGCATTATTTTGGAAACAGAAACTAAGTAATGATATAAAGTTATAAAACATTATACACCTAATAATAGAATACCAGCAGATTTTTAAATTGCATTATTTTAAATAACATGGTAAATTAAGAAAGACATTTGTTGCATATTTAATAATATAGGTACTATACAATATCTATCACATTTATATTCTTTTATATAATTAACTTTACTATACATTTAATTAATCAGTATTGATTTGACATGTCAACAAATTAAAAGAATGACAAAATGATAAAAGTCTAAATAATGAGTTAAATAAATTTGATCATTTGAACATCCTCCCTTGGTGGGATTTATTTTCCCAAAATGGTTTTGGACAGTTATTTAATAGTACAAATCTGACCACTTTGGCCAGGCATGGTGATGCATGTCTATAATCCCAGTGGCTCAGGAGGCTGAGGCATGAGGATTGCAAGTACAAAGTCAGCCTCAGCAAAAGAGAGCAACTCAGTGAGAATTGTCTCTAAATAAAATATGAACAGGAAATAAATAAATATGGGCTGGAGATGTGGCTCAGTGGTTGTGTGCCTCTGAGTTCAAACTCTGGTACACCCCCCCCCCAAATAATATGAGCACTTCTATTCATAGTTTTTATGTGAAAAGATTAGAAAGATAAATACTTTAACTAAAAAATTAATATAAACACAGAAAAGTTATATTCTGTATTATAAGAAAATAGCTATTTCTAAACTAAATAATAAAATGTGTATTAAATAAATAATTTTTTAAAAGATGTTGGGAAAAAAAAAACCCAGCCTACTACAATATCATGATTTGATGGAGGTGCACTGAGTAGTATAGTAAGCAGAGAGTCACTGAAAGGAGGAATTTTAAATATGGAGGTGTATTATCGGCTGTTTATCACAGGGACAAATATATCTGACAAGAACAACATAGAGGAGGAAAGATTGATTTTGGTCTACAGTTTTAAAGGTTTCAGAGCATGGTAGTCTGGCTTCGTTGTTTTGGGCCTGAGACAAGGTAGAAAATTATGAAAGAAGGTTATGGCAGAAGAAAGCTACCAGAAACTAAGAAGCAGAAAGCAGGTGGAAGGAAGTGGCCAGGGACAAGGTATAGTCCCAAAGTCATGCCCCAGTGACTTACTTTTTATGATTATGCTACAGCTGCCTACAGTTTCCACCATCTCCCAGTAGTCCATTCAGCTGTTGATGGATTAAACCACTGAAGAGGTCAGACCCCTTTTGATCCAATCACTTGCTAAAGGCCTCACTTCTGGACATGGCTGCATTGGGGACCAAGCCTTCAACACATGAGTTTGGGGGACATTCCAGTCCCATAACAGATGACAGTGGAGGTGGTGACAGGGCATGGTTGAGCATGTCATCTTGAGATAAAATTGATTTATAGCATATTCTTTCTCATATATTTAAACGTTTATTATAAATTCATGTCCTTTAAATTGTTCCTTGATCATAGATTTTTCTCGTTAATGCAAACCAGCTGTTTTATAAAGTTGACATCATCTTAACAAAAAAGATTGGGTAACCTAATATACGTAAGTATCAAGTATATGTGTCTAGATACAACCATCTTGAGAACTGGAAAGTGCAGGGTTTTCTGATGATAGCGGATTAAAATAATGTTACTGCTCTCTTTATTTACCAAGTCTTTTTCCATCCTTTACTTATTCTTATAATACTCTTCTCAGTAAACATTTATTTGACTTTCCATTCATATTATTACTTTGAGTTATGAAGACTGAAGCTAATGAAAATAAAATAATTAGTATTTCATTTTTCTGATGAACTTGTTTGGAATATTAGGAAATGTGGGTTTCACAAAAGTCCTAAGTTCCTGGACATGTAGCTATTGGTCTACTCTAGGAAATACATTTCTACAACACCAACTATAAGCACAGATGAGAAAGGAACATAAGCCTTGTGGTAGGAATTTGGATATATTTGTGACTGTCTTAATAACTAACATTGTTTGAATTTATTTTGGGTCACACTCTGTGTTAAGAACATTGAAAACATTATTTTTAAAAATAACTTTTTGTGGTAACAACACTTTCTTTTTTTCTGTTTTATTTTATTTTGTTTTTAATACTAGGGATTGATCCCAGGCACATTTGACCACTGATCTACAGCTCTAGACCTTTATTTTATTTTATTTTCTATTTCAAGACAGGGTTTAGCTACTTTGCTTAGGACCTTGCTAAATTCTGAGGCTGTCTTCAAACTGTGATCCTCCTGCATCAGTCTCCTGAGTTGCTGGGATTATAGGCATGTGCCACCATGCCCAGCGACAGCTACACTTTTTAATCATTCTTTAGCAAATGAGGGAACTAAGGTAAAGAGTGGCTAAAAGTGAATTTTCCATGATGCTAAATTTCAGAGCCTCTATGCGTTTCTGGTATATTTGATTCATGGCTAGTTTTTCCAATTCACTTGCAATTTCACTCCTATGATATATTTCCCTATGTAGTGAAATTAATAAGACAAAAGAAAATAAAAATCTGTGTATGACAGTGACCCCAACCTGCCTATTCATGCACATTGTGGCTACCTGAATAAACTAAACTAAACAAATTAAAAATAAATTGAAGGTTGAAGATCTTTACCTACTACCTCCCTGCCTTTATGTTATTTTTTATTTATATATAAATAAAAAATTATACATATATTATATGCAATATATATATATATATATATATTCATATATATAATTTGTTTATTTTTTTCCTGGTTCACTAATCCCCATTTGAAGCTGTTCCATCCTGTTATGCACTTCTGCATCGTCACTTGACTGACAGGGTAATTTTGACACTGTGATTCACACACAGTCTTACAATCTCCAGTAAGAGAAGCTTGTAGCATTTCTCAAGTAAGTGCCCTTACTGACCAAACAGATCTCTGCTTTTGTCCTCTAGACAATATTAGTAATGGGTAAGACTGATGGCTGGATTCAGAGAACATAAAAATAGACTCTTTTCCATTCCATTATTTTTATGTTTTTAAAATTCTTATTCTGAAACATTTAAAATATAACTCCATCCATAGAACAAACCTAGCCTGGCTTGATTTGAAAATAAATGAAAGGTGTGCCACATGTCTTACAATAACAAGAAAACCTGTCACTGCTGTAATCACTCTCTGAATCTACAGAGCAAATGACCTCTTTAAGCACAACTTCAGATTCCCCAAAGCGAAACGCTCCCATGGGACAGCAGTCATCAAATCCCCTGAAGTGACATCTCCATAGATCTGCCAACGTGTGAGGGCGACAAGCGATTTAATTACTGAATAGACAGACTCTCCTCCCTAAGGTCCCTTTGTGAAACTATAAAATGATTCTCTCCAAATTTATTCCTTAAATGTGTCATGACTGCACATCTTTTCATTATTTTCACATAAGCAGAGGGATGGATACTTTTCCAAATGTATTTATTTGGGTAAGATCTTGGCAGATTTTTATTATTATTATTATTATTATTATTATTATTATTATTATGTACTTTGATGTTATTTTTTTTTAGAGCATAAAGGGGAAAAAAAAAAACAAAAACCCTTGCCAATCATTTCTCAGCCAAACTTTCCTGCTTGTGAGAAAGTCTGGTTATGCTTTCTAATTGAATGCCAATCTCTTTGCTCTAGTGTGTTTTATTACTGTAGGTGACTGGGCTTTCGGTCCTCTAGGGCTCCCCATACCTCTCTCCCCACTCCTCTTGTCATTCAACATATTTATTGTACGTATTATTTGTTTCAAAAACTGAACAGGAGCTTTAAGCATTGAACACATATTAACACACTTAATTTACACAGCAACCATATGAGGTCAGTATCATTATTCTCATTTTAAATGTAAGAAAATTGGAACAATGAGAAGTTAAGTAGATTATGTTTACACAGCTGGTAAGAGAGAAGGTAAAGACTAGACCCAAGAATATTTGCCTACAGTGACCGTACTCATAAACACTACACTCATTTGCTAGTGTGTAGTAATATCCAAGGATTGGAAAATAAAACTAACACATTGCATTGAGAATTCTCTCAAATGACTCTCATGATTAAGGTTACCAGTTAAGTGTAGAGGACATCATGTTAAACTTGAATGTCAGATAAGCAATAAATCCTTTAAATAAAACTATGTCCTATTTATTGCAAGGGATATGCTTATATGCAAAATGTTACCATAATTTACCTGAAATTCAAATTTAACTGCACAGCCTATGGAGATTTTTTTAAAGTTTTTTCTTTCTTTCTTTTGACTAAATCTGACAATCTTACTCATAGCAGTTTTTGAGTCATTACTATTTTTATACTGCACATGTTTTATACTATGTATTATATAGTAAATGATTTTATATAATAAATGGTGTTTATGGAATATATTTACATCATATATATTACATAAACTATTTACAAAACCATAATTATATTTTTGTATAAGTGTATATACTTTATGTGTTTTACATAAATTTATATAACTTATATGTTGTATATATTACAGATACAAAGACTGAAACACATAATTATGTACCTAACAAGTTACAGAGTAAACTTCTTATTTCAGGTTTCAACATACTGAACCACCAGGTCTCTAATTGAAATTGTTCCAACATCCTTGTAGTGCAAGAGAGTAAAAAAAATGAATACAATTGGAAGGCTACTCCAAAAAAAAAAAAAAAAGCTCTTTTCTTTGTAAAATAGAATACTAAAGATTCTGCTATTATAATACTTTCAGCTCTAGGGGTACATAATTTAATGGTTCATACAACAGACACATAACAGCATTTTATAGACGAAAACCAATGACATTATAATGCTAGATTGGTTATAGAAGTGATTATTTCCATTTACCAAAACATCTCCAAAGTGCTATTTTAAAAGGCTTTAGCGATCCAATCTCCAGGAATTCAAACATTTCTTCTCATAAATGAATGAAAGAGAATACTTTATAGGTACTGAAGTTTATTTTTTTTAACACGCTGATAGAAACAGCATCTATTTTGTGGAGGCTGAAATGCTTAGCATCAGGAAGTAAATAACTACACAGTTAGAGGTGCCTCCCTCCTTCCAAGTCACTTAAAATCAAGTTCATGTCCTTTGCTGTAGTCTTTATCACTAGTTCCATGTGGTCTCCTTACTGACAATCTCCTAAATTATTTAAGCATGCACATTTTTTTTCAAGAAAAACCTAGTAGCTTCCTTCTTTAAACTCTTAAGAAATTTATGAGAATGGATTTCATCTTCAGGGACACACCCCTGAGCAAAGCCATGTAGTTCTTCAAGGTAACCTGCCTGGAAGAAGATTGAGAGACAATAGGGTATTTAAGTAATGTTTGAAAGAACAATGGCTTAGGCCTACTCTCTTCAGATGTTCTTATCATTACTGATGATAAGATACACATTTTATTTATGAATGTGTAAATATATGAACAGTAAGATAATGATTAGTGAGTGAATAAAGAAATTATATATAATACATATACACATATACATATATAAATATTCAATATAAATATATATGATTATATCTATTAGAAGTATTACTTACAGGGGCTGGGGATGTGGCTGAAGCAGTAGTGCGCTCGCCTGGCATGCGTGCGGCCCAGGTTCAATCCTCAGCACCACATACAAACAAAGATGTTGTGCCCACCGAAAACTAAAATAAATAAATAAAATTCCCTATCTATCTCTCTCTTTAAAAAAAACAATTATTACTTAGAATTACTACTTAAAATGATTACATATATATATCTGTCCATATCCATCTCATTTTGGTGTGTAATAAAAATTGCTTCCATAACATATATTTTAAACCTCCAAGCATGTGTGGAGAGTGAGTAGTATGATTCTTGGTATTTTACATTTCTCAGAAATTTCTTTGTAAATCCAGCCTAGGATGCAAATTTAGAAAAAGACGCTGAGTGGGAGGAAGAATTTTGCCTCCAAGGTGACAGTACTCAGAGACTCCAAGCACTGAAGACCTGTTTCTGGACATGAAGCAAGGAGTGACATTGGCTAAGGAAAATGAGTTTGTCTGGGATGAGATAAGTAAACAGAGGCCCAGCCTGAGCCCAGGAAAGAAGCATCAGCTTCCCAAGTCTTCCCACAACCACAATGACTGAAAGAAACATTTAGGTTTAGATTGTTGTTGCTCCACTCAGGGAGGTGATAATGATAGAATTAGAGTCCAGATGACCAGACTGAACAACTTTCCTTATAATGAGCTCTGAGACAGATTTATCCCATCTTAGGTCATGCAAAATAGGGCATTAGATGGATTGCTGTACCTTATTTAAAAGTGTCAAAAATCATCTCTGTGTTGGGCAAGTTACTGAAATTCATTGAATCTAGGTCATTACTATACAGAAATATAGAATGTTCCTTTCATCTGTAACATTCTAAATTTAAGTTTTGACAGATCAGCTGCGGTAAAATAAAATGTACACTGTTTTGAACCCCAGGATTAAATTTCAATTGTGGCCAACTTCGCAAGGAAAGTCCCATCCTACTTCAGCAAACAAATATAAACCATGCTTAGTTAAAAAGAGACCAAAAAGGAACCAGACTCTTATGAAATCTCTCATGAAGTCTCTTGGTGCAAGTCTCACTGAGGCTCCACTACATGAGCCCTGAGTTTTCTACTAAACCAAATAGTGAATTTTAATTTAAATGATTCTGTAATGAAAGTAATTTCTTCAACATGTTCTTTAATAATATTATATTTTAGCAAAACAATAGAATGATGTTATGCTATTATTATAACTTAAAGACTGTTTAAGTGGCAACATCTGGGGGAAGGATTTTCCTTAACATTGGAAAGTTAATAAGCATTAGATTGTTGTTGTTGTTGTTGTTTGTTTCTAATTTTTAAACTAAGATAATAACATAATAATGCTGTCAGCCAAATGCTCACACTAAGCAAGCAATGCCTTCCAGTCAGATCATGCTGTTTAACCCTTCCTTCTCTTGCTCTGAAATGATGATATGATTGTACAATGGACAGGGTGGCACATTTTATGGAACACATCTGCTTTGACAGGATGAAGCAAGTGTACACTGTTTTCCAAATTCATGGGGAAAAAAATGTGGCACAGAACCCAGACAAATATGGAGCACCCTTAAATATTTCAAAATCATCTAGATACACTTTTCAGTAAGTGATTGAGTTAGTGGCTAACTATGTATCCGTTTTCCTTTTATACTTTACCACTGTATCTTGACAGAACCAGAATATAAAAATAAAAGCTTTCATGAGGTCACTTGCTCTGCTATTTGAGCTAAAACATACAATCATTGAGGTTATTAAGGAAAAATGGACAATATTCAAGCCTTTGAAAGTAATGACATGTATTTTAGGGGTAAACCAAAAGATAAAAGATTTCATTTCTGATGCTAATTATGTCAACTCCAGGAAGACATGATCTGGATGTGAGATGGCTCCATTCAGGCTAATTTGAAATACCAGTATTTTAGTCTTATAAAACTCCATATTGCTATCTACAAATTTATCATGGCTACATGGGTTGAATGATTTATTTTCTATTTCCCCTGCTGGATGTAGGTTCCATGAAGACAATGGATAGATTGACCATATCGATTTTTGTGTCCTCCAATCAAAGCAAATAACCAGTGCCTTATGGCTATTTAATTGTTTAAATACATGAATGAATCAATGAATGAATGTCAATAGAAGACACTGAGTACTCTGAACCATAGAAATTTGGTCATCTGACCTTAGGCAAGGAAAGAAAAGCAGAGGATAGGTAATATTCCCTAGACCAACAATGTTTCACAGAAATTTGTGTGATGACAAAAATAGTGTATATTTGGGTTGCCAATGTGGTAGCCACATATGGACATTGAACACTTAAAATGAGAAACAGATGTTTTAATTTTATTCAATTTAATTAATTAAAATTTAATTTAAAATGACCACAGTTGAGTAATGACTCCCATACTGGATGGTACAACTCTAGACTTTATGAAGACTGCCAAATCACTCTATCCTCATTTCACATTCCTTCCAAAAATTGTTAAAAAGGGGAAATAAAACGGTCTTGTTTTAGGGTTCTGTCTTCCCTAATATCTCACAGTTCAGATAACTGATTCCTTCTCTATGCATTACTTCATCTTTAGTCCATATCCCAAAGCCTTCCCTGCTAATGGTATGTCAGAATATTTAAATTTTGTAGTTCAGAAGTGCTCCCCAGAACCTGCCCTCTCTCATTGTCCCCTGAGTTGTCCTTCTATGCTGTTAATTTGCCTATTGCACAATTGTCTTTCTTAAAGGACTACAATAACCTTGAGTAGAGCAATTGGGCATTAGTGGTCATTGTCCCACAAAGGTCTAATATGTAGCACACAGTAGCTGCCCAATAAAAATTTAATAAATAGCTAGTTGGACAAAAAGGGCAAAACAACAGATCAGCCCAACTAGATCTTTTATCCATTGTCTAATACTTCTTTTCCATTTTCTTTCTCTCTCTGAGACTCTATCTCACTCAGTGACCCTAGCTTCATCCTGACAACCAAGGCCTTGTTACATAACTCTTCTCATCCTGGAATTCAAAGCCCCTATGGCTGATGAAATTCCCAAAGGAGACCATTCCTATGAGTAGCCTTTACTCATTCAAAATTTTGTTCAAAACCTACTACATAACAAACATTATTTCTTGGCATTGGGAATGTGTGCTCAATATGATAGACAAAATATTAGAACTCACAATGTTGACTTTCTGTTGGGGAAGAAAGAAATAGCAATAATTAGAATGGTAAGCACTCTGTAGGAAGAAATCCGGTGAGATAATTCAAAATAGAAAAGGCATAGGAAAGAAAATATAGAGGATTCTAAGAAAGTTGCAACCAGGGGAGAGAAAGGAAAAGTTCTCCTTAGTTTTGTATCTACGCCCAGGGAGCCATAGCCAGAAAACACCACCTCTGTCTTTATAAATAAATAAATAAATAAATAAATATATATATATATATATATATATATATATTTATTTATTTATTTATTTATTTATAAAGACAGAGGTGGTGTTTTCTGGCTATGGCTCCCTGGGCGTAGATACAAAACTAAGGAGAACTTTTCCTTTCTCTCCCCTGGTTGCAACTTTCTTAGAATCCTCTATATTTTCTTTCCTATGCCTTTTCTATTTTGAATTATCTCACCGGATTTCTTCCTACAGAGTGCTTACCATTCTAATTATTGCTATTTCTTTCTTCCCCAACAGAAAGTCAACATTGTGAGTTCTAATATTTTGTCTATCATATTGAGCACACATTCCCAATGCCAAGAAATAATGTTTGTTATGTAGTAGGTTTTGAACAAAATTTTGAATGAGTAAAGGCTACTCATAGGAATGGTCTCCTTTGGGAATTTCATCAGCCATAGGGGCTTTGAATTCCAGGATGAGAAGAGTTATGTAACAAGGCCTTGGTTGTCAGGATGAAGCTAGGGTCACTGAGTGAGATAGAGTCTCAGAGAGAGAAAGAAAATGGAAAAGAAGTATTAGACAATGGATAAAAGATCTAGTTGGGCTGATCTGTTGTTTTGCCCTTTTTGTCCAACTAGCTATTTATTAAATTTTTATTGGGCAGCTACTGTGTGCTACATATTAGACCTTTGTGGGACAATGACCACTAATGCCCAATTGCTCTACTCAAGGTTATTGTAGTCCTTTAAGAAAGACAATTGTGCAATAGGCAAATTAACAGCATAGAAGGACAACTCAGGGGACAATGAGAGAGGGCAGGTTCTGGGGAGNACCCTTTTCCCCACATCCTTGCCAGCCCTTGTTGTTGTTTGACTTCATAATGGCTGCCAATCTTACTGGAGTGAGATGGTATCTTAGGGTGGTTTTGATTTGCATTTCTCTGACAGCTAAAGATGGTGAGCATTTTTTCATGTACTTGTTGATTGACTGTATGTCCTCCTCTGAGAAGTGTCTGTTCAGGTCCTTGGCCCATTTGTTGATTGGGTTGTTTGTTTTAATAAGTGCATTAATCAACTTCAGTGGATTAAGAGGGTGGTAACTACAGGCAGGTAGGGTGAGGCTGGATGAGTGGGTCTCTACAGAAGAAATGACTTTGGGGTTTATATTTTGTCCCTGGTGAGTGGAGCTCTCTCAGCTACCTGATTGTGTGTCCTGAGCTACTTCCCTTCTCTATACTCTTCCACCATATTGCTCTGCCTCCCCTTGGGCCCAGAGGAATGCAGTTGGCTGCCTATGGACTGAGATCTATGAAAGTCTGAGTGATGAATAAAATTTTGCTCCTCTAAAATTATTTCTGCATATCATGTAATTGTTCACTGGTATGGTCTAAAGTTTATAGTCCCTCCTGGCTGTGCTTGGTAGATTTCTCTTCCCCCTCTCCCTTTAAAACATTGACGTTTGTTGGGTGTGGGGATGGAGGGTGGAATGTTGTGTCATCCACTTGCTTTTTAAAAGAACAATTCAAACTGGTCTCTTGAGAACGTTTAAAAACAGTTGGTTGCAAACTTAAAAAAGAGCTGAACTGGGGTCCAGTCTAGCAGAAGGATCTCTTGTTGGGGAGAACTAGCATCGAACCAGCTGTGGCACCCATTTCTCTCAACCAGGGTGCTGCTCCCTATTCAAGGCTCAGCTGTGAAGCTTTGTGCCAGTTTATGGCCTCACCCAGGACCATCTCTCCTCAGATCCTTCCACTGTAGGGATTGTCCAGAAGAACCAGGGTTATTTGTAAACGGAAAAACAAAAAACAAACAAACAACAACAACAAAAAAAAAACCAATGTGGTGTACAAAGAAGATTATGTTGATTTCACTACTGGGACTCTAGCCCTCTTCCCACTAATATTAACACCTAATATTGAAGAGCCCTTAACCAAGGCGCAGCTACACAGTAAGAGGTTTCACATTTACACCTGTGTTTTTATTTGGTATCTCAGTAATGCTATGAGGTAAGTCTCATTACTTACATTTAACATAAAACAAAACAAAAACAGACCATAGAACCCTAAGCCATAGAGATAAATTGAGTTAAGAATTTAATCCATGATCTTTGGGCAAGGGAATTATTTGGGCAATTACTTGCTGAGAGGGAAACCTTATAGAAAGGCAATATTTCCAAATATAGTACATTAACTCAAAGGTGTCATGAAGTTTCTTCCTACATTAGAGTCTGTGTTTCTTAGAGCTTGTAGCCATTACTGTTTTTCTTTCCATTATACTAACTACTAAAAGAGAGAGGAGAGAAAGACAATTGGGTTTAGGACCTAAATGTTGACAGAGTGGGTCCTGGGGGACTCATGGTATTTAACAAGGACAGTGGACCCCTCAATGTGGACACTCCTGAGGGTGTAAGAACTCACATGGCAACACTGTCTGGGTCTTTATGGGAGACAAGTCATTGTATTTACTCTTTGTTCCTCTCGATGATTAGCTTGTCCCCATATCCCCATCTCATTGTAAGAGATAATTCCCCTGTTTCTTGTTGCCACATAAAGATCTGTGCACGTGTTGTTTAGAAATTGTCAACATTTGTGGATAATCATAGGCCGGTACATTCATATATGCCTTCTGTGTAATTATACTGACTTTGCAAGAATTCAATCTTATTCCAGGAATAGAATAAAATCCTATGTGCAAAGATACATTCCCGATGCATTCATATTACAATTTTAATGAGTCCAAAAAAAGTTTTACTGCTTAAAACATTTTCAGCATAGTTGAACCTAGGACATTTCACACAGCACCAGTAAATTAGCGTGGGTTCATTTTTCTGTGTGTGCATGTGTGTGTGTGTGTCTCTGTTTGTGTCTGTGTCTACATTTCTGTTTAATCTATCAGTTGGTATGGTACTTGTAACACTTTCTAAAATAATGTCTTATCTTTCAAAATAAATCACAAGCAGGACCATCCACTGTGTTGATCATTTTGACAATAAACACTAACTGCCAGTATAATGGGAAATACAGTGTTCCAATGACAGGAACGTGAAGACCACTAAGTTATGAGAGAAATGTCCAAGATGCTGCGCTAAGTCTGCTAACATTAACTGGATTCTCTTCACCATTGGGGCGTTTCCAGCCACCTTCACAAGAGCGCCCATCATGGTGGGAAAGGGATCTGCATCATCAAGCTGAGGATCACATCAGGACAGGCTTGGTGTTCTTGATGGAAACAAACAAAAAAGATAGCCTAGGCCGGAGAGGGACACCATTACTACATCACACCAGGAAAAGAATCTCTTCTGTATCATCCCCAGCTTCTCCTGTGAGTTGCCAATTCAGAGAATGAACTTTCACTCTGACTTCTCATTAACTTCACCCATAAGACAAAACCAAACTTTAATGAATGGGCTTTTCATTGTATGGCACCATTCTAATTAGCCACCATCACCTGACTGTTATGGAGACCCTGTGTGAGAGAATCCAGCGGGTCTTGCTCTATGATTTACATGATAAATAGTACAGGAGCTATGGTCCCTAACAGGGAAGAACAAGGTGGAATAGCTGGGGTTCATAATCACTAAAACTCCAGGTTCTGCTCTAAATACTTCTCATCAGTCTAGATAACACTCTCTGAGCCTCAATGTATTCACCTGTCAACTTGTGAAAATAACCTCCCTCTCACAGGTGGTTGCAAAGTTTCATTGAAAGCATCAGCATATGTGTATTGTTGCATTTAGGCACATTATAGTTTTTCAGTAAATATCCATGCTCCCACTGCCTTTTGTCTCAGTGATTTTACTTTCTATAAATTTAAGTTAGAGAGAAGGTAGATATAGAAAATTGGGAAATAAAACAATGCTAAAATTATCAATTTTAGTTTTGGAAGTCAATAATAATTTATGTATAGGAAGAAAGAGAAATAGGATGAAAACTTGAGAATGAAAAGCATGATCTTTGAAAAGATAGAAGTTTCTAGAAATATTCAAATTGTAACTTGTGCTTGAATACAAAGAATCAAATTATTGCTTAAAATGCAAACTCATAATACTCCTTATGAGCAATGAATAAAAGTGTGTGTGTGTGTGTATGTGTGGTGTGTGTGTGTGTGTGTGTGTGTGTGTGTGTGAGTGTGTGTGTATTCATGAGCTTTAAAACCAGGAATCAATAATACTGAAGGTAGGTCTCAGGCACACATTGGAAGTTAACTTGTGAGTCAACTGTAAGAGTAAACATACTAAGACTTTGTTGGATCAGATTTTAGGAGAATGACCCCTAGTGCTGATCTTTAGTTTACTATTTTTTGTTCTTTAAAAATTGATTTTAAGGACACTACTTCTTGGGTATAAGATTGATTTCATCTTGACAAACAAAAGATGCATAATATTAACCTGATATTCTGCTCAAATGTTATTATTTTGAGAAAACAAATGGACTCAAGCCCCTATGCTAATAAATAAATGGAAAAAAAAATTCAACATCTTTAGCCTTCAGGGAAATGCAAATCAAAACTAACTTGAGTTTCCATCTCACTCCAGTTATAATGGCAATCATCAAGAATACATGTAATATGGCTGAGTTTGTAGCTCAGTGGTAGAGTGCATGCCTAGCATGTGTGAGGCATTGGATTCGATCCTCAGAACCACATAAAAACAAATTTTAAAAAATGGTATTGTGTCCATCTACAACTAGAAAAAATAATTTAAAAGTACAAAAAGAATACAAGTAATAATAAATGCTGGTGAGGATGCATGGCAAAAGGAAGATTTATACACTCTTGTTGAGATTACTAATTAGTACAACCACTATTATTAGTACAAGCAGCATGGAGGTTTCTCAAAAGACAAAGAATAGAGCCACCATATGCCCCTGCTATATCACTCCCTGGTATTTATCCAAATATTTTAAAGTAAGCATTCTATAGTGACATGTGCATTACCATGTGCATTACATGTACATAACCATGTACCAATGCAGCACATTCACATTAGTCAAGTTATGAAACCAGCCTGGGTGTTGGTCAACAGATGAATAGATTAAGGAAATGTGGTATATATACCCAGCGGAGTTTGGTTCAGCCATAAAAAAAAAATGAGATTATGTCATTTGTAGGAGATTGAATGAAACTGGAAAGCATCATGTCAAGTGAAATAAGATTCAAAATAGTCAACTGCTTTATGTTTTCTTTCATATGTGGAAACAAGAGAGAAAAAGGTGGAAAAATATATCTCATTAAAATAGAGAGTCCAGTAAAGAAAGGGGATCCGAAGTAGGAAGGGCAAGGGGTGTACTGAAGGATGAAATTGACCAAACTATGTTATATGTATGTGCCCAATAAATTTCACTATTATGCATAATTATTAAACACAAATAAAATGTTTTTAAAAGTGCCTAGTAATTATCTAATAGCAATTAGCATTTTATGAGAGTGGTTATGAGTTTGGGGTGTGTTTGTGTGTGTGTGTGTGTGTGTGTGTGTGTGTCTGTGTTGTGTATATAATGTATCTGAAAATCTCAGAGCGTTAATGGTTGCCAACATGCTATAACCAAACCAGCTCTTGATATTTTCATGTACTGTCCTTCCTTGGCTCTTTTTTAAAGATGATAACTTGCTGAGGGCCATTCATTTTCAGCTCAATTTATTCCATGACAGTTATCTGTAACAGGCTTGGTTTCATAAATCATAGATTTATTCACAAGTAATCATAATAGCTTAAAAATAATGCAGTGTTTCCCATTTAATTAGCAACAAAAAGATTGCAGGCTATGGGAAAAAAATAAATATGCTTAGATTTCCTTAGGTATCAATTGTCTATCCCAACTCTAAGAAGCAGACACAACCAAAGATTCTCAGGCCCTCTACCCATAGGCCTTTTTGTACTCATTTCCAAATGCACTAGGAACCAAATCTGGCCATGTAGTACCATTTTAATGCAAATGTCAATCACAAGACAATATAATGCCACCTCCTTATGTTGAGTGCCTAGTGTATTAACCAGGTGTTGGAAACTTTATTAGAGTTATCTTTAATTTGCAGCAAAAAAAATACACAGAAGGAATTGCAATCGCTCTATGAATTCCAGATGAAGATATTTAAAAGCTCACAGAGATTAATAACCTTACCAAAGGATGAACAGTTAATGAAGAAATAAATTTTAAACTTATAACGCTCAACTTCAAAATGCATGCACAGTATGCTTCTGTATCCCTGGGCTCCACATCCATGGATTTAAGAGGCTGAAGTTTGAAAATATTTGGAAAAAATAAATTCTATCTATGCTGAACATGTAGGGAATTTTTATTGTCATTATTCCCTAAATGATAAAATATAACAACCATTTGCATAGCACTAATATTGTGCTAGGCTGTATCAGTAATGTAGAGATGATTTAAAATAGAGGGGAGGATTACATAGTTTATATATAAACACTGCACCACTTTGTATAAGGGACTTGAGCACCCACAGATTTTGATATTGATTGTCACGGCGATGCAATTTCAAATCTGGATTCTATGTATTTACTTTTAACTGGCCATCATCTGAATGCTTTGGACAGATTAGTATTGTCTGTTTGTATTACTGTGCTTCATCAGCAGCCACAACTAATAATTCATATATAATCTTATGATGCTAGAGGGAACGACTCCTTGTAGGAAGCACACTTGAGCTCTAAAAGTTGGTAAATTAATAAATTAAAATAATTATTTCTCAATTTAGGTAAGATTTGTCTGTATATATGTTCCCTCCCACCAAGAAAGAGAGAGAGAGAGAGAGAGCAAGAGAGAGAGAGAATGAATACTTAAATACTGTCCCTTTTTTATTCCTAAAGGAATTCTTACATCTTACAAATATTCCAATGCTGAGATGTGTTAAAATATTTTGTGCATCTCCCTGGTGCAGTGACACACACCTGTAATACCAGTGGCTTGCGAGGCTGAGACAGGAGGATTGTGAATTTAAGGATAGCCTCAGTCACAGCAAGGCACTAAGCAACTCAGGGAGACACCATCTCTAAATAAAATGCAAAATAGGACTGGGATGTGGCTCAGTGGTTGAGTGCCCTTGAGTTCAATCCCCAGTACCAAAAAACAAACAAACAACAACAATAACATATATGTGTATATAAATATATTTTGTATATCTAACAAAATCTTATAGTTGAACGTAGGTTCATTGTGTTATTTAATAACCCGTCAGGTGATCAGACAACTCCACAAAGATGAGAAAATATACCAAACGAAAGCTAAAGGTAGCTTTTAATACTGATTCCAAGCTAAATCTTACTAATGGATAATTTTGCTTTTTGATACTGGAACCAGCAGTTTAGTTGAATCTCTATCCAAATAGAAATTTAATAGTGCTTATTTCATGCTCATATGGTCAGATTTTGGTTCCAATTTGTTTGTAATGAGTTGGAGTAACTGATATGCTAATCAATGTTAGTTAATTAAAAGTGGAGTTTCTATTTAGTTACAAAATGCATTAAGCTGCTGAGCATATTGCCTGCTGGATGACCTGATTCACATATTTGAACTCCTAAAATGAGGAGGAGTGGTGGAAAATCTTTTGGATGTGTTTCCAGGAACATCATTCAGGTCCTTTTGGAAATGTAGTTGGCCTGGGGACAAGATAGACTGAGTTCCAAGACTTCTGGTACTGTCATTTAATGCTGAACCTCCAGTTTCATCTTTTAAATCTTCTAAGACTCCATTTTCCAAGGTCAGGGATTGGATAACACCTAGGCATACTTTGTTGGGATCCGGTGGCTAAAATTCTAAGGTAGTTAACTCTCTCCTCCACCATTTTCTTTGTAGCTCTGTGATTTTAGACAAAGCATTAACTCTCTCTGATGTTCACACGTAGGAATAAGTGAGGGAAAATATGGTATGCACATAACATTGGTGCTCACTTGAAGGGCATGGCAGTGATAAAGAAAAAAAAAAGATGATGATGGTCACAGGGCATAAGAAAGAGGAAGCTCAGTAAGACAGGGAGCTGGGAAGGGGCAGAGAAAAGTATTCCACAGGAAGAAAGGACAGAATGGTAAAGGTCATAGCTTTTACTGATACCATAAAATTATCCTATCCTCAGACTCCTGAAAATGTAAATAAATATTTAAAAATTAAAAAAAAAATCTGTAACTGGAACATAACCTAGTAGAGATTTTAGCAAAATTTTAGCTATGGTATTCAGTTAGTATGTGTTAATCAAATGTGTATTTCATGGTTGACTGAGGTTTGGAAAAAGATCAGTCAAACAACTATGAATAGAAAGTAGGACCTTCCAGAACTTTCATAATATAAATGCAGACGGTGTATCTTCAAGTCTCTGTCACAAAGAATTTTTTTTTTTTTTACTGTTGGAGGTTGGGGGGTGTAGACAGAGGGCTAGAAATCATATACGATTCATGTCCAAAGGAATAAATTTAGGAAACACTGGAGGGATGGAAATGTATCCTAGAAACCTCCTTGGAATCTCCCTTTTGTCAGTTAACCATGTCACTTAATCCAATTAACCCTTGGCTACTAGGCCTGAGGAAGAGGATCCTTTTTTGAAACATTGTTTTGGGTCTTAGAAACATAGAGGTAAAGTCACAGGCATGTGGTTGAAACTCGGTAAATTGACAGGTAATAATAGGATCAATTCTAGTCATTTCGACCTTAATCTTGTGGAACTGTGACTTTCTGCTCTCTCCACTTGAAATCCTTTTGCTGCGGAACATGGACGGCTGATTCCCGTATGTGGAACACGGTGGAAGCAATTTGTTGTTGATTACTTCCTTCTTGAAACAGAATCAGAAGAAAACAGGATGGAAATCTATGGGGAGTTGGATGCCCCAGAAGAAGGGAACTGAAAACAAGATTGAGGGGGTGGGCAGAATACACATCCTGAGGTTAATGCTATTAGTAGTTAACTAATTCCTTCTGGAAGGTAGATATCATTTGCAGTAAGGCATCTGGCAACCACTGTCAAATATCAGGGTGTCTGGACCTGTCACTGAAACAAACCAATGAAAGCAGGCCATTTCCTGTGGGGGGTGGAGGGCATGATTAAAACCAGAGCCATTTTCGCAGATAATCCATTTATAAATCATGATAATAAAATGGCCATCATGACAGCAGCTCAATGACATTTTTTTTTTTCACAAGCCCAGCTGTATCCAGGCAACCAAAATATCTTAACTCAGATGAACAGAACACAGCCTGGGGTCCTAGGAGTCCAGCAGATGATCCTACTGCCTAGTCCTTTCCCATAGGGGAAAGTAATGGGCTGATGTCTGTGGGAGCTTTGCACGCCCCTGATCACTGCAGTTTGCTTTTATTTGCATGTCAGAATGAATGGACATCAGGAACATAGACGCTCCTCAACTCTTTCCTCATTCTAAGAACTGATGAATGGGGAATCTCCAAGGTTCATTATAAGCACATTCATTTTTGACCTGTACCTTGCTGTGAGAAGTTCAGCCGATCAGCAGGAGCTGTTCAGAGAGGAATAGATGGCAGAAAGCCAAGTATTCTCTTCTCAGTTGTTTACACGTATCACTGCAAATCAACAGTCGCAGCGATATTACTGAGAAAATGAACTAATATGCATCATTACCACAACTATCATGCACCATGACATTAGACAAGTGTCTCTTCCAGCCTAAGCAAGAGAACAGAGTCCTTGCCTTTGGGATTTTTCTATTCACCCATCCTTGAAAACTTCTGGTGCCTCAAAACAGATTTAAATATTTTAAATAAAATAAACAATTCTTATCAAAAGGTTATTCCGCCTTTCATAAAAAAATAAAAAGTACTATAGCACAGACAAATTTGGATAACTACCAATAAATAGGCTCCTTCATAATAAAACTGAATATAATGGAACAAAGCAGTAAACAGATTCAAAGATATTTACGTCTACACGTGCATGTACATATGGACATATAATTTATACTCATCTTTAGCAATGGGATTAGTAAGCCTTATACAGTCAAATGAGACCATGATGAAAGAAGAGAGGGCAGAGTACCATTTTCATGGAAACCCTGCTGGGGTGTCAATATTAATATTGTTGTTATGGCCTATGCTGTCAGTGTTCTAAGTTCCTGTGATTCTTCATTTCATATATTAGCTCCAAATGTACATCTCTCAACAGCAAGCACCTGTGCTTCTTTGTGGGAAACTCCCCTCAGGCTGGCTGTGGTAAGCTTGCTTTAATATAAAAGAAAAAGCTTCAAATACCAGGAAGTGATGGAAGCAGACATCTGTTTTTGTGCCATCTGTTTGGGAATATTTTTCCAGGTAGTCAATGGACCTGCTCAGCTATGTGGAATCCAATGCCTTCTCCACAGCTCACCTCTGGAACTGAACCAGCATTTTTTCTCTCATTCTTTGATAGCACACTCTTGGATGGCCTTCTTTTCTTCCCATTCTCCATTCCATATAATTTATTAGGATTTTTTTCTTAATATGTTTCCTGATGAAATTTTAATTTCATGGATCCTTTTCTGGATACTACTTCTGAGGAACCCAACTTAATAGACATGGAACAGAGATGGTAATTGGAGCTAAATGGGGATTGATCTCAAAATAGCCTGGGATAAAGGACTGACCATATTTCATGTAGAAGATGTAGGAATTATCAAGTAGCTAGAAATGCTGTCCAGGTGAAAGTATCACACCGGAGATGGCTAGATAGACATCCACCATGGTGGACAGAAATAACCACATTGATTAAAACATCAATAATTCACAATTAGAAAGGCATCTAGAATTGATTGAGGCTGACCTGTGTTTGGTGCTGTACTAAGAGCTTTAATGCTTCCATGAGTTACCTGTCATTCAGGGCATAAAGCATTGACCCAGGAGTTATATGGAAATGGAAAAAAAAAAATTTTGTAGACATGGAAAACCGAGGCTTAGCAATGTATTGTCACTTATCCAAAGCCACAGAGTTGTGGGCTCAGTATGTATGTCTATATTTGTCTGATTCCAGAGATGATAAGATGATAAGTTTAACCACTAAATTGTAAGATGTGCTTACCAGTCTACCAAGTTGTTCCTGAAGAAGAGTTAAGACACATAATATTAGGGACATGGCAGATAAAAATAAGCTGATTCAATAACTTCTTGCAGCAAATTTCACATTTTAATGCCCACTTTCTGGGAACCCTGAATGTCTTTGAGTGTGTGGAGACATAGTAGACAGATTTAATATCCACTATAGTGCAGTACTTTTGCTATTTGCTCCCCCTATCTCCCACCCTCATGGCCTGCTGTCTCTTCCAAACATCAGCAATGTTAAGTGACTTGCTCAAAGTCATATTTATAATAAAGGTAAGTTTTTCTTCTGACTCCTGGCCCAGGTAGGGGCCAGGAGTTTTTCTTCATAAAAACATAATCCTAATTTAGTACATCATGCTAAGTTCTGGGCAAAGTCAGAGCTAGTTTAAAATTAGATAACTATCCAAATGTAAGTTTCCATTAGAGATGCCAAAACCAACCCTCCATAAACCTCAACTTTCTAAAGGAATGTTGAGAGTCATTTTCTCTCATCATCTGTCTGCCAGCCCTCTGCCCTTTGGACCCAGATTTATTTTGAAATGCTAATTTAGAGTATTTCAAGTAGATATTAAGTGAAAATTATTAATGAATACTTCTCAAGCTCAAGTGTAATAGACCTCACAGAAGACACAAAATTGTTTATTCAATATGTTTAAATGTGTTATAAATGAACTAATTGCTTTTCCTGGGTGTTCTGCCAGATATTTGTGGCTTTATGCATATTCTGAAGATTGAGAATCTGAAGGAAAGAGGCTATAAACTAGTAGACACTGTTACTTTTCAGTGCATCTACAGACAGGGTGGTATTAACATTAATGATTTTATAGAAAGATTTAAGTCATCAATGTAGAGTTTGTTCTTGATTGATCTATGACTGTACCAAGATGATGAAGAGTGACTTGTAAATAGGATGGATATTCTAAGCAACTTTACTCCTTCATTTGTGAGGCATAATTGAGACAACCAACCACCTTTGCCTCTCTGCATCTCTTGTTTCTGACAGGCAGGGTCATTAAGTCCCACAGGGGTTTGCCCAAATATTACATGTCAATTTACCACTGATCGTCTTTCATTGTGGTCTGGCCATTTGCTTATTTGCTTTTAGATCTGCTCTTTTATTTTCCCTGGCTTTTCTTTGACTCCTAAAAATTATAATTGCCAAGAAAACTTCTGATTCAGTTTAGGCAATGGTGTGCTCTAGGAGGATATTGGAAGACAGGGGAACAAATCAGCCTATGTTTCTCTTTCTGTCTCTTCTTTAAAAGGCATCCTGGATGGTAAAACATGCCCTCTGTTATTCTATATCCACGTGGACAGGAAGCCCTTACTTGTGGGTTTCAGAGTCCCACTAGGTTAAGCCATGTCTGGACACCACAATAAGAACTTTGTCTCTTTGTTCCCAAGGGGGATAGAAACTTCTAGTTACTGCTGCTACTATCCAAGTTGCCTCACCACCTTCTCTGTGCTTCTCCAGCACCATAGTGTTTAGTCTTCCAATCTCATTCAATGATTATGTGCTTCTTGCTCCTTGACTGGTTAAACTGGTTTGAGCCATTTGCCCTTTTATCTGAGTAGGAACCTTTGTAGCTATTCTTAATTACGATGTCCTCCCCCGCCCCAGATGAACATAGTAGAGTGCCTATCCTCACAAAATACATCATCTTATTATGAGGAGTTCTGTGTTTCATTTCTGTTCACATTTATAAGATCCTTTCACCTCTTATGCACATGAGTATGGCTTTATAAAGAGTTTGTTAGTTGTTAGCTTTCTATGATTGTAACAAATGCTGGAGGAAAATAAACTTATAAGAAGGAAAGGTTTATTTTGGCTCATAGTTTTGTTGAGGTTCAGTCATGTTTGGTTGCCACCATTGCTTTTGGGCCTGTGACAGGGCCTAAAGTGCCTCATGACAGGAGAGTGTGACAGAGGAAACCAGTCACCTCATGGTAGCTGAGAAGAGAGAACAAGGAGGAACCAGGGAGTCAATGCATCCTTCAAGAAAAGGCTTCCATATGACAAAAGACTTTCAATTAGGTCTCAGCTCTTAGAAATTCTACCAACTCCCATAATGCCACTGACTGGGGACCTTTTCTCTAACACATGGGCTTTTGTGAAACATTCCAGATTCCATCTATAGAAGCATTTCCAAAACATATCAAGAAGACCTCTGTTATCCAATAAGAATCACAAGGATGCCAAGTTGATCCCTGAGATGTCCAGAGAGATGGTCCAAAGTCTGGCTCTCAGAGTCAAGGCATGCTCCCATTTGTGCCGCAGGTGCAAATTCTTTTGGCTCTTAGTTTCTGTGTATGTAGGTAGCTAGTTGCAAAGAAGGACAAAGGAAAGAACAAATAGTAATACTAACACACACTCAAAACCCACTGACACAGAGTAAAAGTACGGATAGTTAATGGTGAGAAAATAA
This sequence comes from Marmota marmota marmota, assembly GCF_001458135.2. Lineage (NCBI taxonomy): Eukaryota > Metazoa > Chordata > Mammalia > Rodentia > Sciuridae > Marmota > Marmota marmota. The sequence continues at coordinate 15,227,011 of NW_026000221.1, forward strand.
CTGGAAACAACACTTTAAAATTAAACAGTATTTCCTAAACAAATAAGGGCTTTTGAGTATAGGAGAATACAAAACTGTCCACAAAGGTGAATTGCAATTAAGAATCATAATAGAGACAAAAGAGCCTAGTAAACAAGTTATACCTCTATGTGCCAGGAATTATTTGAGGCATTAAATATATATTATCTCAATACTGGGGTATCGATAAAACTCCTATGTGTATACTATTCTTGCATTTTGCATTTAAGGAAAATGAGGATTGACACCCTAAATATGTTTGATGGTGTGAAAGGTCCAGCACCAGGGGGAGTGCAGAGATGTAAAACCTGGTCAGATCTACTCACAGTCCTCTGGTCTAGCTATTATTTCAGGTATCAAAATTGTTCCTTATGATCACAAAGCTCAGATTCTTTTGGTTTAAACAAAACAGCTGATTTTTCTAAGTATTTACATGTTAAGAAAGTAATTAAGCATATAACCTGCCATAGAAAAAAAAATCCACTTTTCATAAAGGAAAACAAAAAGTGTTTTGGAAAATGGCTGTTGGAAACTTTACGTATTCAACAGGGAAAAAGAAAAATAATACCACAGTGCTCAAAAGGCAAGCAAGTCTATGATCCTGACTGCAGTCCACTTGGGGATAACAATCTCTGTTTGCTTTTGGAGACCATTCATAAACCAACTAGTTAAACTGTGGCGTTCCTTTCCCTCACCTTCCCAAAATATCCATATTGTCTAGTGTACTCAGAGCAGTGTCAGACCTAGAAAAACCAATTGCTTCCTCTGCTGGTGAATGCAGTTTAATCAGACCAGCAAGCTAAACCAAAGTCACACAAAGGATAATATTTGATGAGCTTAAAATGAAGCCTTTGTGCAACTGATCCCATCAGTTAGAGTTAGGATAATACCTGCTATTTTTACTTCGTCTTGGCCTTCCATGGGAAACTACAAAAGGCTTATGATCAGTGCTGACTGTCACTACCTGGTGTCCCACCTTGTGTCAGAACTTATGGCTGTGTCCATGAGACCTAAGGAAGCAATGGATGCAGCTGTCCGAACAACACAACATTCATTTCCTCTTCTGCTGAAATACGAACTGAGCATGGCACACACACAGCGAACTTCCCATCCTGCCTCCTCTTTAGACTGTCCTACCGAGGGAGTCGTTAGCCTCAGCACAAAATGTGGGATTTATGGACTAATTCAACATTCGTTGAGCATTTATTCCATATCGATTGTAGTGAGAGGCACTGAAGGGATATGGGAACAATTTATAGGCATACCTTTAAGAAGTTAGAAAAAAAGGAGGAGGAGAAAAAGCTTAAGACAAAATTCTAAAAATCATCTGACACCTCACTCCTCAAAGACCAATCACTGAACTTCTTCATTTATATATAATATCACTTATCCATTCTCTTAGTTTCTGGGCTGGGCTATACCAGTCCTCAGATGGACTGCTGCTATTGTTTTAAACATATTTTTTTGTATTAAAATTTTACTGAATTATAAAATACATAGCGAAAGTACACAAATCATGATTGTACAACTAACTGAATCATCGTTACAATGTGAACTTGGGTGTGCAACACTTCTCTCTGAATCAAGAGAAGGAATATCTCTAGTCCCCCGAGGCAAATTCCCCCATTTATTCGCATTCTTCTCCCCAAAGAAAACCAAACACTATAGACTTGATTAAGAATGTATTTAAGTGGAATCACATAGTAGACATTCTTTCACATCTGCCTTCTTTGGATCAGTGTTTTTTTTTTTTTTTATTCTTTGATATTGTGTGTTGCAAGAATTATTTTATTCTCATTACTATAAAATATTCCATTATATGTTTGTAACATAATTAATTATCCAATGCACTCTTTATGAATGTGTGGTTTGATTTTAGATTGAAGATAGAAATAATGTTACTATCCATTCCTTGCACATCTCTTAGAGTATATATTCAGGCATTTATGGTGGGTAATAAAATCTAGGAGTGGAATTAATGAGTCACTTGGTCACAAGCATATCCAACTTTAATAGTACAGCCAGTGTCTGGTGTTTCCAATTCTGTTAGCAGTGTAGGAAAAATTTTTAACAGCCAGTCTTGCTCCATAAGAAAACATTCTTGACTCACTTTTTGAAGTGCAAAATTGTGATGATGTCATGCCCCTTGGTAACTTAGCAGCTGATTGATAGCTGCTCATTGCTCCTAGAGGAATGCTCATAATTCTCTGGTACACAAAAACCTGAAAGATCTGGTCTCACCTACCTTTCTAGACTCATTTTGCACCTCTCTGGCCCTGAGTTTTCCCACTCTGATCATTCTAAATTCTCCCAGTTTTACACGAATGTTAGAGTCCCATTCACTGACCTCATTGAGAGGTTTTCCCGACCCATCTTTCTTATTTTTCTTCCTTCTTCCTGATATTACCTATCACATAGCACTAATATTTTCTTCATTTGACAAACCACTCCCAGAAATGACATCCTTGTCTCATGTGTTTGCTTGCCTGCTCTGTCTTCCCCAGCAGAATTTAGGCTCCAGAAGATTTAGAATTTTCACATTTTTCCCTTCTGAGTTTCTAGTATATTTAGCAGTGCTCAGCATCTAATTTTGATGAATGAAAAAATACATGAAAGAAGGAACCTTAACATATTTTCAAGATTTTTCTGCCCCTCACATTGGTTCTTTTCTTTTTCATTAACTGGATAACTTGTACTCATGTGTAAGGCCTCAGGTTAAGTACCATTTTCTTAGGTACACTCTTTTTGACCAGATGTGGTAAATTAGAATATCCTTGTGCATTGTATTATAACCGTCCCTGGGCTTTGTCTGCAAAGTACTTGACACACTTAATTAAATTAATTAAATTTTAATTAATTAAATTAATTAATTAAAATAATTCTTAAAATTACAACTGATTTGTAATTTTTTGCTTATGATTGATATTGATTCCTGTCCTGTAAGTTCTACAAGTATCTGGATGTCTACTTTGCTCATGATTATATTCCTTATGTCCAACACAGTGACGTACAATACCTTGTGGACTTTGTAATTCATGAAGGCACATACTCAAATACTGAATAGCAGGTTGCCGCAGTCTGGCTGGGCACAAAATCACGAGCCACCACACAGCTTGTAGATTCAAACAGCAACTCTTTATTCCCGAACTCACACCAGCCGTCTACAATCACGTTCCGGGGAAATCCACGTTCTCTGCCCAAATCCACCTCCACTGGGCTTCTGTCTCCCAAAAAATACTGTCTGAATCCCGTGAGAACTCAAGGGGAACTCAGGCAGCAGGATATGCCCTATTCCCAGCAGGAATAATCTTAAACCTTAAACCTGGAACCTAAACCGGGAACGCCCTAAACCCGATTATCCTAAACCGGGAACACCCTAAACCCGGATCCGCCCTGGTCCTTGAGCAAGGTCACCTACATGCAATGTCACTGCAAAATGTCCTATTTCCACGAGTCCTTCCACTAAGCAACATGGGGTACGCTGGCAAGGAAGTTGTCATACCTACTTGGCTAATGGCTCCCAGCAGCAGGTCAAAGGAAAATTGTCCACGACCTCTCACAGGGTGGAGTCTAGAGTTGTGCACAGAGAAAGGAGACATAATCAGAGTCCAGAAGATGAGAATTGTGGTTATATTCATAAAGATAATAGCAAATAATCTATGATTTAAATATTATGAATGATTTTGGTAGTCACAGAAACTCCAGGATAGAAAACAGTTCACTTAAAACTGTGGGACAAAAAAAGTACACAGTAAGTCCAAGCAAGAGTAAGAAACCAAATCTAAGTACTTATGGCTTTGTGAAATTTTCCTACTTCTCATATTCAAACATATTTTCCTTAAATATTGTTTTTTGTTCTTTTCTACCCAGCAACACCAACTAACAGTAAGAAGTAATTAAGAAATTTATATCATACTGATTGCCTACAAAACACCAATTTGTAAACAACAAGGTATACTCCAAAAAAAGAAAGAAAGGAAGTAATGATATTGGGCAACACACACACACATACACACACACATGCACACATTTCTTGCACAACTCAAACTACTTTATATAGAATAATTAATAATAATAATGACTCTGTCTATATATAATTCTGTCTATATCTTTAGTGTGAGGACATGAATTTGATGTAAACAGGAAAATTAAACTGTTCTGTTCATTAAGATCATTTTGGCTCAATTAATCATAATTTGATCCAATGTTATGTTCATCATCACCATCATCAACATCAATACTATATTTTAAGTTGTTTTTCAGGACTTGGGGAAGGAGGCAAGTCCAGGGGAGGCCTAGAATGTATTCACCAGGTAACTAGGGTGTTGATAAATGGCATGATGATGATAAAGAGGAGGAGCTTTAGGGCAGAACCGCAGTCACTTGTAGAAGATTTTTCTATAAAATAGAGCAATTGTGATGGCTCAGGGAAAGGGACATTTTTCTTTAAAAAAAATCACTTAAACATTGACCTTCCTTCTCTAGCAAGCCAATCAGACTGTCTTTCTGGGAAATATGGAATTATGACTGAGAGTCTGTCAACTACTTTTGTTTTGCTTGTATAATAGTGGTAGTTTAACCAAGAAATTATGTTCCATGCACAGGAAGCGACCAAGAAAAAAAAAATTGTACAAAAGAGAGTATAATATAGATTAAGAGGTAAATGGAAAAGAGAACAAAGATTTATGACTGCTTCGACTCTTTATGAGTTTTGCAATTCCTCCTGAAGAGGCCCTAATGCCCTTGGGCTTTCAGAAAATCCCAGCAGTATCATTGAAACAATTGATAGTCCATGTGGTTTCTCCATAAATTATGGCACCATTATTAGGACACTGCGTCTCAATTATACCTAAGAAGGTTTTATATGATTTTTCAGGGATAATAATAGAAAAATGTTGGCAATGTTTGTTCCATAAATGCATGAGAGAGAGAGAGAGAGAGAGGGAGGATAATTGGCAAGACTACTAATAACTTGGTAAAAACCTTAGAATAAGCAAAAATTTAGAAACTTAGGACCATCCCTGGACTCAAGTATTCATTTTCCTGATCCTCAGTCTAGTCATCCAACCAGAGCTGGGTCCACAGAACCCGTCTGGGATTTAGCAACTTAATATTCTACATGTTCATAAAGGAGAGAGGGAACTGAAAGTACTGAGTATCCTCCTGCCTTTGCCAACCTTGTCTCAGGGAGCAAGTGAGTATGAGTGAAAAGGGTGAGTTGTAGTAGAGACCACAGTAGAAAATGATGGAAATCAGAGAAAGATAAACCAAGGATGCCTGTATTTCTAGTTAGATTAAAGTTCTCTCCAATATAAAACTAGAAATTTACCAATTTAATAGACACTTTCCCAATTCCCTTTTCTCTCTTCCAACAACAGTCAAGAAGCAAATAAACAACTCCACAGCAGATAATCCAAATAAATAAACTCTTCTTGGTAAAATAACTTCTTTTGTTGACTGTAATAAAATAGCTCTCAAGATAGGGGGAGTACAAATTGCCCTTTGCCCTCAGTGCATTTCAGGGAGCTCACCTTTATTTCTGAAGGTTTAGTTCAGAATCTGTGACACACTGTGCCTTGCAAGAGAAATCTGGAATACCTTCTTCCCCGAAATGGGGAAACAACAGTTGATATTATAAACTTTTTGCAAGACAGGGCTGAAAACATGTAATAACTCTATTTTCATGTCTGACACAATTCACAGAAGACCACTTTATAAAATTTACACACAATGTTTCATAATCCAATGGTATTATATGAAATTGATGTTTAATATGCATAAACAACTCTACTTCATAACATGGAAAACTAGATATTGTTCACTGAGAAAAGTTAATCTTTTCTTTCAGATACACACACACACACACACAAAGAGACAGACACCAATTCAGGACCACTGATACACTTGTGTATCAAATAGGAAATTTGCATCAATGTCCCTCAGTTCCCTCGAAAGTGGCTGAAGGGGATGGAAATCTTGGATATGTGCACAAAAACCAAGTAAAAATTCTAATGGAATAGATTCAATTTAGAGTTGCTAAAAAAATGGCTAAAAGCATTGAATCAGAAGCTACGTGGCTTGCGTTCAAATCCAGCAATTCTCTGGTTCTACCACTAAGTACAAAATGTTGAACAGAATACTTGACCTCCCTCACTGTGTTCTAGTTTCTTGATCTGCTTCATCTGTCAATGGGTGTGTTATGGTTTAGACATGAATTGTCCTCCAAAAGTTCGTGTATGAAGCAATATCAATATAAGGAAGTTAAAGGTGAAATGAATGGTATGAGAATCTTAACCTAATCAGTGCATTAATACCCTGTTAGGGATTACTTGGGTGACTGTAGGCAGGTAGGGTGTGGTTGGAAGAGCTGGGTCACTGGAGCATGCCTTTGGAATATGCCTTTGAAATACATATTTTGTCCTTGTTGAAGGAAACTCTCTCTCCCTCTGCTTCTTGGTACCATGTTCTGAGCCATTATCCTCCACCACAGTCTTCTACCATGCCTCACCTGGGGCCCCAAAGAATGGAAGTGACTGTCTATGGACTAAGACCTCTGAAATTGTGAGCCTTAGAATAAACCTTTCCTCTTCTAATTGTTATTGTCAGGTATTTTGCTCTCAACAGTTAAAAAGCTGACTAAAACAATGTACAATTACTTAGAAGAGTTCCTGACACTTTATAATATTTTACTTAGCTTTATATCGTAAACTTTAAATCCTAAATTCTACTTATTATTAAGAAAAATTAAACAATTTTTCTGCTGCCCAGCCTTTTTCTCATGCTTGATTTTCAGTGATTTGAATTACTCGTTTCAAAAATTAAAATAATAACAATAATAATAAATTCTAGTTCCATGTAACAACCAATACTGGAGATATCCACCAAGTAATTAAACCACTATACTACACATTGAAGCGTTAAAGGTTAATAAGAAAAAACTTTTTTTTTTTTCATGAAAAAGAAATTACACGGACCCTTGGTGTGGTGGACATTTCAGAAAAGCATAGAGGGAGAAGTGAATTTGGATGTCTTGCCATGGTCCATGATAAAAAATGACAATTTTGAGCTATCATTTCCCAAAGTGCATGGCCCATATCAGTAGATAAAGCATGGATGGATTTATGGTATACAAAAAAGGTTAAAAATTACACCATTCACATTATGGGATCCTCTCTTCTATGCTATTTCCTCCCTGATTACATAAAATAGAGGGCCTGCCCCTGGCTGTTAAGACTCCTCCGATAGGCAGTGGTTGCCAGGTAGTATTAAAGAATAGCATTTTAAAAAAATTATAATTATTTTAAGATTCTCTTTCCTTTCTCTCTTGAGGTAGTTTCTCATTCGTGTTTGAAACATAAATTTTCTTTCAAAATAAATGTATTTAAGTTTGAGGATTCCAATAAACCTATTAGGTTTTACGGTTACCTGGGCACAGAAAACATGAATAAGGTGATAGTCAATTGCCAAAAATTAGGAATGTACTAGATAGAGATGATAAAGTGATTATATATAAGTTTAGAAAGTATAATGGGCAGAAAGTGGCAATCTACTGGAAAGACAACTACTAAAAATGGTCATTTGTTAAGTGATTCCTGGCTTTGACAAAATCTTTAGGAGGTACAGGGTATCTGAAGAGCTATCTGCCTGATTAATGCTGGCAATGTTTGCAGGTGAAAAGTCCATTTGAGAAATAACTAATAAAGCTCATCCATATTCTCTCTATATCAAATTTCTTGGCAAATGTTACCTCTCCACAGTTCTGTCTTTTTCTTGGCAGATATTTAGGAAGTTCTTCAAATCATTGCCCTTCTCAAGGGTCTGAATAATCATCCTTCCTACTTAAAATGACAGAGTTTGTCATGGTAGTTAATTAGAGTGTCCTTGACCTGTGGAAGAACTAGAGTGAAGTAAGGAAAAATGCACAAATCGCCTGATATTTAATCCTCCCAGTGCAACGTGTTGTCCATAGAATATTACTATTTTTACTTTGCAAAGAATTTTGGAGAGTTCTGATTTTTTGCTGCTGGAGTAGATTAACTTGTTTTTAGATCAGTTATTAGATTCAGTTATTGGTATTAGATTTGATGAGTGCTATCATTTGGATCTGGATTGTTTCCCAAAGACCCATGTGTTAAAGGTTTATCCTCCAGGGGAAACTGTTTAATGGTAGTGGAAATCCTAAGAAGTGGGTGAGGCCTAAAGGTAGGTCTTCCTTATTTGGAGGATTCCCTCACGGTATATTGGAAACTTGGCTCCTCCTTTTCCTCTCTCTTTTCTTCCTGGATGCTATGAGTCGAGCAGCTTCCTCTGAAAAATATTCCCACTGTGATGTATTGCTTCACCAAAAGGCAAAAAGCAATTTGAATAACTGACCATGGGCTGAAACTTCAAAAACTGTGAACCAAAATAAACTTTTCTCTTTTCACATTGATCAACACTGGAGTCTTATTGTAGTAATGGAAAGCTGAGAAAAATGCAATAAACAATATTTTTTTATTAATTAATTATGGTAACTAGGGACTTAGAGGGATGTAAATTAACCAAAATGCAATCTGTATTTTTTTAATTTCCATAGGGGGAAAAATAGCATCTGTTCTAGATACTTGACAGGATAGTTGGGGATATCTAAAAAAAAAAAAAATCACATGGAAAAAATATCCCTCAGCAATTTTGTTGAAAGCAAATAACAAAGAACATTTTTTTTTCACTCTCTTAATCTACAAAGCTTCTGGCTCATAAGCACTCACACTCAATTTTAATGAAAAACACTGTCACCGACTGAAATGTGCTCTCCTTTAACAGCTTTTTTTCTTTATTCCAAGACAATGAATCAAACCTTCATTTTCACTTATAGCCATCTATGTCTATTGAGTAAAGCCTCTTAATCTGGACACTGTTCACATTTTGGACTGTTCTGGGGGGATCCCCTGTGGAACTCAGTAGGCTTAGCAGTTTCCCTGTCTTCTACTTTCTCAAACCTTGTAGCACCTCCCACTTTGGCAACCAAAAGTGTTTCTAGATAATTGTTGAATGTACCCCAGGTAGTGCAAAATAGTACCTGAATGAGAACCACCCTTATTGAGTTATGGAGAACATCTCTTGCTGTATTAAAGTTTGCTTTTCTGTCTGTTCATATGAATAATCCATATGGAATTGCATACTGAGACCTATGCATAGGGGTACTAATTATATTTTTCTGGATTTTTTTCCAGACAACCCATACCCATATGAGTAAACACCAAGTCCTACTCATTTTCTCCATGCCTTTCAAGAACCCAAGGAGGAGTTGGCATATAGAAGTCTTAACAAAATTTCCTGAGGGATGAAATGATGAATGATCTTTGTAAAGTCAGCATACAAATAATCTTGACTCTGCATTTCATTACCAAATACTGATTAGTACATGGAAGGGATTTTCAATGAGCATTTTGGAAATGAATCAGTAAATGAATGGATAGAAGATAGTAAGTGAATGGATAAAATAAAGAAAGACAGTTCCACATTCACAGGGCCAGATGTCCTCACGTGTGCACATCCCTAATCTTCCCCTGGAGTTACTATGACTACAAACAGCTGAGCTGCCAACTTTCTGCCTGAAACTCTAAATAAGATTCCAGGTGAGGAAGTGTCCTTGGCAGGGACCCAGCCGACCCAGCAGTGGTTCACAGGAGGAAATCTTCACAGAACTAAGCGAAAATCAGATTCATCCTAGTGGAACTAATCTGTGGCTGGAAAAAAAAAAATCATCGCAAGTCACCATGGTTGGGCAGGAATACGAAGGACTGAAATCAGACAATTTAATGCCAAAGAGTTTCACAGAGGCAGTTACCAGAACAAATATTTTTAGTTGTTGCTAGCAGAAACCCATGAAACTGGCCTCCCTGTTGGACTGGGGGCAGAGCGGTTTAGATTTAAAGCACATCTTGAGAGTGATTTATAAATATGAAGGACCACAAAGTATCCTGCCCGATTCCTCGGTTATCTGGAATTTGATGCTTCTGAATGGATTTGATGGAACTGGGAGCTTTATCCTCAGAAGCTTATGATGGCCTGTATGAAAGGAAAGGCCCATAATTTTCTGAAGGGGTATTTCCAACAGCATCAGAATCTAGCTCACACCTCTAGGAGCAAGTTTGGGGGATAGGGAGATTCTTTGATATCTCTGTCCAAGAAATTTTAAAGCTGAGCCTTTCTCAGCTACATCATGCTTAAAATTTAGAATAAACAAGACAAAATGCCAAAATATATTCTTATAGTAGCTCTTACATCTATCAAAATTCTCTCCTATAATTTCATCTTTGTATTTGATATTTTGACTAGACTTAAATTCTTACAGATAAGAATAGTGTTTTCATCTTAATCATCATCATCATCATCATCATCATCATCATAAATAGGAGAAAGCGAAAAAAACATTAAGATTTATTGAATATTACTATAACTCACTCAATGTGCATAGTTTTTTTAAACCATCATATTTAATTTTTACATAGATTATCCAATGATATCCACATGTATTCTCTTATACCTTTGGTACCTTCTTTAGGCTCTGGTATAGAGATGTTTAGCATTGTTTAGTATTTGTTTATTAAAAGGCTTTTCTTTTATTTCTTTTGAGTTAGGGTCTGGTTTCAAATTTCTAGGCTCAAGTGGTCATCCTGCCTGAGCCTCTTTGAATAGCTGGGACAGTGAGCGTATATCTGGGTAGTTGATTTAAATTTATATTAACAAAATGGAATAAGAAAAATTAAGAATTGGCCAAGATGGCCGGGTGTTGTGTGCATACCTATAATCCTCATGGTTTGAGAAGCTGAAGTAGGAGGATCATGAGTTCAAAGCCAGCCTTAGCAATGGCAAGGTGCTAAGCAACTCAGTGAGACCCTGTCTCTAATAAAATACAAAACAGGGTTAGGGATGTGGTTCAGTGGTCTAGCGCCCCTGAGTTCAATCCCTTATACCAAAAAAAAAAAAAAAAAAAAAAGAATAGGCCAAGGTATAATTTGGATTAAGGCCCGATATTTCCTAACGGATAGGATATTGGAATTATGTATCAAGTTCTGAGTTTGAACCTCCGTTTTGTATCCTTTTGACTACTTTCTATCTTAAAAATTATGAATCATGTCTATCTAGCAAGCATAATGAATGAGAGGTTGTGATATTTAGTAGGGGCTCAGTCTTTCCTGCCATTAGTACTTATTTTTAATGATAAATACTACAAAGAAAGAGCTAAAAGATGTTAAGATTTAGATCAAGAAATGTACCTTGAAAATCTCAGATTTTGGAAACATGATCCCCAATGCAGAAAGTTTCAGAGACAGAGCAATGATGTGAGCTTTAACCTAATTCTTTAATTAGTCTATTTAAAGAATTAAAATTTAGATGGACTACAGATTGGTAGCTACAGGAAGGTGGGGTGTGGCTTGGAGAAGTAGGTCACTGGGGGCATGCTTTTGGAGATTATATCTTGTCCTTAGCACCTCTCTTTCACTCTGCATTCTGGCTTCCATGAGCTGAGTAGCTTTTCTTCTACCACATCCTTCTTCCATAATGTTCATCCTTATCTCAAGGCCAGAGCAATTTAGTCAGATGACCCTGGACCAAACCTGTGCAAGCATGACCCCCAAATAAACTATTCCTCCTCTTAAGTTTCTCTTGTAAGGTATTTTGATCACAGTCATGTGAAATTGACTAACATGGAAGATGTTCAGATCCAAACAGATAGTAAGCCTCTCTTTGCTATCATCTCAGATTCCATTTGGATCATGGACAATTGTTGCCTCTATTTAAGGGAGGAACTCTTAAATTACAATTTTCAAGTCTAGCTATTTCATAAAGTTCTTTAAAGCCCATATATATGTTTTCCTAAGCACATGATTTGCACTTGACATTCTATGTACTTACAGGGATAACATAACACTATATTTGGTCAGTTAATACTCAGGGAGTTTATCAGAAATTCTTACCTTGAAACTTAGCTTGTCAGTCCAACTTGGATATTTTAATCAGTTATTTACATGGCCAAAATGATAGTTCAAGATTCCTCTGAGTCATAAATGATATGTTATCAGAAACTCAGCAATACTGAATTCAATCACAAAAATTATGGAGTGGAGCTAAATCAGTTTGTAGAACTTTGTATTTCTAAATGCATGGATGCTTCACTTTCAATATCTATGGATTCTGTACCAACAGATTCAAACAACCATAGATCAAAGTATTTTTAAAAGTTGCATATCAGGGGCTGGGGGTGTGGCTCATTGGTAGAGCACTTGCCTAGCATGTGTGAGGCCCTGGGTTCGATCCTCAGCATCACATAAAAATAAATAAATAAAGATATTGTGTCCAACTTAAAAAAAAATTGCATATCAAAGGAACTTTGGATTGTGTAGAGGGGAGTAAGGAGATGAGAGGGGGTGTGAGGGTGGGAAGGATAGTGGAATGAAACAGACATTTTTATCCCATATACATGTATGATTACACTATTGGTGTGACTGCACTATGTTCATTCAAAGGAAGGAGAAGTTGTACTCCATTTTTGTACAATGTGACAAATGTGTTCTACTGTCACATACAACTAATTAGAACAAATTAAAAAAAATAAAAAAGTAGCGTATCAGTTGAATATTAAAACAAGAGAAAGAAAACGACCAGTGAGATCTCCTCTACATTGTCCCTAAAGATAAAGCTTCAAGCAGGCTTAAAGATACAGTCTTCAATTTAGATAATCATAACTCTAGTTATTTAGTACTTTCAATTCTATTGCAATATGTTTGATGGATTCCAATAACTCTAAGTCCTAGATACATGTTAAATGTGGTAACTAAGTTCAATACGAAACATCATTACCATCAATAAAACTGCATAAAGTATTCTATAATTTTATCCAGCAGTATGCTTCATGAAGTTCTGTGGAAAATTATTATCTTTCCATGAATTGTTTGGCAGAACAATTTGAGAGCATTTTCACAATGCTTTATGTTAATGGAAGAAAATAACTTGGATTGGCATATCTTAAGCCCTACTAGCACAATATCTGAGTAAAGTGAGAGATTCTCTACTTCCAGACACTGATTAATTTGCTTCAAGTGGATTCTTGACATTTCCAAGAATATGTTTGGGTTCCATACAAATCCTTCAATTCACAAATGGTAGTAATTTGGCATATTTTTCACAATAAAATGATATCAAATTGTTTAAAAAATAAGTGAACACCTTCCAATCCTTACTTATATAATAAACAGGGAAACAAAGTCACTACTAAAGTTATTAAAGTAAACTCTTCCAGGATAAAATTATGATTTCTTAAAAAGTGCAATAATCTTGATACTATAGTAGTGTCTCCTAAGGCCAATGTAGAATTGGATGAAATAGTGCACTTACATTGCTTATAGTTGTTATATATTAAGTGATAAATAAATGGTAGCTACGCTATTATAATGCTTGCTGTTAATTCATTAATAAAAAAAAAAATCTTTAATTCTTTTCATTATATGTAAATAATTGCTGATGTAGCTGAAAACATGGTGGCTAATAAGCCAGAAATTATGCCTGATTTACCTTGATAGGAAAATAATCTTAATCAATTAATAAGCATTAATAAATTGTATATTGTCAAATATAATAAATTTTAAATGATGATGTGGTAGAGAAAATTGGAGAGGATAGTGAATACATTAACATAGGCTGGGTTTCTCAGGAATGCCGGAATGAAACATAACCTTTGGACAGATGTATAAATAGTTAGACTATAGAATATCTAGAGGTAGAATATTCCAGAAAGAGGTTACAGTAAGAAAACTGTTTTCAAGGCAGGAATTTTGTGTGTGTGTGTGTGTGTGTGTATGTTTTCCCCTAAAAATCATTATGAATGAAAATTATTGAAGAACGAAAAAAGAGAAGGATAAAAGTTTGGGGAAGATGAGCAGGAAATGTTAGGCTATGATGGGCACTGGTATGTTATGAAATGTATGATAGAAAACCTTTGAAGAATTTTTTTTTGTTACTGGGGAATGAACTCAGGGGCACTTACCCACTGAACCACATCCCTAGCCCCTTTTATTTCTATACTTTGAGATAGTCTTTATGACGTGTATCCAAAATATCAATTTTGCTAAATTGCTGAGGCTGGCTTTGAACTTGTGATCCTCCTGCATCAGCCTCTGGAGCCTCTGAGATTGCAGACACGTGTGCACCACCAAGCCCAGCTACCTTTCACGATTTTAGAAAGGGTAATGACACTATCTTACTTATATTACTAAAAGGTAGATCTGCCTACTTTGAGGAAATAAACATGGGGTTCAGTTAGAGAAAAGAGTCAAAAGCAGACATGTTGGAGAGAGCTACACTATTTTTAAGTGTAGGGAAATGTTGAAGCAGAAATGATTCAGAGTTTATGTCCAAGTTTTAGTTTAAGCAATTTCAAAATGCTGGCACTAAAGAATGAAATGGGGAACACCAGTGAATATACAAGTTTGGGGTAGGAGCAAGGGGGTTAAATTGCTCTGGGCTACACCAAAACTCAAGTGGTTATAATAAATCTAAATAGAGATTTCAAATACACACTTGAATTAATAAATCTGGAGTTGAGCCAAGATATTGCAGATGGAGGTATAAATTTGGAGTCATCATCATTGAGTTGGTATGTGAAGGCATGGGACTGATAGCACTGAGATGTTAATGATTATGAATTTGATTCATTGTGTTGATGGAACATAAAATATGGCTTATCTTAAAGGCCAACACTTACATCACTTCTCACAGTACCTGTGCACAAAATCCTCTCATTCGGAAGATACTAGCTTTTCACTAGATTGGTGTCACTAGCTGGTGAATTAATCTTTTCCACTACTCTAACAAGGCATGTTAGCCAAATTGGCATTTCCCCAAAGCCTTACAAATAACTGAATATCTGAAGTTGCCTATAGGTGTTTAAGATTTCTAATTCTTTGGTATTCCAAGAAATTTGATCCACTTTCAAAGATTGTTCAACATTTATTTAAATTCTATTTAACAAAACATTCTCTAAATTCTCAAAATATCAATTTTTAAATAAGCTTTAAAATATACCGATCTTAAATTACTGTTTCAGGTTATAAAAACTAATAATTATTCATTCAAAATATACACACACACAAACACACACAAATTTGGCTTAAATTTGTCTTTGACTTAGGATCTGGAGATGATTCCCCCTTAGAAGGCACCCTTTTCTATTAGAATCTGGTGTGTACTGGGAGAGGCGGGTACAAATTAGTATCCTTGGACCAATTCCCAGAGATTCTTATTAAGTATTCAACATCTTATTAAGTATTCAACATATGAGTGGTGCTTCCAGAATCATCTTTTAAGAAATCCTATCATATTCTTATAGGAAGGTCACCACACCAAATTTTTCTTATGACGTATATCCAAATAATAAGGTTTTCAGATATTTTCACCTATGGACAGAATCTTGGACCTTGCTAAGTACAGCAAACTCTATTTATATTTCCCTTTAAGACAGAAGGGTTTAATCCCTAGCTCCCGAAAGTACTTTCAGAGATACCCTTCAGTGTTCTAGCATGTTTGGGAATTGTCTCAGATGAAGACAGTGGTCTTGTCACAGTCTTGTTCTCTGCCCAGGGGCAGCAGACATCAAACAACCATTCCCCATAGGAATGTAAAAATAACCTCACCTTTAGGACAATCTTGAAGAAAGTATTCACCAAAAGAACAAAAACAAGTCTGCACACCTTTCCCTCTCTAGGTATCTACTTTGGAGAACACAAATTAAGCAGGAAATATCTGATTAAAAAGCCATGATTCATATTTGTTGAAAGTAGTTCATTGTCTCAAATATGCACAAATAAGAGCAGATCAGAGTGTGAGTTTTAACTATGTCCTACAGAATACTGAGTGTCTAAATGTAGGTGTTAAATTCCATGGCTTGTGCTCTAAGGCAAGCTGAGTTCTACGAATGAGCGAGAAAATTCCAAGAACTCAAGAACTTGGCATGACTCAGAAATGGATGAGAGCATGAACTCAAGCCAGGGATGTTGAGGGGACTTGGTACTCTGTCATAGAAAGCTGCAGATGGAAGCTTAGTTTGTACTGGGTCTCCTTTTCTGACACTTTCTGGGTAGCTGGACTGGTTAGATTTAAGGGTACAGGATCAGGCAGACAAAGGTGGCAGCTGTAAAATTCCCCAGTGTCCATGATCTATAATAGTGTCAGGATAGAGGCAGGTAGTGATTACTTGCTCTGAGAACAGATCAATATCAAGGATATGGTTGCAATATTTGAAAGAGTATATGTGTGCCTCTTCTCCTTCATTCTGACTCTTGAAAATTCCATTATTTGAAACTTACTTTAGGACAGGAAAAGGATATGAAAGTTTAACGTTATTAGAGATCAATTGTAACTCAAAGTGAATATAGTTTTAGGCACAGCAGGGTATACCACAGTAAAAGCCATTTCCTGATGACAGTAAAGATACTTCCAAATCCTAAAACATATTCAAATGTTCATGTTTAGAATAGGTTCCACCCACACCTAGGCTATGTCTTCCACACTTTCTTCAATAATAATGGAAAATAGACACAGCTTTTCACTTTGACTTCTCATTTTTCTATTTTATACATATATGTGTGTGTGTGTGTGTGTATATATATATATATAGTGTGTATGCATGCACATGTATTTATATATGTCTGTATCCTCGAAGGGAGTCAAAATCTACAATAAATGGAAGAAGGTAGCCATTGCAAAGGAAATTATTTGCAGCAGAAATTACTCTGTGCACATTGACTCTTTTGCCTGAGATAAATCAATAAAAATATCTTGAGGGATAACTTTTGATATATGTACATACAAAATTATACCAATGTGTTCATCCACTTTTTAGAGACAATGCAATAAGTAATCATTTCACACACTTGTTTTCAATATGACCAATATGCTAGGTGTACTACTTGATGTTCTAAATGCATCAAGAATATGCGTGATAAAATTTCTGTCCTCATGGTGCTTATATCATAGCGGAATGTGATATCAAACTATTTCATGGAGAAACTCAATGATTTATAAAACATAGGATAGATATGGATTATGTCCTCTATTTTTAAGTCTCAATGACATTAAAAAGGATATTTTCAGTTTTGTCATTTCAATGTCTAAAATAAATGTTCTTGGATTTCCTGCAAATTTGGAAACAGATTTGTGTTTAGTGGAACAGAGGGTGGGAAGCAGAGGGTAGAAAGCTGGGTTGTGCAGAGGTAGAGGGGCTGCCGTGCAGCTTTGATGAAAGTCTAGACTGAATGTAGCTTATGGGCCAGGCATTGGAACACTATAGTGACCTGGCTTTGGATATGGCAAGGATACAAGCAAAGACATAACGTGGGGTAGGGCAGTTGCATTTGGCTTCAGAAAATTCTGGGGAGAGACTCTACTTCCAGCTGTATCCGCAGGTAAGGAATATTCCTGCGGCTGGAGGAATGAATGCCTCCATTCTGAAGGGAATACCTGGCCAACAGGACACAGCCTGTACAGTGAAGTCCAATACCACTTCTCCCCCTGTTGCCTAAAGCCTTATTTAATTGTGGTAAAGTCTTCCCTAAAGCCTGACTTTGAAAGAAGACTTTTTACTCTATTAATTTCTGATGTAAAAACTTTTTAGCATTTATGAATTGAATTATTTTCCCAAAATCCATAGGTTGAAGCCCAGCTCCCAATGTAATTGTATTTGAAGGTTGAATGTTGTCATAAAGTGGGAAAACTATCACCACAAGGTAGTTCCAATTTGGGATTTCTGACATAGAATCTGCAAAGTCTGGGTATATACAACTCTCTTCACCTATTTTAAAATGCAACATATGTGGTTTATAGAGTTATTATATCTGAATCAATATTTATAATTCCATTGAGCCAAAACACATACCTTTCCATTAATAAGTAACATCAGTATATAATGTATATAATTTATAGACACATAATTCATATACAGATGTACAAGTACATATACACATAGATAATTACAGTGTAATTTACCCTGGATTAAATCTGATGCTAATTTTCATTTTTAATTCATTTTATAAACTTACTGTATCTACTAGAATGAAGTATAAGTTACCACATGCTGGTGTCTATGATCAAGCTATAAAAAGAACAAGCATGATTTTTCCCATAGTAGAAATGCCAGGATCCTCCTATTTGGTTTCTCTTTATCTGGTCTTAATTGCCCTCAGATGACCCTCTACTCTGAAACCAAGATCATCCTTCCAAAATGCTGTACACACTGATTCCTTGCATAAGCCTATTTCCATCTCCTTCAGCAGGATGCCCAAAAGGGGTGTGCAAAGCCTTCTTCAAGAAATCTCATGCCTATGTCCCAAGACTCATCTTGCACATCCTCACCATTCCATACCATACTCCATCCCAGCTAAAACAAAACGTGGTTCTTACATGGACACATGTTGTTTCCCGTGTCTGTAACTAAGTAGAGCTGCTTCCTCTTGCTTCCCTTAAGTGAGCTCTCACTTGGACCAATGCTCCCAGGAATGGTCATGCATCTGTTGTACAAAAGTTTCTGTTTGTAGTGCCTGGTATGATTTGGATGTGGTTTGAGTATGCCCCTAAGGCTCCTTATATTAAAATTGATTCTCCATTATGAGGTATCAGGTGGCTGAGAACTTTTAATCTGTCTATGGTGTTTAGTGGTGGGGCCTTTGAGAAGCGATGAGGATTAAAGTCATTAGGGAAAAGCTTCCATGATTGAATCCTAGCTCTTTGCAAAGACAGGGAGAGACATCAGAAGACCCATGCACAAATGTGCTCCCTGGTTCTTTTTGTGAGATACTAGCACTGACTGAGGACTCTGCCAGCGAAAGGACCATCACCAGAGGCAGTGCCTCAGCCTTGGATTTGAACTGTGAACCAGAATAAACTTTTTTTTCTTTATAAAATACTCTACCTCGTATACTTTGTTCTGGTAACAAAAATGGAGTAATATAAAGCTCTTGTTATTACATGCCATTGCCTCACCTATCCTTCCATCCCCTGCAGCTCTGAGGGGTTACCTCTTCCCCACTGAGTCTTTGAGAACCATAGAAATCATAGGGAGCCCTCTCTCTCTCTTTATCTGAAGAACTTCATGGTATTTTGCACACAGTAGGTTTACAGTGCAAGTTCTTTGCTTTGAACAGAAGGAGGAATGCTAACTGCATATTTATTTTATCAGAATGAAACTGATGTTTTGTCAAAACTGCCCATCATTTTCATATATAACTACCAAATTCAAATTGAAACATTTTATTTTTTATTGATTAAAATTAAGTGTATTCCCTTTTACTTCAGATGGTCACATTTAACACTACACGATGTTAGCAAAAATTTAAGCAGTTACATAGTCACTAGGGGTCACTCTTACAATTTTGAATCCTGAGAACCTGAGTAGGTTATTTTCCTTAAAATGATTTAATTTTAACACTCTGCTCCCTGAAACTTACAAAGATTCCCACAATGATACAAAATGGGTGTGTCTCTCAAATTAATTAACTAAAAGCTATGTGGACCTTCTTGATTATTAACTATCATCTGGATGGTTATCTTGTACATGCTTAAGAAAAGCAATAAGAACTGAAAAATATGATCCTCTAAACACATATTAATAAAAAGCAAAATAATATTTCATCAATTATGTTCTTGCTAGAAATTAGATTTTGCAATATTTTTGGGCCAAGTACTGTAGGTTCTTAAAGATGATGGAGAGCCTTGCTCCTTAAGGTTCTGATGATCTTCCCATGGATGTGCCAGTGAAATTACCTGCATAAATATGGGCACGATGATGCTTGGCGCTTCAAACCAACAAGTGTCATCTCAGCAGGAATCTTAATCACAAACAGGCTGAAAGGAAACCCACAGACATTTGCAAATGACAAGGGAGCAGAAAAAAAGAGAAACAAATTTCTTTTTAACTGTTCTGTGATCATCTCTATTCTCGCACACTCTCCCAAACCTTCTAAGTAATTAGTGCTCAGCAATCAATCATGGCTCTTCAGGCAGGCACAAGCTGAGATGTCTGGTACTTGATTTCTCATCTTCCAGGAGTAAGAATTTTAAAAGTCGGGGACAGACAAATGGGCAGGAGGCTGGGTAGAACAGACAGACAGTTCTGGACAGGGAAAGTTATCCTGGTACCTGGCATCTGTAGCCAAATGACAGGAGTATGCTCTTAGTAGCAATGAGGCTATGTAAGAATCATGGAAGAATTGCCTTTACAAATGGTTTGAGGGGCTGGGGGTGTGGCTCAGTGATAGAGCACTTACCCAGCATGTGTAAGGCCCTAGATTCAATCCCCAGCATTGCCAAAAGAATAAAATAAATAATAATTTTGAGGATGTAAATGATTGATAAAATGACCATAAGCTTTAAAGTTAGATTACAAGATTGGAACCCCATCTCAGCTACTCAAAAGCAATGTAGCCATGAAGAAGTCATAAGCTTCAATTTTTTTTTCACTTTTGTAGTGGTAACATGATAAGAATAAAATATACACTCAAAAACAAACATCCTAATCACAAATAGGCTGAAAGGAAACCTACAGACATTTGCAAATGACAGGGGAGCAGAAAAAAGAGAAATAAATCTCTTTTTAACTGTTCTGTAATTATTCTCTTACCCTCTCCCCAAATTTCCAAGTAATTAGTGCTCAGCAATCAATCAAACACATGCATTTTACATGCTTATGTATGTACATACATGTGTGCACACATGTGTGTGTGCATCCAGTTCTAAACAACTGGCCAAAAATTTATCTTCAGAAAGATTTTCTTTCCTGATCTGCTATCTGAGGAAATCATACTTCCTTAATCAAAAAGCAGGAAATATTGACCTAATATACAATTGGGGGACAAGATAGGATATTTGGAATTAGATCTGTCCCAGAAAACCCAAGGTGTTTAGTTACCATAATAATATGGCAAAACCTGATTTTCACTCCTTCCATCTCTTTGAAAGGCATCATAAACCATTTATTGATTTTTCTAAAAGGAGAAATAAGAAGAAAAATGTTCCAACTGAATATCAAGTCGAGCTATCCAATTTCACTTACAAACTTGGGCAATGGTCCTGACAGACCCTCTCAGTGGGTTCAGCTGCATTGCATGTTAAAAAAAAAAATCTACAAGTTGGAGGTCTCTTAACTCAAGAACAAGGCAAAAGCTAAAGCCAGTATCAAGTACAGCCACAGAAGAGTTGATCACCACAGGCCCCACTGCTGTGCTCGGTTGGCTATGACTGCCTCATGCTGGGGTTAACTTTATATCCAGCCATGTGTTTCCCACAGCCTCAGCCTACAGAATCTAGGAAGAGAACTGTAATGAAAGCTGCAAAGCACAGACAAGGATATTTAAAGAATTTAGTGGCCAGCACTGAGAATAAAACTCCACGAGCAACTTCAGAGAGATATTCAGGGAAGTGTGCTGATTCTACCTCTAAAGCACTTGTTAAAGAAGCATGAAAAAAACACGATGGCTGTTAAATTTTAAGAGCCAAAAAGATAAACATGCTATCTGGAAAGTCCATCTCTTAACATGTCTTTTTATGGTCTCAAGGATTCTGCACAAACTACGCTGCCATTTTGGAAATCGATATCACGGAGCTTCTGAGGACAGGGAGGCAGAGATTTGTGGTGGAGAACAGAACTTTGCAGACAGAGATCTGATGTTGATTGCATGACTTAAAACTCTGGGACAGCATTCCTATTATCTAAAATGGGATAATAGCATCTCCTTCTCTCAAGTTTGGCAAATATGAAAAATAAACCAAAATGATAGTGAGTTTGAAGTTTAGCCTAACACAATGCCTGTCACCTATCAAGCACTAAATGAATAAAAGTTTCTATCATTAATAGTACTATCATCATCAATGTTATAAAACAAGAAACAATATTTCCTAATGTGATTCGTTTGTTTCATAATGAGTTGCAGAGGCTGATCTTTCTGTTTTCTATGCAGTGCTTAAAGCAACCATTATCAGCAGGACAGAGTGATTCCAAGTCTGGCCTCATTTTCCTTTGTACTATTTGAAATATTTGTAAGAAGAGTTGTAAACTGAAATGCCTTCGTCCACATTGATAATATGAACAAGGGTCTATCTTGTATTTCAATATAACTTTTGCCTCTAGAGATAGAGGAATGGAAAGGTAATTTCAAGAGTCTTCAGGCCCTGGGAGTTCTAACTTCCCAACCATTTTGATTTCCTCAAAGGATGCATCCTTACACTGTGCTTCAGATTCTTTGCTAAAGAGGTAATGAAGAAAAAAAAAATGGATTTTCTTCCCATAAAATAAAAGTAGGCACAGATAAAGCAATTTCTTTATTCCTAATTTTTACTCTTGAAATGGTGCAAAGCTGACCTCATGAACACACTGAGTTGACTGTCAGTCATATGAAATGGTGCAATTCCATCAAATATCTATCTCATCTGTCAGTCCTTGGTTTTTCTTGTATAATGTTACACCTTCACATGAATCTATTCCTATGAACCTTGATTAAAATAAAATTTCCTTAAGAAGTAAAAAATGTCATATTTTTGTTGAAAACAACTGAAGAGAGATTCGAATTGTAGTACACTGTAGTAAAAAACACTATAGGACAAGAAGGTTTTTTTGTTTTGTTTTGTTTTGTCTTGTTATTGTTGTTGTTGTTTGTACTAGAGATTGAACCAAGGCCCAGGAACACTTAAGCACTGAGCCACATCCCTAGCCCCTTTTATTTTATTTGATTTTTTAAAATTTTGAAACAGGGTCTCATTAGGTTGCTGAAGTTTGCTTACAGACGTGCGCCAGTGCACCTGGCAGGATGATTTAAAAGGAAAGTTTAAACGTGAAGGATTGATTTTCCCAAGCCATTAATCCATTCAAGTAGTTACCTATGCTTTTCACTCATCTATTCTTTTAAAGGAAGCTCTATTTATCATGATGCATGTAAGACAGAGAAGTTAGAACTACAATGTATGAGGCAACACAGTCCCTGAATTCAAGGAATTCCTAACTCAGAGGAGGAGCTGTGCTTACTATCAAGCAGTTGCTTGCTTGCATGACCAGCTCGGTGATCAGTGGTTTAAGAGATGCCTGCAGCAAGAACAGCAGAGCGACAAAAAAAAGGCAAAGTGATAATCCCCTCATTATCATTGGGGAGCCTTATAAAAGGAAAATAGGTAGAGTTTCAGTCAAGGATCGAAGTATGCATGGCAGTTCATCTGAAGGATAATTTTTCACTGGGCTGAGCCTGACTAGAGCTTTATTAAATATTATATTAGAAAAATAATAAAATTTAACTGAATTATTTTCACATTGCAGTTTTTGTCTTTTTATTATTCTGCTACATCTGGAAATAAATCAGAAATATATGATCCTAGAAATGGAAGACAGAATATTGTTAAAGCTAAAATATAATCAGTAATATTATTTAGGAGTTTACCATGTGCTGAGCATTACATGAAATGTTCTATACATTTTCTCATTCCTCTGGACCAAGAGGGTATAAAAAGGGCAATAACATTTCCATGTTACATATGTGAAAAGCAAGGCTCTGGTGGGATAACCAAATTTACCAAAGTCAAACCTAAAATTAGGGCCTTCTGATTCTGAAATCTATGCTTTTAAGAGTTGTAAAAATCTGCCACTTTTCTCATTACTACCCAGTCTAGGGACCATGGATCAGCAGTATTAGCATTGCCTGGAAAGATATTAGAAATGAAGAAGTTCAGGTCTCATTCAAGATCCCCACAAAGCAAATCTACATTTAACCAATATCTTGAAAGGATTCACATACATAATGATACTTGTGAACCATTGGTTAGTGCAGTTCATGCAGATTATTTTCTAACTTCTGGTTAGAGAGTCAGGGAACTAACTATTTCATCAGCCAACTTGCTGCTGATGCCTGTCACTCTGCAATGCAGAGACAATACTCCCTTTAAGGAATGACCTATATCCTTCTTCCTTTATGGAACAATGGAGTATGTGCTCTCTTTTTTTTTTTTTCATGTTTCAATTCTACTCATATGTGGCCCAAATATCCATACTTGGAAGCTACTTTATTCATCACTTACGTCTAGTTATTCCTTTCTCTTTTAACTTTTAATTTAATGATATCATTTCTACTCCTCATATTTCTAGTCTTTCATTTATGGGCCAATTGTAACTCAACATTATTTCTCTCAAAATCAAACTGATGAAATGAAGTCTTGCAGGCATGTTCTCTCTGGAGAACACAGTAAACAGTCACTTTCAGTTCTTTAAATATGAGGGGGCTGTTTATTAAATGACACCAATCTTGTACAACATCTGATTAAGTCATTTATCAGATAAGATGCCTGATGTCATTTCCAAATGTCAAACAAGGTTCTCTCTACTCATGGTCAGATTTGGGGAAGTGGGTCCCATACATACCCTTCAGGACTTTCCAGAATGTAGGAAATCCCATACTGGAAACTTCTTTACCTCTTCAAAAGAGCAATAATTTTCACCTCTGAGACCTTCATACATTCTGAGCATTCACTGAATAATCAGGAACTTTCACTGTGAATCATTTATGCAGCACTAGCAGGATTGACAACAGCAATAGAAACTTACCCTTCATTTATCCTTTTAAACAAAATGTTCATTGGACATCTAGGCCCTGAGGAAGCAAAGATGAACAAGTGAGAGTCCTTGCTTTGTAGGAGGTCGAGGTCACCAACTAGAGAAAGAGGTAAGTAAAAAGTTAATCGAAGTAGAAAGCCCCAGCACACTTCTATGGGAAACAGAGAGGAATCACGATTAGTTGCCTCGGGGAGGAGAAGAGGAATTTTTAGAGAGATGGCATTTGAGGTGTCTTTAAGGATGATTTTGCTAGTCAGAGAAAACAGGTTGTGAACAGAAAGAAAAGAACGCGGTGGTATTATATTAAGAGAGCGGTGGAGAGTTTACCTTGTTGTAATCAGAAGAAAGGTGGGGAAGATACAACAATCTGCCATGATATTATATTTCAAGAAGGCCTTGCACTCTGGAACATGAAGTGAGAATTTAATCCTTTGGACAATGAGAAGTCTGGTGAGCTTCCTTTATCCTAGGTAATCATGTAATTCCATTCAAAATCAGTAGCACAATTCTATTGGTAAGTTGGATAAGGGGAAAGACAGGGAAAGACACATTAAAAGAAGATAAAAGACTTCATTGGAAAGTAGTTAAAGACTTCATTGGAGTCTGGAAGCTTTGTCGAGCTTAGAATTTGTTGAAGTCTTGCCTGATCAATGCTTGTAAAATCCATCACCCAGATATAAATAGCTAAAGAACATTAAAAATAATAAAAGTCCTGCCAGCACAGCTGTTTGGCTCCTAAACAAAACAAATGCTTAAAGCTCTTCAAAATTGTAAGGGAATTAATTTCAGCTCCTCAGTGGTAAAGGGAAAAAATCCTCAGGTACATTTTCTGTTGAAAGTTTTGCTGGATGAACAAACCAGAAAGCCCAAGCACATACTGTTAATGAAATGTATAAATATTCTACCCATTCAGAAGAAATCTGTACAGTAAAAATAAGGAAGAATATAGCTTTGAGAATAAACACTAAATGGAAGAAAAGTCAGATTGTATTCAGAAGGAAATAAAAACACATAAACCCTTGTGTGTTCTAACTTAGAAATCACTTAACCAGTAGGGAGTGAAAGTTTATAAACACAACAACCTCAATGGGTTTTTGAGGATTCTAAATGCAATCCAAATAACTACTTGGAGAGTGTTCTCCCACTCCCCGTCTCATTTAACCCACACACCTTTACAGTTACTACCATTGTCCCCATTTAATGGGATGAGAAAAATTTATCCTCAAATAAATTGAATAATTTAATTCCCAAGACTCTTTGTGGTACAGCAAAATTTGAAATGAATGCTTCTCTTAGCAAGCACCACATAAATTGCCATTTTTTTTTAGGTTAAAATATTTAAATGCTGGTAACTTTGTATTGATCCAATCTAATAGATTCCAAGTAGAGTGCCCTAAGATTATCAGTCATGTAATTTTATACTGGTTCCATGGTTGCAAAAGCAAATTAATTCAAAATGTCAAGTGAAATGTCATATAAAATGGTTCTGAATCTGCATTCAGCTGGGACCATGTTTGTCATTGGAGGGGATATTAAACTAAAGGAAGAACAATTTGAAAACCATCCCTTTTCTCATTTTTCTAAGAATCACCACACATAGTTTCTTTACCCAGAAATTGTCTTCTCCAGAATATGCTATACAATTATGTATTGAAGAAATAACCTTATGTAATGTATTATACATATCACCGTGTCTATGTAAACACACACCAAACCACTATATTTTTTATGGTTTGTCCAGTTTGAGATATCCATTCATTAAAATGTAACATTTTAGGAGTTATATTTTACCCCCAGTTTTCTAGAAAGTAAAAAGAGTACTCAGTAACATAATGATAAAAATCAGCCTAAGCTCTCTGACATAGTATTTGGGGGAAAATGTGATCTGAGGTCCCTTGCCAGGTGGTTCTAATCAAGAACTCTTTGAAAGATATTGCCTCAGTTACAAGGTGAAGGCCACAGATTTTGAAGGACCTTTACTTCGTTATTTCCTTCTAATTGAAAGAATGTGTCCTCAATGAGTACAAAGAATTCTCATTATCTGGATTTTCCTCTTAGCCCTTGAGGAAGGTCTTTCTGCTGGTGACCTTTAGCTGGTTTGTTTTGTCAGCACACTTTCTAGACAATGCATATGGTGACCAAAGCTATCCATAAGATAGCTTTTAGCCTTGCAAAGATTTCAATCCTTCTAGCCCAGTCTACATTGGACATGTGAACTCAGAGCCTCAACCTGTGGTCAATCAGAAGCAACAATAAAACCATCACTTCTTAAAACAACTCTTACCATCCAGATGTATTATTTTCATGGTGAGCTGAAAGGTTTCATCAATAACTAATAGCTCTTCTAATGCCCGATAATCATCTCTTTCTGACATCCCACATTGGTGTTAGTCCCCAGGTGAAATATTTGTCTGTTTTTTTTTTTTTTTTAACTGTTCCTTAGATGATGGAATGTGGAATTCCCTCAACTATCTGGTATTTCCTGTTATGGCTTAGACATTGTTTGTCACTGAAGGTTCATGTGCTAGAAGACTGGTCCCCAATGTAGTGGTGTTGGGAGGTGGTGGAAGCTTTAAAAGGTGGGGCCTATTGGAGGCGATTTCACTGGGATCATGGCCCTTGGAAGACATTGATGAAATTTTCAATAGACTCTAATTAGTTCCCATGAGAATGGGTTGTTGTAAAAGAGTGGACCTGGCCCCTGAAAATCTCTGACTTCCTGTCTCACCACATGATTATTCTCACACATGCTCCTGCATTGGGGTACCAGATGTTTCAAGGCCCTCACAGCTTCACAAGAGGCTGAAAAGAAAAGGCAACTCCATCTTGGACTTTCCACCTCCAAAACTGTGTATGAAATAAACCTAGTTTTTTAAAGCACCCAGCCTGAGGTACTTTGTTATAGCCATAGAAAATCAACTAAGAATCAGCCTCATGCCATTTTAAATGTAACGCTGGGAAGTGCATTGCTCTTTTTTAAGGGACATTAGATTATAAATAAGCTGTTGATATTTACAAAAAAAAAAAAAAGCCCACAGAGTGACCCTTCCCTATGCTCTGCCAGCTTGCTCCTTACACGTATGCCATTACTCCTATGCAGAGAAGCCTTATTTCCATCCCCTCTGGTCCTTTGAGTTGGTCAAGTTCCCCTCTTTTACTATAGAGAAGCTCAACAATACTCAGATCCAGTCCTCAAACAAATCTTTCTTTCTCAACCTACTCTCTGTAAAGTGGTGTTCCAGGGTGTTCCACCAGAGCTGTGCTTCTCTCCACCTCATGGAATTTATGATACAATCATGCATTTTGGAAGTTTCCTTTTCTGTCTCGCTTCCAAACATGCACAAATGGACCATGACTTCTTTGATGGTAGACACTCATGGCTGTCTCTTCCTGTATCATTCCTGACACAGGAAATGCCTAAATGAACTACTTCAACTGACAATATAGAAATATACAGTAAATTTACTGGACTGAATATTTTGTAGCCACATGGATCTTAGATTTTTCTCCTGTTGATCAATAATCCCAGTCTCCAACTCCCCTATCATGGGTAGCTCTATTACATGGAAATGTTCAGATTCTGCTCAGAGAGAGGGTGTGACTTCTAAGTATTTGGAGATTTAAGAGAGCCCTGTTCTTCTAGACTTCACATATTCTTGGTCCTGAATGGAAGGAGAAAACTATGCTTAAAATTGGAAGAAATATATCTATATAGAGGATGAGCAAATTACATTCTGTTTACTTGTCTTTTTTTTTTTATTTCTACCTGTCAATGTCAGGGTGATCTTAACTCTCAGGATTTTAAACAGCTCTGAATGCACTTCTTGAATACCCAGCCTGCAAGATAAAAAGAGAGACTTCGTCTTGAAATAGGATTGGGGTGGCTTCCAGTGAGAGATGACAATTTGATTATGGAACAACCAAGGGAGCGAAAATGTGTTCAGATCAACTTTAAGAAATGGAGGAAGTTAAAATCCTTTTGCTTTGTGCGCTATTCCAAAGCAGGACAAGATAATCATCACAGGAAGGTGAAAAGACATTAAATGTGTGTGTGTGTGTGTGTGTGTGTGTGTGTAAATGCTATGCAAAGTCTGCTTATTGTATTTTTGTAGTCCTACCTACCAAAATAATAACTCTTTCAAGATTTCAGAAATCTTTATAAACTTGACCTTTCCTGATTTCAAATAAGCTGGTGTAGGTAGTGCTTCCACACCCAAAGGTTCTATTTTAATTGGTCTCAAATTGGACTTGGACATTTTCAAAAACCTCTAGGTGACTCTAATCCTTATCCAGCATTGAGAAAAAAAACGCCTGTAGCCTTAGCTCAACTCTGTCTTTTGCTAGTACCATAAATAGCAGTGTTTTTAATGTAGCATTTAAAGATGTGATATTTGCTTTTATTAAACTGTTTGCTTGAATGTGATTGACACTTATGTCTGCCAGCTACTAAGGGTTCTACCTTCATTTCTGCTTAAGTCTCTAGGCTGAAACAGCAAGTAATAATAGAAATATATAATAGCAACATTTACTGAGGTACTGTTAGAATAGTAACTTTGTAATTATTCATTTAGTTCTTGATATAAAGTACCTGTTCTTATTATTTTGTTTATATTTTACATATAAAGAAACAGAGGCTCAGAGAAGTGAAAATAAATGCCTACGATCACAGAGTTAGTAAAAAGAGAAGGCCATGTTCTCTGAAATCCAGCAATCATATGGACACTTCCCTGGTGTGACTTCATGAGCACTTAGTACAGTGTGAGAGCTATGTGAAGGTCTTAGAATGAACACTTTGCCCCCAACACACTTTAGCCTCACTCTGGCTACCTACTGGCTCTGTGACCTTAAAGAAATATATCTAACTCTTTGACCTTCAAATTACTTATTTATTTAAAGGGGGGTTTTAATCGTTTCAACTTCACAGTGAGTGAACCATGGGTAGCTCTATTACATGGAAATGTTCAGATTCTGCTCAGAGAGAGGGTGTTATTTCTCCTAAGTATTTGGAGGGCTCAAGAGTAAAGTGGTGGAAAAGAATTAACACCTAAATGCCTTGATTTATAGATCCATCTCTATTTTAGCATATCATCTCTTATTTGAGAGCCAAATTTAAAGGGCTTTGAATAATACTCATGCAAGGAGTAATACTTCTCTAACTATGTGAGATATAACCCAGTACATGGAACACACCAGTTAGCTGTAAAGGGTCAGTCCACTTACTTAAGGTAGTAAATGGATTAACTAAAAGCCCAATGGGAGTTCTCTATTGTTAATGCATAGTTTGAAAACACATGGGTATTTCTTCCTCCTTCACGCTACACACATTACCAGAGCCACCAGGAAACCCTGCATTCTAGCCTCTGTGCTTTCTGACTCACCTACTTTCTGCACTGTAAGCACTTGGGGGTCTTCATTATTTGTTGGAAAGAAATAAGCCACAGGCAGGCCAAGGAGATTTAGAACAGGGGCATAAGGTTTATCTCTAAAGCTATCTACAGCTCCCTTCACCTATAGAGCATCATCATCTGTTGCCAAATAGTAATTTAATATAAAAGCAAAAACTAATTATCCAATTTTATTAAGCACAGGGCATTTCACTTGGATCTGAAAGAGCTGATTTGGCATTTTATACTCCAATTTGTTTTTATTGAAAGTAAATTGAAATTCTACTTTGTTGTATTATACAGAACTTCACTGGAGCAACCTGCTATTGATTTTCTACCCATACTTTCTGTAGATACAATTCCAGATCTGAAAATTAAAATAACATTTACCTTCCAAAGAATTCATTTACCTATGTTTTTCTTTCTTTTTTTTTTTTTTCCTTTTTGTTCTACTGGGACTGGGGATTGAGCACAAGGTACTCTAACACTCAGTCACACCTCTATCTCTTTTTATTTTATTTTGAGAAAGGATTTTGCTAAGTTGCTAAGGTTGGCTTGAACTTGCCTTTATTCTTTTTTGGCCTCCTGGGATGCCGAGATTTCAATTTTGTACCACCAGGCCTGGCTGAATTTGAATTCAAGCATATATTGATACCTAATACATCTGGATCGTACCATCTATAGGTACTATGACATGAAATAATTCAGTTGTCACAGCATTCCATAAGATAGCATCAGCACCCCTGTTTTCAGAGATGCAAACAGAGGAAGATAGGAAAGGTAAGTTGTGTAAGGTCACGCAGCTAAAATTTTCTCTTAACTCTTGGGCTATGCTAATTGTCACATAGTTACCTTACCAAAAGATGAAATATGAACTGTTTATTTATCACTTATATTTCAGAGGTTTAATCAATAGAATTCATATGGTTTTCACAGGCTATTTAAGATGTTAAAACCTTTGATAACATCATGTGAAGTGATTAACATGAGCATGCCACCTGTTAAGAATCCAATTGTCTTAGAATTGACCACTGAGGAAATTATGAATCCGGAATTCTAGCGTCCTAGACTGAGAAGCCATTTCTGTTTATATATTTTTAAAAGAATATACCATTGCCATGAGACCCTGACTTAAATCCATAGAATTTTCTTTTTATATAAAAGGATATATACCTATCACTTACACCCACAAGGTGTGGAAGACCAGTTGAAATATTTTCAATGTGTGTTCTGTGGGGCTCTGTCTTCTCAGGAGGTGATTGGTGGTTGAAGATGATCAGTGTCCTGCCCACAATTTCTCTGCTCCAGCTAGTGCAGAATTTCTCCCATGTCCTTTACATTTTGATGTTGGAGAACTTGGGGGAAAAGGTACTTCTAAAATAACTGCCAGGTGGTGGGACGCACCTGTAATCCCAGCGGCTCAGGAGGCTGAGGCAGGAGGATCATGAGTTCAAAGCCAGCCTCAGCAAAAGCGAGCAGCTAAGCAAGTCAGTGAGATCCCGCCTCTAAAATAGGGCTTGGGATGTGACTCATTGGTCAAGTGCCCTGAGTTCAATCCCTAGTACCAAAAATAAATAAATGAATAAATAAATTAAATAAATGAAAAATAGAATAAAATCCAGATGTTTCAAAAAACTGAATCATGTGCATAAAAACATTCTTTATGGTGTACAATAAAGGATTTTAACAACTTTCAATTGATATCATATGATTTCCTTCACAGGGAAGCTGGGAAATGATTGATAAAGCACTGCTGGCACATCAGTGAGACCAGGGTTCTGTTTCTATATAAAACAGAAACAACTAGTACATCTTACGTATTATGTATTATAGAAGAAAGTACATGCAACTACTACATTATAAGGAATTGCTTATGGAGGTTAAGTCTCAAGTTCAGCAAATTGGAGACCCAGAATAGCCAATGTGTGGTTACAGAAAGTTTGTAATATCAAGCCCCAAGAAGAACTGATGTTTCAAGTCCACTCAGAAGGAGGAAAAATAGCGATGTCCTAGCTCAAGGCGGTCAAGAAAAGAGGAGTGGTTTCTCCATTCAAATCTTCAACTGCTTGGATGAAGTTCATCCATCTTAGGGTGAGTGACCTGCTTAACTCAGTCTAACAATTAAAATGTTAATCTCATCCAGAAACATCCTCCCAGGTACACCCAGAGTAAAGCTTAGTTCAGTATTTGGGTATTAGCTGGATTAGTCAAACTGGCACACAAAATTAAACATCAAAACTAGTCCTTCTTCATGTGTCTGCCATACACTAACAGGGTCCAGATAAATCACTTAAACTGTTTAACCATCAACAAAATGAACATAAGAAGCCCTCTCACACAGGGGTGTTTGGACAATTTATTTTGTTGTTGTCTGTGAAGTAAATTGTACAACATGAATTATATCCATCTTTAGTCTGCATCCTTTCTAGAGTAGGAATGATTTTTGCCACCTTTACACATGAATGACTATAATTATAAAAGAAAGAATGGTACAGCCTGGTTAAGGCTACCATAAATATCTTGTTGAACCCTTCTCAGTACCATAAGCATGATACTAATGTTCTCTTGCACACATGTTCAAGAGCATGTACACACAAAAAAACACGACATTGACACACAAAGTTTGCTATGAAAGTAAACATTACAATTCAGACTTCCCACAAAATATTGTTTTGATATAAATCTACTATGTTTCAGATTAAAACTCTTTAAATGAGGATATTATATTAAATAACAACTACTTACCAACTATATTGTCAATTTATTGCATTTATACACTCATTCATGCAGTTTTCTCCAAACTTGCATTTGATCAAAGGAAACTGCATTTGATATCTATTGCTATATAAGTTACTATAGAACTTAGCTTTAAATAATGCATATTGATAAACTCATAGTTACTGTGGGGGCAGGACCCTGGAAGTGGATGGGGTGGATTTTTTTGATGGCTGCCATGAAGGTGTGATATGGCTGGGTTCTTATCTGAAGGCTTACTTGGGGATTCATCCATTTCCAAGCTCACTTAGGCTGCTCGCAGAGCTGATCTCCTTATGTGCATAGGACTGAGGTACCGTGGTCATACTGCCTGTTCTTGGGTCACTGTCAGTTACTGGAGACCACTTGCAGTTCCATGTAACATGGTTCTCTCCAGAGGCAGCTCAAAATATGACAGCGTACTTCTTCAGTGCCATCAGAAGAGCAAGAGGCCTGGAATAGGACTCCACAG
The DNA here is from genome assembly GCF_001458135.2 of Marmota marmota marmota. Taxonomy (NCBI): domain Eukaryota; kingdom Metazoa; phylum Chordata; class Mammalia; order Rodentia; family Sciuridae; genus Marmota; species Marmota marmota. The sequence goes on from NW_026000221.1 coordinate 15,260,261, forward strand.
GCAATTGTCACATAGAAGTAATCTTGTGGTGACAGCATGTACTCTTGCCTTTTAACATATCATCATCAAGGGAGAAATACTACACAACCTTTGCCATAGCCTATGGGTAAGGAACAAGTCCAAGTTCTGCCCTCACTTACAGGAGGATTATTTGACCCATTCTGCTCTGAATACCAGAAAGCAAGGCTAACTTGAGGTCATGTTAGGGTCTGTACTTGACAAAAAATGAAGCAGAGATAAGAGAAACTATTTTTCAAAATGTGGGATGAATTCCATTATTTTCATGAGAAAAAAATTGAAAGTAAGTTAGTTACATTCTAGAAGTATTTATTTCTCCTTGTGGACAGTTTAAGAAGGCTCTGTTTCTCATGATGACATAAATATAATTTTAATTACTGCTTTAAAATACAAATGTATAAATATATAAATACATATACATGCATATATACAAACACATACACTTGCTTTTGGCAAAACTTAAAATGTTCAATAAACAATACAGAAAATTCTTAATGACACTCAATTCTGCCAATGCCTGAGTCCACTTGGGCACAGATTCTGTGATTCAAGCGTGTAGTTCAAGCACAGAACGTTTATTTCATAAAGAATTCACTTTCTCCATAGGAAAAGAAAGCAATCTTTCTTTCTGTCAAATAATCTGAGAATGACTTTTTAAAAATTTTAGCTCAAGCCAGGTGGTGGGGCAAGACTGTAACCCCAGTGGATGGCAAGTTTAAAGCTAGCTTCAGCAGTACCAAGGCGGTAAGCAACTCAGTGAGAAATTGTCACTAAATAAAATAAAAAAAACAGGGCTGGGGATTTGACTCAGTGGTCCCATGCCCCTGAGTTCAATCCCAGGTATACCCCCCTACCAAAAAAAAATCAGCCTTTACAGATCTGCTGATATATAATTACATAATAGGATATTCTTGTGGAGGGGGACATTGTTCACGAAATGATCACAGCAACAAGTCAGCTTGGGTAGAAGCAGTAATATGTATACATTTTATATTTCCTTCTTTGTATTCCTCTTGATGGGTTTAATTTTTCTGTAATGAGCTTTTTATTCAAAATCATAAGAAAGTAATTATGTTTAAATAATTACGTCGTGAGATACAAGATGGTTAAAGGAAGAAGAAACGTGTTCACCACTCCTACAGTTGTAAAAGAAAGGAACACTGAGTACTGCTGACCAGTCTGCATGACGACCATGTGGCAGGCATGTTAATATGGATTTGTAGCCATGCTGATGGGCCCAGGTCCAGCACAATATTTGAGGTTCCCCCCTTGCTAGGTCACTAATGTTCACGAATGATCATAAACCGTATAGTTACATATAATACAAATTCAGAGAGAGGGAAGGAATTCTCAAGTGAATACCACAGTCTAAAATGAAAATAATAGAATCAGACACTTAAAAAGTATATTTCTCAATCTCTTTCCCAAAAAAAAACTCTTGTTCACAGTCACCACCTAGAGACCCTAAACCAGAGTGTGAGCAGGTAGTGACAATCCCCAGCACTAACATTTTTAGGACCCTATTTATTTTTTTATTTATTACTTCAGTTGGTTGCTATTGCCTGAATTGCTAAGTGGGACAATTCTCTGGGACATAAATTACAAGAAAATATGGTTCTTTCTGCAGGGGCTAGTTTTGAAGACATTCTTTGAGATCTTCTCTGACCCAGGAGGGAGTTTGTAAGTAGATCTTTTCTGTTATTCTTGTGGCAAACATCTGGCTATGGTTTATCTTCTTCTCTTGGAGCAACTAGTCTCCTCTTACTACCAAAATAACCCTTGTTTGTGAGAATGCCTGTTGGCTAGAACACTCTGTTCTAACTAAATTCACTTCATTTGATGATAGCTTCCTGATGGTTACCTTTCTTCCTGGGAAAAATATCTAAGAAAATGTTCTTCAGATGGGGTGGGGCACCATCTCTACTCTCATAGCAACACCCAGGCTCTAGGAGCAGATCACTAGATAGAGACCTCTGGACTTCTCAGTTTGCTTTTCCCAGTATGCGACCTTCACTCTCAGTGCCACTGAGGAAAGGGCAATCCGGGCCTTATCCTGCCACACCTCTAGAATAACTCCTGGCCCATCCATGGGGGCTGGGAAGAGTAACAGATTCCCCAGCATCTTGACTGTACTCATCCAGAGCTCAGCCTCTCTATCAGGAGCTAGTGGGAATGAGAAAAGCTAAAGCCTCCATTCTCTCTGAAAACTAGTATAGAGTCTTGGCTGGTAACTGGGGGAAAAGGACGACCTATCCTCCTGTCCATACAGGCAATAGTAGAGTTTCTGTCACCCTGAGCTGAGGGGCTCAGGGAATGGGTCATGGCTGAAGTACAAGCGACATGCTGTTCTCTTGGGAAGTTAGTAGATTTTTCTGGAATAAAAGTTTCTTCCTCTGCTGATAAGTCTTTAGAAATTAAATATTTTGTTATTTTTACTGTGCTGGTTTTATAGTATTCTGTTCACAAATCTCTGTTGTCCTCTAGAGAAGATGAACAGATCTCCCCACATGGCCATTTCCCTAGCCGACTGCCCTTTCTTTCATTACTGTTTGGAGTACATAGAAATGGCACTAATATTTTCAAGGTCATAGGAAAAGATCAATGACCTGAGAAAGGGAGACTACTGATTTTCTTTGAATAATTATATGTTACTCAAAGAGAAAAGTGAGTCTGGTGGTATTTTAAATCCAGGCTCTGCTTTGGCAGAGTTGAAGAGTCAGGTTCCATGCAGGTACATTAATGTGATGGACCCTAAAACTCTGTGTAGATATGCATATTAAATTCTAATATCATTTAAATGTGTAATGCTACATTTCAAAAGAATAACTGGAATGTTTTCATTAATCTAAAAGTGATGATTATTTTCCCCCTTCAAAGTTAATAATCTTGGGTCTTGAAACATGTAACCATGCCTGACCTTTTCTTCTCTCTCTAGAGTTTTATCCTCAGAATCTTATTTAATTCTATGACTTTGATAATAACTGTGTGGATCACTCTCCCATCCCAGACCCTGACCTTAGCCCTAAACTCTCTTTGAATCTTCATTTCTATAATATGTTCAAATATTAATTTTTACATCTATGAAGGAATTCTTTATGTGGAAATACAGAAATCTTCTTAAGAACAACTCACAATTTTGCCCCCCCTCCCATATTGCTACTTAAAATATAGTCTAACTTCATTAATGCCTGATTAACTAACCAAATTAAAAATACCTGGTCATTACCTTTGATTTCCATTTTATTATGCCACCCAGAAAAAAAAACGGTTATGCTTGACTTTGATTAGAAAGTCATGATTATTCTTTATATACAAATTTTCTCATTTCTCTTTTTTCTCTACTTTTCATGTCTATTGATATATATAGTGTGCACTGAAATATGCAAATGTTATCTATTTGATATCTGTATACTCCCTTTCCCAATGCTTTAGGAAAGCAGCAGCCAGAGCCCTAGAATCCCACCAACTGCACAGAGGCATTTAATTTTCCTTCTTTTTTTTAATTTTTTTTATTTGTTTTAATTAGTTACACATGACAGTACAATGACCTTGACATATCATACATTTGAATCAGCGGGGATGTGATTTCTCATTTTTCTGAGTGTATAGGTGGCAGAATCACATTGGTCATGCAGTCAGGTATATACACACAGTAATAATAATTGTCTATTTCATTCTACTATCCTTCATTTCCCCCCATCCCCTCCACTTCCCTCCCATCACTTATTTCTACCCAATCTAAGGTGACGCTATTCTTTTTTTTTCTCTTACATCGTCATACATGTATTTTATATAACATTGAGGGCCTCCTTCCCTCTTCCATGCAATTCCCCTTCTCTCTCCCTTTCCCTCCCACCTCTCTTCCCTATCTAGAGGTAATTTTCTTCCCATACTCTTCCTCCCTACCCCATTTTGAGTCACCCCCCTTATATCAGAGAAGACATTCGGCATTCTTAACGGGTTTTATTAGCTTTTATTTGACACAGTAATTGAAAATATACTTTGTTTTTCACACTATGGTAATAACCAATAAACACAGAAATGGAGATTTCAGCTCCTGATAAGAAATGTCCAAAATCTTCTTAGATATCATCTTCCTATTAATTCAACTGCATTTCTAAAATTTATTTTTCTGCTTCCTCATATAGTTATTGTGTTTAGTGTTTCTCAACTGAAAATTATTGATATTACTTTTTTTCCTTTCAGTTTAATGATGATATTTAGTGTTAAAGTTGCTTGAGAGAAGAAAACACTGCTTGAATATAATTTAACAAGAAATTTATTTAACATTTACGAATGGTAATTTTCACAATGTATCAATAGATTCTTTTAGAAAATTCTAGATATTTAATCCTGGAAACAAATAAGTAAATAGAGAAATATATTGATACACATTGCAATTTTATACAAAATGAGGAACCACTCACTGTAGGCAATCCAAATTTCAACAAATAGGATTTGGATTAAATGGCTTATAGCTTACCTGTGTAAAAAAGTGATAGAGGTACATTGAACTTTGCATAGCAAAGTTCATTTTATATTTTCTATAAAAATAACAGGTTTTCACAGATTGTTGATATTTTATGTGTAAACATACCATTATATATAAGTGCGTGCATGTTATATACATGTGTAAATGTGTTTTAATGTCTACATTTTATATATATGTGCAATATAATCACATTGTTACTTATACAGTGAATCACTCCCTGATATAGCCACAGGTGTTTATGTAAGCTCTATGCTTCCTATACTACCTAATTTTTCTCACATAACAAACAGTTATTCTTATTTAAAATTTTGGAATACCACTCAATTTTACCCTACTGACCTTAAGTGTATATTATATACTCCATAGGAAGAAACAAATTCTTGCAAGCCCACTGAATGAAAAATGGGCAAGATGAGGCCCAGAAGTAAATCCTGCTAGATTTTAAAAATTATGGTATAATTCCATTTGCATGCTGGATTTGAATAGTAAACTAATGTTGCTAATAGATTAACCAAGAGTAACAATGGTGTCATTGTCAAGGATGGTAAAGATTAATGTGTTGGAGTAGATCTCATAAATCAGAATCTTGCACATAATTTTCAGTTACACCTCAGTAGCAATTGGCTCATGCAATTTGCAGAATCCAGACACACTTAAAGAATGGGCTTGATCTAGAACATCATTCTCAGGCAGATCTTCCACAGATGGTATAGAGAAAGAAAAAGAGAACTAGACAATTGAAACTAATTTCTTTCTTTTTCTTTTTCTTTTTCTTTTTTTTTTCTTGTCATTGTTGTTGGTATTTTTATTAGTGCTTTATAGTTAATGTTGGGGTTAATTTTGACATAATCAGTCAATCATGAATAATACTAATGTTTGCCAAATTCACGCACCTTATCTGGGTTTCAAGTTTCTCTTAGATCTCAGAAATAACATGTGCTGCAAAAGTCATTTCTGCTTTATGCTCTACTGTTGCTTTTCCTCAATGACTAGTACAAAACCTAAGCAGAACTTTTCAATCTAAGAATTAGGGACATTCTGGGCCAGGTAATTCTTTGCTTGGGGGATAAGTGAAGGCAACCTGTGCATTGTAGAAGCTTATCAGCATCTTTGACCTCTAACCATGAAATACCCATACTACTGCCCCATAATTGTTAAAAAAAAATAGCAAATGTTGCCAAAATCCTCAGTTAGAAATAATCCTCAATTGAGGACTACTGGCCTAGCATAAAATGAAAGCTAATATGCACTAAAATATTAAACAACAGAAATGCACATATGAATGAGTGAAAAAGTACATATCTGTTTCTGTTGTTTTTTTAATTCTTTCAGAGAAATGAATTACAGTAGATGGGGTAGAGAGAGAAGATGGGAGGGGAGGGGAGGGGGGATAGTAGAGGTTAGGAAAGGTAGCAGAATACAACAGTTACTAATAGGGCATTCTGTAAAAATGTGGATGTGTAACCGATGTGATTCTGCAATCTGTATTTGGGGTAAAATTGGGAGTTCATAAACAACTTGATTCTAATGTATGAAATATGATATGTCAAGAGCTTTGTAATGTTTTGAACAACCAATAAAAAATAAAAAAATAATAATTCTTTCTAAATAAGACTAAGGTTTTTCATAATTTCGTCATGCAATAACTTTATATCTAGACAGTATATTTTCCCCAAGGCACTGGTCCAATCTTATTATGACTCATAGTACATTTTAGTTATCTTCTGTAAAGTTGTAAGATGAAGTTTCCTCTAGTTTTTGATTCCTGTTATGAGCTGAATTCCACAAGTACAACACTTAAAAGTACTTGATTAGTTTTGACTGGTAAGCAATGCTACTCTGATAGTGGTGTTCCTGCATGTAGATATGAAATTCCTTTTGTGTATGGCTTTTCCATTTTCCAATGCACAGGAAACTCACTGTCATTTTTAAGTGTCTTTTAGTTTAGTTTCTTCCATCTTTTGAAATCCCAGGATCACTTTTGATGCATCAATAAATTACACATGCAAAGCTGTTTCATGCATGTGGATCATGTTAACTGTGTGGTATTCAAAGGCATTTCCTTCCTGCCAACATAATTTCATTATTCCTGTGGGAATGTCACAGTTTAAGTGGGAACACAGTAAAAGTTAAGGACAAATGGGCATAAAATTTACTCTTCTTGGTAGGGGCGAATCAGCTTTTATTTTCTTTTCTGAGAACAGTCATTCTTAAGTTCTGTAGTTAGTCTTTGGCAGCTGTCCTTTGGCCTCGCCACTTTGTGTTGCTTTTATTAGACCAGAATGGAACTCTAGTTATGAATTCTTTTGAAAATGTGGTCTGAGAAACAGATCGATCCGTGAGTCCCTTAATTATTACCATCGACTTCTTTGGTTTCATTTCTTCTTTTTCTCCTTCTCCTCCTCCTTCATAATCATCCCTTGTATAGCTGTTGTTATTTTCCCTTTCATTATTATTACAGATTTCTGCAGCAGGTATTACTCGGTAAAGGTCTCTTAAAGTGTTCTCTATCTGACAGAGTAGGGAAGATTTTAGAGTCAGTTTGTCTTAGTGAAAAACCAAACAAGGAGAACAGGGAAAGGGAGAAGGAGAGGGTAAAGGGGTTCACTTGGGGCTGAAATAGAATAAATCAAATTCCATGAATGTATGGTTTTGCCAAAATAAAACCAACTGCATTGTATAACTACCACACGCTAATAAGAAAAAAAAAGCAAAGCCAACAACATTTTGCTTTTTGGTTAAAACTTCTTTCTAGTAAGCCTCAGTTATTCTGTGGGTCAGAGATAAAAATACTTGCTTCATACTTTTATGTAGAGACAACTATAAATATATACGTGAAATGCTTGAATGTATTCATACACAACAATCTTTCAATAAAAAATGTCACTGTTAATGTCATCAAATATAATTTTCACAAGGGTCCTACAATGTAAATATTATCTTCATTTTACAGGCACAGGTATGGAAACTCAAAAACTGTAGTATTTTTCTCTCAAAGGTCTACTACCAATCCTTTCTGGCACCAAAGTCCATGCTGATAATAACCATTTTCTTATTGGTTCTACCTGCCCCGAAGACTCCATCAATTCCTTCCTTCTTAAGATCCTATTCATGTTTCCACTGAGCTGCACCTTTACAGGGAGATGAAGTCGCCAAGTTATTCACCACTCTGTGGTCTGACAGTATCTCAGCACTATCACATCTTCAGTTTGCTATCTCTTAATACAATCCCAGTTCTCCACGAACTCAATTATATACAGATGGGTTCTGGGCTATGTGCTTTATTTATGGAGGAGAATTTAAAATGACTATTTTTACTATTTTCCTTCTATAACTGGGGGACTATGGAGTGACTTATTAGAATAATCAAAAAGGTGTGAGGAAGATGTCAGGAACTCTAGGTTCCAAACTCAGTTGTGTTATCCACTGACTGGGTGACCATGGACAAGCCAATTAACTTCTCTGGACCTCAACCTTCTCATGCATGAGAAGATGGGACTGGATTAGTGAGAGATGTTTCAAATCCTTGGAGACAATAAGCAATGTGCTTATAGAAAACCTCACTTTAGCTCATATGTGGAGGTGGCTCGTCAGAACCTAATTGGGGAAGATGCTCAGTTTTGTGCTGTGCCTGAATCAATTGCACCAGAAGGAAGAGGGCATGTAAACAGGGCCTACTGTGCTTATTTTCCTAACAAAACATCCCAGAGTGTGAGAATTCAGAGACCTGAGCTCCGCTGGCAATCAATAAAACATGAATGCATCTTTCTGAATGCATTTTTTCTCATCCCCTTCAGGTCCCCTGTAATGAGGAGATAATGAGCTATAGACAGAGCCAGGGTTGCCTGGGAGCTCCTTCTAACATCCACTTTGTTAGAGGAACTTTTGCAGCTGAAAGGCAAAATATTTTCAAGGGATATTTTACCAACTGTGGCACACCCTGAGCTTAATGTCATGGTATTTTCTTAAGAATATAAGGGTACCTACAGGGGCCCATCTAATGGGTGTTACTCAGTGACTGCTGGGGAAAATAAGTTTTGTCTTTGCTTCATTGATTGTTTATTTTTTTTAATCAAACTGTGAGAAATATTGATGAGAGAACCAGAGGTCTCAAACATCCAAAGTCCCTGCAGTCACTCTTATAGCTCAGGTATATTCCCGACATTATTTAGTTTTCATGCTTCTTTGATGAGCTTTTGTGACACTGTCTGTTTTCTACTTTCCTTAGTATTTCCAGTTACCACTGGTTCTCGGCATGTTTTGTGCTCACAGTGTATTTGAGAGATATCCACAGCTCCCTTCCCGTCCTCAAACAAACCCTTAAGTCTAGGGTGGTAAAAACATTTCATCTGTCTTCTCAGTATTAATCAAATCTGGCTGTCTGGGAAAAAATGTTCACGTAAAGAATGCCAATACAGCCAGTGAGCCTCAGGAGGAAATGGGACTATATTTGGTTCGTGATAATATCCACTGTTCAGAGAGGAAGACCCATTGTGTTCAATACTTGTTATTGCTCTCGTTGAAAGAATTTTCATGAGTGCAACAGAGAAAGAAATGGCAGTGACTCGCATGGAATGTCAAAATAATGCATATGGGGAAGAATCAAAAGTTGTAGAAGTTAAATAACACATTTGTTATGGTCTCCTGCAAATGAGATGGATCCCCAATCAAATTTTAGTCAGGTCATCAAAATGTGTGATTTCACACAGGTTTCAGCATGTGCATGCATGCATGCATACACACATGCATATGCAATAGGGACCCAGGCACATACCAAGGGAGTGTGCGAAGGCTTTTTACTTATTTAATGAAGATCTCTGGAAAGAACAAGACAGGATCTCTTAACAATGTCTAAAAATGGCCTTAGACAAGAAGGAAAAAGATTGACCTGAGGTTCCATTGTTGTATGGGGAACACAGAGAGGGTTCTGGAGGTGCAGTAGGGACTTGCTTGGTTGGAATTTACCCTGGGACCAGAGGAGGAAGTATTCACGATAACTTTGAAACATATCCAGATGTGGAGCATAGGGGAAGAGGTGGAGGTGAGTCCAAAAGCTACCTGCTGTTGTCAAACTTCAAAAAATGAAATCAGAGTTTCCTCTACAACATTCCTACCTTTTGCCATGCAATTCAAACAAACAAACAAACAACAACAACAAAAACTGGTTCAGAAATCAGATGGCATGAGTTCAAATCTTGGCTTAAGCACTTATAGATGTTTGTGTCCTAATGAAAGAACTTAACTGCATTGGGAGTTTTTTTTTTTTGTTTTTTTTTTTTCTGTTATACTGAGACAATGTTAGGACCCAAGATGGCAGGTGTGTAATGAAGATATTGTGTACAAGGTGTCAGTCTTGGAAGACTAGGAAGTGATTAGCATCATCTTTGCCTCACCATTGAACTTTCTACCACTACTGGTTTTACTTGATATTTCCACATTGATAATGTTCAAGATCTGCCTCTCTTCTCTGTATTTGTCCCTCCACCTGAAGTGAGAGTTGTGTAGAGATCTGTGTGAGGCATTCTTGTCTGCGGCGATGGTGTTGACCACTTTCAGGGACCCTGACTTTCTTTTACGGCATATTCCTTCATAGAAAGAGAAAAAGTCTGACATTCTTACTTATTAAAGGAACTTCTTTGGTTGCCCACTGTTTTTCACGTCTTAGATCTGAACAAAACATATTCCATTTTCTCACAGAGGAATCAATGACTCAAATTTCATGATATTTTAGCAGATGGAGGAATTTGATATCCCAACTGCAAATCCTAGAAGAATCTTGCCTGAAAATAAGTACTTTTCTTACTTAGTGTCAACACTCAAATCTTGGTTCAGATGTATTTTATCATTTAGCCTCACCCATTTTATTTTTAATTGTATGGAACAATTTTATTTTTTCCTAAATATGTTCTCCTGGTCACAGAGTGGGAACCTTTTAGTGGACTTTTTTTCTGCTTAGAGTTCCTAATGCATTTTATCCATACCCCTCTCAAGGTAAAATTCTATTTCATAGAGTACTACATGTGCATGTCTGTATATCTGATCAACCAATTTTCCAAGACATTAGTATTCACTGCTTACCTGTTGAACAGGTAGCTTTTTAGCCCTTCTCTTGGACTTTCTGCCTCACTGAGTTTGGGGATGAGGCTTGGGAGTAGTAATTTAACAGATATTTAAGGCTATTTAAGAAACACTGATTTATTTTCCTCATAGATTTGAAAGTACATGAGATTTATGTTTTCTTCACCACTAGGGTAACTAGAGTTTTTTTAGAGAGTAGAAACTCTAGGTTGAATTTGTGTATTCTTATTCTCATTAGGACAATCTGGAGTAAATAAATAAATAACAACTACCACAATAATAGCCATAATTTCTTTAATGTTAACTTTGCATTCCATTCTTTATGCACATTATTAAATTCACAATAATGCTTTAATTCATATGATTGCAAGGTTAGAGAAATGGAAACTGAGGCTTGGGGTATGGGCGGTAAGTGCTTCTGCTCATCTAGTTTAAAAGCAACCAAATTCATCTTTATATCCAGGCTGTCTGACTGCCAAAGCCCTGTATCTTGCGAAGTGGATTGGACATATTTCTCCAGCCACTGCCGCTTGTCCTAGTTAACATTCTCCTTGAAGGACCTACAAGGTCCTTAACTTCTCACTGGCTTAAGTGTCTCTGATGCTCCCAGTTTAAAAATTGCAATACACACATAAATAATTCAAGCAAACAACTTGATATAGTAGAGTGCATTAGGGCTAAAATAACCCTCCCCTTTTCGACTAGTTTAGAAAACCATCATCATTTTCTAGAAATACTCTCTGGGCTTCATATGGTGCATGGTACATTGAATTTGTTAGCATTTTGCCAGCTCTGCCATTCAAAATAAAACAAAAATCACTCTGGAATCACTGCACCATCAGCATAAATGCGGACTTAATTGGCTTTTCCTCACAAATAACCTTCTTCATGCCAGCTTTCCTGTCATGGATGGAGAAGAGTTTATCTTTGTCACCAGTATACTCATTATATCTATTAACAACATTTGCAGTCAAAAGCTAAGAGGTGTTCACTGATAGGCTAACACCTGTGTGAGTAGTTGTTGACCTGAAGGTTCTCATCTCACCAGAGGTTTATCCTATAAGGCTAGAAAGATGAAGAGATCAATGTGTGCTATTTCCAACAGCAACTCTTATCACCCCCCTCCACCCTGTTTACAGCCCCATTAACACAAGTCATCTGTACAGATTTCAAACCTCCATTGGTCTTCCCCACCACCAGCCTTTGCTCACACTATTGCCTGCTTCACGATATTCCTGCCATCTCCATGTGGCTGACTTTCCATTCTTTATACACCAATAAATGTCACCCACTTCAAAAGATTATTATTAGAATTCCCTCTGGAGTAATCTACATTCTTTGTCATCTGTGACTCTCATTCAATGTGTTTCTAGCAAGGGGTGGCAAACTGTTTTCTACAAAAAGCAAGATAGAAATATTTGAGGGCTTATGGCCTTAAGGTCTCTGTCAATGCCCATTCAAATTTACGATGGTTTTTAAAAGCAACCATAGGTTAGATGTGAACAAAGAATACAGTTGTATGATTGCACTTTATTTACAAATGCAGAAGGCAGGTGGGTGGGCCTCAGGAAGTAGAGGTAGCCTGCTTACTCCCTGCTTCTAACTCCAAATCATAGCTGGAATATTTCTGCTATTTTATCCATGTTTATTGTCAACATACTCCTTCAGATAAAGTTTCATGAGGACAAGAGTCAGTTTAGTTATTCTTCGTTGCATTACCATTGAATATGATCCATATTCACTATATTTGATGAAAGCAATGTATTTATTGGTTCAAAGTTTAGTTTAATTATTGAGCTTTAATGATTTGGATACCCCACAGGATAAAGGTGTCAGTCCTCGTCCTGACACACACGGCCACAAACTCCTAAACAGATGAAATCTGTAGTATTAACACTCATTTCCTGTATTGAAAAGACAGGACTCAAGTTGCAATTCAATCAAACATTCACTCATTCATAATAAATAATGTGCCAGACACTGTGCTTGTGTTTTAGTCATATTTTATGCTGCTGTGGCCAAAACACTTGACTAGAGCAATGTTTATTTGAGCTCCTGGTTTCAGGCTCAGTCCATGGTCACCCAACTCCATATCTCTGGGCCTGAGACAAGGGAGAACATCTTGGTAGAAGGGTATGGCAGAGGAAAGCAGCTCAGGTGGTGGCAGTCAGGAAGCAGAGGGAAAGCCATGAAAGCTATATTCATTGTTTAATTATTGAGCCTTAATGATTTGGATACCCCAACGTCCTGTTCCCAGTGATCTACTTCTTCCAGTCATAAGCTACCTGCCTATAGTTACCATCCAATTAAGCCATATCAATGGTTTAATCCACTGTTTAGGCAAAATCTCATAATATAATTATTCCATCTCTGAAAATGTTTGCATTTTTTCACAAATGAGCTTTTAAAGAACTCATAAAATTGTTTAATATAAATTTTCATAGGTGTCCTATCTATAGGACAATGGGACATAATGGGTATTATGTTTTAAATACGGTGTCTCCCAAAAGCTCACATGTGAGACAACTCAAGAAGGTTTGGAGGGGAAAAGATTAGGTTATAGCCTTTAACTAATCAGGGAATTAGTCTCTGAAGGGATTAGATAAGTGGTAACTAGAGACAGGTGGGGTGTGGCGGGAGGAAGTGGTTCATTGGGGGTGTGGCTATGGGGTATATATTTTGTACCTGGAGAGTGGTGCTTCCTGACCACCATGTGAGCAGCTTCCCTCCGCCACACTCTTCCATCATGAGCCTGAAGAATGAAGGTGGCCTTCTGTGGACTATCTGAAATCGTAAGCCCTCAAATTAACTTCTTTTTCCCTGAAATTGTTTTGGTCAGATCTTTTAGTCACAGCAGCAATAAAGTTGACTAAAACAATGAGTTAAAATCTGATGTTGTCTCAAGATACCTGGGATTTCACTTCTTCATGTTTTTTATGCTGTTCAGCATGGTTTCCTTTACCTATAGGCCTCCAGGACTATGAGTTCTAGCAAATAATAATTTCCCACAAGTGCATCCCAATTTGAGTAGTCACTTGAAAGCCTCTCTCCATTCCTGTGTTCCTCTAACACTCCTTCAGGATCTTAACATAACACTTGTCTCATGGAACCATGGTCATTTCTCTAGGGACCTGTGTCCTTCACTCCACAGTGATTTCAGATGAGCCCCAAAGCCACTCTAACATTCTTCTTTACACCACCAGGGTCAAGCAAAATACCTGAAACACAGAAGCACCAAATAAATATTTGATGGGTGGCTCAGTTCTAATATCTACACAGTGACCAATGAAGCACTAAGCAATTATGGGCTGAATTCAGAAGAATTGAATGAGAATATTGAAAAAAAAATTCTGGCTTTGGATTACAATCAAATATGTTTTTCTGACATTTAAGTGACTGAAAGTTAAAATACCAATATTTTAATTAAACTTAGGTTTTATTATTAGCTTCTACTTTATATAAGATTTGAAATGATATTCAAAATTCAAGGTTCTTACTAGAATCATGAGTAAAATTTTAAGAAGGGGAAAATTGTATTGTGACGCCTCCAGTGGATTAATGAAAATGACCTGGTACCATATTCTCTAGTACAGAAATGGGTTGATTTTGTTTTTATTTCAAATACTAAAGTCTTTCTGCATAGAATAAAAAAATTACACTGATTCTTTTGATGTATCTGAAGATACAAGTTCTAAACATGGAAAGCATCAAACTTTCCAAATGATCCTTTAGAAAAGCATAAAATGATGTTTTTTACAGAATGGCTTCAAAATAATCTGCATCGAAAAGCTGTCAGTTCTGTACAAAATAAGAACTCTGGACCTATGCAAATAATTTCAGCTTCAGAATACGAAATACTTCTGCAAACAAAATGTTAGCATTTCAGGAAAAGCACAGGTTTCCTTTTAAAGGAAGTGATAGAAGGCTTGTAAATACGCAGGAAGCCTTCTGAAATGGTGAATTTTTCATGCATACTCACTAAATTTGCAGAAAAGCATCTAGAAAGAGAAATGTTCTAAAGCAAGTGGCAGGGTTGAAATTTCACTAACTTTCCTTTATCTATTTTCACTTCTCCCAGAACATATGTTTCACTATAGTTTTATTAGCAAGTCAAGAATACACCACTGTCCAAAATCTGTGGTGTGATTAGCGTTATTGAGTGGCAGGTTTTGTGTTACTCATGTTTATTTTATGTCTTTCCAAGCCATCTGCTTCCTTGTGCTATGTCTTATTCAGATAATGAAAAACAGTGACTGTAAAGGTATACATTGTCACTACAGTCCTAGTGGTCCCTGACATTTGGGGTTTATTTTTACTTTTCTGAGTGCCATAGGCAAAACTGAATGGCACGGTCGGTCACTGCTCAGAAAATAAAACCTAGAAATAATTTGCACACTCATTTGATTCAAATTTATTCAGTATCAAGTCGGCTCCAGATATTAGATAAGAAATGTGATTCCTAAGATAAAACGCTATCTCTTCCCAAAACAATCTAGTGGAAAAGATAGATATGAAAAAAATTGTAGCCTGATAAAGATAAAGTAGGATTGGAATAAATGTATGATGGCATCAGGAATGGAATGTGGAAGCATTCATTCCAAGAATGCAATGGAGTCTTGAATTAAATCTTAACAGCATTAATTTACAAGAGGTAGAAAAGCTGCCAGAGATTATTTCAACCAAAGCACCTATATTAACCATGGTATCCATAGAAATGTGAGAGAATTTGCTTTTGAGAAATTTTAATTACTTGGGTTTGGCTGGAATACAAGGTATGCATGAAAAAACAGGAGAGAATGAGACGTTGCAATTTGGTAACCATAGCTAACACATGTTGAGTTCTTAGTACATGTTACATACAGATGCTCTTCAACTTACCATGGGGTTGTGAGCCAATAAACCCACTGAAAGTGGAAAATATTCAAAGTTGAAAATGTATCGAATAATCTTTAACATGTCAGACATCATAGCTTAGCAAGATGACACACAGTAGTATATTAGCTGGTCTACCCTCCGGATCACATTGTTGACTGAAAGGTGTTAGGATCTGTGGCTCACTGATATTGTCCAGCATGGGAAGTGAGTATCATATTGCCTGCCAGTAACACAGAAAAGATTGAAATTCAAAATTCAAATCATAGCTCCTCCTGAATTTGTTTTGCTTTTGCACTGATGTTGGTTTTGCACCATTATTAAGTTAAAAAAAATCATAAGTTGAACCATCTTAAGTCAGAGATCTTCTGTACTATACATCCATTCGCTCATTTTTACTATTTATTTTTCTCATTTTACAGATTAGAAGGCCGAGTTCCCAAAAGTTTAGTAGGCATGTTGATTCAGCAGGTTAACACAGAGAACACTTGAATGTTTTGGATGATTCTAGAGAGTTGAATAAAGGAACTATTTATAAAACCATGGACATGGTTTCTATCAGTGATTCTCAAAAAGTGGTCCCTTGGATCAGCACTTTAATGGCTTAAATATGAGATGTCCCCCAAAAGTTCACCTGTGAGACAATACAAGAGTGTTTAGAGGTAAAATAATTGAGTTCTGAGAGTCTTAGCCTAATCAGTGCCTTAATCCCCTGTGAGGAATTTATTGGTGGTAACTGTAGGTAGGTAGAGTGTGGCTGCTGGGGTGAGTTAGGATGGGTGTCTTTGTCCATGATGAGGAGAGTTGCCTTTTTCTCTGCCTCTTGGTGTTCACATTAGGAGCTGTTCTCCTCTTCCACCATGATGCTCTGCCTCAATTCCAGCCCAGAGTAATGAAGCTTGTCTTCTGTGGACTGAGTCCTCTGAAACCATGAGTCCCACATGAACTTTCCATCCCCTAAAATTGTTCTTGTTTTGCCTTTTGGTCACAGTGATGAAAAAGCAGACTAAATCAGTGGCTATAAGCATCACTCAAGAATTCATTAGAAATACAAACTCTTGGGTAGTATCCTAGAATTACCAAATCACTGGGCAAGGGGCCCAGTAACTTATTTTCTAATAATCCCTCCAAGTGATCCTGAGGCACTCTGGAATTTGGGAACCACAGGTTTAGGGAAATGACAGTAGCATATGGTGCAGAGCCACTGGGGACAATTCTGTTACCTACAGGCCAGAAAGAATAGAAAACAGTTATCAAAATCCAGACAAAGACAACCAGCAGTTTCTATCAGACAGCAGTTTTGGCCTTTAGCAGACAGGCACTATTTACCCTAGGTAACTGGCAGGAAGGGAACACTCTCTTACTTCCCTATGGAATTCCTACCAGTGGTGTTAGTGGCCAGATCTCTGAAGATTTGGTTCTTGGTTTGGGGTTTGTTTGTGTTTATTTTTGTTTGTTTGTTGGGTACTGGAGATTGAATCTGGAGATGCTTTACACTGAGCTACATCCCCAGCCCCTTTTTAATTGTTATTTTTTAAAATTTTGAGACAGGTTCTTGACAAGTTGCTTAGGGCCTTGCTAAGTTGCAAACCTGTTATCAAACTTGGGATCCTCCTGCCTCAGCCTTCTGAGTTTCTGCAATTTCAAGTGTATGTCACTATGCTCAGCTTAGTGACTGAATCTAAGTGACATCAGAAGGGACAAGAACTAATTGGTGGAGTGCATACATAACAGTCTTACTGGCACAGAGCAGGTAAAGGATGATTTGTAGACCTAGTGGTTAAAGAAAGGATCTTACCATGCATTCTCAAGGTGATGAACAGAAAACAGTGAAAGCAATTTTTCAATCAGCTAATATGATTGGGGGACTGTATTCTCAACCATTATGACCCGCGACCTCTAGATAAGAGAAAATAGGGATAAGAGTGTGATTTTTTTTTTAAGCCAGGTTAGGTATCTGGAAATGTTCCGAACAAAAATATGGACTCTACAAGGGTTTTGGGTTACAATGATTGCATGATATTTTTAGTTATTTTTATTTCATTATATTTTGAGAAATATCATAATCATAAGTGGGGTGGAGGATGGAGAAGGATAGAAATGGATGATATTCAAACAATATACTTAAGAATTTTGTGCAAAACCAAATGAGATAATAACCCAGGCTCTAGGAGTTAAGATGGCAAAGGTGTCTAATTCATTAAAATATATAGGGCCATTTGTTAAAATCTAAAGGTAAATGAGATATGGACAGAGGAAGGAGTTTAAGATGCTTCCCAGATTTGTTTCTCAGGTGTCAGAACCAATAAATGATAATTCTAATTATCATTTGTTTGTTGTTGGTTCCTTATTTGTTTTTATGTTTATTTTGGTGCTACTTGTGTTAAGAGCAGTGAGGCCATATAGTAGGCTGTTAGATATGAAAGTTTAGAATCTAAATGATAAAATAAAACAAAATACATGAATTGGGTTATTTAAGAAGAGATATTATTAAAAGATTACCTAGGATGTGTATAAAATGAAGTGCTAAAAACCAACTAAAAGGGAAAAAAATCAAGCAAAATGTCAAAGGGAAAGAACACACCCTGAAAAATACAGAGAAAGAAGAGTAATAATGGTAATAAAATCAGCAATGAAGTATTATTAATACAAGGTAACACAGGCATATTTAGTCCAGCCTGTGCTGAGAATTGGCAAGCTCTACCTTGCTTTAGTTGTACAAAAAGAAATTTATGTAGTAGACAGTAATATTAAACTCATTTAACAGATGAGGAAAATCCGGAGGCTTACAGAATATAAGGATAATATCTATGATCATAATGATAACATGCCAAAATGAAATTCAAAACCAGGCCTCTCTTTGCCAAATCCATCAAAACCTCTATTCTTAGAAATGAACAAATATATATATATATATAT
>NW_026000221.1:15278661-15458451 GCF_001458135.2 Marmota marmota marmota
ATATATATATATATATAATTTTTTAAAGCATATCATGTACACCTCTATTGGTAAGATTTTCAACCAAGAGGACCTTTCAGGAAGGTTTAGCAGTACTGATATATCTGATGTGAAAAATACCATGTAGGACCCCATGTATTGAGGATAGAGTCAAAAGGATTTCAGGAGAATAACAAGAGACACAAGTTAAAAGGAGGGTGATTGGTATTGAAGGAAGCAGAGCTTCAAGGTTTCGATCATGTTTTAAAGAACTTGGCAATAACCAAAAGAAGGAAATAAGATAGAAGGCATTGAGATTCAGAGTTAAGGAAAATAGTCGATTTGTGAATTTTTTGTTATTAAAATGGAAGTGGCAAATGAATATTAGAAAGAAAAAAATATGAGAAAGTGAAAGAGGGATTACATACAGCAAAATGAGATTAACTGACACATAATATGATAAAGAAAATGGGAAATTAATGGTTGGTTGGATAAATTTACTTTGCATCCAGGACAAATCATTTTCTAGGGAAGAGAGTATATTGCCAAGGATAAGAATATATTCCCTCATCCTTCCTCCACCTCCTACCAGCCTCTAGATTTTTCCAAGGTCACTGAACTATCCCTGATATGGAAAAATTTAAAAAATCAGTAAAATGGTAAAATCTCATGATCTTAAGGAGAATTACTCCAGAGGTAGAACTTCAGTAATGGCAGGAAACATCTCTGTTTGAGAAGGATTTTTTTTTTTTAATAATTAAACAAGATATTTTTCAGAGTGTGTTCTTTCCCTTTGACATTTCCCACCAAAATTTAACTGGAGAGAGAATAAGATAAAACTCTATAGTATAAATAAATAAATACATAAATAAATAAATAAATAAATAAATAAATAATCAGCATGTTGGCCACAGAGACTAGAAGAGAATCCCAGTCCTAGAGATGGCATACACCTGCCAGAGAAGAGTCTTCACATTTAAAAAATTTTCACCTTTCCACCATTTATTGCTGGAGAGAGACGTTCAGATGTTTCCAAATGGATGCCTTACCCAAGGGTTGGGCACAAAACCAGCCAGAGAAACTGGGCTTAGAAATGAAATGTGACATCAGGTTTTCAAATCAAACTTATTAGAAAAAGAAAATGCCACACAGGCCATTCTCTGTGCAGTCTACACTCCCTGCTATTGAATGTGGAATTCAACATTTTGAACATCAAGAGGTTTGACTTCTTAATATACAAAGGAGTTGTATATTTATTTTAATTGGATTTTATTCTTGAGCTGTAAATATGTTTACTAATTTAAAATGGGTTAACTTGAATTCATATAAAACAATAATAATACTTTAAAACAGAGACATTGTGTTACATACTATTGTATCCTTGGCCTTTAAGAGAGAAAGTAAGGAAAACTGAGAAGTCCATCTCTGCCATTGCTACATCTCTGACCACAGGCAAATACCATCAGCTTTCTGCATGTCACTTTGATCATTTGCAAAACAGAGGTACTAGTGATAGCAATTTGACAAGGACTTTTTTGTTTTAAATGAAATAATACGAAATGTATAAAAAAAGGTCTTGGGCATAAATCTGTAAAAAATAGAATAAGTTTTTGATAAAAGTACATTGGGGGAATCAATTTGAAAATTGATTCAATTTGAAAATTCTCTTGTGGGGGGGAGATGCTGAGTAAGTTGTTGATGTGAAGGGGAAAAAAAAGGAAAAAATTAACTGCCAAAAGCATTCTAACTTCCTTACAGATTGCTCAGGGATAAAATATCTATATGTAGTCATAACCATTTTTAAAAATAACAATTTGAATGATGGATTAAAAGAAAAAAATCATTCAGAGATGAAGATTTCTTATTTCTAGTTCTTGACTGAGTTGACATTTGGATAATTTGGATGAATAAGAGTAGTGGGCACCTTGGTACCAACCTGTTGCTCATATATCCCAGAGACCACGAATTAACTGATTGGTGAAGGAGCCTCATAATCAAGGTCACGTCAGATGAGAATCCACAAAAACTGAGGTTGGGGTCAGGGATCGTCCTAAAATAAAAATGGATCATTTTGGCTGAGGTGTGTGGTTATGCATTCTTCTAAGGCAGAAATCACATTTGGGGCCAGATTATAAGAAGTAGTCTAAC
Source organism: Marmota marmota marmota (assembly GCF_001458135.2). Lineage (NCBI taxonomy): Eukaryota > Metazoa > Chordata > Mammalia > Rodentia > Sciuridae > Marmota > Marmota marmota. Next base: position 15,280,789 of record NW_026000221.1, read on the forward strand.
TCCCATCACTCAAATCAAGCAACCAGATGAAAAAGGAAGCAGACTCTCCTCAGTTAGAACACCTCAAGTTTTCAGTCTGTAATTAGACTAACCCTGACTGTGAAGACCATGTTGCCTCCTCAGGTTGGACTTATCCAGACTTTATGATGAGAGTATTTTGTGAGTCTTCCCTTTTATACTGCAATACACTTCCGACAAAAGTCAGTGTTGATAGAATTTGAATGATATGGCTTGGCATTACATAGCTTCTCCCATCCACTCTCACTTGGTGCATTTTGTATTTATTGTGTCCTGTATTTCTCATGGAACACAAACTATTCTTAACCCCAGCTGTGATGTTGTATCTCAATTCTAACATAGATAGTCCCAAATAAAACTAGGACATTACAAATAAAAAACAATGAAGATGTGGGTGAAAATACCCAAGATAAAAATCATTATCTAATCCTCTTCCATGACAAAAACTACATAACATGTTATCGTTGGCTTTCAGAAAAAGCAAAAGCAAATGAGAGGTGAGAAAGTAGCCATTAGGTAGCACTTTGGGACAAGAACACTTAATTGAATTTTTCCATATGATTGTGAGATTCTAAAAATATTATTTCCCCAGTTCTGTTTTCTTTCTCTCATTTTGTTTCTTATTATTTGATACATTTCTTTTTTGGGGGATAAGCATACAAATCACTGCATAAAACTTAAATAACTAATGATCAGTTTTATTTTTCTAGATATGAAAGGGAGGATAACTTAAAGCATCAGCCTCATGGGCAAAGGGGCCATTTAAGGAGCTTGTCTGTTGAGAAACATCCTAGAACAGATGTGGTCTTCACATCCGAAGAAGTGAGGACACACAGTAAAAATAATCATGAGGTTGTGGAATTTGTGGTCGTATTTTTAACACAGCAGCTCCGATGCTAGAACTAAGCATAAAGTGAAGAAAATCAATGACTTCTCTTACCATAATTTGTTTTCATTTATTTTCCCTCTAGGCTGCAACAAGGTGACTATTTTTAGATCTTTAAGTGTTGCTGAGGGATCTTCAACCCCAGCCCTCAAAATGAGGTAGTGCTGTTAAAACACCTTAGGGTCACCTATCCCTGAACCACAGTGGAAAAAATAAATAAATAAATCACTAATCTGATTTCAGAAGGCTGTGAGCATGTAAGTTTACTGGGCTTCATCATTCAGACATTAGATTGGCATGTAGGGCCAGTTTTCCTGTCATCTCTCTCTTACCTTTGAGAAGACATAGGAATAGCAGCAAAAAGTCCATGCACAAGCCTAGCAAAGGGTCATGAAATATCCTTCTCCTGACCCAAACCCAAGACTTATTTTTGAAAATGGGTGAAGGTGATGAAGGAAAGCCTTAGCATCTAAATGAAGAACAGAGCTAAACTTGCACCCAGTTTCCTGGCACAGCAATTAATCTGAAGATATTTCTTATACTTACCTTGCTCCGATAATGTGCATTTGATTAACAAGAAATTCAGATGGTAAAGTGATCTTGGCACCATTAAATATTCCTCACCATTTCCATTGGCTAAGCCTGAGAATTCCATTTTAATAGAATCACTGACAACTGCAATGTTTCCACAGGAAAAAGTCCCATGGTCTGGATAATAAAGCTTATGAAGAACAAGTGAAGGTATTTTGCAATTTTTAATAGAAAAGAGAAGAGGGATTATTGAAGGTCAATATTGGAAGGTCAACAAAGAGATCTGGGAATTCCCCGGGGGATTTGTAGCTAATCGTGGTGAAATTGGAAATGAATTATCAAATTACAAAACAGGTAGAATTAAAATCAATGAAAGGTAACTATATGCAATGTGATATGCTGATCATGAAATGCTAATCTGGGTGGCTGACCCAAAATCAAGGAATCAGGACGGTAACTCCCACTCCCATCCTGTGATTGAAAAGGCCACTGAAATCTTTTCTGCCCAGGAAATCTGAACTATTTTTTTTCCTTGATTATTCTGGGGAATAGATTTATTCAATAATACAGAAAATTAAAACTCACATTTATCAAAAGGATTTTCTCATTCACTCAGAAAGGAAATGATCAAGATGTATATGGTATTTATGGTTGGGTAGTGTTTTTTATTGTTGAGTTCAGTTGATTCCCATAATATGAACTGATATGAACTTGTACTGCTGAAAGGAACAATTCCAGTTGTTCTCATTAGAGAGAATTATTGGAAGCCTCGATCTGGCAGAATGTTCAGCTTACTCAATGAAATAATTGATATCAGAAAGGAAAGTCATGACTCTTGAGTAGGAGAAAAGGACCCTTTTATCTATGCATCCTGAACCTGTTAGGAAATTCTCATCCCGCCATGATTGACTGTATTTTCAACATATCCCAGGTATTGTGATGGATTGGGTTCTAGTATATGCACAAAATGCAGAGAGAAAATATTGTTCTATCTGTTCCCTTAGGAACTTCATACATCTTAGGAGGGTCCTATGTTGCAGACACAAATTTTTTGCAGAAAATTGCAAGATTATAAATGTTTAAACAAAATAAATACAAAAGGGGTGGTCCCTTGCCCACATCATATCAGCTTTGCCATCTGTAACCTGGGAGGGGGCGTGTGATTCCATAATATTTAAGGCATTTTCAAGTTCTGAAAGTGTTTCCATAAATAGTATTTAATCTTCTGCTACCTGGTGCTACCACTTACCCTCTCGCAGGAAGGTGGGTTTCTCATGACAGCTGCAGAATGCCACTGCAGCCTTCAGGCATGTGACAGAACAAGGACTCTCTGCTGGTGTCATAAGCTTTTTGTGTGTTCACAACAGTAAACATCTCACCCCAACAGTTGACTTGTGTCTGCTTTTTAAACAATTGCAACAGATGGTTGACACTTGAACAGAATGTATAATTAGCTTTGCAATCTAACACTTCATTCTTATTTGCTCTTTCTCAAAGGAGAGAAGCTGTGCCTTATGCCATTGGGTCTAATCTGTTAGTTTAATCAGGAACAGTGCTATGAAGGCTCCCAGGAGAGATGGGCTGTGGGAGGATTCCTAATCCCACCCTTTAGGGGACATTAAAAAAAGCCAAGAGGGGGTGTAAAGAGAAATCTCAGTACTTTTTAAAAACCCATGCCTTGTTCTCATTTGCGTTTGAGATGAGGAAAGTTTTTATACTGTATTTCTGTCTTTTCCTTCACCTCTGTTAGCCTCCACTTCTCCATCAGGGTTAGTGATGTGTAACTCAGAAGATTCCCTGAATACTAAATGGAAAAAATTTGGCAAATACCTAGCACTGAGCTTGACATATAGCAGGCACTCCACAAGAAACCAATATTGTTCCTTCACTAGGCATAAATTTAAGATAATTAAAGTGATATCATATACTACTTGTCTTGCCCCTGCACCCACCCACTCAAGCTGTGTCTGTTCTCAAACCCTCTTTTAAGGAGGTATTTCCTGCTTAACTTTTATGATCTGCTTACAGGGACGTAGAGATGCAGCCATCTGAAATTTGTTAGAAAACTATGCTGTTCCCCAGAACAAGATCTGATAGCAAAAGGCACTTGAAAATTTCAGTTTTCAAAACTGGAATTTCCTGTCTCAGAAAAGAATAATTCTGTTTCATGCATCATATCTACAGTCATCAGTTGACCCTTGATGAGAGATACTACTGCATTTATTCTGGAAAAGATTACATGTCATCAAAGGCCACATAGAGTTTTGGAAATCCGATGAACTTTAATATAACTGGGGACGGGAGTGTTCCCTTCCTTTAAAGAATTTAAAAATCTTGGGGGGAAATGCCATCAACATTCATTCTAAATAATTTACATAGCTTAAGGAAAATAAATTAGGCAATAAAAATATTTAAAAATTAATTAAGATGGCCATAAGAATTGAATTGCCATAGAGGAAAAAAAATGTATTTTTATGGAGCTCTTTGCTAAGCAATTCACATACTTGGCATAGGAGAAACAGGTTAAGGTAATGTACATACAGGGAACAGGAAGTAGTGATTGCTTCATAGGGGCTGACTCCTAATATCTAATTCAGTTTCAGAAGCATTTCTGTTTTGCAGATGAAGAAAATTGGTTTCTGAATATCTGGGCAGCCAGGCAAACTTCACGAAAAGAGAACATGAGGATATCAGGGTTTGAAACGAATCTGCTAAACATTCCATCTCATCCTTTTGTCTGCTATGCATATATGACCTGCCCTAGAAGCCAGGGAGACTTTTGTGCATTGCCCTTTTACACTTTGTCTCTGCAGAAGCACATCCTGTTCCTTCCCAGGAAGGGGACACTCTGGGTTGGCTTGAGCCCCTTGTGAAAATTTATGTCAGCTTCAGATGCACTCACTCATTCAACAAACACTAAATATGCATTCCATCTTTGTCAGGATGAGTCTAGGTAATGGGAAAAAGAAAGAGATATTGACCCAGATGTGGAAAAGAAACAGACATTTACCCAAATACAAATATCTGGAATGGGCTGGGATATCTATTCAAAATTTCTACTCAGCTCCATGCCTGATCCTATTGATGGTATTTTTTTTTTCTTTTTATTGTGTACAAACTCTGTGTCAGACTCCACAGGTACTATGGTACAATAATGAATAAAATACAAACCCTGCTTTGTTTTATTAAAATATATAATTTTGTAACAGAAAATTATAAAATTATAAGACATAAAAATGAACCATCCCATAATGTCACCATCCCAAGACAAATACTTTTAGTATGTTTGTATGTTTTGTAAATTAATGAAACTGATCCCTCCCATGTTTACAATTTATGAATTATTCTATCTACTGTTTTATAGTTTATTTCAAGTAAGCTTCAGCATGCATATAGTAGTATGTTCAAAGTTGCATTATGTATAAACCTATGTGTCCTCTAATTTGACCAAAAACATTTGTAGCACTCCTATTACATATGAAAATTTTCCTATTTTTGAATGTCAAAAAAGTGACATTCAATAAGATACGCTCTTTCCTGATCGATTTCTTTCACACATTTTATTATTACTTTTCAATTAGCATTGCATGATAAATAAATTTTTATTCAATTTATTTCAATAGAGATTTATGGTATAGTAACCAGATGCTGACTTAGAGACCACTTATTTAAGTCTTTTGGCTATCTCCACTGTGTCTGAACAACATGTTAACATTCCAGCAAATAAAGAAAAGTAAATTTTATAATCTTGTACAATGCCATTATGTAGACAAAATCAATCCTTCATTAACTGACTTACCAAAAGTTAACTGATTTAACAAAAGTTAGTCTTGGTGGTTGATGTGATCATTGTCAATTTTACCATGCTAAGGGAGAAAATTGTACAATTAAAAAAGCACTTGAGCCTGAAATTCCAGCAGGTCAGGTAGCTGAGGTAGGAGGATTGCAAGTTCAAAGTCGGCCTCAGCAACTGAGCAAGGTGCTAAGCAACTTAGTAAGACCCTGTCTCAAAACAATACAACAACAACAGAAAAAAAGGGGTAGGAGATATGGATCAAGTGCTCCTTGATTTAATCCCCAGTATCAAAAAAAAAGCACTTTAACAAGTTGATAGAGAAATAAAATAAATAAATGTTTTACTTTATTCATAGGTGAGAGGCACTGGCTCTGTTAGGTGACCTCATCCTTCGAGGCATTGTGTTGACCATTTCTCTGAGATAATTTCCGCTCTCTTTTAGCTCCTAGATTGTTTATTTGGCAATTCCTAGATGGATTTTATGAGACTCATTAGCTCTTCTCAAGAAAGGAGGTAGAAATGGCTGCAAAAGGAGTATTGAGGAATGTGGCGATGAATTCCATTTGCTCTTAAACCTTTTTCAATACCTTAGCTGTCAAATGTGCAGAAGAGAGACTCACAATTAATATAAATGTGTTACTCTGCTTTCTATCTGTCTGGAGAGGCCCCTGCATATAAGTGAGAAAAGACTTAAAAGCTATTATGCTAAATCCTCCCTGTTCATTTAGCTTGCTAACTAAAATTTGACAGATGCCTCCTCTGCTTGAAAAGTGCTATGAAGTTTGACCATTCTCATCCTCACTAAAAAAGATGTCATGGTTTTGATCCCAAAGTTAATCAGTAGCAAAGAATATGTTCAAACACAGTTTTCTGGCTTGGTCTTTTTCTTCTTTCTTCCAAACACAGCCAATTATAATGGCAAATATACACTCACTGATACAGTGATGACCAGTCCCACACTTACTTAATGCCAAGGGTCATTTACCACCTCTCTTGGCTTCTGCTGCTGTCAGCTCAGAGACTGTGATGCTCCTAGTTTCTCTTCCTACATTCTTCTCCTAGATTTTGGTAGCTGGACAATGGTCATGTGACCAACCCACTCTGTGCCAAATTATAAGATACTGAGTGAGTGACTCAAAGTGAGGAGGCAGTTCAGGAAAAATTTCCACTAGAGGCACAAGCATCCCTTTCTTGAGAGGGACACTTCCCAATCAGCACAAATAAATGCAAAAGTCGTTCTTACCATATCACAGATAGCACAGTAGACTCTTCCTGGCTCACATAGCTGGGGAAATGCTCAGTCCTCTCTATTATGGGTGAGAGTAGGAAGACCCATCAGTCTCCACCAAATCCAGAAAGCCGCCTCATTTCTCTGTCCCTCTTTCCTTTTTAATGCAACCCCAGTAAATAGGACCCTTGAGTCCACGGGCATTACAAATACTTAGGATACTTTCACAGGATGCAAAAATTCCGTTGGAGAAACAAGAGAGGAGCCCTTTATTTAATTCCTCTTTTTCAGGTGATATTTAATTTTCTTCCCATACAGACTTTTCCAAAACTTCAACGTGAAACCTCTCCTTTGTGTCTGCAAGAATATTAGAATAAGTTGTCTTCTATCTTATAATTGATCATGGTTCTCTCTCCAGAGATTTTATTTTTACACATGTAAACAGAACATATGAGGTATTTCCATTCATGTCCATATAATAAAACTTGGAGAAGGCACATTTCCTAGAAATGCATTAAGTGCATAATCGATCTCTTCTTTTTATGAAATAAATTTATCTACTGTATAGTACCACCAATCATGCCTTTATTGGTGTCTCGGTTTTCAACTTTATAAAAAATGAAAAAAAAATCTCCATTTACTTAATTCCCTCTACCTTGGTTAGCATATTATTATTCCTTACCAGATATAGGTTTTTAATACATTAGCACTACAAATTTTTACTTCAAACCTATATTCATGGTGTTAGAAATCCTTAATTTTTACTGAATAGTTACACACACACACACACACACACACATACACACACACATACACACACAAAGCACGTGCATGAATCTAGAGATATCATTGGAGATAGAAGTAAGCTAGCAAACAATAATAGCTATTATGGTGAATAGTTATCTAGTAAGCTAATTTTTCTCATTCCAGAACCCAGAGGCACTTTACCATTAAGCTACATCCCAGCCCTTTTTAAGTTTTTATTTTATGGCAGGGTCTTACTAGGCTGCTTAGAACTTGCTAAATTGCTGAGGACATCCTCAAAAGTACGATCCTCCCCCCTCAGCTTCTTGAGTCTCTGGCATTTCAGGCATGAACCACACTGGGCTATCATTTTTAAAAGTAAGAAAATTAAGTATTATGGAAGTTTAAATAAATAAGTTACCCAAGAACTGGCTGTTAGCAAAAGGGAATACTAAATTTTAAGCTTAGATTGGCCTGATTCCAAAATCGGTATTCTTCATACTTACCTCCTTCAATATGTACACATGAGTGATTGCTTGAATGTTCTCCGAGAAAATAATACAACATTAAGTTAGTCAATAGGATCTTGGGAAATATTTTTACTTAATTGTGATTTAAATTTTTTATTTTTTATATTTTAAGTGCCACATAAGTAGTTTTATAGTATTCTCCCCTTTGAGTTAAGGACCCAGGGTGATTTTAAATACATTGTTCCCTAATCTATCCTATAACCTGAAAAAAATGAATTGCTAGTGGATTTTAAATTATTTCTTCAATACTAGTTAAATGAATCCCTCACTTTTCTAAGACAGTCTAATAATAAGAATTGCAGATGGTCTATATTCTGTTATTAATGTGAGGGACCTAATCAGACACTACACTATAAAGTACATCAATGACTTTCCTTGGGAAATCAGAAAGAAATTGAGCTTGTCCATTGCTGTCAGCCTGACCTTCAAGATATGACAAGATGCCAAAGAGGGGGAAATTACTTAAGATTTCCTGAATTTGAGAAATGTACGAGAGCATTTTGAAAGAAACCGTTCTTCTTCTCCAATTCAGAATCTAGATTGTATAAAGCTTAAAATCAGTGAGTTATTTCATATATCTGCAGTGATGGTTGAAAAACATACCTCTACTAAAAAAATAAGAGTTGACACTTACGTATCTCCACATTTTTCTCATCTCATAATTAATACTTCTAGCTTTGTAATCAAACCATCAGAATACAAGTCCACCAAAAGATGGGATAGACTTGTTCCTTTGCTTGTTAAATAAAATGTGTGCATGTGTATAGCAGGATTTAGGATTTGATTTATTCATTTCAAAACTTTATAGTATTTCTTGAACATTAATGGTGAGGTGGTCTCTTACACACCATGTGCCTGTGGTATGGCACAAGAGAAAATAGAGACATTCAGTATCTATTGTGTTGTGCTTGTCACTATTCGTTTAATTCTCATAATAACCCAAAGAAATCGGTATTATCATTGCCCTGTTGTACAAATGAGAAAACTGATACCATAAAGGATTTAGTAATAGAAAAAAGTTACACAGACAGTAAATAATGAGGGCAAAATTTGAACCTGGATCCTATGCTACTAGGTCATATTACATTCTTGAATATAAATTATCTGTGCTACTTTATTATGATATTAAAGACAGCACATGAATTACACAGCAAAATGTCATTAAAGAGAATGGAATTGTATGCATATCAATTTGAATATAAATCCTGTTCTACCATTCACTATGTCTGTGGTAGTTATGACTTTAATCTTTAGGATTCTTATTACAAAATATTAATTCTAATACCAATCATAAGCTTGTACTGAATACTTAACATAGGAATATATAAAGTACCTATAACAGGACCCAAAACAGAATATATTGAAAAACTCTAACTACTTTCCATGGATATTGGTGTTAACAACTATGACAATGGATAAAATAACCTATTTAGACTCTTCCAAGAAAAGAATGTACAACTTGAATCACAAATCACATTTTTGCAAGAAATAAAGCAGTCATCTTAGTTGAGTTTATTGTAGCTTACAGGAAAAATTTTGGTGTATGCAGGAAGGAGATGATACAAGGTTCCATTTGCCTTCCCTTCCAGGAACTCTATAATAGAGCCATCATCAAAGAGAGAATTGTACAAGGAAAGCTGAGCAGCATCTGGAAGAAATAATTTTCAGTTTTATTCTAAGAGGAAATGATGTGGAATTCATTCTTTGTACTGGGAGAAGGCCAAATAAATTTGGGGAAAAAAAAGAATTCTAAGAACATCATAAAACCTTATGAACATTTGCAGAATAGTTTTGCAAAGATTCCAAACCCTTTTCATTTCATGGTTCATACATGATGGGACAGGAAGAATGGGTCATTTGCATGACCTCCAGTGAGGGAGGAAGTATGCCAATATTGCATGAACAGGTTCTCAAAGATCTTATTGCCACTTGTCCCATGGCTCAGATAAACATTGTGATGTGTCCTATTCATTGCATGTGAATGAGACAGCTCTCTTTCACATCTATGAATTAATTGTGTGGCTTTGGGCAATATCTCTATGTCTCAATTTATAATTTTGCCATGGTATTAATGAGGAAAATAATAATGTCACTCTTTAAGGAGTGCAAAGCTGGTCAGCAATATGGTGGGGGATTCAATAGTGGAACCCCAGTAGACAAGAAAGCATTCTTCAGAGAGTACTGAGTCATCAACATGTGCAAAACACTGTGCTGAGCAGAGAAGGGAAAGACATTACATAGATGCCAGCCCAAACAGTGCTCCTCATAGTTTAAATGGATGGAAGAGTTTGAGCTGGGTTTGACAAGGAGAAATCAGATGCACTACCCTGAAGAAAAATCAGGACAGGATTTAAAGATTGAAAACAGTTTCTTAAGATCTTTGATAATGATAGAAGAGGGATGCTCACTTCTTACGATCCACAGATCCACAGTGAGCTCTGAGAAGGTTTCAGGACCCAAGTGAAGTGGTCCACATGACAAGTGAGTTTCATGCTAAGTCATTCACTGATGTTCTATGACTGTTCCTTACATAGTTTTTCCTATTTACCTCTCTCATTTTTCCAGAGAGAGGCAAATTTTGCTAATGACAAAGAAACCAATCTATAATGTGTTGCTTGATATGGTCAGACTCTCTTGTCTTCCAACAGGCATTAACTACAATGCAAGTAAGTTGACTACTGGAACATCTGGAGTTTTCCTAAGATACCTTCATTTTCTGGGGAATTCTTAAGAACTGATTCATCCTAATAAATAATAAAGCAGGAATTGAGTGTTAAAATGTAATTCAATAGTACACTCAGTTTCATTTCCCCATTTTGTCAATTCCTTCTATGAGGTTACACAAGCTTAGAAAATGATTTTACTGTGACTACAAATACTGTTCATAGAAATTCTAGTCCCTTCTCTACCAACAAATTATTTCAAATTTCAAATTATTTCTCATTTCCTTTCTCCTGCATTTTTTTTTGTTCCATACAATAGGCATAATTTTCTGCCTTCAAGATCTTTCCTATCATTTGACCAGTATTTACCTTTTCCTTTTTTTCAGGATTGTTATTTAGAAGACCTATAAGAGGGGCTGGGGATGTGGCTCAAGTGGTAGTGCGCTCGCCTGGCATGCGTGCGGCCCGGGTTCGATCCTCAGCACCACATACAAAACAAAGATGTTGTATCCGCCGATAACTAAAAAATAAATATTAAAATTCTCTCTCCTCTCTCACTCTCTCTTTAAAACAAAAAGAAGACATATAAGACATTGCTTATACGTGGCACTATTGATGTTATTTCCAAAGTTAAATCTACCTTTAATACTTCAACATGAATGAGCTTTTCTACCTCCTTGAATCTGTATATATTGATATCTGTCTTTGTCCTTCCATGTCTCCTTGGAAAGGTCACAGGTGATGGACCATAAGCCCAGTGGAACTGTCAGACCGATCATTCTGGAGCAATATTAGGAAGATACATAATAAATCAAATAATCATTTTCCTGTCCTCTTCTTCAGCTTGTCTTTCTAGACATATGTTAACTAAGTTCTCAATCATTGCCAGAAATTCTAAGGAAGTGAAACTCATTTTGTTATGTTAAGGGTGGTTGAAGGAGTTTTAATGTCAACTGCTGCAGCAACAGCTGAATGAGGGGGATGTTATGTAACAGTCTCAGCACAGCACTTATTGAGTAGCGAGTCAGATGTAGGCTGGGTGTGATAAAAATATGTGAACTCGTGCTGTATCCTCATATTGAATTTAATCTTGGGTTTGAATCTAGCAGAATCTGTTTTATTTTCATTTGATAAATCATTGCTTGCTAATTTTTCACCTGTGTTTATGCTTTTTCTATGACTAGATATAGTCCACATTTACTTTAAACCTTTTTTATTTTAAATACTGTGTATCCATCTCCTCTAAATATTTGCAAGTGTATACACAGAAGATGTAAATAAAAGTCAAAACTCTTCTATGTATAGCAGCCTAAAAATCAGAATCCTGGCTTTCTGTGTTGTTAAATTCATGTCTCTAGGTCTAGATTTATGATTTGCAAATGGAAGGAGCTCGGGTTGACTATTTTTAAGGCCAGTAGTAGATCTAAATGTTTTCTAATAATAAATTATATTTTATTGAGCTCCACTGGACTGGATATTCTATACTCACTATCATTTCCTCAGTAGCCTAGCAGGAAGGCAGCATTGCAGGAATCCAGGTCAGAAAAGCAATGGGGGTTTCTCCAAAGATCCACAGCTGATTAATAATAAGTTCAGAAAATACAATCAGCTTGTCTGTTGTCAAAGCCCAATTATTTCTATGACACCAAATTTCTGCTTACAACAGTTACTAATATAAGTAAAACACCCTGATTATGTTTATATCCTGTCCTATAATAGAATAGAACATATTTCACAATAATCAAAGTCATATGTAACATGTATTTTAATGTGGAACCTAAACTCAAAAATTGGAATCCACAAGGGAGAAGCTCTTAGACAAAACCTTTTAAAATTCTCTCTTACGGTTCTTGAAGCCAGTACAAACTTCTGCTCCTAGTTAAAACCTGACCATGAGCAGGAGAGTAATTTTCACTGTCTTAGGTCTTTTTTTTTTTTTTTTTTTTTAATAAAATCCCTCTCTAGCCAGGAATCCAGCTTAGAAATACCCCACCTAACAATCTGAGCCAGAAGACTCGCAAAGACCAAATATTGTTCTGATTCCCTGGCATTCTTTACATTTCTCTCTCTCATCCTCTTATTTCCTGCAGTGAAAAATGACTCTTCTAAAAAGAAACCAAAATAGTAAAAACAGAAAGAAACTCTAGAAGGACTGCTTAAAACAATCTCCTGTCGTGGCTGAGGCTCGGGGAAATTGAGAGCAGGGCAAGCATGCTTGCTTTACAGTCATGCCTGAGAATCTGGTTCCGTTTCAGTGACAAGAGAACTGTGTCCCTGAAGGAGAGCCAGGAGGAGACAGATATCACACTCCCTTCCCTTGATCAGCAGAGGGAGCATTGTGAAAGGATCTGGCAGCCCCTGAAGAAGAAGCCCTAAAAAGAAACTCATTATGAGAAACACCAGATGCTGGGACTTAGTCCTCACCCTCATCCGTGCTGCCTCCACCCCCAGCAGCTCCTGGGTCAGCCCGCAAAGGTATTGAGGTTCTATAGGAAATGTATTTAGCAACAAAAGAACAAGTCTCAGCTTTGATAATTCAGAAAATGAAACTTTGAGAAGGTTAAGCTTATCATTTCTGGAGGCAGGTATTCCTTCCAGAATATAAGGGGAAGCACTTCTCTTTCTCTCCTTGTTCTCCTAATAAAGGGAGCACTTTGCTTTCACTGGGTCAGATTCTGCTTTCTCTCCAATCTTTGCCCTGATTTCAGGATGAGACAAAGGAAAGAAAAAAAAAAAAGCACAAAGTGTTTCTTATTTGCCATCATGGGAATTCTTTTGTGTTTGAATCATTATTGTATTGAAAAAATGCCAACCTCACCACTTAGAGTGAGAAAATTCTGTCGATGTCTTTCCCACTGACACACCACCTCCTTACCCACTCGAAGTCATTGGTGCATTCATAGTGTATATTGATTGGCTAAATTCACTTCTCGTGATAGCGATACCAAATATCACTGATCTTCCTTTAAGAACATTTTCCCCCAAAGAGCAAGCTCTCAGACTCACTGAGTTATTCACTGAGTTCAGAAAAAAACAAAACAAAAAAACAACAACAAAAAAGAAATTCTCCCTGATAGCATCTAAAAGTGTGTTGCCAAAGAACCCTGGAGTAAAAGATTAGTGTGCACAGAGGAAGAGAGTAAATTAGAAACGTTTAACAAAATTACTTACTGTGAATATGTACAGTTGAGAACTCTTGCCAAGACTTTATAAACATTTTGTCCTTAGTCCTGGGAAGAAATTCTCACCAGTGCTGAGTTGGAGAATGCTCGAGGGTCAAGTTAGATGTCTAGCCATTTTTCTCTGGCACATTAGTAGAGAACATGGCTTATAGAAAACTTGATTATAAAAACATAAATCATCCCATGGGAGAAGTAGTCTAATTACCTATGAGAAATATAAACATGAGATGGTAATGATGGAAAAAATATTTGAAAAATGCACTATCTTAAGATTTTGGTAAACACTGCCTGCTACATCCATCTAGTGGAATGATCTTCAGGAAAAAAAAAAAAAGAGAGAGAGAGAGAAAGAAAAAAACAAACTGAAGATAAATGCAACAAGTTGAATGAATTTCAAGATCTTCATGCTGAGTGGGAAATGTTAATCTAAAAAAGCTACATGCTGTATGATGCCATTTATATAATATTCTCTAAATAGCAAAATTACAGAGATGAGAGAACAGATTGGTGGCTGCCTGGGGTTAGAGAAGAGGGTGAAGGAGTTTTCTATGAAGAATTTGCACAATGGAGTTCCTTTGTGTTCAGAGGACAATTCTGGATCTTGATTGCATAAATCTATACAGGTGATACCCTCTCGTAGAAATATACACAGAGATGTAAAAAATGAAACAAAAAAGTAAATACTAGTGCACATAAAAATTAATGAAACCCAATGAAGGTCCAATTCATTGTACTATACCAACATCAATTAGGTTGTTTGAATCATGCACAATGGCTATGTAGGATGTCACCAGTAGGGAAAGCTGAGTGATAGGTACAGGGAAGCTTCCTATATTATCTTTGTAATTCCTGTGCATCATAATAATTTCCAAACACAAATTTAAAAAATAAAATTCATAGGAATCATTTCTGAAAACTTGTATGAATTGATTTGTTCATTCATCCATTCATTCATAAGCAGGTTGAGATAACCACTTATTTTTTTAATTTCTTCATCAAAATAAGGTACCATGAGAAGGCATCATGGTGCTAAGAAAACCTATGGACATGCAAACACAGAATTGAACTATGAGGCATAATACATATGAATCCCCAAGTGTCACTGAGAATGCAGAAAACGCTGTGGACATTCCCTTCCTGGCAGCTTAAGGAAATTTTTTATAGAAAGTGACATTTTGTTGTTTAACTTTTAAGATTAAATTATTTCTTAGGTGGACAGAAGTCATGGCATTCCTTCAAACAGGATCCTGCATTTCATTTTATCTCACTGTGGAGAGTGTCCCAGAGTTTACTTAGGAGAACCATCAGTAGCCCTTTGGACTACTTGCTGACAAACTGGCATCCCTGGAGAAATTGCTCCAATCACCAAAGAAATGGTAACTATGGAAAAAAAAAAAAGTGTTTTACTGAAGTGTGCTTTCTTCTTCCATAATGATATTTTGACAAATTTCCTTCTTTACAATCCTAAAGAATGCACTACATACCTCCTCCTCCTCAAGCAGAGATGGGTTACTGGATGGTGGGTGGTGTCAGGTTTGTGTGGACCTCATGACCTTCATGCTTCACCACAAGATCCTGCTAAAAAGATCATAGGTCTCAAGGACACGTTAGGGAAGGGATGAGGAAAGTGTGTCCCTCGATTCCCTCTACCCACAGGAACACTGAGGAGAGTGTTTCCCTAAGGGACAATTTCATTGTCTAAGACAGAGCAGGACCTCATTGCAGCTTTCTTTCCTTTTTATTTTCTTTCATGGTAAAGTATACCTGGAAAGAAGACTATTTACAACAGAACACAACAGGGACAGAGAGAGAAGGGCCAGACACAAAGTCCCAGGGCTGCCTGGAGATTTGGCAGTAGTTAGATTGATTCTTAGCCCGCTTATACACATTGACAGACTCAACAAAGGAACATATAATTGCATTTCTTAATAAGTATTGTTTTTTTTTTTTTTCAAAAACAAGTAAAAGAAGGCGAACGGAAATGGGCAGGGAGAAACTAAGATGCATTAGATATGTACTTTATATATGTGTTCTGGTTTGACTTTATCTCACATCCTACCAGCTATCTTGTATTGCATAGTACAAGATCCATTTCAAACATCCCTGGCCAGTTCACAATGTGTGTGTGTGTGTGTATGTGTGTGTGTGTGTGTGTGTGTTTTGCTGAGGGGTTGAAACCATGGATATTCTACCACTGATCTTCATCTCCTGTCCTTTTTTATTTGAGACAGGGTCTCATAATGTTGTCCAGGCTAATCTTGAACATGATCATGATAATTCTGTCTCAGTCTTGCATTACTGGGATTAAAAGTATGTGCCACTCTACCTGATTTGTGATATTTTTTTTTCCAGTATTGAGAATTGAATGCAGGGCCTTGCACATGCTGGGAAAGCGGTCTCTTACTGGGATATCTCCCCAGCCCTCTTATTTTATTTATTTCTTTTAATTTTGAGACAGGGTCTTACTAAATTGCCCAGGCTGGTCTTGAACTGATGAACCTCCTTTCTCACCCTCCCAAGTAGCTGGAATTACAGGTAGGCACTACTGTGCTCATTTCTATATGGTCTATCTTGCTACTTTATTTTTCCACACAAGAGACACACTCATCTTTCTTAAAAGCAATCTGAATAAAACCACCCCCTTCTTCAAATGGTTTAAAAGCCTGTAGAAGCATTTGTAAAGTATATGGAATTAGGTTTACAGAGCCATGCATGATTTACACTGCTTATACTTCCAGTCTAATCATTTCTTCTCTCTCTCAAAATTTATCTTCTCTTTTCTGTCATATTTTCTTTTTTTAAAAAAAATCCTATCAATGCAAATAAACAGAGCCATTCCATGTGCATGGACGTCCTTAGTCTCTTGTACATTTTCACTGACTACACGCCCTTTATGTACGCATTCATCCTCCTGAAAAGCCTCTCTAAACTTTGCACAGCTGGCTACTCTCCTGACCTTCTTCATCTGCCCCATTTAGACTCATCCTTCAGACCTTACCACAAGACCAGGTTGAGAAGCTCTTCTCAGTGGGCTCCAGTTCTTTGTGCATCTCTCTCTTTAACTCATCTGTGTCTTTTTCTGCTAATTTTTCCCCTAGCACCTGGCCCACAGTAGGTTCCTCAAAGTTATTTTTAATTGATGATCATAACTTGGCTCAGGAAGACAATCTTGTGCTGATATGACACCAAACATAAAGTGTCAGCGATATTGCAGGGTTCTGAGTGACAGCAGTGGGACAGTGACTGTTAATGCATATGCCATACAGAAGCACATGCACATACTTGCACACACATGAACATGTATGCACAGACATCACAAGAGCTTCTACTGATGAAACTTTTAGAAATCTCTGGCCACTTCCCATGTCCACAGATGAAAGAATTTTCTACTTATAAGCAGAGGATACATGAGTTCATCCATTCATCCATTCAGCATTTATTCACACATACTTTGTGATCATATTAAGCTTGCCCCCAAGGACCCAATTTAAAAAAAAATCCGTATCTTCAAGATGGTCAAGTTAAGTGAATAACAAAATATAGTTGTGGGTAAAGAAGATATACCAAAGGGGAGGCTAAGAGCTAAACCATTAATCTTTTCATTCTCAAGAAATCATTTCTCAATGGTGGTGTGAAGAATGTACCCTTTACCAATGTCCAACAATTATTTTAAAAAATCACTATTTCAGATAATGTCTTATTTGTAGTAACATTAGGCATATATTTTTGAAATTTATTTTAATTTCCTACTATGATCCTGTAACTATGCATTCTTTATTTTCTATAGTCATTAAATACCTTAACCTAGTTTTTCTGTGAAGGATGGATGAAGGGGTAACAGTGACTGAAAATACATATCTGATTCTGGACATAGTGATAATTATGGGCAGCTTACTATATATATATATATATATATATATATATATATATATATATATATATATATATTTTGTAGGGGGGGTCTTGGCTATATTTTTGTATTTAAACCTAGACAATCTAAATCAGGATGATTAAAGATGCCTGAGGTAAATAAATGTAACTTTTCTAAAAAAAAAAAAAAAAAGAACTATTCAACAAAATTGAAAGACCCTTAATATTTTCCAGTTGGAATAAATTAAAACATCTATGGATCTTTGTTGATTGTTTGTATTTGTCTTTCATTTTAATTCTGGGGACAAATTGCTCTTTCTTCTCTTTTGTCTGTTGTGAATGCTGTGGCGTCAATGCCTTCTAAATCCCTTGTCACTTGTCCGTGGATCGCATGCTTTCCCAGCAATTCTGCATTTCCACTCCATGGAAATTTGTTGGCCAGGTGTTTCTCTCTGATGTTCCTATAATGGGAAATATGACACAATAATCAAAGAACAAATATGTCCCTAGTCCAGTGTACTTTTGCATGATATTTTATTTCAGACATAAATCTTTAAAAAGGTTGGAAGGCTCTGGAACATAGTGGAAAAAAATCCAGAGTGGAACTCAGAGAACACAATAAAGCTTTATATGTAGACACGTCTATATCGAGATTCTCAGGCTTTTTTGTCCATAGGGAACAATGACATGGTTAAAAGGGGAAATAAAGAAAAAGAGTGAGCAAGCTCACTGTGTCTGGCTTTGTTAAGCACTATGAAAATTTGTGTGCATTTGGGGGATTCCCATAACTAACTACAAGGATGTTGGAGTAAAAGAAGGGTTAATAAGCTTGTTTTTGTAAACTTGAACTTTTATTTTATGTGAATTAACATGTTTATTTTGAATATATAGACATATATAAATATTAATATTATTATGTATAAAAAAGACAAAATTATGATTAAACCGGGTGGTGTTCCCAAAATAAAAATCATGTAATACTTTGCTCTCAATGCTAAATGCATGCAGAAAACAGTTTTTTAAAAATATATATGCATATGTGTGCCCTTCCTCATGCACGTACACATGGGGTCAGATTGTATGGTCTGTCCCAAAATTTTTAAATCAATTCCTGAAATGAATTTTATGAATGGACTTTCCACAGTGTAAAAGCAATCATTTAAAATTATATTTTCAATAAATGTAATAAATGTCAGTACATGTTTACAAATTGTTTTGACAAAGTAATGATTTATAGTTCCACTTGTAGAGTATGGTATAATTTCTTTTTATAATATTATAACTTAATAAGGTGTCCAATTTCCTACGTTGTTAAACAGCTCCATCTCTAGTTTCCCAGACCTAATGTTGATTCATGAGGTTCTTAGAAGAACCTACCACGCTCTATGAGGCCTGATTCCAGGACGCTCTCAACATCCACCACCCACTTCTTAAAAGCCACAGATAGACCTTGCTTTTCCTTAAATATCCCAGACACAACCCCATCCTAATAGTTTGCGCCAGTTCTAAATTTTGCTTAGAGTTCTCTAAGCAAAGTGTCTTCTAAGGTGTCTGCCTGAATAACCAGAAACTATCTTCGGTTCTTTGCTCAAATGTCACATTTTTGTTGTGTCCTGCTTTATTATGCCATCACCTTACTATGACAGCCTGGCCTGATCTCCAGCCATGCACCATCTAGCCCTACCATTCTCAGCCTCTTCTTTATTACTTTACTTTCTTCATTCCATTTTTCCCACAGCACTTGTTGCATTCGGACAAAATAGACCATTAGTTAACTATCTTGCTTTCCATTTAGTGTCAGAAATTTATTAAATGTGAAGATTCATTTTTTTTTCAAATATTTTTATACCCAAAACACCTAAAACTATACTTGGCATAAATTGAATTTTAAAAATATATATTAAATGAATAAAGTAGGTATTTTTTTTCTAGTTTTTCATGATAGACTTTTTATTATCTTTGTCCACATTAGCAATGCTTTCACATTTGGGTCTCCATTCTAAATGATTTTTATGCACACTATGAAAGCATAGCCTACTTTTATATACTTCAGGAAGGATAGAGTTTGTTCCATCCTCCATTTTAAACAAGCCACCTCTCTTTCCACTAAATTAAAATACTAACTTTACAAGGCATTAAATTATGTATTTGGATCCTATTCTGCAACTTTTCTTCTTTTTCACTGAACAGTTTAGTCCATTTCCATTGGTATGCCATCCCTGTTTGATTATGGTAGCTTAGAAGTATGTTCTCTGTTTAAAACTCCAATCCCTTTGCATGTGTTTTCTCTATTTTGATTAACGTTTCCACTCTAGTAATCTTTCAATTTATCACTTACATATAATCTCATGCATTGTTCATATTTTATTATATTTAATTTTTCCTCTGTAGTACATGCAAGGTTAAGGGTTTGCTTCTTTATTTATTCTTAAAAGTATATGTAAGGGCCATAGGCAGGTTTGAGTCCTGGGAAAATGAAAGAATCATTGTAAATCCTAGAAGCAGATTTTTTTGGAACAGAGAAAAACTGTTATTAACCTGTATTTTTCTCCATTTTTCTTACTAAACATTCTATGGTTATTTGATATTATTCCTTTTGTATTATTTTAAAATGCTGTGGATAAACTAGAGACTAATCATGAAAAAAAGCTTGTGGACCACCAAAACAGAAGACAACTGGGTGTGGTGGCACATGTCTGTAACCCTAACTCCATGGGATGCTGAGACAGGAGGACAGCAAGCTCAAGGCCAGCCCTGGTAACAAGGTGAGATCCTCATCTCAAAATACAAAGGGAAAAAAAAAGAAAAGAAAATTTAATTTCCTCTTCCTTGGTGCCTACAAATAATCAATGCATTTCATCTAATGCTTATACCTCTAAAATAGTCTACAACACATGCCACTATTAATCTGCTGGAAAAAGTAGTGAAGGAGTCTTGGAACTTGACTTTCTAGAGACACAAATGAAAAATCCCAGGAGTTTCCAGGAAAGTAATGTTTTGTTATAGCCCTTGTTCTTGTTCCAATTAACTGAGAAGCTAGCCCCTAGTTTCTCTCTTTGTTCTCACTCATCTCTTTTGACCTGATCCAAGGCCTGGTTTCCATGGATCAGTCTTAAAGCTGTCTAAGAGGATGATTCATATGATTTCTTTTTCTATTTCTTGCTCTGATCCCTGGTAAGCAAGCCCCAGAAATAAATAAGCTTCAATCTCAACTAAACCACCCTGACATCACTGCCAGGTTGCAGATGGGTGGATATTATTATCCCCACTGGGGACACACAGTAACAGAAATTCAGTTGGTCAAAGTCACTTTCTCCAGAATAGCTTTTTTAATACCTTCATCTAAAAAATCCACATGAAAATCCTCAAAGTGAATACAAATGTAGGAACAAAAGAACAACTCTTCTATAACCCATATATCTAAAGTAATATTGTGCATTATTTTTAAACAGACATAAATAGAAAATTAAATATTAAACAAATAATACTACATACAATTTGAAACTTCAATTTAAATCACACCTTAAAAAAAATCAACTAATGACCTAATTCATTTGGGATCATTTCTTCTTTCTGGACTATTATCAAAATCTACTAACTTATTAAACTATTTCTTGCATTTCCCATCCTATCGATTATCTCTACTTTCTACAATAAGAGTATGAGCATATTTCAAGCACCCTTTAAACCCACTTGTAAAATAATATATGAATTCCTATCATTTTAGTGCAATTTTTTTTATTCTTTTTTTTATTTTTTTTTAATTTATTTTTTTATTGGTTGTTCAAAACATTATAAAGCTATTGACATATTATATTTCATACAATAGATTCAAGTTGGTTATGAACTCCCAATTTTACCCCAAATACAGATTGCAGAATCACATCGGTTACACATCCACATTTTTACATAATGCCTTATTAGTAACTGTTGTATTCTGCTACCTTTACTATCCTCTACTATCCCCCCTCCCTCCCCTCCCATCTTCTCTCACTACCCCATCCACTGTAATTCATTTCTCTCCTTGTTTATTTTCCCATTCCCCTCACAACCTCTTATATGTAATTTTGTATAACAATGACGGTCTCCCTCCATTACCATGCAATTTCCCTTTCTCTCCCTTTCCATCCCACCTCATGTATCTGTTTAATGTTAATCTTTTCTTCCTGCTCTTCCTCCCTGCTCTGTTCTTAGTTGCTCTCATTATATCAAAGAAGACATTTGGTATTTGTTTTTTAGGGATTGGCTAGCTTCACTAAGCATGATCTGCTCTAGTGCCATCCATATTTTGTAATTTCTGACAAATGGTTTTGTACATATTGTCTTTGTAAATATTGTTACCCCTGCAGAAAATGTCCCTAACCTTGATATCCCCTATCATTCCTCCAAGATCACTATCAAGTTTATGTACTTAGCCTACTGTACAAATCAGAATCCAAGGATGATAAGTAACAAGTTATCCAAACACAAACTAGATCAGAAAAACACAAAGTAGGTGATTTTGCTAAATAAAGTTACTCACCTCAACCTCTGTACCTGACTTTACCCTCAACTCTTTCACAATTTTAATTCTCATCTTGGAAGAAAAAATGCTTGAATATATTCTATGTCTTGAAACATCAGGCTTCTAGCCAGTGATTTTTGTTCTACTCTCCTTAAGTAATTGAATCAATCTGGATTTATCTTTAAGGTTTTGTATTTAAATCTGAGGCATGAGGAGAAAGAGAGTGAGAGAGAGGGGAGGTGGGAGGGAGAGAGAAAGAGGGAGATGGAGAGAAGAGACATGCAGGGTTAAGAAAACTAACAAGCAGTTTCACAAATTTCAGAATGAAGAAAATTCTGTTCTGAACTTCTAAGATGAAGGGAGTGCTATTTATGAAGTACAGTTTTCTATAAAAATAAGCTCATATTGATTTTGATGACTTTTCTTTTTTATTCCCCAAGCATCTGGTGAATGTTGTTGTTGAGTTAAAGCTCAGTTCTTCCATGAAGACAAGAAACTCTAGTTCAGTGGGTGAGCCAGACCTCTTACCCATCAAAAATTCTAACTCATCAATCTCAACATAACAAACATTCATCAAAGGTTTTGTCACGTGTTATTTTCCAATTTTTGTTCTGTATTTTCGGTTGAGATCCTACAAGGAGACAGACAGGCAAAACCTATCATGGTATTTATCAGACAATAAAATGTGGTTTTGCATTGTGAGAACATTTTATAATACTCTTAAGTTGTACCACTCTAGTGCTTGTCATGAATTGGTGCAATGCATTTTCCCCAGGAGTAGAACATATATTCTTGTAAAAAAAATGTAGATATGTATTCAGAAATGTTTTAAGGAGTATCTTTGAGGTGATAGCACAATAGGCATTTCTCTACTCTAACACACACACAAAAATGACATACAACAAAAATATTGGGAAATACTTTAATTTTGAGACATGGTTATATGTTAGGAGAAGAGTATATTTTTCTTTTCCCTATGGGATGGGTGATGCATACATACAACTGCTATTTGTGAACTCTAAAGAAAGACCTTCAGAGATATTGAGGAAGAACAGAATTTAAGTATCCCTGAGATATTTTTTTTTTCTATTCACACTAGACTCCTGTAGCCCAAACACAGAGAATGTGCTTTGAACCATAGAGTGCTGAGGGGGAAACCTACCACATCTCACATGAGATTCAGGAGTGTTCTCCCTGATGTCCCTAGGGAATGAAAAAAAAAAAATCTAGTTTTATTATTTTTATTTTCTGCTTTCTCAGATTTTCCAAGCCAGGGAAGCTCATAGGCACCTTAAACTAGAGAGTGGGACATTGGCCCAAAGGGATGGAATGAACTCTGATCATTTTTTCTACTCTCTCCTCCTTCCTCTGGACTCAGATGCAGGTACATTTGCAGGAAGTGCATAGCAGAACAAAGGAAAGAAAGGCTCAACTTTGTGGGTGAAGGACCCAAAGGGAAGGCCCAGGAGGAAATGCATGCAGTAGTGGAAAGAATGTGAAAGACAACAGGTTCAGTAGAATGGATACCAAACAACTGGGTATGGACTTCTAGAATCACTCCTGAGCTGTTGTTACATGATTCTGACCCCAAACAGCATTTATTAGACTTTAAGAACTGACCTCTAGGATGGCCACCCTTCAGTTCTGAGATTGGCACGTACAGGAAACAGTTCTGAGTACATCTATGAGGGCTTTGAAAATAAAACTGACATTTAAACAAAAATTCAATTTCTTTAAGAATTGTAGGACAATCATTTTTTTTCATTCCCCTTTTGAATTTTTGCTACATCATGGCTTTGTAAGAATCAGTCCATTTCTTAGAATTTGTTAAATTTCCGTGTGTAGAGTTGTTTGTAGTATTCCTTTACAATTCTGTCATCTATGGGGTACAGTGATATCCTTTCTTTTATTACTAATACTTTTTCTTTTCCCTTTTATGTCAGTCTTCCTAGATATTTATCAGTTTATTTTTTGAAGAATAAAAAGAAAACAGCTTTTGATTCCATTGATTTTGTTCTGCATATTTCTGCTGTTATTCTATTGATTTCTTATTTTCACATTCATTACTTCTTCTGGTTTTGAGTTCACTTTTCCATCATTTTCTAATTTTTTAAGTGGGGAGTCTAAAATGTGGATGATAAATATTAATCTTCTGAGCAAAATAAGAATGCATTGTTATAAATTTTCATCTAAGCAGAGTTTTCCTGCATCTCATAAAATTTGGTTTTTGGTTCAACATTGTGCCTTTTGGGGTGTTGAACTGAGAAGTACAATTCCTGCCTGGGTTTCGGCTGGTGGCATCTTCTGTTTCCTTACTGTGGGTCTCTCCATGGACCAGCTCACAGAACCACAGAACAAATAAGCCAAAAAGCAGGAGATGCTGCACAAGACCAAACCTAGACCCTGTGGCCTAATCTCACAAGTCTCATCGCATTGCTTTTGCTGAATTCTGTGTCATAAAAACAAATCATTAGACTCAGCCCAGACTCAAGGGCAGGGGATTGCAGTAGGCGAAAATATCAGCAAGAAACAGTCGCTGGGAGACAGCTTGGAAAATGCTACTAAACACACAAACACAAACTAGAGACCAGAAGGCACCAAAACATGAGATGCTGAGGTCCTGGTAACTGCAAGTAACTCAACCAGGTAGATGGGCTTCTGTCTCTCAACGTTCTACCAAAGACAGTTGTCTGTTCTCTGCTGCAGTACACACAGGTACACACCCATATAATAAATCCTGGATATTTCTGTTTTACTCTTCTGAGCTGCACTGGCAGCACGAAAAATACTGGCATTCATACTTGGTTTGCTTTCTGATTTCAGTTTTGAGAACTGGCTCAGCTGCACTTCCTCTCATTTGATACAAAGAGTGTTTTCCGGACTGTTTTTTTTTCCTCTTTTCAAATACTGAAGGTTCTGAGTCAGGAAAATCACACTGTACCCCTGGGACACAGGGAGCAGGACAGAGGTACTGAAATCCAAGCAACTTCAAGTCCTTTGGGCCAAACAACTTCCCCTGAGTCAGTGAGATGGCTCCCCAGAGCCCTGGGATGGGAAGATTCCAAGTAGAGGAAGAATAGCTCCATCTATAGGTTTCCTTCTGTCAGATGCAGGACACATGCTGTGCTGTGGAACTGTTCTTGAGACAGGGTGGATTTTCTGCAGTTGCAATCTCATGGTCAAGATTCGTAATGTTCCCAGACAAAAGACATAAAGGCAAATAATATATCCCAAGTGCTCACTTCATACCACAAACTGTGGGAAGGCTCTTTTTATGTTGATTCCATGAAGTACTCACTGTCACCCTGTGAGGTAGGCACAGTTATTCCTACTTTAGAGATGAAGTATCTGAGGTTCTGAAGTTCTATAATTAGCCCCTCTGAACCAGCACAGGGCTGAGCCATGTTTCACATCATAGGTTTGTCTAAGATGAACTCTGCAGGAATTAACACTATTTAAGAAGACTGAAAAAATGTGCCAGCAAATCACACCATGATGGAATTCCTTGTCTTCGGTAGACTTTGTGTATATTATTAATTTTGTGAAAATTGTGGTATGAACCGGCATACAAACTGAAATAAAGATGCCAGTATTAGGTTTATGAATGTACACCGGCCATTGGGAATGGCCAACATGTAAAAAAGTGGTATAATATGAGACAATATGGACTAATCATGACCAAAGTACTCTAGAGGTACAGAAAGTTGGAAGAGGCTCATAGAAAGGCAAGTTTTGTTCAATAAAATATTCCCTGAGACCTTTGACTCTTGCATTCTGGAGCAAATAATATAGAGGTGCCAGATATCATTTGACTAAAATAATCTTAAGTGTATTTTAGGAAGTAATTTATTTCTGATATTTCATGTTACTAAATTACTAAATGAATGAAGAAGAGTCCATGGCCATGGTTCTAATAATCACTTGAGAGGTGACTTATGTGTTGATCTAAGGTAATTATGATTATGCATCAGCTTATCCTAAGCAAATAACTCTGATAATATTTTTTTAAATATCTGATTAATCTCTAAATACAAGCAGATCTTAATATGCTAATTTGATGTAAATTGTTTTGTAAAAATAAATACAAACATCTGTAATGATAATGGAAGCTGAATTTACTGTGATTATTTATTACTTCCTGTTTTCAAACATGTTCATTATTACAACTCAGATAAAACCCCATTCAGTTTTCAGAGACGTTCTATTAGCCTTATCAATACCAACTGAGCAGATACTCCCTGTGAAATGGGCCAGTTTGAGCATATTTGCTGTTTACTGCTGGATATATGTAATGACTTGCTTCTGGAACAGATAACTGGGTGGCTGGCCACAGAGAGCAAAAGGTTTCAAAGGAAGTAAAATAAAAGGTAATTGAGCAAAGGAGGCTTAAAGTCAGTATCAATAAAACACTCATAGAAGAATGAAAGCTTAAACACCTTTCCACAGCCCCAAGGTAAATCTGTTCTTCAAGAAAATCTTTACGGTTTGAACCAGTTGGAATTAGCCACTTGCTATTCTGAACTTTCCCAGCAGACTTCTTAGAACAGGCACATATTCTTGCCAGTTCCTCTCTTCTGCATCTTCCCTGGGTCTCAAAGACTTAGGCTAATTTAGACTCTTGGGTGGGAAGAAAAATAAAAGATACTTAGGTTCTCTCCTCTGAATTGTGGATTTCATCTGACATATGGGAAGATAATATCCCCTGTTTAAAGAACCTTTACCAATCCCTTTCAATATCAGATAAAAAATTTAGGTCCAACTATAATTACATACATTATTAATGACACCAAACATAGATGAGCATTATGCATGAATTAGGAAGATCCTTTGACTCCATTTTTCAGCAGTTATGACTCAAAGTCTTCTCTTTTATTATGCCAGCATCCTTTGGTTGCCCAAGTCTCCATTTACAACAAAGTCTGTATCCCAACTTTTTTCCTTGCTCTGCCTAATTTCTAAAAGAGCAATATGGTAGTATTGGAGTCATATGGAAACCGTGTCTCCATTATATATTATTTGTGTAAAATTTCAGAAGTTAAAATTTGTCTTGAAATAAAATTTACCCATCTATAAATCAATATGCTATTGGCCTAATTCATAAGGTGTGGAACTTTGAATTCTTAGCTTGGCGCTTATACAGAACCTGTCTTGTGTCATGCACTAGATTATGAAAAAAATTCCACAAATGCATATATGAAATGAATTATCTCTAATATATGATTCTACGGATGCCAGGAAGAACTGGGATGTGCTCAGTTGAAATGCTCTTTTGAATGGGGAATTATAACTCTCATTATTTGGTCCTGGCTTACAGAGATTACGTTATTGGCTCCTATCAATTAAATAATAGGTCATAATTTGAACCCAGGTCTTAATCTACTTTTTCCTGTTTCATATTGAACTGTGTGCTATTAAATTTCAACTCTCAGATGAGCTTCAAATTAAGCTTTGAATTTGAAAGTCTTAGAAAAACATATAGTATAGTAATTGCAGCAAATGGAATACTATTATAACATACTGTTTACTTTGTAGTGCAACACTTATTTTGTTTTGCTGTTTTTGTTACACATAGAAAGATAATTATATCCAAGGAAGTATCCTATTTTCACATCCTGATAACTTAAACTCAAATGTAGACATTGCATACAAAGGCACTCATGAAAAATTACAAAAACTAGAAAATGTACAGATCTCTTCAGCTATATATAGATGTCCGTGAAATGAGACAATTGCTGAAGATTTCATTATTTCAGGATCTTTCCTATTCTTTATATTTTTCTTTCTTCTCTTGACCAAATAAGTTGACCTGCTTGTTCAATGTTGGACATGACCACTGTCAGCATGTGGCACCATAATAATTCTTTTAGTCTATTCTCAATGTCTTGCAATCACCTAGCAATATGTGTTGCAATTAATTCACTACCTTCATCCTCCTATCTGACCTTTCTTTTCCCAAAGTTAATACACACTTTAAAATAGACTCATAATTTAACCCTGAGCCTAACCTCAACTGCAAATGAAGCACATTTTCCCCTAGATAAAAGCACTCCAGATATTATTTTGCAAGAACTTTCATTATATGGCCCAGAATAGGTTGCCTTAAAATTTTTAAAGTATATTATGGACATCTTTAAAGGTATCTTCTGTCAACCATCCTTTAGAAATGACATGCATTTATATTTTGTGTGTTATCAGGTACTATGCTAGATATTTGACTCATGCTGTTTTACTTAACCTTCAACATACCCATAGTGAAATGTTGATTTTTGTAGCCATTCTATAGACAATGGTGAGAGAATTTAAGTCACCTGGTTGGTACAGCAGAACCCCTGCCCATAACTACACAATATTCACTGTTCTAGCGTTAACAGGGCCCTACTAGTTCTTTCCACCTGGATTTTTTTTTCCTTCTCAATCTGTTTGTTGGCAGAAAAGAAGATCCAGGGAGTTCATGGTCTCAGGAGTATTCTCAGACATTAGCCAATGAAAATTGGTCAGAAAACAACATCTAGTTTCTTTGCCTCTCTGGTTGGAGAACTCTGCAGCATGTTCTCCAGTGGGACCAAGCCTCCATTTCCCAAAGCTGGAGCCTGTCAATTAATATATTTTTGCTGACTTCTTATCTATCCCTGTCTTTCTTGCTCACTACTCTACGGATCTTTTTGAGAATCCCCCCACATTTTTCCCAAGTATTTTAGTGTTTGCCTCTACTTTATCTTTATCTGAGACCAACACTAAAAGATAGAACTCAGGTATAAATTGGAGTCTGCCTGTCTACAATGTCCACACCCACACCCTCACCTTCTATGGTGGTCCAATTCAAATTTAGCCAGCTTGTTCTTAGCACAGGTGCCTCTCCCCCAGCACAAAATATGTACTCACAATAAATTCTGCCCCTTATCATGAGGAGATGGCATCCCAGAATTACATTAAAAAAATTGGGCTTGGGCTAGATATTCATCCTTAACAGTGGAAGGAAAGCTGCCTTCCCTGGAGCAGACGGAGAAAACTTATCTTTTGAAGTTGCTAAAGTGACATGCTTCTGGTTCCCAATTTCTTGTTTCCTTAGGTGCCTCTGTGAAGAGGCACTCAGATGTGTGCCAGCACAGCCAGAGCTCCTCTCTGTTGTGCACTGAAGCCTGTAACACAGAGGAAATGGGCCTCCTGGCCCATTTAAGTAAGCACCAAGCCAGCCACAATGGAATTTGGCTAATATTGCTATAGGAGCAACCAATGAAAGTCAATATGGCTTTTAAGCTCTATGAGATTCTATAGCTCTCTAGACTCTATATGGCAAAATACAGACCACAGGCCTTCAGAGATAGGAATAGATAAAATAGAAATATAAAGTATACGGGGTTTTTTTTTCTCTTAGTTATTCAGGACTGAGGGACTGCTCTCACAATTTTTGTTTTGTTTTGTTGTATTTTTTTCCCAGGTTGCATTTGAAAACCATCCTCAGAGCATATTGAGAGAATATATTGAATTCTTTATATACCCCAGAGATTAGTGCTCTAAAAACCAAATAACCCAATAAACAAATGGGCCAAGGACCTGAAGAGACACTTCTCAGAAGAGGATATACAGTCAATCAACAAATAAATGAAAAAATGTTCATCATATCTAGCAATTACAGAAATGCAAATCAAAACTACTCTAAGTTATCATCCCACCCCAGTCAGAATGACAGCTATTAGGAAGACAAACAACAATAAGTGTTGGCGAGGATGAGAGGAAAAATATACAGTCGCACATTGCTGGTGGGACTGCAAATTGGTGCAGCCAACATTGAAAGCAGTATGGAGATTCCTTGAAAATCTGGGAATGGAACCACCATTTGACCCAGCTATCCTTCTCCTTGATTTATACCCAAAAGACTTAAAAACAGCATACTACAGGGACACAGCCATATCAATGTTTATGGCAGCACAATTTACTATAGCTAAACTTTGGAGCCAACCTAGATGCCTTCAGTGGATGAATGGGTAAAAAAATGTTGCATATATATACAATGGAATTTTAGTCAGCAATAAAAGAGAATAAAATCGTGGCATTTGCAGGTAAATGGATGGCATTGGAGACGATAATGCTAAGTGAAGTTAGCCAATCCCAAAAAAGCAAATGCTGAATGGTTTCTCTGATATAAGGAGGTTGACTCATAGTGGGGTAGGGAGGGGGAGCATGAGAGGAATAGATGAATTCTAGATAGGGCAGAGGGGTGGGAGGGAAAGGGAGGGGGCAGGGGATTAGCAAGGATGGTGGAATGTGATAGATATCATTATCCAAAGTACATGTATGAAGACACAAATTGGTTTCAACATACTTTATATACAACCAGAGATATGAAAAATTGTGCTGTGTACATGTAATAAGAATTGTAATGCATTCTGCTTTCATTTATTTTTATAATCAATAAAAAGAAAACATATTGAAGAACAGCCGTTAATAAAAGTGACTGTCAAGAATACCTATATCTTTAGTGTATATTTGTCAAATATCTAATATGTGTGGGCTATAGTGGTAAACATGGATTTTGCTTTGTTTTAGCTTTTTTCATGTGAAGGAAAAAAATTGTAGAAAGTTAGTTTCCATTTCCAGATTGAGGGTCAGGAAGCTGGTTTAGGTGAATGGTAGAAGAAAGATATATGAACCCATTTTGGAAATAATGGGTTGTATTGGCAAAATGTCTTGGATTCATTTTCAAAAAGATTTGAAAAGCAGAAGTAAAGAGTAAAACTTGCACAGGGCCCCCAGTGGTTTACACCTATAATCCCAGCAACTCTGGAAGCTGAGGCAGGTGGATTACAAATTTGAGGTGAGCCTCAGCAACTTAGTGAGGCCCTAAGCAACTTAGACCCTGTCTCAAAATTAAAATGAAATAAAATTAAAAAGCTCTGGGGATTTAGTACACTGATTAAGCACCCTTGGGTTTAATCCAAATACCAAAAAAAAAAAAAAAAAANCTCCCATCTTCTCTCTCTACCCCATCTACTGTAATTCATTTCTCTCCTTGTTTATTTTCCCATTCCCCTCACAACCTCTTATATGTAATTTTGTATAACAATGAGGGTCTCCTTCCATTTCCATGCAATTTCCCTTTTCTCTCCCTTTCCCTCCCACCTCATGTCTCTGTTTAATGTTAATCATTTCCTCCTGCTCTTCCTCCCTGCTCTGTTCTTAGTTGCTCTCATTATATCAAAGAAGACATTTGACATTTGTTTTTTAGAGATTGGCTAGCTTCACTTAGCATAATCTGCTCTAGTGCCATCCATTTCCCTGCAAATTCCATGATTTTGTCATTTTTTAGTGCTGCGTAATACTCCATGGTGAATAAATGCCACATTTTTTTTTATCCGTTCATCTATTGAAGGGCATCTGGGTTGGTTCCACAGTCTAGCTATTGTGAATTGTGCTGCTATGAACATCGATGTGGCAGTATCCCTGTAGTATGCTCTTTAAGATTCAAATTCTGACAATATCACATACATTGAAACTGTGTGACAATATCTCCTATCCTCTCCTGTTTCCTTTCTTATTTGAAAACAGAGATGATAATACTTACCTCACAAGTAAAATGCTCTAACAAATTAAATGGTTCAAGAAATCCTCTTCCTTTTATTTCTTTTCCCTGTGGAGAATCAGATTCCTTTATTGCTCAAGCAATAATTATAATTATTGTCAATCCTAATTGTAATGAAGTTAATAGTTTATATTGTATAATATACTCTCATCTAGACTATAGGAAATATTTTATTCTGTGTGAAAAAACACAGACACAGAATTTTAAGAGAGGAAATATTATTATAATTTGAGCATATGCTTAAAGATCTCAAAAAAATGTTACAATCTTCTCAACAGATCTGGACAAGTTGGAAATTGGAAAATTATCTGATAACAATAGAGTGGTTATGGAAATTTTTTAGTAAAGGTAACTCTAAGAATAAAGACAGTAAGGCAAATAAGATGTACTTAGGAATGACCATAAAATTTGATATGAAATTTGATATGGCTTGAATGCAACTTTACATTGATTTTCCTGATTTTAGAGTCAAAGGGAATGTATAATTGTGAAAAATGAAGATTAAAAAAGAAAATTATATTTCATATTTTTATTTTTTTCTGTAGAAGAATTTTTTGTGCTATTACACACATATTTTATATAGTTTATGTTGCACTTTATAATAAAACGTGTTTTTCAAAATAAAGGATCATTTCCTTTTTCTAAATCAGGAGGGAACTTCCCAAGTCACGAATATTATACCTTTGACTTCTGGGATCTTTCACAATAACTTGAAGAAGCGAAATCTTTTTATTGAAATCATTTTTCACTGCAAATTGTTACAATTCGAGTAATGTTTTGCATTTATAGCTATTAACTATTTTATAAAGTTATTAGTTATGAGATGAGTGTACACAGACATAGACACACACACACACAAACACACATGCCCATAGAACCCTAAGGCCATTCTATGCTAAAAATTTTCTTGTTTCTAGTATTTAATAATAATACCTATAATTATAGCATTTCTTTAAAAATTTCTGAACTTATCAGGTTGGTTCTTTAAAATAGGCTCCCAGAGGTAGAAATAGAGGTGCACACTAGATGGCATCTACCTATAGTGATGTATGCACTTGCACAAGTATGATGTGGTGCCAGTTTTTGCAGTCTTTATTATTTTATCATGATGTTTTTATTATATTTATTGTTGTAACTGCCATGAGTCCTAAGAAGCACTTACGGCTAGATGTTCCGTGTTCATAATAGTCGTTTCTTTTTATCTCTAGAGATCAGTAAAACTACATGACCTCCTTGTGGCTTCAATACCAGATCCTTCAAGAACTGAAAATCCTGGGTCAACAATGCTCTCATGATCCTCAATCCTAACTTCAGGAGTCCCATAGACACTAGAAATAGTCCTTTCTGAAGAACTCTTCTATTGCGCACAAATTGTGTGATAGATTTCTTTTACTGTATGCTGGAAGCTGAGAACACTAAGGTTTAGACATTTAGCTTCTTAAAACATTTCAGTTTAATTTTTGACATACAGAATGATTTCTGGGGGGAATTTCTGAATATGATCCTGGGTTCTAGCTTTGACTCTGTTGGTGAATAAGTGTGTGAACTTGACCAAGTCTCTCTGTCTCAATGAGCCTTGACTTTCACACCTGGGTTATGTGAATAATTCACAGTGATGCCCTTGTGAGGTTTAGTGAACATCAGTACACTCTAGGTCCCTTAGTACAGAGAACAGGTCAAACTCATCTTCCAGTTATCAGTGCTAAACTAATGTCTACTGTGAAGCTATTATTATCTGTAGATAGTCTTTTAAAATGTTGTTATTAATGCATTATGCTTATATATAATATCAAGGTTCATTTCAATATAATCATATATGCATGGAATAGAATTTGCTCAATTTCAGTCATCACTACTTCTTTTCTTTTTCTCTTGCCTCTCCCTGATCCTCTTACTGTCCTCTACTGGTCTTCCTTCTATTTATTTATTGCTTTTTAAATTCGTGCTTTATGGATATATGTGCAAGTAGAATTCACTATGATATATTCATATACGTACATAGCATAATCTGTTCAATTTCAGGCTGCAGTTCTGAATTTTTTAGTTTTCTGATTTAAAAAAAAAAACTTTTAACATACAATTGTATATTTAATCATAGTTCAACACATTTTTAAAAATTTTCACAACACATTTTTAAATAAATAATTTATTGTAAAAAACATTTTCACCATTATGTACAATGATAATGCATTACTAAAAAATATGGGCAAAAAAAGAAAATTTATTGCAATACTCTTTTAATTGGGAAAGAATCCTGAGCAATTAGAAATTTAAATATTTTCAACAATTTTCATTTGCAATTATCTGCACAGACTAAGGAATTTAATTTTAACTTGAATTGTCATAATAAATTTAACCTTACTTAAGCTTAAATTCAATATTTAATTTACCTTTAAGATAAGTAGCATAAACACACATTTGTTTATATATGGAAATTAGAATTTCATAGTAGAAGCTGGAGAGGATATTTTACTGGTCTTGATATTAGGTGTACTTATGGGAATGGAAGGAAGGTATTTTTAGAAGAAAAACTCCTTAGTAGCATTGTATTTAAATGACTATAATTAGAAAACTTCGTTAAATAATTAAACTACATTTCCCAAGACAAACTGCATGAAAAGAAATAAAAAAATTAAGGGACAGATGTTAGTCCCTAATAAATCAATAGCAAATAAACATAATTAAAACAATAATGACATCTTTTTAACTGTGTTTATGTGCATGAGGGTGCAGGCATGTGTGTGCAAATAGAACAATCCACTTCACATGCCATGAGTTTGCTGAAAAGGCTTTCAGCACGGAACCCTCACTCCCTGGACGAGGCTGCTGCACACAGGCTTTGGAAACCACTCTGGTAGCTTGACAAGGTAGTCACCACTGATGGTCCTGTTAAAACTCTGCAGCCCCATGAAATGGAGCACTTGTGTTGCAAAGGCAGATATTTGACACTAGAATGAAAAGATCCTCCACGCAGATGATTCAACACCAATTTATCGCAGACCAATATGCTGGGTGCTGAAGGCTGCAGAGATGAAGAGCTTCCCATTCCTGCAATGAGCTAATAATTACTCAGAAGATTCAGATGCAGTAAGGCAAGGGCTGTGGTTAAGAAGCCAGGAAGACTAATTGTGTAACTTTGATCATTTTCTCTCTTTCAAAACCTCAGGTTCACCAAAACAAAAAACTCACAAGCATTCATACAGCCCATCTTACTCAGTAGGTGCACAGACCATTCTGTCTAAATCTGTGTTTCTGGTACAGGTTCCAGAACAAGGGTTAAGTAGCACCATTTAAAGAGAAATGCTGTATTCCCTGCTTCATCCACCAGAAAAAACTGCAATCATTATGCATATTAGTTTATAAAAATAACAAAGCAGCTGATTTTCCCAGGATCTCTCAACAGCATAGAGCATTGAATCTCTGATAACTTAGGCTTCAGAAACACAGTGTATCCTAAGGCTGACTCGGGTAAGGACAAGTGGGTTTATTGACCATGAGAGTTAAATCCTGAGAAAGATGTGTATTGAACTGTGTGTTTCCTAACCATGTGGTGAAATCAACCAACAAACATCAACAAAACATTAAAGGAATGCCAAAATGGCAGAAAAATTTAAAGATTAATTCTTCATCTCATCCATTACATAGTTGTGGAATGATGTGAAAGCCATGTGACCGCCCTCATCAGTTTATCTTAAAATGGGGCATAATTCACCTTTTCATTGAATTAGTGTGCCTATTAAATGAGATAATCTCAATTAAAACCATTTTATGAATAATAATGTACATAGAAATAATTGTTTTATTTAGCATTGAACCTGGCACATAATGGGTACTCAAAAGATTTATTAATATGTTAATAAATTTACTAAATTCTTTAAACAAAAAGTCCTTCAATTCTTATTTTCAACAAGCAATTTTAATTTAGAATACAGGCACAAGAATATTTAATTTACTGATTCCTATTTGGTGCTAGTGGAATTAGTCCCTTCTAAGTCATTGACTAGAAATTCAACTTGGAAATACATCAAGGATACAAGTAATTTAGTAATTAATAAAACATTACATGAAATTTAATTTTTATGTAAAAAAGATTTTAATAAACCTGTAATTGAAAATCATAGAATAGTAACACTAGAGGAAAAATCTTCCCACTAATTTCTTTATACTATTGAAAAAGGAATAGGACATCCAGGTGACATAGCTGAGTATTACATGGTGAGAGAAAATGACTTGAACACTCTGTCAGGGAATGGTATTTCTGGGCTAAAGAACATATCTGTTACAAGAAAATGATTCCTTCAATGCCATCTCCATCTGTGTTTCTGATAGACAGGAAAATTATATGGAATCAAGAATTCACTTTCTATTTCAATTTTTAATATCATCTGTACATGTTTCTGAAAGAAACTATTGTAGTCTGGTGAGAAGTTTATAGCGCTATAAATTTTGTGGAATACTAATTGTGCTCCAAGCATGCTGATTGTTTTTCACACCATATGCTCTTCAGTTCTCCTTAGTGTATAGTGGCATACCTATTATTAGTATGATTGCCTTATAATTAAATGAGCAAATAATGTAAATTATAATTCAAAGCATTTTAAGTAGCATGCCTTACACTACATTATGGTAAAATATAGGACCAGATACTGAGGATGCTGCCTTGTTTCCCAGCATGCACTTGGAATTAGTGGTCCATGACTAAGAAAGGAACTAAAATGTAGGACTGTGTCGTTGTTGTTAACTCACGTTCAAGTCAGAGGAGGAAGGAGAGAAATGGACACATAACTACAGCATGTTGCTAAGAAAATTCTGTTGGCAAACCAAGTGTCATAGAGTCCAGGGACATAAAGTTAATTTTCTGAAGCCATCATTTTCTTGACCAGTCAGGATAGTTGAAAAGAGACCTCAGAATCAGACAGAACCTTTCTATGTTCACATAGGAATACACCACAAAGTAAATTCCATATCTTATATGGGAAAAAAAGATTAAAATATTTATTTATTTATTTATTTATTTTAAAGAAAAAGACTTCAGACATTTCACTACGTCTACTTTATGGGTAGAACAGAAAGTTTTCAGAGCTTACTGTAATTGTCCAGCAATTTTAATGCATTTCCCTGAGAAAAAGTAAATTATTAATTGGATCTTTCTTCAGAAATTGTAGGGAAAGGTACTTTGAGGGATTTTCATGTTAATAATTCTATGATTCTCCAAAATGTGCATCAATTCAAAGTTGAAAAACTTGAACAAGTTTCTTACTTATAATATTTGGGACCCAGTGCTCAGGTACTCAGGTAAGAATGATAATTCCTCTTGAAAACTAACCAGAAAAGGAAAGAATGTACATAATGACCCAGTTATTCATGATCCCAGCTCCACCATTTACCTGGGGGTATATACTCTATTGAAGTATGAGATGTGGAACAGAAAAAAATTATTCAGGTCCTACTTTGCTGTAGGCAAAGCTTATCTCATCTAGAAATTCTGTGTCCTAGGACACTGAATTTAAAGATCTTTTGAACACATATGTTGTTGTTTGTTGAGATACTTATTGTAAAAACCTTACCCCAAAATGAAGACCTTTCTTCCCTGCGTGTGTGCATGTGAGTGTATGGGAGTGTGTATGCACTTGCTAATAGCCAGTGTTATTCCCACAGCAGAGAAAGTTTCAAAAAATTACCCATCTGTGATTATCAGAACTGCTTCGTACTGACTCTATTTGGATCCACATACTTCTTCAATTACCTGAAACCCTTGTTTCCTACAAATTTTCCCAGATTTCACACTCTTAACTGGAAATGATCTTTTCTTTTGATCATTTCAATCCTATTTACATAGATTGCAGTCAATTCTAAGCCTCTCCTTGTGCAGTTAAGTTCACATTTCAACTCTAGTGTTTAAAGCTTTTCCCAGAATATGAGCTCTGGCTGACAGCTGAAGTGGTTATACACTGTATACATATACAAAGTTCTGGATGCTAAAGTTTGTTCTGCTCCATACTATCCTTTGTCCATATTACATCACAGCCCCTGTAAGGTTTCTCATTCTCTATCTCTGTGTTTCAGCACTCATTTTGATCTCTGTTTTTTTTTTGTTTGTTTGTTTGTTTTTTTGTGCATCACTATTCATCCCTGAATCCTTAAAAGAGAGAGAGGAGTTTGTAATTCAGCATTATTTTTCAAATTGTCCATTGTCTCCAATATTTTAGTGATTAGTTCTACAAGTATTGCTTGTGTTCCATTTTCAGCATCTTTATTGCAATCAGTCATATCTTTGGAATTTTCATTTAACTGCTTGACATCCATGTCAGTGACTGCTTAAAAAGAGAGAGAGGGGTGGGGAAATTGACTCTTAGTAGGCAAAATAGAATTAGAAAAGATTAGCCAATGGCACCCAGTTTTAACACCTTTCAAATATACAAAATTGTGCATGCAAAGTCTCAAAGCTCCAAGCACATACACCAGCAATAATTTCATGGAAGCAAGCCCTGGCTAATATGTGCAGAATCTTATATTACTTTATCAAACTGTCTTCATGTAATTAGTCTGTCTGCAATGCCTGGTGTATAAATTAAGCATCTAATTTATCTTGACTGGCCTCCGGATCACTTGATCAGTCTATTCTGCTTCTATGGCTCTTTAGTGAATGCCAAATGTTGTGAAGGACCCTCTAGCAACAGAGTGAAAAGAAGCAGAAACTGTCTCTGAGGTCACAGGCAATTTCAAATTTACCCATCACTGACACTCAGGCAGAATGCGTGCCATTCCTCCCAATGACAGCGATCTTCCGGGTGGGCATAATTGGTGTCTCTAGTGGCAGGTTACTTTGTATCATGCCTGGTAAATAATAAATAACTACAACTGAAGCTGTAAAGTCAGGTTTACTAAATGAAATCAAATTAAAAGTAAATTATACTTTCTTCCCCATTCAACACCATTTCTCATAAGCCACTTATCAATACAACCGCAATCTGTACAACTGTAAGACAACTTTACACAGCTATTCAATCCTGATAAAAACAAAATAACTCCTGTAGCCATAATCATTCCTCAAGAGCATTTAATTTGTTGGCTCTTGCATTATTGCTATCAAAACAAAATCTTACAGCTTTATTGGAATACATAAATCTCTTTGATTTAAGGGTACTTTATCTCAGTTTTTCTCGGATGAATTTGAAATGATGCAGAGTTAAATTTTTATGGAGTGATTTCTGGGGAGAAAGGCTCACATAATTTTCAGCATGGGACATTGTGTTGTGCTGACAACCCAGAAAGTTTGAAGAAAATGTTTAGCAGTCACTGGATACTTTTGTCAGATTGTATTCTTCCTTCCACAGTGGTGAATGCACACACAGGACCATGATGATTCACTTTTGTATGAGAGAAGCATATCCAGTATGGAAGTGTGACCTCTCTTTTGACTAGGAGAAGGAATACACAATAGAACATCCAAAGACCTGGCTTCAGGAAATAAGACCTTCAGACCATCACTTCCTAACTTCCCATTCACTACTGAGAATTCCCTCAGGGGAATTCTTTCTTCAGAAACATCACATGCTAGTCCATGGCTACCATGTTTTGTGTTGAGTTTATGGCAAGTTCTGTCTTTTTGTCCCACCTCTCCTAAAGGAGGTATGACTCCAAGTGACATATTTGGGACTCCATGGCTCTTCCAGATCATGGGGGCTTACATACATTATGTCTCAACTCTAGTTTCATCTTCTTTATATTAGCATAGAAATCACATGTGGGATTTTTTTTTTTAGAAATTTTTTTCTTTTCATTAAAAACAAAAGATGTACTATTTTTAAACATATCCTGGTTACATATTCACTTAATAAATGTTGGACACCATACTACCAAGATTTTCTCCAAATTGAAATACACTCATATTTATTTAGTGCGATGTCAAATTATAAGAGTTTCTTTTTCTTGAGTAAATTACATAGAGGTGAAATTCATGTGGAGACAAGAAGAGGTTAAGGGTCTGAAACTATGCAGATGTGGGCTGAATTCTCAGGAATTAAATGCTGTGGCTGTGTATACATTAGATGCCCATTATCTTCCAAGGCAAATGCCTCAAAAAAGAAAATGGCTTCAGGCAGGTGCAGTAGTGCACGACTATAATCCCAGCATCTGGGGAGGCTGCGACAGGGGGATCGTGAGTTCAAAGCCAGCCTCAGCAAAAGCAAAGGCAAAAAAATAAATAAAGTACATGTATAATGGCATAAATTGGCGTGAACATACTTTATATGCAGAGATATGAAAAATTGTGCTCTATATATGTAATAAGGATTGTAATGCATTCCACTGTTGTCCTGTATTTAATAATAAAATCAATTAAAACAAACATAAGAGGTAAATGACTGTAAGGTTAAGGACATTGAAAAAAAAAAGAGAGAGGCATTAAGCAACTCAGTGAGACTCTGTCTCCAAATAAAGTCCAAAAATTAGGGCTGGGGATGTGACTCAGTGGTTGAGGGCCTTGAGTACAATCCGTGGTAGTACCCCCACCCCAATGGCTTTCATCAACTCATTGAAGCAGAAAAATTTCAAATTTGTCTCCATAGTATTTGGAATTATAGAAAAGCACTTGCATGCCATAAGTATAAAGACTATCATTTAAAATAGTGGCCTATGATAAAGTGACCCTCTCAAGGTCATGCAATCTGTTTATAACAGAAGACTAAAGCATTTGACTTTTAGATCTTACCCTTGGCGGTTCTTCCCTCTCATCTTTTGGATGTTTATTCATCTGTGTGAGATTCTGTGTTAGAGCTTGAGATTCAAGTAAGATAAGTGAAAACAGATATGATCTCTGCTTCTAGTCTACAGTGAGAGTCCAACATTAATCAAATAATCAAACAAAAAAGTTAATTGTAAGGAATGCCAATGAGAAAACAGGTAAAGAAAGAGCAAGAACAGAATAATTTATTTTTGCCAGTGTATGGAAGGAAAAGTGAGTGCATGATAATCAAACAACTAGATTTTTTGTCAAGTACTTTCTTATAAACATCATTTCAGATGAATCTCAGGGGAAGCCTTTCCAACAAGCCTTGTCTGACTTTCCCAAGGTGATTCTTGGGCATTCTCAGTTGTTCCATTTGCATATCTCCTTCATTACTAGTTTGGATTGAAAAGATCTGCTTCCCCCCAAAACATAGGTTTATTAATGGCAAATGATTGTATCTTGACCGTCATTGGATCCTTACACAGTATGTGGAACATAATTCTATGTTCATGCAGAAAGAAAACATAAGAACAAAAAAGGAGAAAAAAGAGAACAAAGTCCTTGAAGTGTCTCTAGAGTTGCTCATGCATTCCCTAGGCCTGCCTAGTTTCAGCACAGGTATGCAGATAGTGTTTTGCAAACATCCAGTATCCCATCTCAAGGAACCCCATGGCAGCTCTGGGACTGTCTCCTATGTTAAGTAACCACTCCTCTGGGGACATAGGCAAAGCCTGACCATGCAGGAGGCAGGGAATTTATTTAATACTTGGGAGAGGAGCTGGAGGAGTTATTGGATAAATTTCCACATAGTGATGAAGGGAGACTTTTGGAACTTTTTATGTGGTTCCACATAGGGTCAAGTACAGGACTGAGTCTCATTTGTTCATGACACTAAGTGTTTTAGTCAACTTTTTCGGTGTTGTAACTAAAAAATCTGACCAGAACAATGTTACAGGAGGAAAAGTTTATCTGAGGGTTCATGGTTTCAGAGGTGTTAGTCTATAGAAGGCTGACTCCATTCCTCAAGGCTCAAGGTGAGGCTAAACATCATGGAGGGAGAGAGTGGCAGAGGGAAGCCGCTCACATCATGGTGACCAGGAGGTAGAGAGAGAGACTTCACTCGCCAAATACAAATATATACCCAAATCCACACTGTACTACTCAGTTAATCCTCAATTAATCCCTATCAGAGGATTAAGTTATTGATTGAGTTAAGACTCTTGCAACCCAATCATTTCTCCTCTGAACATTCTTACATTGTCTCACACGTGAGCTTTTGGGGACACCATAGCTAAACCATAACTGTAAGTTGTTTTTATGAATTCATGCTTTATTGACATTCTTTTCTCCATCAATTACTTTCTCTGTTTCTTCATTCTAATTCCTTAATAATACGAAATTTAAAAGCCTACTTTCCCCAAGTCTATGTTTTGGAAACTGGCAGTGGGGTGAGAGGAAGAGACAAACTAAGTAAAATTCTAAATGAGAGGAGTTAGTAATTAATTTCAGATCCTGCAGGAAGTCACAGTGAATCTATCATTAAGAAAATAATTAGCATGAGTTGGATATTGATAATCTTCAAAAAAGCAGAATAAAATGAATAGTTGTGGAGGGTTATAAAATAAAGGGTACGGAGTGAGATATAAGAAATTATGCAGGTATAGAATCTACCATCAATTTCTCAACCTTAATTGTAACAAAATGCAACAAAGTTTAAACTTTGATGATATTTTAGACACACAAGTGAAAATTTTCTGGCGGGGGGAGGGGATATCTGGAATATGCTTTAGAACAAAACAAAAAGAAAACAAGAAGAAATTTCCATAAGAGATTGTGGTATCCACCAGGATTCATAACTTCTTAGATGCTGTTATTAAAAATTTTGCAGGGAGGAATATGTTAGAAATTCACATAAAAAAGTGGATAAATCTCAAAATCATAATGCTCAGCAAGAATAAAATTCTTTAAAAAATGTGAGATCCATACACTCAAGATAAAATATATATGCACATAAACAACTTTAACAGTTATACCTAAAAAGACAATACTATTTACTGTAATTTTAGAAGCATTGCCAATTCAAAAGGATGAGGAAAATGTGTGTGGGAAGAATGAGTAGAAAAGGAAATAAATCAGACAGGAGAGGAAGACTTGCATAGACCACATATTCTCATCTGTAAAGCAAACCAGTGGTGGTCAGAGCCAAGACTGAACATGTAAGTTAAAATAGGGTAAGATTAGATAGAGTGTGGGTGGCTCTCAAGCAAATATCTCAGAGGCTGCAATAATATCAGGAACGAAAAGTAAGATGTATTTTGCTGCATGGGAAGTTTCTAAGAGAAAGCAGCACTATCCAGAATACAAGAGGCAATGACATAATATATACTCCCATCTGTTTAATTTTAGTATCTATGCAAGGTTTACAATGATTTTCTTTCTTAAATTCAGGGAGTTAGATACAGGGTATCACCTTTTAATGGGGAAACTGTTTTAGTATCTAATGGCTTACTTGGCTTCCTACCTAATCTATGAATAATTTTTAAAAATAAGCATTTCCCTGGTAACAGTTGAGGAATACAATTACAAATGTGAAAATTATATGGTGTCTTCAATAAGCTCTATGTATAGTGGAGTATTAAAGATCATGAAATAGACCATATAGTTTTCTATATATGAAGTCATACATATGTGTGTGAAGTTAAATTCATAGGAAATTCCTTTTTTTCCTACTGGACTGTCCTCCTTTTGGCTTTGGGTAATAGTTTACATACTGATATTTTTAATGAAGAAGATGAGTATATGAAATTTAAGTATTCATTAAGTTTCTTGAACATGGTTTTCACTTATAGTCTCATAGATATTCACATAAAGACCACTTTTTAAACTTATCTCCTAATTTTAAATTATTTTCGGTCATTGTAAAAAATGGGTTTATAGCAGAATATCAATTATGTTTCTTTAGATTATATACAATCAAAAGGGTTTCAAGTATTTGGATTCTCAATTAAGATTGAGTAATTATTGAATACCTTTTTCCAATC
This sequence comes from Marmota marmota marmota, assembly GCF_001458135.2. Classification (NCBI taxonomy): domain Eukaryota; kingdom Metazoa; phylum Chordata; class Mammalia; order Rodentia; family Sciuridae; genus Marmota; species Marmota marmota. Next base: position 15,324,093 of record NW_026000221.1, read on the forward strand.
TAAAAAAAAGTATTGAGTACTGATATGTAATTATTTGGCAGCAATTTTTTTTTAAACATGGTGTCACTTTTTTGCCTAAGTTGGCCTCAAACTTGCAATCCCCCTATCTTGTGTCTTAGCCTCTTGAGTAGCTGGAATTGCAAATGTGTACCATAGCACCCAGGTTTGGCAGCAAATTTTAACACAGGGGGGAAAAATGTCCACAAATACCACCATTTTTATACCAAGCACATTTTTAAGAAAATTAACATGTTAAATATATTTTTAAGTTACTTAAGAAATAATGCATTTGGTTGTAGTACTTTGGGATTTTAATTAAAATAATACAACAAAATATGCATTATTATATGATATAGTTCAACAAAGGAAGAATTAATTGTTTGGGCACATTTGATTTTGAACTGCCTTTTGTTACTGACTTAGTTTTAATAGAGTCAGTCTTCTTTACCAACCCAGTACCAAGTCAAAGATCAAAATAGCATTGTCTTTTCCTGCAGAACTTTGCAACATCCATGTACAGTCCAGTGATATAAGCTGTGTACTGCAATTCACAGTCACTTCTTCCTGCCATAGCAACAATGGAGGGGGGGGAGTGCCACTTCAGTTGCAATTAAACCAGGTTTCCATGCATAGCTTAACATTAAGCAGAACCATGTGTGGAATTCTGCAGAGAAAGCAAAAAACAAGTGACTGAGAAATATGCTGATTTGGCTACAAAGTAGTTGGGTCAATTTTTATATGTACAGCAGCTCAGCTGGTTAAGAGCTTAGACTCCAAACTCCTTCACAGCTTATGATCTTGTGGCTCATCTGCCAGGGAATAAATGTCTCAAACTGTGAAATTTGGCTAAACTGTGGTTCATGGAGTTCTTACCCTTTCTACAACTCAGGTTTCTCACCTGAGGAAATGGGAAAATTAAAAAAAAATAAAAGAAACCCACAAAACCTCATGAGATAATGGTCCAGATTAAAGGAGATGGGTCCTAGGCAACACAGTGAGCTCTGAACAATATGTATATTCAAAATAGTAGCAATGATTACTCAACATATTTAGTAGTTAACTAAATCTGTAGTTAACATATTTAACTACAGATTATATATATTTATTTAATTATGTATTTATTATACATATATAGAGAGAGATATATATTTATTTAATACATAAAATCTGTAGTTACATTTAGGATGTCCTGGGACTAAGTTTGTTAATTTATTTCAAGTCTAGCATAGAAAAAAGAAGAAACAAACAAATAAAAATCTATGATTAAAATCTTTCATTTCTTTAAGACACTCCATAGTTTCTTGCAAATCCTAATAAAATAAAAAGAAACCCAGAAAAATTTTGAGGTTCTCATTCTGTGATAAATGAGCAAAGATGCTATTTTCTTCTAGACTGACAGTGAATGTATTCATCTCTCTGATTTTATAAACTGACACTTAAGTATCATTGTTTGGTTTAGAATACCTTATTATTCTTAGGCCACTCCAGGACAGCTTCTTATTTGGAATCATGGCATATTATGGTTTTGGTTATATAAACTTTTAATTATTTAAGCTAGTTACATTTGACTAAAATGTGTGAAGTTGACAATACATCCGTCCATAATTTTATAAACAATTTATTTTGAAAAACACTTGAATCTTTGAGCTTTCCTGATAAAACACTGCATTCTTCCTTGTATAAATGGTAGTAGGACTTTACAAGTTAACCCTTCTTTTAAAACTGTGAGATTCTAAGTATACAGACCCTGTCTCACTTAGCCTTTGTATCTCCAGGACCAGAATAAAATATACTAGGTGCTCAGCACTTGTTTGGAGAGTTAAAGGAAAATGAGAGGTCATATCAGATAAACCACAATATCTCCATGTACTTTGTAGAGCATTTTATACTTGGTGAATCAGAGGAAGTGTTGAGAAATTAATGGATATCAGTATGTCAAAGAGATAATATAAGATGCTTTTAAAAGAAACTGTGAAAACATTTTTATTGAGTGCTAACAAATGCCATGTAATTGGTAACAAGAAAATATGTTATTGAAAAGAAAAAGAAATCCATAAACTATTAGAATGAGCTCGCTATTCTAATGCACTCTTAAGTCTATTATCTTGACAAAGGGTAAGAAGTTTTTCTACTTGAGCTCGAGAGTCTATACTTGAGGGTTAAGATAAAGAGCTACATGGAAGTATATTGAAACAAATTTTATGATCTATCAGCTAAACTAAAGCTCTAAGTCAGTAGTAAAACCTTTGTATGGCTGCAAGGCTCTCAGTAATGTAATGGAAGTCACTAGCTAAATGCATGTTGACTGAATCAATCCATAAGCCAATGACAATGAATCCTGCCAATTCATAGACAGTTATTACTTGGGTCTCTCTAAAACAGAACTCAGTAATCCTGAAAAGCTTAGAAAAGTTGTATCCTTGTTCACGTGCATGAAAATATTAAGATGCATGTACTGACACCTAAACTTTAAATCTGGGGCTCCTTCTAAGTGATACTCCTGAATCTTTTAAAAGTTGTTTATGGTTTAAGATTACTCAGCATCATTGGGCATTAAAACTGCATCCTTGGTGTTAAAATCAGACTGAGATTTTGAATAATGGCACTGCCCTAGTAATCATCAAGCAGCGTTGTCCTTGGAGTCAATCAGATGTTTCCATTAACAACAATCAGTGCCAAGGCTCTGTTCCCCTGGAGTCGCATTTGCTGCAATCATTTTGTGCTTTAACAAGACAACTCGCATTTGATAACTTTGTAATCCCCAGCTCGCCTCATTCTTTCTTGACTTTGGAAATGTCTTTAAATTTATTGCCAAATAGAAATTGCCCCAGGACAAAATAGTCTGGTCTATGAGAGGGAAAGAAAAAGGGAAAGAAAGAGACAGAGAGATTTCATTGTCGAATTGATAAAGACATTTCCAAAGAACTTTAAAACACAGAGAAAATGTAAGGAGTCTTCTGATTGATTTAAAATATCCCCCTGTGCTGGAGAAGAGCAACTCAAATACAGGTTTAGAAAATCTCTGTTTGTGCTCTTCACTGTACATTTGTAAAGATTACTTAATTTTCCAGGTTTTAATACGTTTTCATACTGAATCAGACTAAAAACATTATAAATAAGAGTACATATAGTATTTTTTTTCTTTTTCCATTGTATAGATAAGTATAACTAAGTATAAACTGTTAAATTCAAGTTAGAAAAATGCATAGGTAAAAATTCACAAAATGTCAATTTTCAGCCTTGTTTCTGGCTTGCTTCCAGAGACAGTCTCAAACATGTTTTCTGGTGGATGTCATTTATTTCATTACATATGAAAATAATTTTATGTAGGGTTGGAAAATAAAATTGATTGCAAGGCAGGAATAATGTGTTAGTTTGTAAAGCCATGTGGTGCAAAGGCTAATTGATTTTCATGTGACTGTCTTGTTAATACTTATGATTAATGCTTTTTAATTCCACAAGTGTCATCGTTCACATAACATAACCCATCCAGCATGTGATAATGACTCTGATCAATTTATGTAAATACACATCTATTAACTTTGGCTGCAGAAGGATAAGGGAATTGAAATCTATTCCATGCTTGGTAATTTTCCTGCCTTTTCTAGACATATTAGATTCTGTTTTATCCCTATTTGAGCAACATACAAGTAAATCCTCATTCATGAAGACAGGCATTTTTTAACATGAATTATTGCTAATGACTTAATTGTCTCCTGACAATACCAAAATGTATTGGTAGTTTATCTAAATCAATGTGTCAAGGCCCTGTGTCTTTTCTAAATGTCAATTTCATTTAATTTACAGAAAACATATGAGAATGCATAATTTAAGTGACATGGAAGGCTGGGGATGTAGCTCAGTGGTAGTGTGCTTGCATAGATTTGATCCAAGGATGACAAAAATAACAACAAGAATTAATTAACACATAATTGGCATAAAAATGGTATGCTACATGTAAGATTATTATCTTATACCTAACCCCCTATATTTTGTACTGTATTATGTTCCCTAAACCTCTGCATATCAAACACATTCATATAGAATTCAGAAAGCTATGAAAAGATAGCAGATAATATGTTTAATGATGAGCCACATCATATTTTTAAGAGGTTATATCTGGAATCCTTTTGAATTTCACTGTAAGTTTGTGAAGTAGGTACCTTAATTTGCATGTTGTATATGTGAAATAAGTAGAGCTAAGAGAGATTTGGCAAACCAGTTACAGCTGGGGCAGCAATACAAAGCCCCTATGGATCTGGGTGGTATTACAAGGAAGTCCTTGAATAATGAAGCCACTAATATTTATATACTTCGATACCTAAGTAGACAAAGGATTAATTTGTTTTATATAAAAATGATTCCCTGACATTTATACAAGTTCATCAATATATTTAGATTTGAGGTAAATGCCAACCTGCATTATTCAGAGAGTTGACTCTTATTCAAACAATATGCACACTTCTTCGTACATTTGGGCCACTGTAACAAAATACCATAAATGTGTGGTTTTTAAACAACAGAATTCTATTTCTCAGAGTCCAGATGCTGAGAAGTGCAAGATCAAGGTGCCAGCAGAGTCTGGGTCTGGTGAGGGGCTTCTTCCTGAATCACAGACTGCCGCTATTTCACTGCACCCTAATGTGGCAGGAAGTGGGAAATGAACACATTTGGATCTCTTATAGGGGTACCAAGCCCATTTCTTAAGACCCCTACAGTATAATCACCTCCTAACAGTCTCACCTTCTTATATAATTACCTTGTAATTAGAGTTTCAACATATGAATTTGGAAGGAAACAAATACCTAGACCAAATTTTAGTACTTCTTGAAGGAAAAATACAATCATTTATCCCAAATTCCCTCAAACGAGATCCATTACCAACTCATGTAAAGTCTGAAGTCTCATCTAACTATCATTGGAATCAGATGTGGATGAGGTTTAAGGTAAATGACTCTGTAGCTCAACGCCTGCCCAAATAATTATCAGGTGCTTCCAAACTACAATGGTGGGGGACAAGTGAAGGATAGATGCTCCCTTTCCAAAAGGGAGAAAAAAGAAAGGAGCTACCGTTTCCAATAAGGTCTGAAACTCAAGGGGGCAAAGTCCATTAGAACTTTATGCTTGAGTGAAATCCCTCTTGGCTCCACATTCTGAATCCCATGCCCACCAGAGCCGACTTGAACCTCCTGGACATATTAGGCAGGTAGTTTTGCCCTTCTCCTCCACCTCCTTCCTCTCCTCTAACCACTCACCTCAATGAGCATTACCAAGAATTCATTGGTCTCCCAATGCTTTGGTAAGCTCCCCGCGTGGCGTGAGGTGCCTGTGTCTTCACACCAGTTGTATACCTTCTTCTATGACTCTGCCTGGGATCTAAGCCAATGTCTGACCCTAATGAGAATCCTTTTCTAGTACCACTACAATTCTGCTGTCAAGGGGGCAGCCACACCCTCATGGTATCTCTTGGCCTGGGAAGAGAGGGTCAGCCTTTATGATTTCTGAATTGCCTTTGAGATCATCCTTGCATTTTGATGGACAGTTGGGTCTAGCTTCTGTTCAAGGCTGACTAATCTTGTCAGATGATTGGTGGGCCATGCTGTTCTTATTCTTTTCTTTCAATATTCTTAGGGGATCCAAGCGCATATTTAGAATCTTTAGGTTCTGCTTAAACACTTGAAATTTTTGAATAACAGTTCCATTTTTCATTTGTTCTTCTGAGATATACATGACAGTAGATTATATTTTGATATATCATACATACATGGAATATAACTTATTCTAAATTAGGATAACAGTTCCATCTTTAAAACATTTCTCTCACATTTGATGATGAACAGTCAAGAAAATTCTATCAAGGCTTTGCTTAGAAATCCTCTTAGTAAGGTATCCATTTTCATGGTTCACAAGTTCTACTTTCCATTCAACACCCTTGAGCCAAGTTCTTTGACATTTTATAACAAAGATGGCTCTCCTCCATTAGTCAATCACAGGTTCCTTGTTCTCCTGTAAGACTACACTAGGATGGCTTTTACCATCCATATTGCCACCAACATTCTGTTCAGGTTTACTAAGTTTTTCTCCAAGAAGATTTTCTCTAGAGATCTTTTTTTCTTGGTCCTCACCAGGATCACTCTTAATCATACATTCAGAGCAGTGCAGACATTTTCTATCATATACCTCAAAACTCTTCCAATCCCCACCCTTGCCCAGTTCTAAAACTGCTTTCAAATTTGTAACTTTTTATTAAAACAATGCCCTACATCTTGGTGCCAAATCTCACAGTCTGTTTGGATTACTATTTTAAAAAGTACCAATAACTGGGTGGCTTATAAACAATATAAATTTATATCTCATAATTCTGGAGTCTGGAATGTCCAAGATCAATCTGGCAGATCCTGTGTCTGGGGCAGCCTACTTCGTGGTGGTTCATAGATGGCCGTCTGCTTCCTCACACGTGAAAGTAATTAAGGCACTCTCTCCTGTCATTCATGGAATCTCTGTTCTTATGCATGACCTCATCACCTTCCAAAGCCTTCACCTTCTATTACATTACATTGGCATTAGAATTTCCACATATACATTTTGAAGGAAAATAGACATCTGGACCATTGCATTGACCATCAGCATGTACAATTCCAATTCTTTGGCTTCTTATTACATACCCCATTATATTTTCTTTCCTTCAATTGAAGCCCAGAACTTTCAGTGAGGAAAATGATGACCCCCATCTATTCAGAAGGGTTCAGCTCAATTATCACTAACCATTTTAACAAACGAAAAAGAAATGGACAGTAAGAAATGATTAGAATGAGAGATCTTGTGTTAAGGATTCTTCACACACATACACACACACACACACACACAGATGCACACACACCATATGACACAAGGAAGTGTGGGAGATATTGCATACATATATTATCTTGATTTCGGTGAAAGTAGCATGGATGTTTGCATATTTCCAAACTCATCAAATTGTACACATTAAATATGTGCAGTTCTTTGTATATTAATTATACCTCAATAAAGCTGTTTAAAAAAAGAGAAATGATTAGAAGGAAAAAATGAATCTGAAATTGAGAACATCTGCTGAACTGGTTACAGAAATTACCCTGAATGGTTTGAGGCAGAATAAAACTTTGAATTGGGGGTAGATGGAGGGTCTGAAAATTTCAACTTTAAAAACTGCTGTGTTGCTATAATATTTGAGACTCTCTGTTTTATAAAAAAAAAACATATCTTACTTGTATCAATGGATGGAAGTCATTGAGAAGTTGCTTTTTTCTTGCAAGGAAAAATTTGTCAAGACTATTCTTAGAAACTGAGTGTTAAGCATTAACAACTATGATGTCTGAAAAGCAAAGTTGTTTCACAAGTGGATGGAACATTATAGGGATTACTTAGGGAGAAAAATTAAAAACATGTGCCATATAGGTTAGTGTTACATATTATATAAAATATATAAAATTTCTTTTGCATAATTGTTCGTGTAATACACGTGTTCATGTATCGTGTCTCTATTAGAATCTCAGAGCAGTGAGAAAAATCATTTTTATTTATTTGACAATCCTATTTTTTGCTTTCATTTAACAACTGAAAGATATTAAATGATGAAGTGACCCACATTTAAACTGAGGTAACAAATTTCATATTTCCTCACGTGATGCAAGAGAAAAATCCAAAGTCTATGGTGGAATGCTGAATTAAATGCTTGTAAAATTAGTATTGACTCTGAGATCTTAGAACTAAAAATAAGGCTCAAATTGTACAGTGATTTTTTTAAAGATTATACAACACAGTAGAGTGTATTTTGACATATATGTGTTGTGTGTATTTTGACATATATATGTGTGACATATATAATAACTTATTCTAATTAAGATTCCATTCTTCTTGTTGTACATGATATGGAATTGCACTGGTTGTGTATTCATATATGAACATAGGAAACTTATGTGCAATTCATTTTACTGTCTTTCCTATTCTCTTCCTTTCATTCCCCTTTGTCTAATCCAATGAACTTCTAATCTTCCCCTCCTCACCCTCCCTTTTTAGGGTTAGCATCCACATATCAGGGAGAACATTTGGCTTTTGATTTTTTGGGAACTGGCTTATTTCACTTAGTATGGTAGTCTCCAGTTCCGTCCATTTACAGGCAAATGCCATAATTTTATTCTTCTTTTTGGCTGAGTAATATCCCATTGTGTGTATATATCACATTTTCTTTATCTATTCATCTGCTGAAAGGCACCCAGGTTGTACAGTAATTATAATAGACGTATTACTAATTTCTCCTTCAGCAACTTCCCAGAGAAGTTGAATTATTAAATTGAAAATATCTTAATACTTTGAGGCACAATGTAATGAGCTAAACACTTATTGGAATCTACATGGGATAATATGTCAAATGGAATGCCACATTATGAGTTCACAGAAAATGTCATATATTCACGAAAGAAATCTGACCTGAAGTATGTTTCATCGATGTTGGCTTCATCTGGACAGAGATGATTATATAGTATCTGAAGGAAGCACCTTTTAAAGTCTCTCCTATCCTTTGCTTAACATGAAGATAAAGCCTCAAAAGGCACTCCTTACCTTAAACCTCCAACTAAGTTTTATATATAATTAAGGTTCCATGTTTTTAAATGTTATGTTCATAATTTCACCCATCAATTTGCTTTTTGACAGGTTTGCTGTCAGCTGTGTGTAATGTAAAGGTGCAAAAAGACTTATTTTAGGAGTAAAAAGATTCATAATTCTTAACTGTTTTTATCACAGAAAAATCACTCTAAATGACACGTACAAGAATTTGTTGGTATAAAATAGATATCACCAGGAAGGTTTTGTGAACTTATGTTGAACAGATGCCTACTTGAGACTGTTTACTGATTCTGATTTATCTTTACCATCCTTTCTGGTCTATGTCACTGTTTTAATTTAAATATGTATGATTTCACATTTGTTCAATGACAATCAACCTCAAAATTTTCTTGCCATCTCCTAGCTCCATGAAACATGGCAAGCATTTTTCTTAAATGCAAGGCTAATAATAACCTTCCTGGTGTTGAAAATACAGCTGTCCTTCAATACCCCCAGGGAACAGGTTTTAGGACACTCCCCCACCTCATTAATCAATGGACACTCCTTATGTAGCATTTTCATATAACCTACACACACTGTATTGTAGATGACTACAAACAAGTTAAGATGATGTTAATTAAATCAAGCTGTGTATAATTATTAAGATGAAGTAATGCCAGTGAGTCATTAAGATGATAGAGATTCCTTAATGACTGACTGCTGTATCTAATGATGTTAAGCTGTGTATAATAAGATGATGAGGATTGCTGGATAATGCTAAATTGAAACAAGCTGTGTATTCAGTTATGTATATATACCCCTGCAGTCCTACAATAAACTGCTCCCACTGCATCAACCTTCACAAGTTCTTTGTCACTCACCTCCCTGGTTACTTTGCCCAGCCAGCCAGGCTGCGGCACTGTATATACTATCAATAGCTTATAAATGACTTATAATATTTAGAATAATGTTAATATTATATATTTAGAATAATTTAAATATTATATAGAGTTTAATGGGGGGGTATTTTTGTTTAATTTTGTTTTGCAGTAGTTGGGATTGAATCCAGGGCTTCTGAGATGCTATGCAAAAGCTCCACCACTGAGCTCATCCTCAGCCCTAATGTAAATGTTATATAAATAGTTACACTGCGTCATTTTTACTGGTTTCATTTTTATTTATGTATTGTAGTTTTATTTTATTTTTATGCTATTCTGACCCACTTGGAATCTACATATATAGCATCTGAAGGAAGCACATTTTTCATATGGGATATGGAAAATAAAGCCAGAGAACAAATATAATAGCTTCAAATTGTAATGAATAACATGTGAATGGATGATATGTTAAATAATTCTTGAGGCGAGGTTATTTTATATATGCTTTTGCTAAAGAAGACCTGTAGGAACATGTCAAATTTCAATTGGGATGAGAATCATCAAAAAGTGTCAGTATACTGTATGTCCTCAATTTCCTTGGCAAGATATATGAAATATCTTGGTTGCTGTTATGTTATGGTTTGGATATGAGGTGTCCCCCAGAAGCTCAACACTTAGACAATGCAAGAAGTTTCAGAGGAGAAATGGTTGGATTGTGGGAGTCTTAACCCCCATCAGTGAATCCTGCTGGGATTAACTGAGTGGTAACTAGAATCAGGTGGGGTGTGGCTGGAGGAAGAGGTTAATTGGGGGTGTGGCTATGGGGTATATATTTTGCATCTCTCTCTCTCTCTGCTTCTTGACCACCATAATGTGAGCTGCTTCCCACTGCCACACACTCCGCCATGATGTTCTGCCTCACCTCGAGCCCTGAGGAATGGGACTAGCCTTCTCTGGACTAAGACCTTGGAAACTGTGAGTCCTCAAATAAACTTCTCCTCCCCTAGTGGTTCTGGTCAGACCCTTTAGTCACAGCAGTGAAAAAGCTGACTAAAACAGTTGTATTCAAGGATGAAGAACCTACTGACATGGAGGGATGATTGGAACAATTTATCTTGTTATTTCATACATTTTGCCATGCTTTTTGAATGATAGCCAGGGTTATCTGACATTGGGTCCTGTTTTTCCCCCAAACTCCCACTCAAACTTTATAGTCTAAAACACACTGTAATGCAGCAGCCTTCATTTGCTTATGGTTTTGAAGCATTTGAAAAGAGGGTCATGAAAATTGAGAGGTGTTATGAGTGTCATTATATACCCCATATTTCAACAATGGTGAAAACACACAGAAAGTGTCTCCTCAACCATTTTATACTGATCACATATTGAAATACTAATGTTTTGTCTTAAAGTAGATAGCATGCATAACTAAAACCAGTTTCACCTGGTTCTTTTCAATTTAGTGATAAATCTACTTGAAATTTAAAACTCAGATGTAGGGCTTGGGATATAGCTCAGTGAAAAGATGCTTGCTTAGCATACCGGGGCCCTGGATTTGATCCCCAGACAGTATTAAAAAAAAAAGGCATATGTGCTTCACAATATATTTATTTTGAGTAGAGTATTCTACAGATAAAAAGCAATAATGCATACACATCAGGCACATCTCATTTTGTTCTTTCTCTTGAACCTTATTGTATTTAAATTTTCTCCACACAGTGAAGAAACATCCACTGAGTATTTATTAGTCATCAGGGATTTTCCCAGTATTGGGAACACAAAAAGGATCAATATGGATCATTTCTGACCCACTTGGAATCTACATTGTCACATGGGGATATGGAAAATAAAGCAAGGAAACAAATATAATAGTTTCAAATTGTGATAAATAACATGTGAATGGATGATATATTAAATAATTTGGGGGATGATGTTATTTTATATATGATTTTGCTAAAGAAGATCTATGTGAACAAGTCACATTTCAATTGGGATGACAATCATCCACAAAAAGTGTCAGTGTACTGTACCTTCTCAATTTCCTTGATATTTTCAGTATTTATATAATACTTAATTTACATATGAAAATAACTGCTTTCAGTATGTGTGGATATATGTGTGTATGTGTGTGTGTATATGTATATGTGTGTGTGTATATATGTATATGTGTGTGTGTGTGTGTGTGTGTGTGTATATATATAGTTGTGTAAGAATAAATTCTGACTGAGTGTAGTGATTGATTACTGTGGCCACTAGGGTCGAAAAGAGATGAATGGCACACATTGCTGACATATTTGCCCAAGCAGATTTATAAAATACATATAACAAAAAGAAATTATTTTAAAATGTTATTTATGCATATATTATCAAGTGAGGCTCTGCTCCAACATTTAAGCTCTATGTTTGGGATCAACAGAGAGAAAGCCTGATGTAGAAATCTAAACTCTACAACAAAATAAAAGGAACTACCTAATTGTAAATAGCCTAAAAATTAATTAAGCCTGCAGGCCTTCAATAAGCTGTTTCCTGATTACTCTATATATGGATGGACGTTTTTTAGTTGCATTCAATTTTTTATTTACCCCAAATTTGGCCAATTCTCTTTTTTATTAGTTCACATCTGGGTGTCTGGTTGCAGCTTGAAACAGCTGTGAGGGCAGGTGTTCTAACTCTGCCTTCCAGAAGGATTCACAAATCAACATGGGCTGCAGACCAACAGATGTTGTAAAATGAAAGCAAACCTAAAAGTAGCACGTGCAGGTGGTAAACTATCGTACTCAGGTCTGTAATGTACTAGTGTGGATTTGCCCATGAGTGACTTTTTCCATTACTCGAGCCATTGTTTGTCAGATTTCTCTCAGGGCAAATTTCAATGACATTGGTTTTTTTTTGTTTGTTTTTCATGACATGGAGAATTATGGCTGCTATCTTCAAAGACTCTCCCCCACTGAATTGTGGGACAAGACTTTCTGGGCAATTAACTCAACCTTCCCCAGAGAATCAAAGATGTCATAGAACTTTTTGAAATACTTTCACACTTTTCATATGTTTTGAAATGCATTGATGACATCTATAGGGATGTGTTTTAACTTTTCTTACCAACTTGCATACATATTCTTTTTACATAGTCATTATTATTATTTTGAAGTTTCCCTTAAGGCAACATGCTATAGTCATATTTCATTATTACAGAGACATAAACAATTAGCAATTTTAGGGGGAAAAAGTAATGATTATTAATCTAACAAATTTTTATTTGGCACTTCTGTGTGTCAGAACCTACTCTAGACAATAGAGACGAAAGGTCTTGAGAGGCCTGCTCTGGAAGGGATGGAGGGAGCGCTGTCCACTACAGAGTATGTAAAACAAACTGATTTTAATATGAAGTAGGGGAATTCTCCCAAAACATCACAAGCAAAAAATATAGAAATATGCATGATTCTGAGTTCATTTTGCTTGTAATTTTCAAAGAAAAATTTAAGGATGTGACTGCTAAATTTACAATAATATATTAGTAAGAGTTCACCAGAAAAGACAGATTGGATTGGTTAGCTCAAAGACTATTTAAAATAAAGCGCAAAAATAGTACCTAATGAATCCGCTGTGTTGTTTGGTGAAACTGAGAGAGAAATTGTCAAGTGGACAGTGGTGGAAAACTTAACTGAAAAGGTAGTTGGGCCAGGTTGGTGAGGTCATTGAGTTCTATGGGCGACTGTCCCTAGAAACTTCCAGTGGCCATGGGCCCTTGCAACCTTTGGTAAACATGGTATGATAATTTTACTTGGAAACATTTACTGGGAAGTTATTAGTCATACAATATTGACAATCTCATAACACTCATATATTGTTAACCCTAAAATAAATCAGAAGAGGCTCATTTCACCAAGAATCAATAAATATTTAAGTGCCAGCCCTAGTTTTCTCCAAATTCTGCTCCCCTTTCCTTTTCTTAAAAATTTGGAAAATACTTACAAAGCATTTGTCTAGAATACTGCCTAATTTGAATTTTTACATACCCAATTGTTTTAGAAAGAACTAAACAATCGATGGTTAGTTCATTTAGCAATTGACTCCTTTGTGTATCACAAAAAGCTTCCTTAGCATTCGTTTTCCTTTGGTGAGAATCTTGTGATTGTGATTTTTAATACTCTAAAATAATGCTTTGTCCTTCCAAGCTCTCTGACACTGAGTCAGACCCTTTGTCATGTTCCTGGGTGACATCACCTAGAAAAGAAAGCCCACATTCCAATTTCTTCCCCCCACCAGAAGTTTTCTTAACCTCCTCTTCTCTGGCCTCCTCCATAAGCCACTGAAGAGTCCCTTTCTAAAATCAACTACACTCTCATGCAACTATGTCCAAGCACCACTCAGTAACTTCTGCTATTTCTTGCTGCCTTTTATGATCCAACCTCTTTTCTTGACCTGTCAACAAATCTGTCAGCCCTCCTCCATGATCTCTGCTTCTAAACCAGCACCACTCGGTGAGCTAGGAAAAGCCCAATTTCTTTCAGTTCAGTGACAAGGTTTGACAAGGCCACCAAAACATCATAATGAGGAAAGTGTTCGGCAAAATTTATTCATCTAAAGACACTGGTATTGAGTTTTGGTATATTCTGCCCCTTTTGCATTATTTCCATTTTTTTCTTATTAAATATCTTATAATTATGTTGGTCATTGCTATCATAATATACATGTGTGTGCATAAATTCATTCAATAGTCGATAAGAAGCATGGAGAGGAGAGGCAATTAGACATAACGAAATGCTACAGGAGGGGAATGGAGCCAGAACCAATGAAATTGTACTGGAATCAAACCAACATGCTATTGGCAATAAATCTTCCAATTTCCAAATCCTTTCTGGCAGAATACCTTCTGTGTCAACTGTAAGAGAAGGTCACTATTTAGAAGAGTGTTTTAGTTCAATATTTGAAGCTCAGGATTGACCCTGGACTGAAGAAAATCTAAAGCATATTTGATCTTTAAAATAGCATCACAGTATTATTTTACTACATTAGGCTTCCTCAGGACTCTGCAGGAAGGAGTGAGGAAATGAAATGAAATGGGCCAAAAGGCAGCTCTGAAGCTTTTACCATGTTGAAAGATTGACGTGAAGGAAATGAGTTAATGCAGTTATTTCTAACCACCCAGATGAGTTATGTATAGGGAAAATAAGTCTCCCACTTTGCCACAAATGAGACTCTAAGATTTTGGTAGGTGTGAAAAACTGACCATTCATATTTTTTTTAAGTTACTGCATTCCTCTCCTGGTAATTAATCACTTTTAGGTATGAGTTATTTCTTCCTTTCACAAGATGTCGTGTGGGTGACAAAATGCGTCTTAAGACTTTATCCAAGGTTACATTGATAAGAATAGCATTCAAATCCCAAATCTCTCTAAATCCAACACTGCCCTTGAAGGAAGCAACAGGGTCCCTCTTTCCTGCCATTGCCTTCACCATGCCTTGTCAAAGGGGCTTGTTCCCCATTCCACAAGCCCATTGAATCTATTCAGAAATGAAACACACAGTGTCCAAGTTCATGGGAAAAGTCAGCATCCAAAATAATAATCTCAGCAAGGCACTTGGTCTTTTCCCTGTTTATGCTTATTTGCACTTTTCTTGCCTCCTTTTTTCTGGTTCTCTGCAATTTTAGTCTGCCATTTTTTCCAAGTGGTATTTCTGATTTTTATCTTCCTTATGGCCAGTTCATTTCTGAATGAAATGGGCTTTTGAAATTGGGAGCAAGCCCCTTTGATGGGCTTTTGAAATGGGGAGCAAGCCCCTTTGACAAGGCAAGGTTGTTTCAGTTCCTGTCCTATGATCAAAATCTCTCTTAAACTCTTGCATAAAAGTAGACTAAAGACACACAAAAAAAGTTGTTTAAATAAAATGGCAGGAAAGAAGTAAGGGAGGAAAGAAAGAGAAGGAGACCTTGCCTAGAGTTAGTTATCTAATCTGAAAACATGCTGGACAACTGCACTAGTTTATGGCTTTAGACTTCATTTTTTAAAATTCTTGCTAAAACATAAATTAGGAGATTTTTTGTTAGCCTAAGGAGGAAAATAGAATCCATACCATTGTTCTCATACATGGAATGACTGATTAAATGGATGATATTCTTTGTTCTCTTGTTTCCTGATAGTTAAGATATTTTCCCTTTCCTGGGACATTGGGGAGTTATCTTAGAATATTGCATGTGCAGAATGAGAGCTCAGATAAAGTTTTGGGGGAAAAATGTTGCATTTTGATACTAATGGGGTGAAACTCTCTTGTTCCTTCCTCAAAACACACATATCAACACACATGATGTATGTGCACAAACACTGTGGTCTAAGCTTTTTCTAAGAAAACCCTCTTCAGCAAGTCTAATTTGTCTCAACGCATCTGTTATAAACAGAAAAGATTAAGAAACCGAAGCATATAAATTGTTATCTTGAGATTTTAGAAAAGCATCCAGAGAGGAGGGGACCTAGAGTCTTTCTCTGGGTCACCCACCATATTTTAAGACTGAGTGAGGAGGCTCCGAAGTGAACAAGTGTCTGGTTAATAAAGCAGTGGTAGGCACTGGAGCTTGAAATTATGGGTCACTTTTGATTAAATGTTGCTCACAGAAAATAAGCCCTGGCTTTCAGTGGTAGGGTTCCCCTTTATCATATGCAAGAATTTAAATGCCAGCAGTGCTTATTAAAAGTAGTTTGAGCAGTAGCCTAGGATCACTCTGGGGATGAACCTTAAAAAAAAAAAGGAGAAAGGATCTATAATGCTTCACAAAAATTAAAAACATTTCCATCTTCATCAATTGACAGTGTGATTGGATTTGGGGGGTAGGAGCAATGTGGTTTAGTAGGAGCAATGTGGTTTAGAGGAAGTATCACCAAATTTGGCATTCGCATATGGTCTTAGCTCAATCGTATGTTAACTGTGACATGGTACCAGTGAAATAACATCTCTGAGCCTCCACTTTCTCATTCTAAAATATAGACATTAAAACCCATATCTCTAGGGATTGCTGTGGGTATTAAAAATGATAATTTATGTAAAACAATTAATTCTTCTTCCTGGAACGTATTAGGTACTAAGTATAACTCATTCTCTAGAGTAATATGAGCGTCTATCCGAGTACCTGCTGTGCAATGATCATTCAATAAATGGTAGCTACTATTATAACTGTTGTCATTATTGACTATTATATTTATTTTGTTAATTTTTCTACCACTTCTAATCTTCTGCTTTACTCAGAATCATGCAAGGAGTTTAAATATTCTTTTGCAAATGTTCTTATAATGCCCCAAGAAAGAATTGCTTTTGATCTTGATTCATTTTACTTTATACATATTTTTATTGATTTTTATATTGAAATTCTCCTTTCAATATATTTTAACCATAATCCTTATTTATGGGCCCCAAGACTCTGGCATCTTGTAATAAGTTTCTTATTAAAAGGTAACATGATTTTTTTATTAGAAAATCAAAATCAATGAATCATATATTTTGTCTTTAGCTGAGGTTAAATGAACACATCATTTACAAAATCAGGTTTTTACCTCATTACAAAGATGAGTCTCAGCAGTAAAATAGATTTTTTTCAGCCTTCAATTGTTGGCCTGTACTAGAAAACTTTATTGATTTAAATGCAGGACTGACAGGATGACAATCAGAATAATGGGGATAATGAATAGAGCAGAGTCTTGCATGAAAAACTGGGGATTGGTGGGCACAGGAAGAAAGTCCTGCTGGGGATTTCAAAGCTGATTTGTGAAGAAGTCTTCAATTCCTAGTATGGAGTACAGCTCTGAAAGAGTCCTTGCAGGGTGAGTTACTTAATATTCAGCCACTGTAACACACTAAATATTAAATCATTCATTAATTCATAAAATATTCTGAGTCTCTAATGTCACAAACATCTCTCCAATGTTGTGGATAGAGGTCATTGATCCCATTCTTTATGAAATTTGTGATCTGCAAGGGGATATACACATATAACAAATTAAATTAGAACTGCAATAAGATACCTGGAAAGAAAAGGGAGGGAGATGTCTTAGGTAAGTCACTAAGGAGGTGGCAGGATACATAGCATACAGCATGTACTTAATGCATGTCTATTGAATGACTAGATCCAATGGTGGGTGACTGTTGCTCTATATAATAGAGAGAGGCCAAGGATAGTAGACTTCCCTCGTACCTGTTTTTTTTTTCTCTCTCTCTCTCTCCTTTTTCTTTATGTCCTATGTACAAGGTTATTTAACTAATAAAAATTTAAGACTCTTTGAAATCTTATTTTTTAAAAAAAATCCATATTAACTTTTGTGCCATCTAATTGAGTCCAGAGAATATTATAGATCAATGAGGTTAAAGAACAGACCTCTGAGTTCATAGAGGGATAAATATATTACCACAGATCAGGTTACATTCAGACAGGAAGAATTTGAGACCCTCACAATCAGGATAGTAGGAAAGAACATTAGTCAGGGAAAGAATAAGAGTGAACTTTGAAAAATTAATCTGCTAATAGATTTGAGCAACACCCCCACATTCTCCTCGGTGTAATATCTTCCCAGTAAGGGGCTAACCTGAAGTCTACTGTTGCTGGTAGCCTTCTTCATGGTTCTAACTTGATGGGATAAACAGCAAATTCCATTATATAGATTAGGGACACTGTTTATCTGGTGCCAAGGGAGAGTGGTCTGTTAGAAGCAGAAATATTCCTGATGGCTATAGATCCCAATCCTAATTACTAGAGAAAGTGTTCAGCTGTAATAGGAAAAAATAAAATAAAATTAACACACACACACACACACACACACACACCAAGGAGTTTTTAGAATTAGTAAATGTAGTATATGTGAATTTAAGTCAAACCTCACCTTATCACAGTAACCACAGTAAGTTATCCCTCACATTCAAAGGAATGATCATGTGAGGTTTTTTTGTTCTTTATTCTACTAACGTGATGCTTGAGTTTGAACAAGTTAGTTAATATTCATGAACATAGTATCCTCATTTGTAAAATGAAATTGGCATTAACTGTCCTACTAACTTTGGTCAATTTACTTAGTGCCTTATCAGTGCATGTTCCAGAGAGGCCTTCACCAAAATGAGGAAGATAAAATATTTAAATATATTATTAAAATTAATGGTATGTTACACTAAAATCTGATTAATCACAATGACAGCATTGTGAATACCACAAAAATCAAACAAATATTATTCTTTTTTACCTTAGTTGAATAAATCTCTGTCATCAAGAGAGGATTAATGACTATACCACATACATAACTTTGTCTTACTCTAGAGCTTTTGTTTTATTTCATTGTAGTAAGAATACTTCAGATGAAATTTATCCTCTTAACAATATATTAAAGTATACATTATTGTTGACTATACATACAAAATTATGCACCACGTCCCGAGATCATAGTAAGTCATCTTGCTTGACTGAAACTTTCTGTGTGTTACTTAGCAACTCCGTTTCCCCCTCCTCTCCGTTTCTGCCAGCTACCATTCCATCCTTTAATTCTATGAATTTGACAGTTTTAGATTACTCATTAAAATCATGCTCTGTGTGTCTTTCTGTTACTGAACTGTGTTACCTAGCATAATGTCCTCAAATTTCATCTATGTTGTTGATTAGTGCAGACTTTTTCATTACGTCTGAATATTAACCATTGTGCCACATTGACTTGGTCCATTCATCTGTGGATGGACATTCAGGTCATCTCCACATCTTGGCTATTGTGATCAGTGCTGCCCAAACATAAGAATATTGATATCTGTTTGAGATCCTTATTACATTTCCTTTGGATATATACCCAGAAGCAGGATTACTTGATTATATGGTAGTTTGCTTTTTAACTTTTCGAGGACTTACCATATCATTTTCCATAGCAACTGCAGCAGTGTGCATTCCCACCAACAGTATTTCCATTTTTCCCACATTCCTTCTTTCCTTCTTCCCTTCCTCCTTTTTATTTTCTTCCTCTCACACACACACACTTTTTTCTTCCTTTCTTTCTATCTTTCCTCCCCATTTTCTTTGTTTATGATAATAGTCATCCTCACAACATGTTGGCCATTACTATATTTTTTTTTGAAGAAAGATCTAGTTGGAACCCTATCCCATTCCAGTTTATAGAGATCATTCTGTATTATGTAAATGACTCCCATATCAGATACATGATTTGCAAATGTTTTCTCTAGTTCTGGAAGTTTAAGTGTGTGTGTGTGTGTGTGTGTGTGCACGTGTGTGTGTGTATCTTATATATATTGAACACCTCAGGTATCCCAGGGATAAATTCCACTTGGCATGGTGCATAATATTTTAAAAATCCTGTTTGTTGAAGATTTTGGTATCTATAATCATCAGAGCTATAGGTCTATAGTTTTCTTTGCTTTTAGTGTCTTTGTCTGTCTTTAGGATCTTGGTAATTCTAGCCTCCTAAAATAAGTTTAGATGTATTCCTTCTTTGTGACCCTTTTTTGAAAAGAATCTAAAAATGATAACAATTTTTAATTTATTTTGTAGGACATTTAAAAAAATATTTGGAAGTTATTCATTCCTGTCCTTTTATTTGGGGGAGGTTTTGATTACTATTACCAATGTTCAAACTAGTGATTGATCTGTTCAGACTTTCTACTTCATGGTTTAGTCTTGGTAGGTTCATTTTCTTTGTGTGTTTCCTCTGGGTTCAACTCCTTTATGCCTCATATGTTAAGCCATTCATCCTCACTTTCAGGAATAACTACATCTGAAGTGCATTCTGGCCAGTACCCACATCACTTTCTCGACCAGTTGCGTTTGGTTCTTAGGAGTACCACATGAACAACTATTGGCATCTTTTCATTTTCTTTCAGTGGCCATATACAAATTGAATATGTGCATGAAGATTTTGTTTATCTTCTACCTTGCAGGAAGCCCATGGTATACTAGCAGTCTGCACTTCCCTCTTCATGAGGAAATATTAAAAGGACCCCAAGTATCTTAAATCATATCTTCCATTTCATCCACTCCACCATAATCTTCACCTCAAGTAATGTGGTAAAACATGCTCCTCTTCATCTTCTTCTGATATTACAAAGCTTCTTCTTATGCTCTATGATTCTAGAACCTCTCTATTTGTTTTTTATCTATAGCGACATCCCTACCCACACACACAACTACACACAGAGCATGCAGACATAAGAACATCTTTAAAGAGGATAATGAAGTTCTTTCATGATGCAAATTTTTAGAAGTTTGTTGCCAAAATCCTTATGTTGGCATGGATTTTACTCTCCTCTGTAAGACAAACTGTACAGATCTATTAGCATGTTAGGTTAGTTATTTTTCTCTTCTCTAAACAGCCTGGGAATTATAAGGCAATTATTGGGAGAAATTATTTTCTCACCATATGAGTTCCATGTATATATATACACACACACAAACACACACACACATACACACACATATATATATACACACTAATATTAAAATGAAATCTGTTGAGTCCTGTCTCCTGTCATGACCCTGCTTTCCTGCCCATCCCACACACATCTAACCACTCACCACTTACTGCCAGTCTGCTCTCTAAGAATATATGGGATTCCTTAACCTTTTTCTATCCCTGTTAGTTATATCTTCATCCAACAATGGTGTTGCTTGCTGCCCCTGGTGTTTTGATAGAACCTTTGCTTTTCTGATATATTTCCTTTCAATATGAATTTCACACATGCAGTTTGGTATTGGTATGTCAGCGCCAAAATCTCTTTCCTTTATTCTGAAATTTCTCTATTCCCTTCTCTACTAAAGAACAGTTCTATAGGCATAAATTCCAATAATAAATTAAATAAATTTATTTTCATTTTCAGTAAGACTAAGGTAGCTAACTACTTTATAAGGTCTTTCTGGCATTACTACAATCTGTGGTCTTAAAATTATTTATGCTCCTCCTGTGGGCTCATATAGAGAATAACATTTTCCTATAGG
Organism: Marmota marmota marmota; assembly: GCF_001458135.2. Taxonomy (NCBI): domain Eukaryota; kingdom Metazoa; phylum Chordata; class Mammalia; order Rodentia; family Sciuridae; genus Marmota; species Marmota marmota. The sequence continues at coordinate 15,345,519 of NW_026000221.1, forward strand.
ATGAAGTTCAACTACAGCTTGGTCAAAAAATATACCTAATGATCTGAATCCTCAACTATGTCTCTCCTTGCACCTCCTAATGAGTTGCAATCTCACTTTAGATTTTAGACCCATTGACCCAAGGGACTTTTCTTGAATAGAATATTGTTTTTTTTTCCTCTTGCTCCAAACAATTGACTTTTTGCTTTAATACCCTGGAGCCACATGTTCCCCAGGCTAACTTTTAATGGAGTCTGAGAACCCACTCAGCATGGCATCACCATTATGGGAAGTGTTTTCTTAGTTCTTTAATGAGTTAGATACTCCTTTTTTATTCCCCACAATTTTCTTAGCATTTCAGCAGCATTTATTGAACTGAACTTGTGTCTTCAGTAAGTTGGTTGTTTCACCCACTGGAGTGAGCGTTCTTTGAAGACAGCTTACGTATTTTTTTTTTCCTATCCTGATATGTCCAAGGCATATCATTTACCCTCTTGGGGGCTTAAAGTCCCTTCATCTGGAAAATGAACTTAATGATCTTTGCTCTTGAGAGCATTTGAGCTTGTGAAAACCAATACAAGGTAATGGACATGAAATTGATCTATTAGCAATAAAATAGTGTACACATGGAGGGGATATAGTCTAATTTCTAGCATATGATCAATTCAATCAATGTATATTTTTGAATGTTTTCACAAAAAAGATTAATATCTGAGGATATAGGTATGCTTCCCCTTATTTGAATAGTATATAATATATATGTGTATCAAAATATATCAAAGTACCCATAAGTAAGTACAAGTTTTACATATCAATTAAACTAAATTAAAAAAAAAATGTTAACAAAGTGGACCTGAGACTTCCTCTCTCAGAAACACTTGCTTTAAAAAAATGTCAATTTTTGACAGTGTATATTGGAACCTATGCAACATGTTACCTAAGAAAGTTTGTTGCTACTAGTCATATAGATTCTGCCAGAACCTAGACATAGAAACCCCATCTAACAGCATTGCAATTTCAGCTTCACAAAACCATGAGAAATGAGGTATTATTCTGGTAATCTTGTGGCAGTGTTTACTCAAAATGAGAAGTTTCTGATTGACTTGTTTCTAAATAGTGCAGTGAAGATTTGGATGCATGGGTTCTTCTGACTTCATGTTTTACAGCTCTTCCTTTCCTCTCCTCTTCTTTCCCCTTCCTTCCTTCCTTCCTTCCTTCCTTCTTTCCTTCCTTCTTTTGCCTTTTAGTTTTCAATAGGCAGGATTCTGGGGAAATAAAAATCTGGAACTCTTCCTATCAAAAATCCTAACAATGAGTGGAGGAGACAAGGACACAGAACAATGACAATGCATAGGTCAGACTGGAAACATACCCAGACAGCAAAGACTCCAAAGTAGAGGCTCATGGTGGAGGAAGGGCAAATGTTGGTAACCCAAGGGAGAATAATACAGTACCAATAAACAGGTTTGAGGCAAGGCCTCACAGAGGGGAAATGATTTTCTTGGGTTTGAAAGAAATGCTTGGGAAACCATAGGATGATTTGTGGCAAAGGACACAGGGCTTCCAGACAGACATTTTCCACCATGTGAAAATAAAAGTGGCAAGAGAGATTTCAAGAAGTTTTCTCATTTAGAGAAGTATGTGGATTTCAGAGAACCCAGGACTCAGCATTGATGGAGAAGTGTTGCTCTGTGGCCAAAGGAGGACTTCTGACCCACTACTTAGGTGATCACCTGCATCCTGTGAGCAGTGGGGAGGCTTCACAGCATGACAGCAGAATGTCATGAGCAGGTCAAATGTTAGATCATGACTTAGAGCAGGAGGGGGCAATGAGTGTCTAGAAGCAGAGAGGCCAGTACACCTGAGGCTCAAAGAACATAATCAAAAAATCAGTGTCAGTAGGACTTTAAGTAATGACTCTAATATAGGAGGCATTTTTTAAATACAAATTGATTCATTTTTCTCTGCAACGATTTCTAACTGAAATCTCATTTATATCGGGGATTTTCCAGCGTTTAATTTCTTACGCCCACTCTGATTACTTGAGGCTAATTGCTGGAATCACTATGTTAAGATGGATTCTGAGGTTCTTTCCAGGCTCCAGGGGAAAGAAAACTTGATTGAATCGTGTTATATGCTTTGGCCAAAATAAATGGAACAACACTGATGGACCACATGTTTGATATCACTGTTTCCCAGGTACACTATTCTAGTCATGAGGTGGACATTCTAGAGTTATGTCGTATTGAGTTATTCTTTTGCTATCTGCTCCACCTTCAGTCTCCCTAAGAATACAGTCTAACCACCTCCTATGACATTTAGATATCTGAATTATGTACCTCAAAAACTTTGCTTCACTTTAAACACCCTTATTCACAGAGGGAGGAACTATTTTCCAAGGACAGAGCTACACCTGCTATTCTCATGAAGAATGTTCCCAAAACTAGGGTAAATGCTTTGTTTTTAATGGATTGTCTTGTAATAGCAAGGGATCGAAGGTGAAGAATTCTCATCTTAATAGTTCTAAGAACACAGCTTCTGACTAATGAAATACCTTATGATTTCTAATTGGTTTAGATGTCCCTAGTTCATCTTAGGTGGATAATATCATTTAAATATTTTTTGGTAATTTTCCCTTAACAGGATTTTAAAGTTAATGTTTCTGCCTTGCTTCAGGACAACATCTTTTAATTGCTCTAAATTATCAGTGATGTCTGTAGCATTTTCAGTGAACATAGATTGATTTCAATTAACTTTCTCATGCTTTTGCATAAAAGCAGTCTTTTTCAATTTGCCTAATTGGATCACACAACCTCTTGGAGCTGAGGAATGACAGTCATTAAAAGGTTGGGAAAGGAGACACAATCAAGGATGTTTACTGCCTAATGGCTCCTTTTGGAATTTTCAGTTGTGCTTGATCAAGTAAGACCACTGGCTGAGAATGTGGGTTAGAGAGTTGAAATAGACTTTGCCACCAATACAGCCCTTGGAATTCCCCAGGGATAAATATTCCATGCACAGGAATAGCCAAAGGGAATTTCTTTAAAGCTTTAAAGCTTGTTCAAAAAACTCTTCCCCAATTAAGATACTGTCCTCAGTTTCATCTGCCTACGCTTATGGTAGAAGTCAAATGCTCTGACTGTCTGGTACCAGTGAGGATTGCAGGGGGAAAGGGAAATCTGTTGGGGTTTATATGAATAAACTGTCTAGAATTGTTAGTGGCAGGACATTAGTGTTAGTATTATTGATAGGAGATTTGAGATGATAAGACTATGGAGAATGAAAGTAAGAAGATACACAGGACAAAAAACAACAGTCCCAGAGTCTTGGGGGTTACAGGAATTGAAGCAAGAAAATTTCAAGCAGAGCAAAGCAGATGTTGCAGGACCCAGAGGGAACTGAAAAGTAATGGAAAAGAAAAGTAGACGAGGAAATGAAGGAGGCTCCCTTTACTGACACAACTAATGAATCCAAGAGAATCAACTGAAAAATAAATAGTGCCAATCTAAAAGAATTAATTCAGATGACAGTTACTGAATTAGTGTGCTAAAAGTAGTTTTTTAAAAAAGAGAAAGAGAATTACATAGTGGAAATAAAGAGATCTTACTTAACTTGCAAGATCTGCATGACAGAAACATCACTCGTATCTGTTAAAAAGTCAATCAATATTTTGAGATAAAACTGTATTACAAAGAAATCAAATCTTATATTAATTAAAACTTTAACACAATTGTAGAGAACATTATCAGTAGAATCTGATACTTGGAAATAGACAGTTTGATTCTAAATTATAAGCATGACGAATAAGGTGAGATTGGGAAAAATAACAAGAAAAGAACTAACATTGTCACACAATAAATCATATGCATAGATTACGTGTATATATGTATATGTAATGTATTATATATACATATAATACATACGTATATTTCAACATTTAACTTCCCGATCCTTTTGATTATATTTGGTTTATTTTGAGTAACATTCAATTTAATAGTGAAATAACTATAAATAATTGTCTGTAATTTCAAGTGGAGAAGACATTTCTTTTTTTCTTTTTCGTTTTTTGGTACTGGGGATGGAGCCCAGGGGTACTTAATCACTGTGCCACAACTCCAGCCCCTTTTTATATTTTAAATAAAGACAGGCTGTCTCTGTTCTTTAGTGCCCACTAAGTTGCAGAGGCTGGCTTTGAACTTGAGATCCTCTTGCCTCAGCCTCCAGAGCTGCTGGGATTACAGGTGTGTGCCACCACACCCAGCTGGAGAAAATATTTTAAAGTAATTCCTAAATTCACTTAGCAATGATGAAAATTCTGGTTTTACGTAGTAAACACACAAACACACAAAATGAAAATCTCAATAGAAATTTGAGGAAACTTCCTATTTTTTGTTAACACATGAAAAGATATTTAAGCTGATGGAAAAATCAAAGAAAAATATTTAAAATGAAAAAGACTTTTTAAAAAATTATTCAGTTAAGGTGTGATAAGCATCATCATTCTTTTGTTATTGTTTTGCTACAGATGATTTAACCCAAAGGTGAATAACCACCAAACAACATCCCCAGCTCACTTTATTTATTTATTTATTTATTTATTTATTTTTATTTTGAGACAGTCTCACTAAGTTACTTTGGGCCTTAATAAATTACTGTGCCTGGCCTTGAACTTACAGTCCTTCTGTCTCGGCTTCCCAAGTTGCTGTGATTAAAAGCATGTGCCACTGCACCCAGTTACCAACATTTTTTTTTTCTTTTTATTTTGTTATGATTTGTTATATGTGACAGCAGAATGCATTATAATTCATATTACACATAGCACAATTTTTCATATCTCTTGTTGTATACAAAGTATATTCAAACCATTCCTCTCTTCATACATGTACTTTGGATAATGATGTCCATCTCATTCCACCATCATTTCTAACCCCAGGCCCAGTCCCTTCCCCTCCCATCCCTTTGCCCTATCTAGAGTTCATCTACTCAATCCATGCTTCTCCTCTCTACTCTACTATGAAACAGCCTGATGCTGATTGTTTTAATGAATTATAATAATAACCATTATTTATCAGGTGGTTAGTATGTGCCCAATACTGTTAAAACACTTCATGAACCAAATTTCTTTTTCTAGTTATGTTTGTTGAGATATAATTTATATATGGTATAATTTGCCCTATTTAGTTTTATAGTTATATGAATTTTGACGACACAGATATAAAAAACGACTCTCTCTCTCTCTGAGATATATATATATATATATATATATATATATATATATGAGAGAGAGAGAGAGAGAGACAGTCAAGATACAGAATATGTTACCTTGTTCTCCTTTACTTCTTTTTTTTAAACAAATAGTGAAATTAATTTTAGTATATTTTAATTTAACCCAATGGACTACCAACAAAATTTGCAAAGAAAATAATTATTAGTAAGATATTTCATGTTCATTTTGTTTATCCTAGTAATTCCTTGGAACCTAATGTCTATTTAACACATAGCACACCTTGATTCAGACTAGACACTTTTCAAATACTCAGCAGCCTCATGTAACCAATGGCTGCCATATTGATTCCTTTCTCTATCTTTCACTTTTTGATGAGACATATGTTGTAGGCGGCATGGCATGATAAGACCCTTCGTTATGTGATTTCTTGTTGAGTTCCATCAGAAAGGGACATCAAAGAGATGAACTTAGAATATACAAGAGTAGAGGGAGGTGCTGTATTCCTCCCTATAAGACTCTATTAGATTGTGAGTTGGTTTCTTCATGCTTTTGGTGGAAATAACTTCAGGTAGGTCGCCTTCTCCTACAAGATTTTCATAGATGGCTCTCTCTTCTTTCACCTCCTATCTCTTCAAGTCTACTGAAGGAAAGGTGCTTTCATTTTGATGAACTCATTAATTCTGCTTACAGAAAGCATACTTGGCATCTACCCTAATTTGTAAAGATATTTATTACAAACCTCATACACATTAGTAATTTCTGGTTTTATTGTTGAGATAACATATTTATTTGTTAACATTTATTTGTTATCATGGCAAAATCTCACCAACTGAGTGTCTTAAACAGAAATATATTTCCTCCTGGGTCTGGAGGTTGGAAGGTTGCAGGTAGCTGTTGGCAGGGCTGGTCCTTCCTGGTACTCTCCCTAGCTTGCAGAAGGACCGTTTTCCTCTGTCCTCCCATGGTCTTTCCTTTGTCATCTACATCCCTCTTCCTATGTAGACACCAGTTAAATTAGTTTAAAGCCCAGGGTAATGGCCTCATTTTAACTGAATCACATCATTAAAAACTTTATACACTAGTCAGCTCTTTTAGTTGTTGTAACCAAAATACCTGACAAGAACAACCTAGAGCAGGAAAAGTTTATTTAGGGCTCAGTGTTTCAGAGGTCTCAGTCCCTGGTTGGTCAACTCCATTAACTTGGGCCTGAGATGAGGCTGAACATCATGGCTGAGGATATGTGCTCCACTCATTACAGCCTAGAAGCAGAAAGAGGGAAGAAGAGCGGCCATAGGGGAGATGACCCCTTCCACAACAGCCCCCGATCCAGTGACACACCCCCTCCGGCCATACTCCACCTGCCCCAGGTCCCACCCAGTTATTCCATTCAAAATAGGATGAACTGATTAGGTTACAACTCTCATAATCCATTCATTTCATCTTCTACTATTCCTGTAATAACACAGGACACTGTGGAGAACATTTTGTACCCAAAGTCTAACAACCTATTTCTATATATGGTCCCATTCTGAGACACTTACATGTTAGACAATTATGGATATGAAATATCATGTTCAAGCATCCACATTTCAGACCATAACAGACCACAAATCACCTGAATAGCCATCAGTTGGATACTAAACAATTCATGATGCATCTATACAATAAATGCTATATAGGAATGACACATCTGTTCCTATTGACTTGAAGCACTTCCCAAGATGCACAAAATAAGAAAAGTAAGGGTATTAAAATAAAATATGAATTTTATTAATAAGATACAAAGTTTGACACACAAACAGACACTCATGTACACCAACAGACATATTCTCAGATCATTGTAAGAGAAATCGATAGAGCACTGATAGTAGTGTTCACTATAGAAAAAGAGAACACTCTTATGAACTAGTGGTGGGAGAAAGATGATTTTGTGTTCATGTACTCTTTTAGAAAGGAAGAGGTAGGAAAATCTTTTAAGAGGAATGATTCTATCTAACTTGTTGTCTATTCTCATGTGCACAGACACAACGTACACACTCATATCGTGATGTCCTGAAGTTGGAAAATGAATGCAGAAATTTTTAAAAAGTAAAATAAATGAATTTGTGGAAATCAACAGCCATGACACCCAAGTTCTTTTTCCTAAAGACTTTTGCAAGAATATTGTTAAGGTGTCCTCCTTCTGATATTTCAGGTAATTAAATCTCCTTCAGTAAGGTCATGCCCGTGTAATATTGAAATCCATAGTAACGTCAGTCCTATTATATTGAGCCACCAATGTGTTGCTTCACTTGTGAGACCATATTCTGCAAGACTACACTACAGACACCTAAAATGAGTGGAATATTAAATTAACCATGGCTCCACTACAGGATATGTCATTTGTCTCCATGATAATGCTGTGCAGGTTTCTTGAAGGGCCTGCAAAACTCTTCAGTATTGTTGCTTAGTTTTTGCTGTCTTTTTGATGTCGGTAGATATTTAATTTAATTATCAGGGTTGAATGAACTTTTTTTTGCAGCTGAGTGATAGCTAACTACTCTGTGGAACTGCAGTAGTCCAAAAACAAATTAATTCTCCAGATGTGGAGATTTATAAATAACCACACAGGTGCTGTCAGGGATTGTAAAGGGAAGATGGGCATTGTGTGCAATCACCGAATGCTTTCTAAAAGAGTGGGAAGGACATTTTGATACAGGGAACAGTTTGGTTTAATTTTTGGTGAAGAAAAAGACCTCTCTTACTGTTTCTGTCTTTAACTCAGGCTTCCAATAGCCATACCATAGCAGCATTCTAGTACTTGAATCAATCTTGCGTCCACCCTGCAGCTAATACCAGTGCCCTGCTTCAAGCCACTAAAGGTAAACTATAGGCAGGGGTTGAGAATCTTCCTTCCTTTTCCAGTCTCATCCACTAAGACTTTGCCACTTGGAAAAATTAATAATAAATAAAACCAAATCAAATAATCCCCTTGCTCAAAATTATTGTGAGGATAAAGGAAAGAACTTCAACTCCTCTGAGAGTTATGTCAAGCCCTCATAATATGGTTCCTGTTTCTCCCTCCAATCCCATCCCCTTAGATATCTTTCTTTATGCTTTGCACTCCAGCAATCCCAAAATATCCCCAGTGTGCTGAGTGTATCAACTTTATCTGTGGTCTAGACAGATGTTGAATGAATTGCTTCACTCGAAGTAGTATCTGATGAATATCTTTGTTCAGAGATGGTGTTTTTTATCTACCCATTTTTTTTTACTCTCAAGTATTTCCACAAACAAAATTTAAATTTCCAACCATTATTCATTTTAATAGGAAATTATTTCTAACATTTCACCAAAAGGATACCTCATGTAGAGAAAATCCTCATGCCCCATCACGAGCAGGTCTAGCTTGGGTTAGCAATTATTATACATAGCCAGTCTAGTGAATGTAACTAACTTTCTCTCTCTCTCTCTCTCTCTCTATCTCTATCTCTCTCTCTCTCTATCTATCTCTCTTACTGGGAATTAACCCAGGGGTGCTCTACCACTGAGCCACATCCCCAGCCCTTTTTATTTATGTAATTTTTATTGTGAGGCAGGGTCTCAATAACTTGATGGGGGGTCTTGCTAAGTTGCTGAGGCTGGCCTTGAACTTGTGATTCTCCTGCCTCACAGGATTATAGGTATGCGCCACCATGTGCCTGGCTTAATCCTCTTCTTGCAATAGTGGGTTGGTGGTGATGGAGCTGATATCCAACCTTGGGAGCAGGAACATAGAGGAGATGGCTAGTTAAATATTGAGCAAAGTGACAGTTTCTTTGTTAAAATCTGGAGATCTGAAAAGTTTTGGCGTTTACTTTTAAACCTCACCAATTGCAATTGGCCACATGTTTATTGACATTGCAAAAATCCCAACACAGCAATTCAATTAACATGAATCCAGAGTGGTGGCAGAGTCAACAGCCACCTGGAGACAATGGGGATTTCCTGTATGCAATGATACTTAGCATTTGCTCCATTGTTTAATGTTCTTGTATTCAAGAAAATTGACAAGGAGATACAATAGCTAAAAATTAGGGTTAGTTTAGGTTTTTTTTTTTTGTTTGTTTGTTTTTTTATTCAGGAGTCCTCTATAATCAATGGTTTAGATGTTAGATTTCTGGAGTTTCAGCGACACTTGGCAAACTTTTTCAAAAACATTACATAAAAAATTGCAGAAATAAACTATTCATTAAATTTAAATCAGTAGTGTGATGAAGTCTCACTCTGTTCATTGTATTCAAATGCTCTGCCAATTTTTAAGAAGCCTGAGCATCTTTACAATTTGGTATACTCAGGGACCTAGAACAAATCTCCCACAGACCTGAGGGAAGGCAGGGATTGTCAGGCCTCCATAGGAGTCTTGGCATGCATTCCCCAAGGGTACAGAAGAGATGCCTGTATGTAGCAGGATGGTGTACATAATATTCTATCCCTCTGGAGTTGGCCAAGTGGGTCCCAATTTTTTCTTGTTCTTAGCTTTTTAAAGCTAGTCTGTAGAATAGCTGATGACAGTCACATTTGCACAGATATTTATGACAGGGATTTTGAAAGAACTTTTTAGAATATCAGTTATTTTTCAGGATTCCCCTTTCCTGTTGACCACCTGCAATGGCCAGTATTTTCCTGTCTGAATATTCACTCCTCTTTGGTTCACTGGTATATTTCTGGAGAGCCTTGGAGTATCAGTTAGACTGCTTCTTTGCTTCTTTTTAAGCCCCCAATCCTCCCCGAAGACGTTATATCTTCTACAATGTTCTTATTACATTAAGAAAGTCATTGTCTCTGTTGTTTATTTTCTCTTTGAAAATTAGAGCCATATTTGTTTTTGTTTGTTTGTTTCTTGTTTTGTTTTGGTATCTGGAGGAAGTAGCATAGGCTCCTGGCATGTAGTTACTCAGTGCTCACATTAAATGAATTCTAGAATGAGTTATTAAATTTACATGTAAGTTAATGAATGCATTAGTGAAGAATCAGTGAAAACAGTTTCTCCTATTTAAGTTTTATGAAGAATAGAAAAAAAGGGGTTGACATGAATAAATGTAAATATTTGGCAAGTATGAAGTGAATAATTTTGGAAAAGTGATATTTCCTGAATCAGTGTTTAATTGCTAAACTGGGTGTGATGGTACACACCTGCAATCCCGTGGGCTCAGGAAGCTGAGGCAGGAGGATGGCGAGTTCAAAGCCAGCCTCATCAAAAGTGAGGTGCTTAAGCAAGTAAATGAGACCCTATCTCTAAATAAATAAAAAATAGGGCTGGGGATGTGGCTCAGTGGCCAAGTGCCCCTGAGTTTGATCCCTGGTACACTAGCCCCCAAATTTAATTGCTCAGAAATAAAAAAGTTGCAGATTTAAATTATATATAATGAGCATGTACAGAGCATGGCTAGATTAACAAGTACTATCTAATTTTCCACCTCTGGAAAGTTCTGAACAAAATCCTTCTGAACCTATCTCAGTGGAGTGCTATTTTGTTCCAGGTCACTGGCTGGATGTGCCCAAGAGCAACACAACAATAAGTCAGAGCTTATTGAAAATTTTAGTGGAGAAGCAATTTCACAGGAATTAAGTAGAAAACACAACAAAATGAAAAATCCAATTTTAATCAGACAAATCTGGTTTTCTCTGGATAACTGAGCCAAACTCATTTGGCATTGAAAAGACATAGAATAAGATGTCGAGAAAGGTAAGGATACTTAGAAGTCCTGTCCTTTGTAGAATTGGGAGTTCATAACCCACTTGAATCTAAAGTATGAAATATGATATGTCAAGAGCTTTGTAATGTTTTGAACAACCAATAAAAATAAATAAATAAATAAAGCAAAAAAAAAGAATTGTAAGAAGAGGGAAACGTGTTTATCTTCCAGGAGGAGAGAGATACTCAGGTAGACTCTGGAGAACACTGAAGATAAAGCATCATGGAAATTTGTGCTCTGGAAGTAGGAAATTGGACAAGAATAGAGGTTTCATCATTGGCATTACTGACATATTGGGCCAGAGACATTTTGTCATGGAATATTGCCTCACACATTTCAGGATATTCTGCAACAACCCTACTTCTACCCACTAGATGCCGATAGCATTCCACCTCAAGTGGTGACAATTTATTGTCCAGTTTCCCCTATAGGGTAGACCCTGTTATAGTACCTGTTAGTTTCTGGACTGATATTTGTAACTTGCCTCCAATACTGAAGTAAAATGTATTAATATGTCAAATTGTACATGATGTGCAAGATTTGTTTCACATTAACATTGGATTCCTTATGCTTTACTATCCTCTCTCTTCTGTGTCTTTTTTTTTAAATTCCATAATAAAAACTGGCATTCATTTAAATCCATTTGTACAACTAAGTCTCAACAACCAGAAATTATCGATTCAGAACAGAATGTACTTTGTGTAATCCTTAACAAAGTAACACTAATGTAATTAGCAATAAGAAATGGGATGTGGGTAAAAAGTTTCAGTGCTAATAATCTAATTTGCATTAGAAGGAGTCAATCCATACTGCCTTAAACACATAGGGAAAACACTGACTGTAACCTCTTAATGGTTTTAGTAATGTATTTTCTTAATTTCATAGAGATTTTTAAACAAATGATATTCCTTGACAGGAATATTTTAAAATTAGCATCTTAGTAACTTTGCTCAAGATTCATTTTTATCTAAAATTCAAGCAAAATTAATGAAGAAAATTCAACATACATATACTAGTGGGAATTTATATATATTATATATATAAATGTATATATATGCATATATATGTATATATATATGTATATATGTATAATGTGTATATATATATATGTGTGTATGTGTGTGTGTATAATCTTCTTTGCATTCCCTGTGCATAATTTTTCTTGCTTCAGGTTTTGTTCTAATTATTCATCCATTATTTATCTTTCTACTCACCATTCCATCCTTTCATCCATCTATCTTGTCATTGATCTTTGTATATAGAGATAGTTAGAGGTCTGTTTGATGACTAATTGACACTGTTATCATCAAATGTGAATATTTTTAATTTTGGAATTACAGTATTTGATGCTATTTATTGATTTTTTTCTTTACCTGTATGTTACTTGAAATGCTATGTGAATATAAACATTTTTAATAATGTTAAGAGAAACATGTTTTATGTAAGAAGTGCTTTTTTGTTAAATATGAGGGTAATATTTCTTGGATTAAAGAAATACAGTTTATTGTAACTAAGTAGAATAAAAATTTCTGAAGACAGGAATTTTAAATATTTAGTGTGTCCCAGACAACATCTATTGGTCCTGTATTTTGCATTATAGCCATATAAATGTATCCAAAAAATCTTAATCAGGGATGGTGATGTATGTCTGTAATCCCAGTGACTCATGAGGCTGAGGCAGAAAGATCAAAATTTCAAGGACAGCCTCAGCAACTTAGTGAGACTCTGTCTCAAAAATAAATGAATAAATAACTAAAAATAAACTAAATTGGCAAATCAGTACATTAGGGGCTCAAGATGAGGCTCAGTGGTAAAGCTCCTAAATTCAGTACTCAACACACGTACACACACACACACACAACACACAAAATATTATATACAAGTTCTTTTCCTCTCTCTCTCTCAGACTGTGCCTTAAACCCTCATTTTATAAAATGATTTTATAAAAAAAACCAACAATATATTTGGATTCACATTTTCTTGCTTACAATTTCATGTTTCAAAAAAATATTGATTTTGCAACTTGACACACTCTCCTCTTCTTGCTCTATTTATGTTAGGTGTTCTGGATTCATTTTTATTTCCTGGTTTCAAAAACTTTAGGGAGCTAGAGGTAGGAGATAATAGTAAGATTGCTTAATTAGTAGACCATGTCATTTCTGGCCTGGACTTTCAAAAATAATAGTTTTATGCAAATCTTTTGAGGGTAGAATTCTGCACTTAGGAACTACAAATAATTGAGTGACACTGGGAACATAAAAGGACATAATGTTGCACACATATGTGTTGTCACCCCAAACCAATGTGATTTGAGGAAGCCTTTGGGTCCAGATGATAGGCATGGAAAAAGAAAGAAACATTAATTTGAAACATCCCCTCTCTCAGGATTATTTTTGTCTGGCATTGGTTTGTATATTTAAGCTTTAGTGAAGTTGAGAAATGCTGGGGAGAGTCCTCTGAGTTTCTTCATTCAGTTATTTAGACAGAAGAGAACCCTTTCAAGAATAAGTATCCATAGTGAGACCTAATTAATTCTCCTCATACTGGGCCTATGTCTTCTGTCTAATCAAGAGACCTCATAGTGCATGGCATGGAATATAAAGGCTTCCATTATTCAATTCTCTGTGGAGCCAAGCACACCTTCCTTTTCATCTTCTCTGGTCACTATCAGCTGTTTTTTCTTGGATGAATATTCTATATTCCAGCTCTCCAGCTGCCATCTTTCTTTGTGTGTGACACAAGCTTATTCTGATTGGGCATGAATAAAAATAGATGGCATTTGGATTAGGATGTAGAGAAATGGAGGAAATAGTTTGATGGGAGCAAACCTTTCTTACAAATGTGTGTTCTATCTAAAAGGAGAAATATTTAAGCCAAAATTGATTGCTACATCATCGATAAGAAAAAAAGTGGGCAATTACATTGTGGAATGTCGCATTACATCTCCCCTGCTCAAGGGAGGCAACTTGTTAGAACAATTTACTGTTGAAAATAGGGAGCCTAGAGCATAAATAAGCATAAAAACTAAGAGAAAAGAAAACTGCATGCATGAGAAAATAGCAGAATTTAGTGATAATATAGGCAGAAAAAGAAGAGAAATTTAGGAAGAAATTGGCAAATCAGTATATCGCAAGCTTTGAACAAATAGAGAGCTTTTTCAAGGACAAAGTGTTCTCAAAACATTGAAACAATGTGTGTGTGTGTGTGTGTGTGTGTGTGTTTGGATTTTACATTTTGTAGTCTTGTGATTGTGCAAGAAATCTTTAAGGAAAATTCCTACATACACAGCTCAACAGCAGAGATATTTGAAATAATAGAGTTGCTTTCCTGGGGATTAATGCAGTGTTAAAAATGGAAAAACATATATCGAAAAAGGAGAAGTTCTGTAATTCAGTTGGAGAAAAAGTTGGAGGCAAAAGTGAGAAGAAAAATTTCAATCAAGTCTAAGTGATCAGAGTAGGGACAGGTACATGAAACTCCCTCTGAATGGGAGATAGCAGCTCCATCCTATTTCAGTTGAAAATTGAAAGACTGTTTGACATAAGCTGATATCAGAATTGCATATTGAGCATTACTTATAGAAATTTCCTAAATATGAATTAGAAAAAAAATAACTGAACCACTTCACACTGTGTCAGGAAAAAAAAAATTGGACGAAATTTAAAACATTTAGATTATAATGGAGATTGTCACCAATTTTCTCTAGAAATTTGACCAAGTTATTTATTTTCTATTATTTCTACTATAAAATAAGGCAATGAATTTTTCTTTAGTTCTTTTTTTTCTTCAAAGGAATTCTGGAATGTGTCAATTATACTAAATGTTATATGATCAACAGGTCATTCACAGATTTCCCTTTCTCTCCATAACCTTTTTAAATATTTTCTGTTTTATTTATAGTGGCAAAATTATCAATTTAAAAATGGGCTGCAGATATAGCTCAGTGGTGGAACACTTGTCTATCATGTATAAGGCTTTGGGTTTGATCCCAGCACTGACAAATAAAAGCAATGGACATTTTTTCTGATGCAGGCAAACAAGTGACCAGCAGATATATGAAACAATGTACATGATCACCAATGACTGGGGTAGTAAAAATCAAGATGACAAAGAGATATTACCCCACATTCTTAGGATGACTATTATTATTTTTTTTTAAAAGGCAAGTGTTGGTGAGGATGGAGAGAAGTTGGAAAACTTGCACATGGTAATGGGAATGGAAAGTGGTACAGCCACTCTAAAACATGGCATGGGGAATCTTTAGAAAAAATTAAATACAAGGCTGGGTTTGCTGGTGTACACCTTTAATCTGTGCTACTAGTGAGGCTGCAGCAGGAGGATATCAAGTTTGAGGGCACCTGTGGCAACTTAGCCAGACTGTGTCTCAAAATGAAAAATAAAACAGGAACTGATGGTGTAGTTTAGTGGTAGAGCATGTTTGGGTTAGATCCCCAGTTCTACACACACACACACATAAGAAAATTAAAAATAGAAAAACCATATGATCCACATTTCTGGGTCCATGTCCCAAAATCTAAAATCAGAATCCTGAAAGATAAATGCACTCTCATGCTCGCTGACACATTCATCATAATAACCAACTTAAATGTCTGCTGTCAGATGAACAGATAAAGTAAATGTGATATATGCATACAGGGAATATCATTCAGTCTTAAAAAAAAAGTCTGCCATATGCAATCATGTGGATAAACCTTGATGACAATTTTCTAAATGACATAAGCCAGATACAGATACAGAAAGACAAAGTCTGCATGATTGCACTTGTAGGAACTATGTAAAAGTTGCACTCAGAAACAGAGTAAAAGGATGGTATCCAGAGACTTGAGGGCGGAGAGGAAGCACAGTTACTAATTACTAGGTCTAAATCTCAGTTATGAAAGATGAATGAGTCCTAGATGCATATACTGTATATACTAATACTATATTTTGAATGCATTAAGAAAAAGAGCTCACAAGAAACATCCTTACCACCACAAAAAAGTAATTGCAGAATTAACATTCATTGTCACACAAAAGGTCATGAAATCCACGTTGTGATGAAACTTATGGATTATTTTTCTTTTTGTATTTTTTGTCTCTTGCAGTAGCAATGCATCAAGGTACGCAATGAGTAAATCTGAAAAGATGTAAATCTGAAAAGATGGCATATCATTCCGTGGGTTGAATTACCTCCTGGCCATCGTACTTATGCAGCAGTTGAGTGCATGTTTGAACAGTGGCCAGCCTCTGAGTCTGGGAACTGAACAGTTTGCCCCTGGTTTAAAGACGTCTTCTCATTAGGACACATGCCTGGATACTATGGTTTCCTTCTTTGTAGCTCTTACACTCTAATAACATGGGGCTTTCTCCAGGCTAGCTCAGCAAATTCTGCTCATTTAAAAAACATCAATCTCCTGGTTGGATTTACCTTCCCTTCCAGGACTATAATTTGATTGTTTTCATGCTGGGAAATGATAGATGGAACATTCACAGGGGTACTGCGATTCTGAATACCAGTGGAAGACTCGAATGGTCCTGTCTTTGTCTGACCTGAGAAAACTACTAATTAGCTTGCTCTTTTTTTTTCCCTTCTCATTCTATTTTATTTCCTTGAATGAATGGGAAGTTTAAAAATAGTGAATAGATATAACATCTGTATCTAGCCTTGGTTTGTAGGGATGCAAAGCTTGTTGGAAGATTGTGTACTGTGGTGATCAAAAGAGAAGCAAAAAATTGGGTATCAAATAAATGTTGATTATATCTCCTTCTGCCTTTAACTGTGTGACCTTGCTGTGTAATACTGGGCAAAGCACTTGGCCTCTTTAAACCCAGGCTCTGGAACAACAAATCAGAAACAATTATGGCACTTGTCTTAAAGTACAGTGTTGAAGATAGATTACTCTCTTAAGTGTGCATGATTCAGACCAGCGTTGGCCACAGAGTGGCCCTTGATTAATACTTTGTGTAGACAGACACGTTTTGATGTATGCCTCATGTACATGGCAACAGATATCTTATTTCCCTGTTCCTTAGTCAACCAGGTGTTGCAAGCCAAGTCAAAGAACTTACCATTTAGACAAAATTACATAGCTGATGCTAAATACTATATTATTTGATTGTTCAGGTTGCAGTTCTCATGGAAGGATTTATTTGCATACACAAACCCTAGCACATAGCATTTAATGAAAAAAGTAGACCTCTGCAAATGCCTGACATTTGATATACCCAAATTCAGTCAATATCTATTGTGCCATCTTTTGGCTGTCTCTCCTTAATACGAGACACCTTTCCTATGCCTAAAGCCTATATTTATTAATACTCAGTTTCTTCTAGAGACAGGTTATTCTTCCTAAGTACTTTTTTTGTATTTCAAAAGTTATTGCTTTGTTAATTATAATTATTACAATTTAATGCAACTATAATTTTACAAAGAATGACTGGCCTTGCTGTTCTTCAAGATCATGAATAGTACCTCCCCATTCCTGAATTATCTATGCCAGTGTCTTCCATATCACACTGTCAAATAAATGACAGCTTAATCTGGCAGAGTTGAAATACACCTAGCTATTAAAATCTCAAAATATTTAAAATCTTAGAGCTCAAATCTAATTTACTATCTCCACACTGTAAAGAAAGAAAAGATACTGAGAATGCAATTTGTCGGAAGAGGAAATCATGATTGTATGTAATTAATCTGGTCCAAAAAATTTCATAAATGTGATTCACTATGGCTGGTAAAGACACTTTTGCTATAGGAAGTGAAATGAGGTTATTGAGAAACACAATTCTTGACCAGGAAAGTACCCTACAATTTGACATTTTTTTTTTCTTTTCGGTCCCAGGAATTGAACTCAGGGGCACTCAAACAATCAGCCACAACCCCAGCCCTTTTTAATATTTTATTTAGAGACAGAGTGTCACTGACCTGCTTAGTACCTTGCCTATTGCTGAAGGTGGCTTTGAACTCAAAATCCTCCTGCCTTAGCCTCACAAGCCACTGGGATTACAGGCATGTGCGATTGTGCCTGTTGACAGTTTGACTTTTAAAATATTTTTCATGTTAATGGTATTAGGAACAGGTGCTACTAGGTCAAATTATATTTGTATATTGTCTTAAGAATATATGTTTTAACAAACCTCTCTCAGTTCCTTGTGCAAAATAGGTTGTTACTCATGATAGAAATGAAGAAAGACTGAGATTCAGGGGGAAGTCATTAACCAAGATTTTCTTTCCTAATCTCTTAATTCCCAGCAGATTTGGACAGAATTTGGCCAATGGGAATCATAAAACCATTATATCTTGTCATGTCAATTTCTTACTGTGGGCTGATTGTGTCAACCCTCATGACCTGTAACTCGGATGTCAAAAAATGACTTCTTAGCCATCCTTACTGAAGATGTCAAGTATATAATACGATCCAGCATTATTCAATTACTGAGTCATGTCTAGCCTTTGAATCAACATGTCTTAAAGGGAAAGACATACACTAAACATTGTGAAATAAAATATAAAATTTTGTTATTAGAGTATGTCCTCTCTTTATCAGTCAGACTGCTTTACTCATAAACCTTTGGATAATTGGCTGTGCTCTGTCCCAACCCTGTGAAACTGCCTCTCAGTAGAGGTGCTAAGATACATCGTGACCTCCCCAAGGATATCTCTTTGAGTTTGGTTCTTACATTTTCTCTCAAAGTTTTCAGCCTACAAATAATTATTATAAGACCTGATGGCTACTAAGAAAATGTGAACTTGAATTGCTCAACATGAGAACCTGTTAAAGGGATACCTTTTCTGATGGCAAGATTTAAATGGCTAGCTGTAAACAGATGATTGTCAAATATACATTTAAAACTTTCCAAACATGTCTCTATGAAATATAAATCTGAGTTTACAGGAAGCACCATCTTTCCTCCGAGTCTCTACCTCCTGCAATGCCAGGTAGCAGCTACTTCCTCTCCCTCCCTTACCAACTAGCATCAAATTCTTCTGTTCTACTCTCCTGAAAATTATTGAAATCGATTTTTCCACTATCCTACTGAAATACTGCTTTAGATTTGTCCATACTTATATTTCAGTTTTATTGCTGCAAAATCCTCAAGTTGATCTCTTTGACTTCCAGCCATTTTCTCCTTTTTTGGCAGAGTTTT
This sequence comes from Marmota marmota marmota, assembly GCF_001458135.2. Classification (NCBI taxonomy): domain Eukaryota; kingdom Metazoa; phylum Chordata; class Mammalia; order Rodentia; family Sciuridae; genus Marmota; species Marmota marmota. The sequence continues at coordinate 15,364,590 of NW_026000221.1, forward strand.
CTTTAAAAACACATGTATGATCTATCATCTTTCTTTTTACTCCTCACCTCCTCCCATTTCCCTCCCTTCTTTCCTTCCTTGCCTTTCATTTTTCATTATTGCTTGTTTGAGGACCTCCCTATAACTTTAACCATAATGCACAAACTTCTGGTTTTTATTTTTGTCAAGGTGAAATTCACGTAACAAGAAATTAACTATTTTCAGCAAATATTTTAGTGACGTTTACTATATTTATGTGTTGTGCAATCACAACATCTGTCTAGTTATGTGATATTTTATTCCCTCTAAGAAGTGATTAAAATACCTAAAAGCAGTTCTTTACTTTCCCCAGCCACTGTCAAACACCAGCCTGTTCTTTCTGTGTATTCCTAAGTTTTAGATATTTTATATCAATGAGATGGTACAATATGAGACATTTTGTGTCTTGATTCTTAATGTTTTTGAGGCTTCTCTGTACTTAAGGATGTATCAGATGCTGTTTCTTTATGGTTGAATAATATTCTAGTGTATATATTATAACCATTTGGTTGTCCATTTATCTGCCCATTAGTGTTTGAGCTGTACCAATTTTTTGATTATTGTAAATAGTGCTGCTATAGACACATACTTCATGGAATACCTGTTCTTAGATTAGTTTTTGTTGTTGTTGTTGTTGCTCACACATTGGAGTAAAATTACTGGATCATATGGTAATTAAAGTTTACCATTTTGAGAAAATACCCAGTGGTTTTTATTTTACATCTTCACTAGCAATATGACAAATGCTCTAACACCTCCACATCCTCTCAACTCTTACTATTTTCTGTTTGGTTTTGTTCTCAGTTATGGCCATCCTAATGCCTGTGAAGCAGCACCCCATTGTGGCTTGGGCTTTCTTTCCCTAATGGCTCATGATGTTGAGCATCTGTTCTCAGAATACTTGTTTTTAACCCAGGTCTTTAGGATCCATGTCTTCCCAACTCTCCCAGACTCTGCCCAAAGTTTTCCATCCCTATCTAATTTTAGTTCCTCCAACAGGCCATGTTCTCTTGTTTCTCCATGGATATGTCACTAATTATGTGTGTCTGGAACATGTTTGCTTATTTTTGCTCTGGCACCTAACTCTTTTGGAATTATTGCAGATATCAGCTTCTGTTGCAAGTACTTCCTGGGGATGTGTGGGTATTTTTTCTGTAAGTCATGACATCATCCTCTACTTAATTATATCACATTATTTGTTCTGCTCTGCTTGGCTTTCTCTGCTTCTTTCTCTCTCCATGAAATTTAAACTTCTAAAAGAAAAGTCATTGTCTCCCCTCTCTGTAACCACATATTCCACATTCCGTTATGGAACTGTTTAACACTCAGGCATTTATGATGATACTCTCAGGATGTCCAAAATCTGCACATGGTTTAAAATGGTGGGATTGTTCTAGCCCTGAATTCCACATTCTGGTCTCCCCTACTTATCATGTTTTTATTTATCCTCTCTCCCTCTCCTTCTTCTTCCCCTATTTCTCTGCCAATACACTCTCCTCTTTCACCTTTTTTTCCCCTCCCTCCCTCCCTCCCCTCTTCCCCCTCTTTTCTCTGAACTCCCCTCTCCTCTGCCTCTCCCTCTCTCTTCCCCACTACCTTTCCCTCTCTCTTCTCCTTCAGTCCCACTCTCCCTCATTCTCTGGCTTGCTCTTCTCAGCACATGCTCCATTTCATTGAGTCTCTCCATTGCCTCTTGCTCTTCTCTATCATTTCCTCCTGAATTGTTCCCCAGACTCCGTGTCCCTCTCCCTTCTCACCTCCCATGCCTGTCACAATGTGTGCTGCCTTAGGAAGCCTTTTGTGATCTTCTAGACTAAATTAATTCACATTTGATATTATCTCTCATAGTCTTGCAACAATTTAAATTCATCTTAAGTTTCTCTCTTGAGAAAAAGCTGAAATTTAGGCTTTAGTCAAACTGCAAAAAGCTATGCAGTTTTATCTTCGACCAGGAAAATGGATTGTAAGATCCAGGGCACAATATTTGACACAGTGAAATCAAACAATAAGCAAATGATATAATGCACTTTAAATGCGCTCTGCAAAGCCATGGGGTGTAATGCAAATGCAAGACATTTCGATCATTACCTCCTGATTCCATTCCTCAGATTATCCTTCCTAAGTACAGAATAGAGGCAGGACCTTCCCAATGGTAGTATTGAGGATACACCATTAACTCAATAAGAAGGTTAAAACCCTAATTTATATTCGTCTTGACCTCTATTAAACCTATCACTAACTATTTATGAAGGCTTCTAAAGATAAAAGGAAAGGAAACTTGTAGTTTTGGAAGCAGAGTTCAAGGTTTATTATATCATTGATACCATTGAAGCAGCTTTTGGAAAACACTCAATTTTGTGTAGAAAGTCACTCTTGTAGCTTATGGGATTCTTGTGGTACACACAATAGGAAACACTTGCAGAAACTATAAAACAAGCAATAAAAGAGAGCCATGTTCTAAGGGCCTGGGAAGCAACAGCCTAGAAATGAGCAGAGAAAACCTCAGGGGACACACCAGTCACCATCCCTCCCTTCACTGCCTGCTGCCCACTGGCTCATATCAGCAGCAACACCAGGAAATGAGGTCAGTTTTCCTAAGCAGGTTTCTGCATCAAGCTGTTCCTTCATAGGACCGGTGAACTTCCAAAAAATCATTTAGGCACTGTATTGTTTATTCCTCCTCCAGCTGTTAGTGAATACATTAAAGAAAGGGATAAAAATAAGTAAAATAAAATCATGTGTCCTTGACCATGAATCAGGTGATTCTAGGTCTGTTTAATTTTTTAAATTATTTTTTGGAGGGTACTAGGGATTAAACTCAGGGGGACTGGACCCCTGAGCCATATCCCCAGCCCTATTTTGTATTTTTTTAGAGACAGGGTCTCGCAGAGTTGCTTAGCACTTTGCTTTTGCTGAAGCTGGATTTGAACTTGCGATTATCCTGCTTCAGCTTCCTGAGCTGCTGAGATTATAGATGTGCACTACCATGCCAGCTCAGGTCTGTTTATTTTTAAACGATAGTTTATTTGTAGTTGGTTGGTTCCTAACATCAAGCAGTACATTCCTCTTGGTGACAATAGCCCCAGAAAATTATCGTACCTCAGAGGGCAAAACTCTTCTCCCAGGTTATGCTATTGACTGTCTAAAAAAGGAAACAGTCACGTGTCATTTAGTCATGATATGCAGACATCAGTGTCCAGTATTATTCATTTCAACATGTCACTGAAACCTCGGGTAAACCTGTGTTTACTCCCTACACATGCAGTATGAAATTGGTCTTCACAGAGGTTATACAGTAGTACACAAGGTTTATACATCCTGTCATTATCCCCAACCCAAGCTTATTGCAGCAGAGAGTCCAAATGAAGTTTTGATATACTTCTGAAGTTTATATTCTGAAGAGAATTGTGAATATTTAAAGTGCTAGTAGGATTTTTTAAAAAAGAAAAGATTGGCAAGAGGTTTGGCTATTTATTTTATTTCTGGCCCACGGAGACAATAAGTAAGTAACAGGGACGTAGTAAACATGCATTTATTCACAAAAACAATCAAAAAAAATACCAAAAGTATATAAATCACTTTGTTATCCACACACACCTTGTTAGAGAATTATCATGAGAAGCTTCCCTCATTGGAGAAAAATTCCCTTCCTGACATCACTTAGAGGCACCTTTGGGAAGAGAGGTTGAATCTTGCATTAAATGTCCAAGAAAAAGTTTTTAAGGTTAAAATTTCATTTCAGAAAGATGACTTGCCAATCATTTACCAAAATATTCAAAGCTGTTTCTCTTTCATGTGGCTTTGAGGTCCTCATCTGGGAAAACACAAACGGCAACAACAGAAAACTATCACCAGCACAAAAGACCTCCATTACAACTCTTTGGATCCATTGCAAAGCAAATAAATGCAAAACTGGGCTGTGGATACTTTTTTATTGGATGAAAACAATGCAAACTGCAAACTGTTTCTAAATGTTTAATATAAACATTGACAATGAATTTATTTGCAGATCAACAGCTGCTCAAACAAAAGCAGTGATTCTAATGGATTCCATAGTTGAAGCCCCCTATCAGAATGGAGTTCACATTTGCTACTCACAGCTTATTTAATTGTGCTTGTGTACTGGCCTTTGTCACAAAATACTTATCTACTTTTAATCATCTTCTAAGATGCAATCAAAACAAAGTTACTTGACTCGTGTTTCCAGACCAAATAAGTGTAGGGCAATTCATTCTGTTCTCCAAACAAAATGTGGTTGGTTGCTATTGATGCACAGTAATGTTTTGTTACCATAGTGCAAGTATGCTCTCTGTACCTCTTTCTGGTGCAAATACACAAATATATTCCAATTGCATCTGAATTCTCTATTCCTGTTCTGTGCACAATGCCATGTATTTCATTTAAAGGCACTTGCAAGCCCTGGGGAATCATGGGTTAAACATCTCTTTTCTGTGGGATCTCAAGAAATACATGACCTAAATTGTTTTACCACTTTGCAGGAATTTAAACTTTGTTGAGGATGCTGAGATGTGAGAGCCAACCACTTAGTGTATAAGTGTGGATATCATAGGCATCCTAATTCTCCTACACAACACTTTATTGTTCTCAGTGCAGAAAGTAACCTTGAAAAAGTGATGAAAGTTGAGTTTCTTTGTAAAAAAAAAATATGAGTGCCAACCAGTAATGTCAGTAATAAAAGTCGGAAGAAAATGAAGACATCTTCATAATGGCACTCCAACAAGAAATAGTAGCAACTCCTCCCTCACCCAACCCCACCTCTAAAAGGGGGGGAAGTATAAACTCTTGTCATATTAATTAAGTTGGTTATTCCTAAAGGTCCTAGAGTGTATTCCTCATAAGTGACAAAGCTGTAATAAATGTGATTAAATGAAGGTATAATTATTTAGCTTCATATAACATTTCCTTTGGGGATGATTTTTGGGTATGGCTATTCTCATGGCATAATCAAAGGAGGAGGAGATTAAGTTAGACTTTTTTACAAAGTGTAGTTACTGTACTCTTTTGAGTCCTGAGTGATTTTTAAATGGTAGAATTTAATATGTTAAGAAATGCCAAATCTTATTAACTTGGGTTTTATAAAAATATTGCCATTTTTTCTAATACAGGAAATACTATGTTCAATACTTTAGCCAAGATCAATCTGCCATTTTATGACTATTTTTCTTTATGTGAGCTAAAGACAAAATATTTTCTGTCTTAGAATAATTACTAATATTTGTTGACTTTTTCTTCTTTTAAGGAATCAACTCAATGCATTGAACTTTCCTCTTAGAACTGCTTTCATAGTGGCCCAGAGATTTCAATATGCTGTATCTGTGTTCTCATTCACCTCTAAAAATTTTTTAATCTCCTCCTTGATGTCTTCTGCAACCCATTGTTCATTCAGTAGCATATTATTTAGTCTCCAGTTGTTGGAGTGGATTTTATTTCTTACTTTATCATTGATATCTAATTTCATTCCATTATGATCTGATAGAATGCAGGGTAGTGTCTCTACTTTTATATATTTGCTAAGAGTATATGGTCTATTTTAGAGAAGGGTCCATGTGCTGCTGAGAAGAAAGTGTATTCTCTCATTGAAGGATGAAATATTTTATATATTTCAGTTAAGTCTAGTTATTGATTGTATTATTGAGTTATATAGTTTCTTTGTTCAGATTTTGTTTGGAAGATCTATCCAGTGATGGAAGAGGTGTGTTAAAGTCACCCAAAATTATTGTCTTGTGGTTTATTTGACTCTTGAACTTGAGAAGAATTTGTTTAATGAACATAAATGCTCCATTGTTTGGGGCATAAATATTTATAATTGTTAAGTCTTGTTGGTGTATGTTTCCCTTGAGCAGTATGTAGTGTCCTTCTTTATCCTTTTTGATTGACTTTAGCTTGAAGTCTATTATATTTGCTATGAGGATGGAAACCCCTGCTTGCTTGCACAGTGCATGTGAGTGGTATGATTTTTCCCAACCCTTCACCTTCAGTCTGTGGATGTCTTTTACTATGAGATGAATCTCTTGGTGGCAGCATATTTTTGGATCTTTTCTTCATAACAATAAACATAAACAACTTTAAGATGACTTTCTTTTCATCCTGGAAAACAACTTTCAAAGAACCCTCATGCTGAAGTTCTTTCCTTCTTTGTTTTCTATTATTTTGAAAAAGTAGTCTTTATACATATACATCTGTAACTACTATACCTTTGTGTCTAGTCTTCCTATTACAATGTCAATGAGGTATATCTCCTAAAGTACCTTTTTTTTTAATGATGATATTTCCAAACTCACAAATTTTAATGGCCCCCTAATATCAACTCTCAGGATCCTGTTTGTGTTTGTTGATTTTCTTGGTTTTAAATAAAAGATCAATCTTGTTACATTATTTAAGCTCAAATGCCATCAACTCTCAACTGAGGGGAGGCTAGAAAATTTATTATGCACCTCACCACTCCTTGGAACTTTGCCAGATGCATCGCAGACATCATCTCATATAATCTTCACACTAACCCTGGGATGTGGAGAAGAAAATGAGATGTAGGGAGAGAACTAACAAATTCATCTGTAAGTGCCAAAGTTGAAAATGGTGCATGTGTGTGACTGCAAAGACAGAAAATTACATGGGGATTTGTGGATGAGGTGAGTGATTACTGTTGGTGTATGACCCAAATGTTTTACTCCCTTACATGTTTACAATGGAGACCTTGTGGGTTGCCACCTTATGAAGATAATTAATGACAAGCTGTGCTGATACATGCAAGTGATTTTAAATATCATTTTCAGTGTAAATCAAACCCAGCTCTGCCATATATCCTGAATATAGGCTTCAGGTTGGTGGCTACCTTTTTGATTGTTCAGATCTAGAAGCTTTGTCATGAAAAGCTTGGCCTCCACCCAACAAGCTCACGCTATTGAGAGCAGCTAATACTGCTTCTAGGTTCACTGCACAGTGGTGGTCTAAATAAATATCTGCTATGGAGGTTTTATAGCTTATTATGTCTAATCAGATCCTTGTCTAGACATGGCCACAAGAAACAAAGTAATGTCCTAATAGGTATTTAGAGACATTATTCATTCATCCTTTCCTTCACTCTTAAATATTGAAGCTGACATCATATGACAAGCATTTTTCTAGTGCTCAGAGCTGTAGTGGAAAGATCATCTCTTTATATCCAAATAGTCTAGATCAGTGATTTTTCAAATTATTCTCTTGGAAGTGTTAGAGGTTCCAACACATCCTCATTTATCCATGGATTTTCATTTATAAATATTTAAAGATTAAAATATATACCAAATGGATATGAGAATGAAGATAAATCGAGCTCTATCTATAGGATAAAATCTATGTGTTCATGAAGAATTCTTATGAAATTTTCATGATAATGTGGATTTGTATGCATTAAGTTAAAATGAGAAACATAATTATACATATTTGTATATATATAAACAGATGTCTATTCATATATGATATATTATTACACTTGAAACATGTATAAAGGGAAAGCACATGGGTTAAACTATAAAAAATTATTAACAATGTGATGGGTTGTGATGGATAAATAAAAAAAAATTAAATTTTGAATTCCTCAAGTAATTACATATTTATTTTATGAAAAAGGACACATCTATTAAAAAGAAATGGTTTTCTGATTTCTTGGTGGCCTGTGCCACCTGTCATTATTCTTAATAAATACCACCACATCACTGTGCACATTTTAGTTAGACATATATCTAGGCAGACATTATTAGAATGATGGGAATACAGAAAACTTTCATGGTGAATGCCCGGGAAAGGCAGAATTTCCAGAAGCAGTATAGATAAATGTCTTTTTAGGCACAAATGTGCAAATTATTTTCAAGAAGCTAAATACTCTCTGAATGAGATACAGGTAACATTTAGACAAGTTTTTAAATAACATGACATAAACAATCTTGAAACTCATCAACCTATTCAGAAGGAAGGGAGAAAAGACAATTTCTTCCTCTGTGAACTTGGCAGAGCTCATCAACCTAGGACATACTTGACAGCAAACTGAATGCAAACAGAGCATGCCAGATCTGAGGCATGTCATGATTTGTACACTGGTTCTGCATCAGGTACTAAAGAGTGAGTTATTGGGAGCAGTGAAGTGTCCTCTTCCTCTCATCAGCTGTAACAGTTTAACAGTGAGTGGACATGATTTCAAAGATTTCCTTAAGATGGTAAAAGAATTGACCTTCTGTTAAGTAATAAAAGAGATAATTATGGAGCTAAGAAGAAAAGCAGGATTGAGGACAAGTTAGTGACCCAGCTAATATGAAGTTCCACTCCCTCCTAATTGGAAACAGAATTCCAGAGATTGGACCAAAGTATCAGCCGCCTTTCATTTCCTCAAACTCTTCTGTTGCACATAAGCCCAGTGATGGAAAGGCAGTTTTCCAAAGGATCACACCTAGAGCCATTTGGAATCACTATAGGGAAAATAAGAGGAATGTCAGTGCTGAATTACTTCAAGCATCTTTGGAGTTTTATATTTGTAACCCATGGTTCTAGATAATGTAGGCAAACTTATAATTTCCAATTCTTCTAATAATTTTTAGACATGATTTAATTATTCTGGATTTTGAAGAAACATTTCTATTATAACATCTTAGAGGAAATCTTTCTTCATGACAAAATTAACAGTAATAACATTGTGTCAGGGCTTTATATGAGTTAATTCCTTCCAGTCACACAATAATTCTTTGAGAAGTAAATTATTCTAAAGAAAAGTGGCATTCAAAAGACAAGCTGAGTATCAACTTGAAGGTCTTCAGCTGAAGGTCTTCAGGTGAAATATGAAATTGGTGTCCTCTGACTCTGTTTAATAAGCTTTCAACCATGTCACACTGCTAGAGACAGGTTTATACATGTGCTTCAAGAATAGTTAATTCATTTTAAAATGCACACTCATGTATTAATTATATGATTTTTCACACATCCAACATGCTATTTTAACTGGTATGTTAATGTGAATTCTCTAAGTTAACCAAATAATTACTGCCTTGTGGAATCAAGCCAATTGTAGACCAAACATTGAGTAAATCTTATATCTCCTGGATACTTTATGTGACTTTCCTGGAGTGTTATATTTCACAAAATCTTATTCGAATTCAAGTTTTTGGTGATGATAAAAAAAAAATGAACACTATTGCTGCATTTACAGAAAATACTATTTTTTTTTCCTTTATAATAAAACCAAAGCAAAGTAAACCTGATTAAAAGATTATTTAGGAGGATTTAGGGTATAACAATGTTCTGAATTTAGAATCAATAGCACAAGTTTGAAATATAGCTTTTTCACAATTGGGAATCCTGAGAAAATTCAGTTCAAGTCCCTGAGCTTCAGCTTCTTCACTGGAAATTGAAGGTTACCGTGGTCAACTCACAGGGTTGTTATAGGTAGAATAATATATAGCAGAACACATTACATGATAAGCGTAAAACTTGTGTGACTAAAATAGTCAATACCAAGTTTAATTGGAAATCCACTGAAAATTTCCTTGATCATCCTTAAGCCTGACTCTATCAACATGTTTTTTTGTGTGGACTTTCTGCATTTGTCAAGTGTCTCTGCCAGAGTTGCAATAACAAAATGCCACTGACCAAAATTTATTCCCTGCAGTTCACAATGCTGAAAGTCCTGGACCTAGGTGTGAGCGGCTTGGGTCTCTCCTGAGTCCTCTGTCCTTGGCTTCCAGACAACTACTTTCTCATGGTGTCCTCATTTGGTCTTTTCTTTGTACATCTCCCATCCCTTATTTCTCATGCTCTTTTTGTAAGGACCTCAGTTATGTTGGATTAAAGCCCATTTATATGCCCTCATTTAACCTTACCTCTTGAAAAGTCCTATTTTCAAAATATTTAACACTCTGAGAGGTTAAGAGGTTAGAACTTCAACATATGAGTTTAGCAGGGTTGGGGTGGAAGTAAATTCAGTTCCTAAATCAACCATTAGGATAGGGAATTAATAAAATTATATGCAAAACAGATGGCTTCCTGTCCTCATGAAATTTCAGTCTGGTGGAGGTACACAAGAACTAAATGGGTAACATAATACAATGCAATGAATAACTTTAAGGGAAATCACTGGGTGAGTGAAGGCAGAAAGTCTAGTTGTCTTAGACAAATTTGAAGGAAAAAAAAGATAACTAGATTTCTACATTAAAAATTGCTAGAAAATCCAGTTTTGCAAAGGACCAAATCATATTCCTTTGCAGATGACAATGTTGGCAAAGCCCTAAAGTTTATAAAATGCATTCTGCAAATTTCAAAATGAGGCTAAAGGGTGGGGGAGACATAAAAGGGAAGAGAGATGAGTATGAAGAGATAAATAAGCATGATGCTGTCCTAATGGGCCTTTCAAGCTAAATCAGAACTTTTGATTTTATCCTGAGGGCACCAAGAACCTTATAAAAATGCATTTAGATAAGAGGAGACATTAGCAAGTTGGTGTTTTAGAAAGATTTTTGGTCCAGAAAATGGACTGGTGAGAGACCAAAATGAAATCGGAGCATCCAGTTATGTAATTTTTTCAGTATATCAGTCAAGATGGCTTGGAACAGGAGAATATCAAAGGGAATTGAAACAAAAAGTTGACAAATTTGTAACCTGCTTAGGGATAGAATTCGAACGTGGATTGGATGAAGAAGGACCAGAAAGTGCAGAGGAGTTTGAGATGTCTGCCAAGTTCTTCCCTTGAGTCCACGAGTGAGTAGGAGTTTATTGCTTGGAAGACAAAACCAAAATGAATGTCAGGTTGGGGGAGAAAGGATAAATTCAGTGATGGATGGACAACTTTTCAGATGGACATATAAAGATGTCAAAGAAGCAGTAGGCTTCATGGATCAGGCTTCTGCTACTTGTTAATTTGCATTTTATTAGCATGATTTAAACCGAATGCCTCTCTAATATTTATGAGGTAAAATAAATGTTATGTCTTCTATCAATTCTTCTCATTTTTATATATTTTTTGGAAACAACACATAACTTTTAGATTTTTTGTTCTTTTAAGATTATAATAATATTATAAGATATAACTGTATTGGCCCCTTTGATCTTTTTTAAATTGTTCATGACTGAATCTATGGATAACAGTTCACTTCAGCCTAAATACATCATGGGACATTCATCTAGCAAATTTCTATAGCCATTCCAAAAAGTGGCAGCCCATGAAAATTCATATAAGAAAACCTTATTTGTGGTTGTTATGGGCACTTGGAAAAGATGGAGAGTCACAATTTGAGAAACACACATACACAGAGAAAAAAATTCACTTAAGAACATTATTTTGCTCATCAACAACAATGAAACAAAAACATTTTTAAAAAAATGACCATTTTTAAAAGTCATCAACGAATTGGAAGAAATTTTACTCAAAACATCAAAAAATGGTCAAAAAACACTTTTAAAAGGTGCTCAACATCACTAATTGTTTTGGAAATGCAAATGAGAACCATAGTGTGATGTTACTTCACTCCATTATGAGGGTTGTTATTAAACTAAAATAATAGAAAATGAAATGTTGGCAAGAATGTGGGGGAAATTAGAATATAAAATGTGATAAATTCTGGTGGAAATATAAAATGTAGCTGGGAAAAGTTTTATGGTTGTCCCTTGAGAGATTAAAGGTAGAATTAGTGTTTCTACAATTTGACCTCTGGGAATGTTATTGTTTGTATCTGAAACATCCCCTGCAGCCATGTAGCTGGGAGGTAGAAACAACAAAAATAACCCTCACCAGTTGAAGGGATGAACAAAATGTGGTGCATTCATACAGGAGACTATTATTCAGCCTGAACAAAATATATGAAATTTTGACATAGGTTTAAAAAAAAATGGCGGGACCTTGAAGATATTGTGCTAAGAGAAATAAGCTAGTCACAGAAGGACAAATAGTGTCTGATTTCACTTATATGAGTTATTTCAAGTAGTGAAAATCACTAAGACAAAAATTAGAACAGTGGTTGTGAGGAGCAGAAAGAAAGAGGAATGAGGAGATGTTAATTGGTATATAGAGTTCCAGTTTTGCAAGATTAAAAACATTCTGAAGATGAATCATGTTGATGGCAACACACCAATCTGAGTGTACTTAGTGCCACCAACCTGCACATTTAAAATGATTAAAAAGCTAAATTTTATTTTATTTGTTTTTCTAGAATTAAAAAAAATTAAAAATAAAATTTCATAGTTCTTCCTCTATTTTTGGATTAGATTAAAGGCTAAGATCTTAGTTTGACCAAGTGTGTGATATCAACACTCCATGATATAATCAGCGACTGTGAATTCCATCAATATTTAAGGTGGTCTCCTTAGCTCACAAATCGTTTATGTGGCTCATACATGTCAAAATCAGGAGTATGCAGCAATGTCAACTTTCCAAAACAGATGGAAAACTCTGAACCCTGACATCAACTTCCTGTCTCCAATAATAAAAGCACAACTACTAGAACTTCAGATTAAAACTTAGTAGGACTTGGATGCAGGAGGAAAAAAAAGAATAAAATAATATTAACACTATTGTTATAAGTCTATAATTCATATAAATATTTCAAAAAGATATTTAGTAAAAGTCCCTGGGTAATGAGTTCCAATACATCAAAGCAGAAATACACACATATGTTCCACTCTGTCTTGAAGAATAATACAAATAAATTGTTACAAAATGAGAAAAAGATTGATTGGATTGATACTCTTTGGAGCTGCTATTTCTTTCTGGCTAATTCCATTTATTACTTGAAGTTGCTTGAAATGCCTTAAAAGTCTGTTTAATATTAGCTTGTTAAATATTGTCATAAATGTTTTAAAGTTTGGTTATTGCTTTCCTCAGATCCATAACCTCTCTTTAATAACCCACATATATTCACATCCACTTAGCAGCACATTACAAAGTGTCATTAAGTTACACAATGAGTATAATTGCTTTACTTTTAACTGATTCTCTTCTAAGTCATCAGAAAAGAATTTTTCCCAGAACCTAACATCCCAAAGCCCACTAGAATTAGATGGGATCTGGCAAAGTGAGTGTCTCTGGATCTCTCTGACACCTTAATTATTAATTACCCAGCTCTAGACAGGTCAGGGTTTTGCTGGAGACACTCTGTCAATCTGATTTGAATCAGAGGGGGAAAAAAAAAACAGAGCTCAGAGATCACTCTTAGTGGACATTTGGTCTTCTGTACTTTTGTAACTATCTTCTGGGAACTCAAAGGAGCTTTATATCCAAATTAGTGTACATATGGGATTCCTTGAATCAAATTTGCACCTTAAAAGCAAGAGTCATCTCTTGATTATGTGCTTTAAATTCTTTACATTCACTCTTCTACCCTATCTCTTGCCTCTTCTGGTTGCTTGTGCCCATTTTCACAAATCTTTACCACACCCTCAAGAGAACAAAAGGAAAATGTCATGTGTGACTTGGATGGTTGTTCTGTCTTTAGTTACAGTTGGAAGTTAGATTAGGTATGGACAGAACTTGAAACTATTGAAAAAATGATATTTTGGAAACATCAGTCACTTTTGTTGCCAGTGATGTCTCCTCTCAGCTTCCTACAAACATTTACCTACTACCCTTGAAAATGTTTCAAACACCCACCCATAAAATTGAATTGAAACAGCTGTCTTTGCTATTTATTACTTTTCTAAACATGATCTTTGATTTTCAGTATTCCTGTTTCTATGAAAGACACACAATGTCCACTTGAGAATTCAGAACAGGCACAGGAGTGAAATGAGAATATATGTGAATTCCTCGGTTATCGTATCAGGTAAAGTAAATAGGTTTGACTTTCCAGAGGCCTGTGCAGGAGTATGTGACTTTTGACAAACACTCCCAGTCTTGTTCTAATTACCTATAAAAGTTAAGGACACAAGCTTACCCCCAGAACTTTTCTTCTACTATATGTGAAATATTGTTTGTACAAGATAAGAACTCAGTTCTCAACCAGGTGACAGTCTACACCCACAGCTGATCAAATTCAAATGAATAATGAGGTCTCTACAAAAACCCAAAGGACTAGGTTTAAAGAGCTCCCAGTGAGCTGAACACTTCCTTGAGTCTGGAAGGAAGCGCTCCTGGAGAGGGCATCTCTATGCCTTCCCATGACACCCTGCCCTCTGCATGCTTCCTTCTAACTGTTCATCTGCATCCTTCATAATATGCATTATATTAACCTAGTCAACATTAAGTAAATGCTTCCTTGAGTTCTGTGAGTCACTTTAGCAAATTAATAGAACCAAAGGAAGAGTTGTGGGAATGGTGCTTTATAATCATTGGTTAGAAGCCCAGGTCACTCAGCCTGTGCTTGTGACTGGTCCCTGAAGTGAGGGTCACCCTTGTGAAACTAAACCCTCAAACTGGGATCAGGTGCTGCCTCCTAGTGCAAAAAAAAAAAAAAAAGAATGAAAGAAAGAATTAAGTTAGAGCACACCCAGCTGATGTCTCTTAGAGAATCTTCCAGAGAATTGATGTATGGCTGGTGGGGATAAAGCCCACACATTTTGGTGACCAGGGGACAGATATGAGCTGTGGTGAAAAACAGTTTGTTTTTCTGAGAGTTTGACTGGACAAGTTTAGATCAACCCTCTCCCTGATTGCGCCTTTTATACTTTGCTCAGAAATGGCAGACATCTCAATTTGCCATAACCGCATGCCCATTATGTATCACAATGGCATTCACTGATGATCCCTATAATCAGAAAGGATGCTTTTACTTCTTGTCTTCAGAAATTTCCACTTCTGAGTCCAAACCTTATTCATAAATCATTTTCTGTTCAAATTGTAAACATAATCTTCTTATTGTTAGGAAAGTTCCATGGCTGCTACTCAATCATTCCTTCAATGTCTACCAAACTTTGATTAGGGAGGACCCTCAGGGAATACCAGACAGAAAATTAGTAGCTCTTTCTTATGATGGACTAGAGCTTACTCCTGATCATCTTTTGATTCTCAAATGTATCTGGGCTATATTGGGGGCTCTGTTACTTAGTATATTTGTTGGTTGGTTTTGCATGTGCATTAAAAAATTTGCATGTGACCCAAACCACAGCATATTATAATCACAAATTTAAATCTTGGTCTATTTATGACAGAGTGAGTCTTTTGAAGGCTGATATGGTGTCTGTTTTTTACCTGTTTGTTTTAATTCCCAGTGTCCAACATTTTTCTTGGTACATGGTGTGTCCTAGTGCATGTTTGTGGAATAGACAAAGAGAAATATAAATCAATTTCTTTTTTTTAAATTTTCTCTCCTTTAATGTGTTATTGGTGGTTCTTTATTTTCACTTCTGAAAGACAAGAAGCAAAACAAACACTTCCTGATAAATAAAATTCAGACAACTGCATGGGTTTTGTTAGAAACAAAAATAGAAAAATTAGATCAAAAAACATTTCAGATGTTTGAAATAAATTGGCAATATTTCAGGATTCTCTACATAAACAAGGTTATTTGTTCTATCTTTACAACTCTTTAGATAATGGGTGTGTAGGTTATGGTTTCAGCAAAGATCTTCCTAGAAAGTTAGTTATTTGAAGTTGAGATTCTTCTCAAGTCCCACCTGATTCTACATCCTTCTACAAACCTAAGATACAGACATATAATAATGTCTATCTATTGATGAAAATTACAGAGTATTGCCATGCCCATCATTTGCCTACTAGTTATCTATACCTGCAAAGACATTGCTTCCTAATTGGTCAACACCTATTAACATTTAAAGACCATCTTAGTCAGCATTCTGTCACTGTAACAAAACACCTGAAGAAATCAACTTAAGGGAAGGAAAAAAATTCTTTTGGCTCACAGTTTCAGATGTTTCAGTCCATGGTAACTGGATCCTGGTGCTTTGAGCCTGGGTCGTGTGTGGAGAAGAAATTAGTCACCTTAAGATGCTAGGAAAGTGAAAGAGAAAGGACGGATCTAGCCAGGGTCCTAGTATCCTTGCTTCCTTCCACTAGGCTCCATCTCCTAGAGCTTGCACCACAGGTTGGTGACCAAGCCTTTAGCACATGGCCCTCGGAGGAAGTTTCACATCCTAACTGTAACAAAACCCCAGTGCAAATGGTTCTTAATTAAACAGCCTATTTCCCCAGTATTTCAAATATGTTATGTTGAAGAGATTTTCTGACCTGGCCATCTTCCTCATCTTTATAATATGATCAAGGCGATTTAAAATTATATAAGTTTCGTAAAAAAATACTATGATTTCCAGAAATTCCCAAGCATTCTGATTTCTTTTTTAAATATTTTTTTTAGTTGTCAATAGACCTTTATTTTATTTATTCATTTATACATGGTGCTGAGAATCAAACCCAGTGCCTCACACATGCTAGGCAAGTGTTCCACTGCTGAGCCACAACCCCAGCCCTCTGATTTCTTAATATTAAATTCCAATGATTAATATCATTTGGGAATTTACAGTCACTAGGCTTCTCTGGAGAATCCCAAGAATTACATGGTGCAAAGTCTGAAAAAGTTTGTCCTTGGTGTTCCCAAACTCTTTGCATATTGGGGATTTACAGTTTTAATTCTAACTTCATGTGCTTGGTCAGTCAGAAAGAACTGCACACTAAACATATTTTTATTCTCATATTGCGAGACATCATCCTTAATTCAGGGCAGCTTTTCCTTTTGTGGCTTTTGAGTTCTGTGTTTCTGCTGAGCGTTAAAATTTCAAAGGTGAGAGACTATTTATTTACATTAAGCCAAATTTGTCTAATAGAAGTCTGACAGTGGTAATAACTCTGTGGCGCCTTGGAGATTTTAAAACGAAACAAAACAGAACAAAACTAAACTTTCATTCTGACAGATCTATAGCAGTGGGAAATCCTGCCTTGATTTCTCAGCCTGATTTGTTGCGTTTCCCTGTAATGTAGGGAGAACCTACTTTACAGGAAAGGAGATTTAAGAGCCCGAGTTGATACAAAAGCTCCAACAAGGGAAGTGTGTGCAACCAGGGAACATGAGGGAAGCGAAATGTGCTTAAGTTGTTGGTTAAATATGTGCTGCTGTTTAATACTTGATGAATGGATCTCCTCAACTCATTCACCTGACCTCTGGTACAGGATCTAGCTGAGTGTGAATTTTCTGCAAAGAAACTGAATATCTACTAAGCGAAACACAGTAAATTGGAAGAGAAGCAGAACCTGATGTTTTTCTTCAACTTCCCCATTTCTTTCTTTCTCCTGCACACACAATTTCCTACCATCTGAAAAACAGGAAGTTAGAAAGAGAGGATGGGAGGAGTCAGTTCTCTGTTCTTCTGTGCCATGGAGGATCTCTAAAGAGGGAAGATACCCCTCCAAAGACAAGGTGCTCAGAAAGAAGGGGACCTACATCTTCCAGACTCTTACTTCAATTCTTTGGGATGTGTACCTAGAAGTGGGAATGTTAGGTCATGTGATAATTCTATTTTTAACTTATGGGGATGCTCTACACTGTTTCCATAGTGACTGCATCCTTTCACATTCCCGTCAAGGGTGTGCCAAGGCTTCTATTTCTCCCCACCCAGTGGTTGTCTCCTATCATGTTTTTGATGATAGCTGTCCTAATAGGTGTTAGCAGATACCTCCCTGTGTCTACAATTTGTATTTTCTTGATCATCAGTGATGTTGATCATGTTTACCTATTTCTGATGGCTGTTTGTGCTCTTTAGACACTCATGTTCATTTCAGCTTCATTCACAGTAGGTATCCAAGATACGGAAACAAATTAAGCCTTCCATTACAGATGAATAGATGAGGAAACGTGGTCAGCACATACCGTGGGATATCATATGGCCTTTAAAAAGAAGAAAATTCCACCACATGTGTGATGACATAGATGACTCTTGAGGGTATTTCTAAGTGAAGTAAGCCTTTCACAGAAGGACAAATGCTGCATGATTCCACTTATATGAGGTATCTAGACCAGTCAAATTCATAGAAGCAGAGAGTAGAATAGCTGTTGTTAAGAGGAGCAGGGAAGTTGCTATTCAAGGAGTAGGAAGTTTCAGTTACATAGGTTGACAATGTTTCAGACTCTCTGTACTACATGGTGTCTATATTTAACAAGTCTGTATTCTACACTTACATTTGTTAAAAGAGTAGATCTCATAAAAAGCATTCCTACTACAATTAAGAAAAATATAAAAAGAAGGGTATATAACCAAGAGGAAGGAGTCCGCATGCAGTTGGAGTAGCTTGCAACTAAAGTATTTGGAGCAGTTATGGGTGTCATACAAGAGGAGAGAAGAGGAAATACAAGTTTCCTATGTATCATTGTAACATGTTAAGGAAGTACAAGTGGATGTACTTCAACATGATTAATACCATTTAAATTTAAAATGGGGAGGGGAAGGTGGATCTATGGCTACTAATTAATAAATAGCAGTAAGAAGTTCTATTGTGCTATTGCATGGTAGAGTAAAATCAAAATATATAACAAAGAAAAATAAAATAAATAATAGAAGAAAAACTTCTCAGATTGAAGACAGACCTAGAAAAGTTGAGTCATAGAGTCCATGAATGACTTGCTTTTTAATTATTCCCATCTAGGCATGAAATTTCAGTATACCTAGAACAAATAGAAAATCTTAAAATACTCCAAAAATATATCAATTATTTTTCATTTATATTCTTATTGGAGACATCTGTAGTTGGTTAGTTTTTTTTTCAATTTTAAATGGATTTTTGATGAGCAAAAATTTTTGAGATAATCTTATTAAAATTCTTAACATAATGTTCACATATTATTTATGTTGCCCTATTTAGAGAATCATTCCTTACACAAAAAATGACATAAATATAGTCACTTACATATTTTTCTAAATATGTAATGTTTACATATTTTGCTCACTTTTAGAAAAGACATATGTTTTTCTCCCATATAAATAATTCATATTACTGGTACTGGTGATTTTTTTTCTTAAACAAACAAAAAATGTCTCATGTTCTATGAATCATGCTGGAATTTTGAGATTTTACCTGGAATTACATTAATATATACAAAGATACTTTTGATTATTGTATGATTTTGATGTAATTATTTTAGACTAATTAAGACTGAACTACATGAATTTTCTCTGCTTCTCTAGGGTTATATCAATTTGATATCAAATATTAACCTATTTCCTTTCCTATTCAACCTATTTTCTGTTTTGTAGGAAAAACAAAATGTATAGATGAGTCCCCAGTCTCATTGTTATAATTCTGTCAATGTGGTCCCTACTAATTCCTTGGGACTTATATATTTCATCATATCAAGGAAGATGCTTTCTCTTGTTATTCATTCACACACACACTGTCCTCTGTTCCTTCTAGGTACGTCTTTTGTTCAAGTCTTAGCTTTCATCACATTTGTGGCACAATTTCATGATTAGTGACTTGTGCTGTTTGGTGCTCTTATCTGCAGAATGAGCAGTGAGCAAGAAGAAGGATCCTTATAAACATCTCCTAAATGAATATATAAGGAGATTAATTGGCTAAGGTAGCATACTCAAATTGATAAGGATCCAGTGGAATAAATCTTGGAAAAAGTTCTAGATGGGAGATGAAGACCTCAGTCTCCAAGGCCCCTGAGCAGATCTATAGCCAAGCCCCTCCACTGGTTATTCAAAACAGAGTTTGGCATACGCTGATGCAGCCAAGAGTTTTCCTTACTTTCTTGAACTCTACTTTCTGTACAATTAATATCTGTTTCATACCTTGCACGTAAGCCTTTCTAAGCATTTCTAAGCATTAGTCATAGACACATTGCCTCTCCTCCCTTAGGATCTATCTGGTATTAATGACTCTGTGCTTTGCATTTCCCATTTTTCCTTCATGTCTTATATTGATTATTTTTCATGAACAATGATGAAATACCATTTAGTAAAATGCAACTTTGTAGGATATGTCTTTCCTTACCCTCATCACAATTGCCTATACTCATCAAAAAAAAAGTCTACAAAGCTTCTTATTGAAGAATATCCAATTTGACAAAAACTTTTTTTTAAATTTCCTGAGCCTATTTAAAATTACATTTTAAATGGTATGGTATGAGGATGATAATATCCCTTTTATTTATTAGCTTCAGTATAGCAGTCATGTTTTCTTTTCTCCTGAAGCAGAAGAAAAGAAAAAGAGAAAAACAAAGTATAAGTCGCATTGCTTCCCATTGGTTCCATGTGCTTAATTTCATACACTTAATATTTTTCATTGTTGGTATTCACTATAATTAGCTGACAAGATACTTGAAAACTAATGCATTTGAATAAAAACAATTGTATAAAGTGATTTTTGAGTAAATAACTGACAGCCTAATATAGTTTTTCTCAGACTGTGTTGATGGAAATGTTATTAAAGATACTCTATATTTAAAAAAAACAAAAGTTTGGGCTATATTGAATTACTCAGAGTCAAATAGGTATTCATGCTGAAAATTTTTAGGAAGTAATGGTATACTGGGGCCTTAAATAAGGATATAGGAGGCAGCATTTATGAGACTAAGTTTTAGGAAGCATCTTCTCTCTGTCACTTTAAAAAAACATATTTACAAAGCTCTGTGTATATGCATACAACATAATAAATATTAATTATTTATTTTCAGGTAATTAGAAAATGAATCCTAAATTGTGCGTTTGTATTAAGTGAAACCAACTGATACCACTTGTTCTGTAGTAATAAAGCTTTCTGTACTGTCTGATCATAGAAATATAATACATAGTCTGGTTCACAAGGTAGGCGGGGAACAGTCACACAGCACTCAGACCAAACCCCACACAACCCAGAGGTACATTCAACTACTACACAGCCTCACTTTTCACTTGACATGAATGTTTTTTTTTCTTGTATAACTTTGTTTTTACCCTGTGATTCTGTTTCAGGTTGAGAGTTCTATAATGGACATTAAGTTTTCATAGCTAAAATCATGTTAGCATGTATTGAATAATTTTAAATTGACTCATAGGATCTATCAATTTTTCCCTCTGTGAAGAATATCTTTTAATTCACAATGGACATATATAAATCTTTAGTTTTTAGAGATGTTTGTATTTTGCTACTATTTATTTAGACTTAATGAGTCACTTGTGCTATAGAAACTGATGTCAGATATAAAAATTAATTACTAATTATGATTCCAAAACAAATCCCTCTAACACACATCGAAAACCTCTATTTAATATTGTAAAGTTTGATAAGAAAAAAAGTGATTACAGCCCAAGTATAAATTTTTCAGTGTCTGAATATTACTAATACTTTAAACCCTTTCTATGAATTTTCAATTTATAATTGCATGTTTAATATTTTGCTTTTTAAATATTACTGTAGAATTAGACATATTCAGAGACATATGACCTACACAAGAGGGTACTTAAGCTTTGAGAATATGTAGGGTAGAAACCTCTACTCTGCCACTCAGATTTTGTGATACTAAGGTAAACTCTAAAAATGCAAAGAAGAAAACTTCAAAAGACTTCTCTGAGATTGCATGGAACAATGTAGTTACTTAATGCTAACTGTATCTCCAGACTAAGTACCCTCATGAACAAATTTGATGGTTACCAGGATAAAATAGTCCATTTTACATATTCTTGTATAGATTTTAATCCCAAATTCATTAACTCTGAGAAGAGCAGTTACTAGTTTCAAATAAATAAATATATAAATTCTAAGTCTTAACCTAAGGGTATCTTAAAACAAAAAATAATTTTTAACATTGTATCCACACATGATTTCATGGGATAAATATAGTTTTCCACTTCAGATATCTTTTATATGAATTGGATATCAAATAAATATTAACATAATTCACATACAATGCACTCGGAAAAAGTTATGGGTAAAATTTAAGCAAAAACATTTTTAGGACAATGCACAAATAGATTCACAGTCATGGAATGTATTTTCTTTTCCACTTGGATCATAGATATCTCAAAACTAGGAAGTTCCCATTTATGTTTTTTAAAATATTTCCTAATTTATGGCATATAATGTATGTAAAAGTCAGAAAATAAGGACAAAAGCATTGAGTATTACCAACTACTTAACTTCTTTATGGATTTTTTATGTCTCTAACACTTTTCTTTTTGGATGAAAGTAAATTCATGCATTAATTCACACTTCCACCCAATATTCTAGAGATAAAGCATAGTCTTTACGGATACCTCTGTGTACTGATGTTTTTGATCAATTTTCATGCCTATTGAAATAAATCAACACATTTTTATTTATTGATTGACATTATTATTTATATCCGACTTATTTTAAGTTAGAAAGTAGTAGATAGCATAATCATGTGCTAGTGGCTGTGTTATTTTATGCACTGGTGGTACTTTATCATCAGAAGGACTCCCACCAAGAGCCAAGTGTGACAACTCTAATTTGCATTCAAAGTAACTAAGGTTTGGAAAAGCTATGGGAAATCAGTAGCTATGCAAGAGTGCACTGGCAGTCTGGATCTGGTTGTAATCCACAGCCTTGTTCCTTTTTAAATTCTATACTGCTGTCCACAGTGACCTTGTTCCAGGGGCTCTGAGTCTCTCAGTCTCCTCTCTCTCTTCAAAATTCACATTTAAAGCCTCTTTGTTGGATTTAACTGAGATTCATCCCAATTCATTAAATAATCTTTTCTTTTTTAATTGATATTCACAATCTTCCTTTCTCCCTCTCTTAACTTAAAGCCTTTCAGTTACAGGCAAACCTAAGAGACATGACCATGACCCTTGCTGGTTGAAACCTGCAATTAAATAAACCTGCTCATCTAAGGACACTGATTTCTTTCGGGAGCTTGTGCCCTACTGAGAAGATGCCACAGAGGTTGGGGTGCACTAGAAGTTCTCCTGCGGCAGCACACATGAAGGCAGACAAAACAGAGGCAAATAGCAAGTAAATATAGGTGATCAACACAACAAAAGACTTAAGTCCATGTCTAAAAATTTAGACTGGAGAAATTTAAAATCTATTCAGCAACTATACCTTGAGAGGTTGACATACGTCAGGCAGTGTATAAGATAGAAAATCATAAAAAAAAATCAGAGTGAAACTACTACTACTTACATGTGAAGATCATGCCACAGATTGCAGTATGTAGAACCTATTTATGCCTCATTTTCTGCATTTCTGTGTAAACACCTATTCTGCATTTCTGTGTAAACACCTATTTATGACTGGCCTACAGGGTTCCCACAAAAGATTGAGCCAACCATAATTCTGAGCATGTGTGTGAGCAAGTTTCTCGATTAGATTAAATTTAAATCCATAAACTTTGAGTAAAGCAGATTGCTGTTTTGGATGTGGGTGGGTCTCATCCAATCAGTTGAAAGTCTTAATAGAACAAAAAGACTAACCTTGTCACATAAGAAGAAATGGCTTCTGCATAATTGCCTTTTTTTTTTCATTTTTTTGATACCAGTGATTGAACCCAAGGGTGCTTAACTTCTGAGCTACATCCCCAGCCCTTTTTATTAAGACAGGGTCTCATTAAGTTGCTTAGGTCCTATCTACATGGCTGAGTATGGCCTCAAACTTTGATCTTTATCCCTCCACCTTCTGAGTCACTGGAATTAAAGGTGTATATAACTGTGCCTGATGAACTGCCTTTGAATTGGGGCTTTTTCCTCCTTTTTTTCCCACATTTTTATGGCAAAATGCACATAACATAAAATTAACCATTTTATCATTTTAAGTATATAGTTCAGTGGTATTAAATATAACCATAATGTTGTATAACTAACATCCACCTATATAACTCTTTTCATCTTGTAATAGTGAAATCTATAACCACTAAATGGCATTTCCCTATCCTCCCCTTCCCAGCCATTTCTAGCTCCTCTCTTTCAACCCCTTATACTGTCCGCATAAACTTTGTAACAGGGACTAAGCGGTAGCTTTTCCTAAAAGCACTGATCCTTCACTTGGGTCTATAGCTGTTCTTTGCTACCTTAAAATTTGGGTTAGAATCCTGCACAAATCTGCATATGAACATGTTAATTTTTTAAGGAGTATTTGTCTAGAAATGTGTGATGAAATGTTGCTCAGTCCTAAATTGATTTAATAATTGGACTACTCTGGCTATGCCACTTAAGTGGAATCATAATATCTGTCTTTTTGCCATAGGCTTATTTCACTTAGCACAATGTCTTCAAGGTTCACCCATGTTGTAGCATGTCAGAAGTTGCAATCCATTTGTGATTTTAGACCTGAAATCAGTCTCTTATAAGCAAAACGTAGGTATATCATGCTTCTTATTCAATATGCCAATCTATTTAATTGAAGAGTAATATCGTTTATATTTGAAGTAATTAAAAAGGAATTTATGATTACCTTTGTGCTCTGTCTGTATGTTTTACTGCTTTTTAAAAAATATTTGTGAAAATCTGGCATGGGTCACAATTTCCTGATGTGTGATTTTTTTTTTCCCCTGAAAACAGGCATTTGAATATAATCATGTGGTAACTCTGAACATTAAATTTTTTCCCTTTTTTAGATTTTGCTGAGTTTTGTTTTTGTTCTCATTTAATATTTTGCCTTTTTAAAAATTGTTTTATGATGTCTATGTACCAAGAATTAGATTTGGTGTAACGTTTAGGTCATTTCATGTCTTTTCTGAGCCCAATTCTTTTCCCTGGGCTTGTGCAATCACTGTCTGAATTTGCCCAGATAAGCAGTTGCTTTTTAATGTCCTAGGATTTACTCTGGTTTCCAAAAGGGGGAAATAAAAAAGAATCCATTTGTGGGAGAGAGAGTGCTGGCCCTTTAACTCCTCTAGAAGTCACTTTAACTTTAACTGGAGGGGACCATACAGTGTGGGGCAGTGGAAGGGCAGTCACCACCTACCTGTTTGAACCTCTGTGATCAGAAGCAGCAACCAGTGTGTAAAACACAGATCCCAATATTTGGAGGACATGACCCTTTTAGCCTACTTTAGTGCCCATAAGTTATGTGCATGCTATGCCAGAAGTACAAGCATGACTGCCTGCTGAGGGGCTGCTTTTAGGGGGTAGGTAGTGACTTTCCTGCTCAGAGCTTAAATGAACCCAAATTTACTATCCAGGACTTCTGCTGGATGCTGCAAAACCTCAATAGACTCATGGATTCCAAAAGTTGCAGACCGATGTTGTTAGTGCACTTGTTTTTTTAGATGGAGAGAAAGAATTTGACACATCCGACTGATATTTTCCTTTTTTTAAGCCATTGGCTCTTCCTAGGTCTGGAGTATGCTGCTCCTTGGGAAGAAATTATACCATCCATTCTCGTGGGTTTTTAGCCTGCTGTGCATGTCCTAGGGTTTGTCATCTTGCATAATCATGTGAGCTAATTCCACAAAATAAATTTGTCTGTCTGTCTATCTATATATCCATCCATCCTGTTTATTATTTTTCTCTGAAGACTCCCTAACATACTTACATCAATGCGTTTGAAGCAGGGGATCTCAAACAGCAGCAGGTGATCAATTTTCTCATTCTTGTTTCCTTGCTTTTCTCAATTGATTCGAGCCCCAGAAATTTCTCATGGAGATAGGGTATCCACATAAGGGACTTCTTTCTTAAGAAGTCTAAGGCCAGTTAAAATTTTTGGCCTTACCTATACTTCCTCCATTCCCAACCATTTTGAAATACATTTCTGGCAGACTTTTGATAGCTTGCTATATTTTTATTAGAGAAATTTAAAGTTTAAATTTCAATATACATGATATTGATATAAATATCCATATTGAAATGATTACTATAAGCAATTTAACATATACATCATTTTCTATTGATGTCTCTTTTATTTCTGGTAAGAACACCTAAAACCTACTATTTGGTCCATTTTCAAGTGCAATTTAATTTTATTAACTTTAGTCCTCTGTTACACATTACATAATTCCATGTTTGTTCCCTTGACCTTCATCTCTTTACTTCTTCCCCTTCCCGGTCACCAGAAACCACCATTCTATTTTCTATTTCTATGTGTTCATTTTTTTTGTTGTTTTAAGATTTTACATATAAGTGACTCTATGCAGTGCTTTTATTTATTTCTCATTTCGCTTAGCACAATGTCCTCCAGGCTCATCCATGTAGTTGTTTTATCCATTGCTATTGATCAACTTTCTAAACCATAGTCACTACTTATGATGTCTAGGGTTCTGTCACAACCAAGTGTAACCTGCACTATTGATTTGATATTTTAATGAACTCACAATTTTTTGTGTAAGTGTGTGTCATAAAGAGGCTTGAATATATTGGTATTATTTTCATGAAAAATTGGCATAATTGTCATAAGGGTAAGGTAAAAATAAATCAAAGGAAATGAAAGATACTATTGAATTCTAATAGGAGCTCATTGCCTTCAAGACTCTGAACCTGAGGGCAGCTTTCTCTTGGTTTCAGGTGAAAAGTACCAAGTGTTAGGATGGTATTAAGATACAATGTCAAATAAATGCAATCAGCATGGCTTCAGTAATTAAAAGAGAAGAGACTTCTTACTTCCAGCATTGGTGTTAAACATGGATACTTTTTAACACCCCTACTTAACTCTAGTAACACTAATTATACACTGCAATTTTTTGGCGTATTATTATTGGGCATTTCCATCTTTGATGGTGAATTGCACTTTCTGATCATTCCATTCCTGGTCTCACCCACCCCTTCCTCATACCAGCTTCGAAGCAGAGAGCAGCTTTCTTGGGCAAACACTGTTCCATGGTGAATGACTGTAGTTTCCAGATTCACAATGTTGAATAAATTATTGGTATTTTAGAATCTCCTGGGACTCTTTTTAACAAATGTCCCTGTTTGAACACCTCCTGAATCAAATGGAATAATGTTGAAATGGGCTTAGGCCTTGACATGTCTAAATCCTTTAACAAACAAAGTGCTTAAGATGTTTTTCAGGAAAGCCGTCAGCGTATATTCAAGGAAAGGATCAAACCTGCTTTCTAAGAGTGAACAGGACAGGAGAAGCCAGTTCATCTGGTCAATGACCCTCTGATGTCACAAGTTCCAAGTCCTCTGTGTTGATTAAGATGACCTCCTGAAGACTAATACATGACCTGAAAAGAGGGATGTGTGGGCTCTTTATATCTGTGACACAGCTCCCTAAAACTCGCCTTTCTTGCCATCCATTCAAGAAACAGCTTCTCTCCTCTCCCTACCTATAAAGTTTTCTACTACTAACTATTCAAGGAGGTGAAGATAAGCTTTTAGCAGTCTGTCCACTCCTTCCCAGTTGATCATGAGGTAAAGTTTTTTTTTTTTTTTTTTTTTAATTTTCTCCACAAAACCTTCTAGGCATATTGGCTTCTAGGAGTATCAGGTAGTGTGATTACTTGATATAAATCTCTAGAATTAGAATCTAGAAACTGCTATTTAAAAAAAAATGTCTTGTATCAAGTTATATATCAACCTGGACTCAGGCAAGCAAACTAAACCCAATAATTTGAGATCTATTGTCCCACGGTCCATCACTGGCCAAGTGATATTGAGTTACTTGCCATTAACAATCTATCTGATGAGAAATCTTTGCAGCTGCAATTAAGCAATTCAAGAGAGATCAGCCTGTGGTGTTGTGCTTCTAGATTACTTGTAGCAGAAGGTGGAGAAAGAAATTTTAGTATACTATAAGTAAAAACAAGACTTTTTAATATTAGATGGCTCACTAATGTATGCACTTGATTTGGTGCATACATTTTGTATACAAAATGCATACATTTTGCATACAAAACGTTTTCTTGGGTTTTCACCATTTTCTTGACAGGGATTAAGGATACAAAGATGAATCAGACACAGGGCTTCCCTCAAGACAGTTGAAGTGGACAGGCCTGGTGGTGCAGGCCTGTGATCCCAGGTACTCTGGAGACTGAGGCAGGAAGATCAAAAGTTCCAGATCAGTCTGGGCAATTTAGCAAGACCCTTTCTCAAAATAATAAAGGGCTGGAAATGTAGCTCAGTGGTAGAATTCTTGCCTAACGTGTACAAATCCCTGGGTTCCATTCTCAATAATGAGGATAAAAGGAGAAGAAGAAATGAAAAAAAAAAAAAAAAGAAAATGAAATTAAACTTAGAATTGAATAATATTGAATACATATAGTAGCATAGCTGTGGATGGTGGTCACATGTTCTGGTGTGGCTATGAATGCTAAATAGATGAAATGTGAAAATTTGTGGCATCTCTGACTTTATTTCTCAAATCCCAACTACTGAATTGTTGCATAAATATACAGTTAAATAAGGAAAATAGGTGTGTATGTGCATGCATGTAAATACACATCATAAAATATATAAAGCACATATACATATCTACTGCATAGATAATATACACGCATGCCTCTATGTATGCATACAAATGTAATGCATGAAAGACATTTCATATATTCTTTTTGTACCTTACAACTTTGGACAAACCCAATCCATTCCTCCTTTTATAACAAGAAATGAATGCATTTGAACTTGTAAAAAAGCAGTTTGTTCTATTCTGTTGTTATTGTTGTTGTTTTTTCCTGATTATAACTCTTGGTTATTTCTAGGAAAAGGAAGGAAGTAGCATTGCTTTACTTTGGCTCTGGCAATTCTTTCTTATTATTTGCAGCAAATAGAGTAATTCCCAGTTAGTGTGTTAAGGATCGATGGCAATTTCAGAGCTCTGTCTCTGCCATTCACACTACCTTGGGTTGAGCCTAAGGCAAAATGGTGAAAAAGTAAAAAATAATAGAGATAAAAAATTGTGCGAAAGGTAAGTATGGTTTTGGTGGCCTCCCCCTGCTCTTCCTCGTTCCCCAAGCTCATTTCCTTCATTCTCTGAGCTCCCTGTCCCCTTACCAAAGGACTGTCACACCTACTGCAAAACCAGGTTTTTCAATATGCATCTATTGATTCTATGTGACCAGTTGTGTGCTGAGCAAATAACCCAGGAAAAGGTGGCTCCCATCCTCCAAAAACTTCACAACAGTGCATTGGGATGAATACTTGCAAAATGTGAGATGGGTAGGTGCTATCTGGTCACAATAAGGGGGATTATCTCTGGCTGTTGGTGACATCTTATTAGGGTCTTGAGGTATTGCTTTGTGAAAATGATTATAGATGAAAGACTGAGCTATGAAGAGAGCTGCAGGTACTAGATATGTGGGTTTTAGCTAATGAATCACGTGGCCTGTAATAACTGAATGAGAAAAATGGAATTGTGCACATATTTGGATGGATAAACGTGTCATTCGTTAATTCCAAAATGATCTTGTCTTTTACCTGAAACACTTAAACCTTTTGTTAATGAGATGAACATGCCAAGTCCCATGAACAGAAACAGAAGCCTTTTAACATTAAATACTGAATGTCAACTTGTCCGGTTATGAAAGTCACATGAAGTTGTCAATATATATATTTTCCATTTCTGTGTGTTCAGAGTGCCTTAGCCTGAGGGTCCCTCTCCTTTCAAGTCAGGTGATTTAGGTATATTTGGAAGATAGTCAAAGAAAAGCCCAGGGCCTGGAGTTGTGGCTCAGTGGTAGAGCACTTGTCTAGCACATGTGAGGCACTGGGTTCAATTCTCAGCACCACATACAAACATGTAAATAAAATAAAGGTTTAAAAAAAAAAAGAAAAGAAAAGCCCTAAATTATGTTTAGAGTCACAACAAGAAAAGCCTTGAATGCTAAATGGCATACCCCTGCCAATCACTTGTGAGGAGGAAAAACATATTCATGCCATTTACTTCCTTCATTCATTCATTTGTGCACTGGTGGATATCAAACCTCTAGTACACATGCCAGGCAAGCCTTCTACCACTGAGCTGTATGCTGCCCCATATGCATTAATTTTTTAATCATTATTAACAATAATAAATAAAATTAGTGCAACTATTGACATAACATTTCAGTTGTACTTGGTATCGTATGTAATCTAGAGACAATTTCAAGTATATAGCAGGGTATCTGTAGATTATATATAATAAAGACTATACCATTTTAAGTAAGGGACTTGAGCATCCATGGATTTTGGTATCTGTGTGGGTTCTGTAACAATCCCAGTGGAAATTAAGGGACAATTTTACAGGGTTTCTAGCAGTTATTTGTGTCTGAGTCACACATCTTTCCACTGCTTTCCAATATATTTCCAACAAATTTCAAGATTGAACAATAAATATATTTAATTTAATTTAATTTCAACCCCCTGAGGAAAGATCCACTAGCTAGAGTTTTTCAGTATCCTGCTCTATGGAATTCCCTTAGTGTTACACAATTGGAAGTGGGCTACTCCAAACTTGTGAACACACTTACCATTATAGTACCTGTTTTTATCTACTGGAGATCTGCTGGAATGAGAAGAAATAGCCTTACCCCCATGTCAGGCTTTCGGACCAGCTGGTGGTTAGCATTCCTAACAATAATCTCCCACATACATACCTACTGGGGCTTTCCTGCCAAACTCTCCTTGTGTGGCCAATTCTGTAGCTGCTACTTCCTAGCCAACTGTTTTCTGGATATTCTAGTCTGAGAGTAGATGTTGCAATTGAGATCCTGATTATGTATAAGAAAGGAGGAGCCCTTAGCTGGTCTCAGCTGAAAATCATATGCACTGGGCTGGGGATGTGGCTCAAGCGGTAGCGCGCTCGCCTGGCATGTGTGCAGCTGGGGTTCGATCCTCAGCACCACATACAAACAAAGATGTTGTGTCTGCCAAAAAAACCTAAAAAATAAATATTAAAATTCTCTCTCTCTCTTTAAAAAAAAAAAAAGAAAATCATGTGCATTGGTAGAAAGGTGATTGCAGAGTTGATAAATTGTTTGAGTCAAGGAAAGCCTCAAATATCTAAATGGGTAGATTTCTATGATGTGATGCAGGGCAAACATGGGCTTCCACTTCTCAGTCTAGTTCTAGGTCTTGGAATGTTTTGACATACTGGAGTAATAAGTCTAATATTCAATATTAGTTTTCTTCCTCCCTCCCCAACCCTGCAGATTTGATTCAGCATCATGCTTTGTATCTATGAGACTTCTTAACACAGACAACATATAAATGATTAATTCAGGGTTTCTTTCCTGTCTGATCCTTCCTATTATATTCTAGACACTCCTTTACCCCTGCTATGAATTAAGTTCTGTATTTTAGGAAGTAGCTAATGGTCCCTTTATCTACTTTTCTCTGCTTAGAGAACTTTGGCACCAATGTTTTATGAGAGAATCTCTTGAGTTTTATAACACTAATTTCATCTTTGGATGCTGTGGGTTATTTCAGAGCTAAGATGTGTCTATACCTACTCAGTTTCCAGAACTCTATCAGAGTTCTTTGGCTGCCTAGAAGGAGAGGTTGGAGATTTCTATGGGTTTCTAATTACATCCATGGGAAATGGGGAGAGGGTGAGCCAGCAATTCTTGGTTACTGAGATATCATCAAAAACTGGAACTAAATCCAGTGGAAGAAGTAAATGATGCTACACTTAAAGATAATAATAATAAAAAAAAAACTTGGCCCCTGTGTATGAAAAGCTTTAAAGGGAGAATTAAAGTTAAGAAAATCATTTTAAAATCTGCTGTAAAATGTTAAGCCAGAGGTAATGTAAGACTGAAATAGGATAGTGTTTGTTACCACAGGGAAAAAAAAAAAAAAAAACAATGTTATCTGACTCTTGATTCACAGCCAAGCAAAGAAATAAAGTAGAAAAGATCTCATGGTCCTGAGATGTCAAAGGAGAAGATGGTAGTCAATTTAGTTAGCCATGCTGAGCCTAACTCTCTCTTTATTCCTTTTTTGAAGAAAAATGATTTAAAAATGATAAAGCCTATATGTACAATGAGTTTTTTTTTTTTTTTTTTTTTTTTTTTTTTTTACTGTACATGGCTTTTTTTGTATTTATCTGTCCATGGAGTCAAAACGAAACTTTCTGTTGTTTTAATTTTATTAGGTTGAACAAATACTATTACTGTTTTGCTATATTACCTTGTCCTGGCCTCAGAAATAAATGATGAACATCACTATCTCTGGGACCCATGGGCATTATCTCTGGTTTTCAGGATGGCACGTCGTTCCCATGTATGTTTTCAAGCTGATATGTTTCACTAAGATAACTCAATATTAGCTGTAAGATGTGTATCATGGTATCATTGAGGCTTCCTATCATTTGCCATGGTTGAAACAACCTGACATGAAATATAACACTATAACATGTCAGGTGGAAAATTTAAACATTGGTTTTTTCCAAGGAAGAATGGAATCTTTATATTTTAAACCACACTATTTCAACAGGGGGGAAACTTTATGATATGGTATTGATTCTTCCAGGGAGCTGAGTTAGCTAAAATCTGTTTCTACTTAAAGATTGCTCATTTCTTTTTTTTTTTTTCCTGACACAAGAACAACTCTAAACAAGCTGTTTCATGGCTAAATAAAATCCTTTAAAATCACTGACAAATATTTCACGAAAGCACCCCAGTAAGTACCAAATCGATAAAACTATTGTTTATAAATGTCTAGTTAATTTCTGCACTCAGAGATTCCAGGTAAGGCTAACGTATTCAAGAGTATACATGAATTTACAATTTGTCTCTCACCTTCTTATATAAAATAGAGGAAAATGGAGCCACTATTACAGTGGAGGATTGAAAAAACAAATCAGAAGTAATTATTCAAGAAAGCTGAGTTGTTGATGATATATCAGTTTCCCTGAAGTGATCTGTCTCAAATAATTAGCATGATGTAAAGGGCAACAGAGTCTAGCAGAAACTATCAACTTTTCCCAGTATCTTTATCATTTTTCTTTCTGTTTTGCTCTTCATTAATATTTTTGTCTGTCTCTTACTCTTTAATTATGTTGCCTGCTTAAAAAAAAAAATCTACTTGACCCAACCAGGAAAATAAGTTTTGGTTTCATTTAATGAAAATATTTTATAAATGTGCACTTGAACTTTCCTCTGAGAGGCAACTCTCAGATTGATCTGTTGTCAATCCATCTTTATATTTGTTGGGTTTTTTTTCCTGATCATAATAGTGGAGGTGAGTGAAGTAGTAAATAATCATAAAAAGGTGATTTGATGATGAAGACACTCATAGTTGAGGTCAATTATTAATATGAATTGAAAAGAATGCTAAATATTTTGGGGGGTGAGTAAAAACACAATGATTCTGTGGAGGGACATTTAATGTTCCCATTTTCTCATGCAGGGACTGAAGTTAGTATGCATCTATTTATTCTACAGAATTACTCTGTGAGTGATGGGAGCAAAATACAGACCTCAACCATTCTGAATAGAAATACCATGTGCCTATCCCACATGCCACATTGGTTTGAGGATAGTTTTATGCCATACTATAGGTGCAAAAGTATTAGCTGGATTCTGATTAGTAGGGACAGATCCAGGGACCCGCTAGGCATAGGCACTGCAGTTTTCTGGTGGATCTGCTTTTGTAAAGGCATAGATGAATAGACTTGTGAGTTGATTCCCAGGCCTTGGATTATTGGGTGCTGGAATTGTTCATGCTTGGATTCCACAAGTAGAGAAGCTGATAGAATAAAATGATGTAATTAGCATATATGGGTTACAGCGAAAACTCCTTAGACGTATTATAATGGCAGGAGGATTACAAGGTTTAGGCCAGCCTCAACAACTCAGTGAGGCCTTAAGCATCTTATTGAGATGCTGTCTCAAAAGTCAATCAATAAATAAAAGAGGCTGGGGATGTGCTGTGGTAAAGCATTCCTGGTTTTAATCCTCAGTATGAATGAAAGAAAGGGAGAAAGTCACTTTTTCTTGGAAAGAAAGACTCTTACAATGATTGACTTTTCATAATGGCATCATTACAGAATGGGCGTAGACTTTTAGTTGGGGTGGGGGTTTTAGTGCATGATTCACCTCTATATAACTCTGACCATTTCAATGTGCCTTAATTCCTTCCTCATACACTAGCATTTCTACTGTTGTCCTCACATACGTATTGTAAGAAGGCTTAAAAAAATGTATTGTAGATAATGTACATGGTGCAATATTTATAAAAAAGAATTTCACAAATGCTACTTATCTATTTTACCCTGGAGGTAAAATAATATACCAGAGTTCATAAATGACAAGAGCCACAACCAAGAGCATCCATTATTCTAGATTTAGATCCTCCTCCCTTCTAAATTTAAGGAGGCTGAAGACTTATCCAAGGTGCAAAAGATCAGGATGGTTTCTGGAACCTCATAAGACTTTGCAACGAGATCACGTCTGTGGTGCCGTCTTGAGACTTGAGTTTGCTCTTAAGGCTGAAAATCTATTTATGCACATGATGCCTGGTTTAGGATGGTTGGATTTATTTACACCCAGATGGGAAATTACAACAGCACATTCTCTGTTCTAATTATTCTCTTGAATTTCCCATTTTACTATAGTTTAATAATATAATCTTGTGTGGTGCCCAACAGGATGTCAATCACAGGAAGAGGAGCTACTGTTTAAACACAGCATCATGCTGATGCTGCGCCCACTGCAGACCTTGTCCATTTGGGGCACCTCATTTCATCTTTGAGAGCCAGTTCAAAGGTCATCACATTCTGGAGCCTTGCCTGGCTCCTCTGATCAGCATAGAAATATCAAGTACCCTATTCCTGTAATGGGAAATAAAACAGAATAATTATAAATATTTATTGAGCACTTATTACCTGGAGGCATTGTGCTACTTCTTTACACACCTTATTTCATTAATTCTCATTAGAATCCTGTGGCAAAGACATTGTAGCTATTTCTAGTCTACTGATGAGGAAGTACAGGCATATACACAGCCCACAGCCCACAGTTTTCCCAAGGTTACTGAGTTAGTCTTGGGTTCTCCCAAGAGAAGATGGATGTGCTTCGCCCAGTTGATACACAAACTAGGCTTATTCCAGAATATTAATGAAGTCAATTAATCTTTTTATTATAACCTCCCCAATTCTCTGGAAATGTTTGTCAAATATGGAACATTAATAAATAATTAAAATGCAATATGCTGAATAATTAAACCCACAATGGCCTGATTTATCCATAATGTTTTAATGATATTTTTTAAGAAGGGAAAGTTTTGATAACATATGTTTGGGGCAGCATATGAAGAAATGAACAAACTGTTCCTTCTTATTGTTTATTCTTAGAGGCTGCTGGTAGCAAACCCAAATGCCAAGGACAGTGATTCTGTCCTTAGGATTGCTGAGTGCATGTGTTTGGTGCTATATTACATTTTTCTCCCTCTGCAAAAAGTTTTATTTTTTTCTCTGTTCAAAAGTCCTATTCTCTGCTATGCTTTTTGTTGTTCTTGTTGTTGTTTTTAAGAAAACATTTTAAAAAAATTTTTTTGAGGACGTGTGTGTGTCTATGGTGAGTTTGCTAGGTTTATACACTCAAAGTTCATCATAGGGTTCAGTGAAATTGAAGTTATGAAACCCTGGATGCATAACAGGCATTTTCTGTAATTTATCACAGGAATAAAGCAAAATAAAATAAAGTTAAAGCTAAGTGTGTTATGAGTCTACACCAAAAGTCAAGGAGGAAGCTTACGCTCTGTCACTAAGTGAAAGGAGCCAATCAGAAGGTTACATATGGTAGGATTTCATCTGTGTGATGGTCTGGAAAAGGCACAATGAGGCAGTCAGTGTTTCTTGGGAGGGAGGGATGAATGTGTGTGTGGAGTATGGGCATTTTTTAGGGTGGTGAATCTATGCCTTTTGATACTGTACAGGTGAATATTTGCCATTATGTATTTATCAAACTCATGGAATGCAGAGCAAGAGTGAAGCTTACTCATGTGAACTGTGGACATCAATTGATAATGATATGTCAATGGTGGCTCATTATTGTTAACTAATGTGACCAGGGGGAATGTTGATAGGGTTGGGGTTTTATGTGCAGGTGTGTGTGTGTGTGTGTGTATAAGAGGGGAGTATGTAGAAATTCTATGCACTTTCTGTCCAACTTTGCTGTGAACCTAAAATTACTCTTCAAAAATAAAATCTATTAATTTAAGAAAAAATGGAGAGAGAGGAATAAAATACAGTGTTATTCTACCTTAATGTTTATCTTCTGTCATACAATCCCACTTTTTAAGATACTGCAAGAACATCATGATAAGTCCAAGAAAAGATTTCTAGAACTGGGAAAATTTGCTAAAAACAGAGAAATATATAAGTTCACATCACTTTCTCTTTTTTTCTGTCACTTCCCTATCCTCTCTCTCCATTTTTAATTTTTTTATTTGTTTTAATTAGTTTTACATGACAGTAGAATGAATTTATGTTTTGATATATCATACATAGATGGGATAGAATTTCCCATTTTTCTGAGCATACATGTTGTAGAATCATATTGGTCATGCAGACACATATATGCATACAGTAATAATGTCTGTTTCATTCTACTATCTTTCCTATCCCCATATCCCCTCTCCTCCCCTCCCTTCATTTCTCTCCACCTAATCTAAGATATTCTTTTCTAGTGCTCCCCACCTTATTGTGAATTAGCATCTGCATATTAAAGAAAAAAATTGGCCTTTTGTTTTTTGGGATTGGCTTATTTTGCTTCACATTATATTCTCCAACTTCAACCATTTACTGGTAAATGCCATAATTTCACTCTTTATTAAAGCTGAGTAATATTCCATTGAATATTTATACCATATTTTCTTTATTAATCTATTGAAGGGCATCTAGGTTGGTTCCATAGTTTAGCTATTGTGAATTGAGCTGCTATAAACATTGACATGGCTGCATTACTCTAGTATGCTGATTTTAATTCCTTTGGGTATAAAATGAGGAGTGGGATAACTGGGTCAAATGGTGGTTCCATTCTAAGTTTTCTGAGGAATTTCCATACTCCTTTCCATAGTGGTTGCACCAATTTGCAGTCCCATCAGCAATGTATGAGTGTAACTTT
The DNA here is from genome assembly GCF_001458135.2 of Marmota marmota marmota. Classification (NCBI taxonomy): domain Eukaryota; kingdom Metazoa; phylum Chordata; class Mammalia; order Rodentia; family Sciuridae; genus Marmota; species Marmota marmota. Next base: position 15,401,447 of record NW_026000221.1, read on the forward strand.
TCCCCCACATCCTCACCAACATTTATTGTTGCCTGTATTCTTCATGATTGTCATTCTGACAGGAGTGAGATGAATTCTTAGAGTTGTTTTGATTTTCATTTCTCTAATTGCTAGAGATGTTGAATATTTTTTCATATATTTGTTGATCAATTGTATTTCTTCTAATGTTAAATGTCTGTTCATTTCCTAAGCCAATTTATTGATTGTGTTATTTGTTTTGGGGGGGATTAAGTTTCTTGAGTTACTTATATATCCTAGAGATTAATTTGTTATCAAAAGTTCATGTGGTAAAGATTTTCTCCCAATCTGTAGATTCTCTCCTCATGAGATTGATTATTTCTTTTGCTTAGAAGAAAGTTTTAATTAGAATCCTTCTCATTTATTGATTTTTTAAAATTTTACTTCTTGTGCTTTAGGAGTCTTGTTGAAGAAGTCAGATCCTAGGCTGACATGGTGAAGATTTGAGCCTAATTTTTCTTCTGTTAGACACAGGGTCTCTGTTCTAGTAGCTAAGTCTTTTATACACTTTGGGTTGATTTTTGTGCAGTGTGAGATATAGAGGTTTAGTTTCATTTTGCTATTATGGATTTCCAGTTTTGCTAGCACCATTTGTTGAATAGGCTATCTTTTCTCCAGTGAATGTTTTTGGCACCTTTTTTTATTATGACATAACCATATTTATGTAGGTTTGTCTCTGTATCCTCTATTCTGTCCCATTGGTCCAAAAGTCTATTTTGGTGCCAATACCATGCCATTTTTGTTACTATAGCTCTGTAGTATAGTTTAAGGTCTGGTATTGTGATGCTTCTTGCTTCACTTTTCTTGCTAAGGATTGCTTTAGCTGTTTTTGGTCTCTTATTTTTTTCCAAATAAATTTTATAGTTGCTTTTTCTATTTGAAAAATGTCATTGGGATTTCAATAGAAATCTCATTTAAATCTCTATTACATTTTTAGTAGTATGTCCATTTTGACAATATTAATTCTACCTACCCAAGAGCATGGAAGATCTTCCTATCTTCTGAGGTTTTCTTCAATTTCTTTCTTCAGTGTTCTTCAGATTGATTCCCAGGTATTTTATTTTTTGAGGCTATTGTGAATGGAATAAAATCAACACCCATAAATCATTCATCAGTGATGAATCGCTCTCCATTTTTGCACCTGTCTCTTTCTTGTGCAGCAGACTCAGCTTAAAGGTATCCAAGAGGACTTTCCCAAGTTCTCCCCGTAAAGCAGTCACATTGTTAGTGCCTCATATATCAACTTTTGCTCTTTCTCTCTATAATGCCTAATGTTGTATGTTGTTTTCCATATTTGTAATTGCCTTTATTTTCTCTTATCTTCTAGATCTCCCTGCCGTACAGTTAGTTTCCTTTAAGACAATTTAGACATAGGTGTCTTCATCTTCCCTCTTGGGAATATCCAATCATAAAGCACATTTTCAATGGTGAAAATACACAGAACCCTCAGAAAATAAATGAGGTCCATGGACTAGTTATAAACAGGAAATTTGGCCATTCCAACAACTGGTTCTTTAGCAATTTCCAAACAGAATTTTATATAACAGTGAAATATGGTCAAATGGCATTGGTTAATACAAAATAAAATATATTATGGTACCACAAGCATTTAGGTGTACACACTATGTCAGAAAGCTGATATCAGGCACCGGAAATGCAAAGATAAACAAGGAATGGATGCTGAGTTCTCTGGGTCCACAACAATGGTTTAGACAGGGACTAGGGATATGATTGTTATACTACCACATAATATTAGTTTGGGGCTCATTTCAATCACACAAAAGGAACATTAATTCATCCAAGTCAAGGAAAACTTTACCAAAAGGGTAAGTTGATAAAAGGTGTTCAAAATTCTGTGGATGCTTAGAAAATTAAGGAGAGATCAGTCAACAAATACATAAAATAATATTCAACATCTCTAGCAGTTAGAGAAATGAAAATTAAAACTACACAGAGATTTCATCTCACTCCAGTCATAATGACAATCATCAAGAATACAGATAACAATAGATGTTGGCAAGGATGTGGGGCAAAAGATACACTCATACATTGCTGGTGGGACTGCAAATGGATGCAACCATTATGGAAAGCAGTATGGAGATTCCTCAGAAAACTTAGAATGGAACCACCATTTGACCCCATCTATCCCACTCCTCAGTTTATACTCAAAGGACTTAAAATCAGCATACTAGAGTAATGCAGCCATGTCAATGTTTATAGCAGCTCAATTCACAATAACTAAACAATTGAACCAGCCTAGGTGCCCTTCAACAGATGGATAAAGAAAATGTGGTGTATATCACAATGGAATACTACTCAGCCATAAAGAGGAATAAAAATATGGCATTTGCTGGTAAATGGATGGAGCTGCAGACTATCATGCTAAGTGAAATAAACCAATACCAAAAAAACAAAGGCTGAATGTTCTCTCTGATATGTGGGGGGCTAACTCACAATAAGAGTCGGGGTAGGGAAGAATGGAGTACTTTGAATTAGACAAAGGGGAATAAAGGGAAGGAAGGGGAATTGGAATAGGAAAGATAGTAGAATGAATTGGACTTTACTTTCCTAAGTGCATATATGATTTCATGACCAATGTAATTCTACATCGTGTACAACCAGAAGAATGAGGATTTATATTCATTCATATTCAATGAAAAGTTATACTCCATATAATCTGTCAAAAATACATTCTAGTCATGTATAACTAATGAGAACAAATTTTTAAAAAATAAAAGTAAGGATGAATGAAGAATTTCAAGAGCACGTTGTTACAGCTGGATTGAGACCTGAGGGTTGTTACAGTCTGCAGCTTTCATGGGAATGGAGCGCAGTTCAGAGAGCCTCAACAGGGATGGTCCGTGAGTTGAACCTGCATCTCTCTTAGTCCATAGAAGTCCCAGTTAATGATGCCTGTTGTCCCTGTAATTCCTTGTGGAGATGTTCCCTTTCAGTTTAAAAAGAACCTTGCCACCTCAGTGACAGGACCTGGAAGATAGATGTGTCCCAGATTGTAAGCATCAGGCAATACTGTGGTCAGGGTTTCTTCCAGGTGGCACCAGCTAATTAAACTAGGAGGGATAATGACCAGAAAGGATTTCCATTTTTCATCTTATGATGTACTATTAAAAATAAATAAATAAATGGAATGGTAGCACGAATAGTGAAATATACAGGAAATTAGATGCTCAAGTGATCAGATCAGCAGGTTATTAACAAAAACACAAATGAGGAGCAATTGAACGCGGACTAAGCTAAAGCAAATGTAGCCCAGGTGAGGAAGTGTTTCCAGATGTCTCTAGACGGGAGCAGAGGACAGTGACCACGTCTGCAGTGTGATTTCTTTGTAGCTTAAACACACAGGAATTAAGAAAAAGATGAGGAGGTGAGAGATGATGAGATGAGGGGAAATCCAAGTCTGAGGGTCCTGGGGCAGTGAGGCAGACAGACACATGGGAGAGAATTGGGGCCAACGGTTACTACTTCAGCCAGTGAAGACGGGTAAGACAGATTATTTGGGATTTTCACCAGCATTAAAGGTCTTAATGACCGAGTGAAATGGCCTGGTCGTAGATACAGTAATCTAATATTAGTCAGCATTTAGAGGTTTGGTACGCTCATACAGCATGAGCCCGTCAATGGAACAGGCTCCGCAGTTTATTTTTGTACCCAGACCAAAGCCCAGAAACTCACCCTATCCAGTGAGAAGCTATCATTCTTCCTGGTATTTCACAAACGCTTATTTAATGTGTACTGTGTTTCAGATACTTCAATTTTCATGAGGAACATCTCTCTTTCAAATGGGAAGTTGTATGCTCAGAGGGAAATGATAGATCAGAATCACAGGACAGCTACTGCTACAGGTGGGTTGAACCTGTCGAATGAATTCTCAATGCCAAGCACTTTTTTTTTTTTCCTGTGTCACACTGCTTTCAAGGCTTCATACCTAGGAACAAATCTGATCATGGACTGGCTAACTGCATTTGTGTGGAGGTGAGGATTTTTTGAAGAGACTTGCCCTCGGCCTGTAGTGCTCTACAGTGAGAAGCATAGCAACATCAGGCTTTTGAAGTGGGTCTAATCAGGCACAAAATAAGTCCAAGATATCCTGAGAGTATGATGATAAACACAAGGAAAGCCTCATCCACAGAGATCTGTTGTCATTTGAGGCTAAACAGACTGGTGCAGGTGGTTCCCGGTGAGCATATAAAAGAATCCAATCCTATCAGGGTAGATGTAACTGGAAATGCAGCTGTTTTTTTGACACCAGTGATATTTTCAACAGAGAGAAGGATCGGCTGCCTCTGGCAGGACACAAGGAAGCTCTCATTGATGTAGGGCTTATGTGTGTGGCTGGGCAATGGAATGTTTTTTGGTTGGTTGGTTGGTTTTGTGGGCATGTCAGGGATTAAACTCAGGGGTATTTAACCACTGAGCCACGTCCCCAATCCTTTTTATTTGTTTATTTTTATTTTGAGACATTGTCTTGCTGAGTTGTTTAGAGTTTTCCTAAGTTGATGAGGGTGGATTTGAACTTGCGATCCTCCTGCCTCAGACTCCTGAACTGCTGGGATTACAGGCATGTGCCTACCCACCACAGAGCCTGGAAGATGGAGGTTCTTTGGGGGGGGTAATTCCAGGTTCTTTTCTTCTTCCTTCTCTCCTTCCATCCCCCCTACCCTTCCTTCACTCCTCCTTTCCTTCTTTTTCCTTTTAAAGCACTCATTTATGACTTACTACATGTACACTGGGGATGTAACAGAGAAGAAGGGGGTCATCATTATCACCATGGAAATTACATTTTCAAGCAAAAAGTTTTTAAAAAAATCAAGATTTGAATCAGTGATAAATGATGTAAAAAATCAAAAACACAGGACCTAGCTGAATCTATTTTACCTACGGAGTTCAAGGCCAAGTGTTCTGAGAGTTGATTTTTTTGTGGTAGGGAGGGGTACTAGGGATGGAACTCAGGGGCACTCACTCACTGAGTCACATCCCCAACCCTATTTTGTATTTAATTTTGAGACAGAGTCTCAGTGAGTTGCTTAGTGTCTCACTTTTGCTGAGGCTGTCTTTGAACTCATGGTCCTCCTACCTCAGGCTCTCAAGCTGCTGGGATTACAGATGTGCACCACCATGCCCAGCTTTGAGGGTTTGATATTTTAAACCAACTCTTAAAAAATCAGAATGAGTGCCTCCAAACACGTACAAGATGTTTGAATCTAATAAAGGGCATGTACAACTATCCAGCTGCTAAAACATGAACTTCTTCTTCTCCTTACTTCCTTCATGAAAACCATCCCCAGATCAGTGTCCACCTAGAATCCAAGTAGGGAAAAAAGAAACTGCTGTGAATCCTCAGAACTAATCGAATTTAACTAGGAATTGGCAATATTTGTAAAGAATGAGCTAAAAGTCAATGAATAAACAAACAAATAAATAAAAACAAAAATAATAGCAACTAGGTTGCACCCTAGGAACACAGGAAGTTGCTATAGCCCTTAGGTTGGTGCAATAAATATGGGATTTACAGCAGAGCCAGCAGAAGCTCAATCCTGGAAATCCTCCTGCTTCTGTCGATGGAGCTGGGAAGCAAAGAGACATCAGGGGCATTGGCTCTATCCTCACAATACAGCATAAAGCAGGGAAAGACAGAGGAGTGAATCTGTAGACAAGGAAGTCTCCACAGTTTTATCTTACAATGAAATCTCAAACCAACCTGGACTCCATTTCTAGACCTTTGTCCACAAGATAATTTCCCTGTAACAACCTCTTCGTTACTTACCCTCCTTGGTTCAATCGGATGCCCTGAGAACAGAATTCAGGTAACATCTGTAATGAAAGAATGAGTGACATCATGGAAATGAGAAGGGGTGCAGCATGTGGCAGGGGAGAGATTTCTGTACCAATGCACTCCTAACTTACCAATTTGCCTGTAGCAAACTCACACATTTCTCTCAACTTCTATTCCTTCTTGATAAAATACCCACAACCAGTCTCTCCCAAGAATGATAAATGATAACCTGATCCCATGTAGATGAAAATACTCTAACTGGAAATATAGTATGATACTGTGGAAAAGACAAACCCATTTGTCTCATGGATGGCTGTGTTTGTCTCTTTGCTCTGCTATTTACTATTCATATGATTGCCTAACCTTTCTGAGCCTGAGCTTTCTCATGAATGCCATCTCCATTTCCCTACTTTTTTGAATCTGGACTAATCTCATGACTTATTTTGGTTTATTGGAAAGTAGAGGAAGAGAAATTGTGCTGCTTCTGAGTCTGAGCCTCAAGAGACCTGGAGCCTCTGTGTTCATCCTCTTGAAGTACAGCCATGGGACTGCTTTGTGAGAAGCCTGGCTGGACTACTGGAAGGTGAGAGGTCACATGGAGGAAAATGAGGTATCTCTGCAGACCCTCAGCATCAACTACCACGTATGCAAATAAGAACATCTGGAACCTTTCTGATGAATGCCATGCAAGATTCAATACAGGAGAAACTAGCAGAGACTCTCCCAACCACCCCACCCACTCATGAGAAGAAGCAAATTGCTGTTTATGGCCACTGAATTTTGGATAATTATTATTTGTGTGTGTGTGTGTGTGTGTGTGTGTGTGTGTGGTGCTGGGGATTATAACCCAGGGCCTTGTGCATGAAAGGCAAATATTCTACTAACTAACTTAATACTAACTGAGCTGTATCCCCAACCCAATAGGGTTGATTTTTTATATAACAATATTTACCCAGAACTATCCCCATTTGTTATGAAGTGATATCACTTATTATTAAGAAAACACTAATTGTAGCATTATTATTGATCATTAATTCAATGATTATTCATGTAATTACTGAAAACATTATCATACTTAAACTCTTTAAAACAGTTACATGTATCACCTCTTAAGAGCTATTTTAACTACAAATTAAATTATAACTTCAACCCTATAATGAAGGCAGCATCCAATGGTAATTCATATTTCTTAGTCTCCCTGCTCCGCCCACACCATTGTTTAGCATATTATTTCATTGATGGTAGGTACCATACATATTATTTGATTTAAGGGAATATCAAAAATGTATAGTTCTAAGAAGTTAAAATTCATTTCCTTTCCAACACTGGAAAATAATTCAGAATTTCTTTTGAGTTAAAGCCTACTAAGAATTCAGGTGACAGCCTCTATGCTTGTACTTAGAACAAAAAAAAAAAAAAAAACAGGACAAACCATTGAAGTCTAATTTCAAGGGCAGGTTAGCTTGTGCTTGCCCTGAGCCCATCTCGTGTTCAGAGGGAAAAGGCTCTTGCAAGTCATCTGCAGAGCCAAACTTAGAGCACTCTTATCTAAAAGAAACTGCTCCTATCCATCTATGACTCAGATTATTTCTTTGCATATTAAATTACAAGAGACAGTTCCAGCTGGATCCATCAATGTATTTATAACTCAGCCACACAGTTTTCCTCCAGGCAGAAAACTTGGCAAATAGGCTCCCAGCCTGGCTGCAACTTTCAAAGATGAGAACAGGAAAATAATCAAGGCAGTTTTTATATCAAACTTCTTGTTTAAATTCTGACTATAATGGGAAAATTTCAGTCCCTTGGCATATGACAAGTCACCATTTCCATCAAAGAAGGGAGTGAGTAGGACAGTTGAGGAATTTACCAAAAGCTCTAATAGAACTTCTTCCTCCCCACTAAGATCTTATTCTCAAGGAATGATCTTGATTGATAATGGTGAGAGGCCTCTTGAATCCTGGGGAAAAAAAGGAGCACTGTCATTCATTCATGGATTGGTATAGTGCCTGCCGCAAACTCTAGACCACTGTGCTGGGTGTGTTTGACATGCTGCCTCATTTATCAAAGGGATACACTCCATTCCTAGCATGAAAAAACTCAAGATTTGTCAAGTTAACACACTTAGGGCACAGTTTGCTCTCCCACAGATTATCCATAGCTTCATTTCCAAGAGACACTATATCAATAATTATATATATGTGTATGACTTAATGCGCTCCTATCTTCCAGAAGTTGCTTGTGCATATATATATATATATATATATATATATATATATATATATATATATATATATATATATATATATTACTTAGCATGTGACAGAAAACCAAACTCAAAGTTGTCTCAGCAAAAAGAGAGATTAGTTTAGTCATATAACTCAATATTCATGGACAGATCTCTGAATTTATGTGTAGATTTAATATGGTAATAGAACTAGGAATTTTTCTCTATGTGCTGATCATCTCTGAAGTTGAATGATTCCTCCCTAGCAGAATAGATCCAAGATTCTATCATCCTATATCTAAAAACTCTAGCATAAAAGAATCTATTTCCCAATAATTCAATTACAACACCTGCTTTAAGTAGCACTGGTTTGCTGTAAGTCATTCAGCCATGCCTAAACTAAATGCTATAGCCAAGAGAAGAGAAGAGCTTAGACCCAAAGCTCACCCTGGATCATAGGTCCTATGGAGAAATTCTTATAAGATTTAGCCTTCTGCTTTTAAGAAGTATGTTTTAACTAAGGAAGATATTCATATTAGGGGAAGTTGAATGAAAGTTATTTTGGAGGTCCAAATACAATTTAAAAACTTTTTCCATACATCTGAAATAATTTATACATAATCAGCTGACCATTCCAATTTTGTTTCCCTCCTTTTGGGCTCACCACCTCTTTCTTAATATAAAAATAATTGATTATAAAAGCATACATTATGATTTATGTATCATGAGCTAGATTATGAGCATCTTGAAGGTCAAATCTGTACATTGTAGCCACACATAGGGTTGAGCACAGAGGGAAGCTCACCAAATGTTAGTGGAATAAATAAGCAGGAGAATGCTAATTTGTTAGTTCATACTAGCAACTGGGATCACAGAATATTATTTTATCTAGCTAATGACTTGATTTTCAAACAAATATTTAAATAAAATTATAACTTGTAATGTGCATTTAATTCTTCTCTTTCATAGGCAATGATGTCAGATACCACATCATAGCTAAAGAAAATCTATAGGAATCTATTGCAGAGAGAGAGAGAGAGACAGAAAACAAAAATGCTAATAGCCTTGCTGTCTGGACTGTTTTATATTTGTATGTTTGTTGGAGGGGATATTGAGAGTTCATTTATACATTTATTCTACTGATACGTAGTATAACAATGCTGTTCTAGAATATAGTCTATACCATCCCCTTTTAAAAGATTAGTAAATTCATTTGAGGAACCAAGCATTCAGTGAGGGGGAAAATCACCTTAAAGTGTTTCACGTTGAAAGTGAATTCAGAGTTTCTCCACCCCAACCCCTGCTATTGTCCCCTGCTGACTTTGGAATGGGCCAGTTTTTCATCAGCTTTGGTGTGGTCATCTGATATACATTCGTCAGCAAGCATGCACTGAACTCCTGTTGATAGCATCATGGGAAAAGAAGATCTTGAGAAACTAGTTTTTCTGAGAAATATTCACCTATATGACAAGTTCTTATTTCCACGACAGCATGTGCCAGATATTTGATGCTTTTTTTTTTAATAAGTAAAATTACTTAGTTGGTTTAGACATGAGTGTGTATTAGGCAATGCAAATGTAACTTTTAGCAGCAAATGCTTTCTTGTTTCTATTTTATGGAAATATATTCATATTTCCTGTAATGATAAATATAATAAAAGCTCAAAGTTCAAACATCTGTTGAAATTCAGGATGAAGGAAATGGGTATCTGAATGTCTTGAGTGGACCTAATGTTGCAGACTGGAAGTCCAGTCCTCTATGCATCAATTGAAACTCAAAAGGATTTTCTAAACACACACAAAGACACAAACATACATATTTCTAGGGTATTTCTTAACAATAAAGTAACTGTTCATTGACTTATTATTCAGCTTTCTGAAAAAGGAACTAATAAAATTTTTATTTGCTACAAACTATGCACTCTTTCCCAAATTCATATGTTGAAGCCTTCACTCTCAGTACAGTGGTATTGAGAGGTTTTTTGGCTGGTAATTAGTTTAGAAGAGGTCATGAGAGGGAGGCACTCATCATGGGATTAGTGCCTTTTGCATCCCACCAGAGAGCTTCCTTTCTGTCTCTATTTCTGCCTCTCCCTCTCTACCATGTGAGGATAGGTCAGGGAGAAAGCCCCTTCAGAAACCAACAGTTCTAGATTCCAGAATCGTGAGAAAATGAATTTCTGTTGTTTAAACCAACTAGTGTACGGCAAATAGTTATGGCAGCTAAAACTGACAAAGACCTTCGTATTTCTCTCCCTGTGTTCAGAGACAGGAAAGCTGTAATTATGTGTATTCAAGTACATGGACTGAATATTGTCTCTTGAATCTGAAGGGTTGGAGATTAGTTCTGATGGGAACTTCAATAAGATGTTGGGGGTCCTGGAGGTCACCAGGATTACTTGGGGCCAAGCTTCTGGTGATACTGAAGACATTTTAGACTATGAAATACCCAGCTGGGGCAGATACCATACTCCATGATTGAGACATGGTGGAAGAAATGGAGTAATACACTTTAATTTCTGGTTTGATCTCTCAAGTCTCATTATTTGTGTGTCAGGTTTTGAGTGTCAAAAGTATTAAATTCCATTGTCTAATGTGGTTGGCTTAAGATGATTGGAATGAGCATTTCCTACTTGTGGGTGTTTGTTCCTTTCCATGGGATCTCTTAAAGCCTGTCTTGGATCCACAGGTAGGTGTTCTAGGTAGCACTGAACCTTGACCAAACATGACCAAGACCTAAAAATTATAATTACTGAACAATCTCATAATCCTCAAAGACTTATTTTATTGTAAGAGTTTTATCAGCTGGGTTGGGATTGAATTTCTGACACCTATATTATAGAAAGTGTAAAGTATCTCATTTACTTTGCAAAGAATCTCTTAGTTAAGTTGTGAAAACTTTCTCAATTTTACAGTGTTTAGGCAAGAGACCTCTTCAATGTCTCCACCTTTAGGTACAATATTTCTAAACAGAAAAACAAAACAAAAACCCAGGAGATAGGGCATGATGGTCAATACAAAATGAAACACATGACTATTAAATTGAATAACATATACTTAATGGGGACCAATAATGTTAATATAAAAATAGAAGGTTAAACAATTCATAGAAATGACCAAAGACTCTTTGCTATTGCTCCTGGAGACACAGAGGTTAAGCTGGACCACAGGGTCTAAAATGAGAATGAAGAATATACCAAGGGGTTGTGAGCTAAGATCCATAAAATGTTGTAGGAAGACCATGGTGATATTTTTAAGTAAAGTGTCCCCAAGCCACAGTTCAAGAAAATAATGAGGTTTTGTTTGGGGCCAGATTGGAAATACTTTTTCATAACCTTAACAAAAGGAACTGCATCCATGGATCCAAGAAGTAGCATGAAGTATGTATGTTTTAGGAACTCTGTACCAGGAGCAGTTTAATTTAGAGGGGATGAAGACTAGACAGAGTTCAAAGTATAGAAGCAGACAATGCTGCATGATTAAAGTGGTCTTAAGAAAGGTCTGTCCTTGTCCACCAAGGTTCTATTGCTTATAGAATTCACAATGTGGGCTATCAATGTGGCTCTCTGGTAGAGCACTTGACTGGCATGTGCAAGACCCTCGGTTCCATCCCCAGAACTGAGAAAAAAAAAATCACAGCAGGAATTGGTAATCTAACTGGAGTTGCAAGTCAGTTTTGTTTGTCTACACTTGAGATGACAATGCAGACTCTTTCCTTTAACCTTGATCTCCAAGATGCTCAGTTTCATTGATGCATTTTCAGCCCTCTGTGTAGACCTGCAGGATCCTAAGATCAGTCGCATTCCTTCCAGTAACTGTGCTTTTATATAGATGCACATCTATCTCCTGGGCTTGGAACATTCTTCGTTATGGAAATTTATACTTGGCTTTCGGATTTCTGCTCAAATATAACTTCTTAGTGTTTCTTCACCATTTTTATAGGTAGGCGGTCTTATTCTCTGCTTTCGTAGCCCTTGACTTTTGTTGATTAACTTATCTCAATTAATATTTATGCATTTATCTGTATGCATAGCAATTAGTTTCTCTGCATTCCCACTGAACTGGAGGTTCTTGGAGAGCATGGGGAATGCCTATCAGTACGGAGATGCAGTGGAGCATAAAAACGCAGCATGTTGACCCACATTAGGCATCAAGAAATACTTGTGGAATTTATGAATCAATTAGTCTTAAAATAACCAGTCCAGAGCTCGAAAGCAGTGGAGTCTAGAGCTAAAAGCAGGTGTCTCTGAAGAGATGGAAAAAAAAAAATCCTAAAACTTACCTCCAAGAGAGTGGTGTAACTGAGGAATCCTGTTGAAATAAAACACAGAATTAAGCCTGTTTTGGTATCAACTGAGACAAAATATCCTGCTTTAAGATTTTAAGGGTAAATACTTTACCCTTTAAAAAAAAACAAGGCATTCCAAAACTGACTTTTTACTCACAGTTCAGACAATGTCAACTTTCTGACACAGAAATTTGGAATAGAGATGTACAAAGACAGCAGGGATGTGCTTGGAAGCTCTCAAGTGCTGAGAATTCTTTGCACAGACTTCTCTCTGCACAGATGAACACCATGAGATTGCTGGAAGGGGTTCAAAGAACAGCCCACAGCAGCCTCCAGTTTGCTACAGTGACTGACATTGGCTTCAGCCTGGAATCCAGAGGCGACAGCTGATGAGGAAGAGCAGAAAGGAAGGGAGAGGTGAGACTTGCATGGTCACAAAAGCCCAAGGCAGCAGATGGCAGATATCTTCCGGGGTTTGCAAGAGCTCCTAGCAAGGGGCATCAGAGATCTTCCTAGTGGAAACAGCTGGTGATGGAAGCCACCAAACCTAAACAAATATCCTTCTCTCCTGCTGTTGTAGACTTTGAAACAATAGGCACACCCAGAATGGATTGTATGCATTTTAATATCTCATTCATTCATCTCTGAGGGGGGAATTCATTATTTAAAAAAAAAAACAGCAGCTATTAAATAGTGCTTGCTATAGGTCAGGACTTGTTCTAAGTGCTTTGTTTCTATTAACTAATTTAATGAGCCCAGCAATCCTGACACATAGGTACCATTATTATCCCTTCTTTTTAGACGAGGAATGGAAGTACAAAGAACTAAAACAATTGATCTAAAGTTGCACAGCTAGTGCTTGACAGTCTAGCTCTTGACAGGAGAGGAGCATGTTAGTAACCATGGTGCTAAACATCTCCTAAATAGTCATGAAGTATGTGGCATTTAACTGTGGCACTGCCTTCTGACATTTGGGTTATAACAGACTGCATATATGATGGTGACCCCATAAGATTATAATGGAGCAGAAAAACTCCCACTGCCCAGGCATAGCATGGCTATTGTAATGTTGGAGCATTGTGCATTGTTCATGTGCTTTCTGGTGATGGGTTACATACAAATTTACTGTGTTATTAGTTCTATGAACCTAGAGCACATACAGGTAGGTACAATACATGACACTGGGCAATGATAATAAGCAATTATGTTACTGGTTAAAGTATCTACTCTGTTACACTTTTTAGTTATTATTTTAGAGCATACTCGTTTACATAGGAAAATATTATTACTGAAAAATTCATTTATCATGAATTTATCATGAATTCATTCATCATGAATTTATCATGTCACACTGATTGCAGTTTCATACATCTTCTGCTTACTGCATACATTGACCCTAGTATGCCACATGTGTGCCACACAGCCATATGTATACGTGTGCATGTACATATGTATATCTAACACATAACCATATATACCATACAGTCTACATATGTATTAGGCCATAGCCTTTAGGTTTGCATGAATATACCTGTAATATTCACAGTAGATGAAAAAATTGCCAAACCGCACTTTTCTTCAGAATGTATCTCTGTCATTAATAACACATAACTGTATTATAAGATAAAACTTCTGGCATGAGTGTTTCACATGTCTGAGAGAGGTCATGTGAAAATCTCAGTTCAGGCTTTGGAGGCTTGTTTTTCATGCTGAATTTATGGATGAGAAAATCGAAGCTAAGTGAGAGCTGTTGTAATGATCAGTTATTGAGCAATCCTGATGCATGTGATAAGGTGCTAGAGATGATGGTAGGGAAGAAAATGAATGTCCTGTTCACACCAACTCTTAATAGCAATTGACTGGGGGTGGAAGAGGAATTGTAGGAGATGGGAATAAACATTTGTTAACTTCTCACCCTATTCCAGGTACTGAGAAAGTTATTTCACACATATTTAAAAACATAATGCTCATGTATGAGAAAGAGCTAATTCTCAGTCTTCTTTAAGTGTGTACATTTATTATCTACTTTTCTATAAACATGAATGAAAGAGCTAGAGAATCTGCTCAGGGTATTTAATGGAGAAAGTTTGACATCTATGATGGCCCAAGTTCTGAGAGTCAATTTGTAGCATGAACCAAATTCAAACTCAGTTGATGCCAAGGCCCCTGCCACTTGGTTCCCTAGGTCTCAGCCTCTATCTGGATTCTCACCTTTCATTTTTATCTCTTTACATTCAGCTTGTGTGAGGGCCTCAGTATGAATAAACGGTGAAACTGAACAACCATTAGGGAATGATCCATTCCTAGTGTTATTCATGGAAAACATCTGAAGTACCCAATAATTGACACAAATAGCCAGGTGCTTGTTCTGAACTTGTTTTTTTTTTTTTTTTAAATGTTCTTAAAAAGGACAGATGGGAACAGATTTTACAAAAGAAAAAAAAAGTATTTGCATGAAATACAAAAAAAAATTGCACAGACGTTTGCACTGTCTCAGATGTCTTTGTAGGCAGAAGGAGTTCTTTTCAAGGATGATTATGCATATTATAGCAATACGCGGTGTGGATTTTCCTTGGCAATAAAATCAGTAACTCATTGTATAGCTCTCAATATGTCCTGTCGCCTCTCTTGACCGCCGTGTCCTCAACTTCCAGTTCTGTGTCTAGGACACACTGGCAAGATTCAAAAGAAACTCCTCTGTTCAGAGCTCCAAGAAGATGAAGCCCAGAGCACACAGGACTCTGGGTGGCCTGAAAGATTCAAAATGAGCAACTTGAATTCCAAGCCCCTACATTAGCAGCTCCTCTCTAATCACCTGGTTGCTCTGATTTTTTTGCCACCACCTACCACACAGCCCTGCCCCAGGCACTCTGAACAATGATGGGGTGGTGTTTGTTTCAGAAAATGTCACTTTTGTTCAGGATTCACCCCTTTCCACACACTGTTTTTTCTTTCCTTTATGTACATTCACACCTTAATCCATGAACGGATGCCCACTCATCCTTCCAGACCTAAAACTCTTGCTCTGCAACAGCAATGGTTTCACAAAGGGCAATTGAAGTATGGTCTTTAAAATTTATGTATTACCCTGGAGGCTGGACTTAAAAAACATCCTATTTTGTAATTTCTTTCAATATCAAATAGTGTTCAAGGTTTTTTGTTTTTTATTTGTAAAATGTTATTTTTCAATCTAAATCTCGTGTTAAATCTCTTCATTTATTGAGTTGAGTGTGTGTGTGTGTGTGTGTATGAAGAGTGTGTGTTTTGTGTTTAACTTGAACAATTGTTTGCTTCCTGTTGAAGTTAAAGGTGTATTGATTACTTCTACCCGCTTCTTCATCATTTATAAGTATCTGGATCCTCAGATTGTCCCCCTCAAACTCTTAGTTATAAGGTATCTTGTGTAGACTTTTTAGGCAAAGTGAAGTGAGGCTCTGCTCTGAATAAGCATTTTCTCTGGTCCTTCTAAATGATGATGTTTGGATGACAACACTTGTGTGCATCTATTGATATTTCCTCCTGATAGAACTCATGAGAGAATAAATGAGACATATATGTATATATTTTACAATTTGAAACTGCCCATGGGTTTCTCTACTTGCAAGAATGTATGAGGACCTGCAGTTCCCTGAATGCCTTATCCTTTCTCCAATTTTTTTCCTCCTTGTCTATCTGCAAAACCACCTGACTTCATGTAACAGAATGCAGTACCTAATCTTCACTTCCCCATCACTCCTAGCATAGAGATTAGTAGTTTTTACAATGAAACAGGAGAGGAGCAGAATATGTGTGTTGGCTAAATGAATGAGCCTAGTTTCTTGATTAGTGGATCCTGGATCTGTTTAGAAATCCACCATTAGTAACTCCTCAACTCTGTTTCTCCACACTGTAACTCCTGTTAATTCCCTTGAAGAAATCCCTTTCAATATTGTTGCAGCTTTGAGAGAGTCACACTTGTTTTCATTGTCAATTTAGGGAAAGCTTTTAGTCAATAGGGGCAAATCAGCCTTAGCTAACTACTCAGTAAGTTATGTGAATCACAACCTAGCATTTGACTCTTTTAATTTCTTTACACTTCCCTGTAGTCCCCTAAGCCTAGTATTCTTCCTGGCATACAATATGTGCTCAATAAAATGTTGATTGATAGTTACTGACGATGTGAATTTGGGTGATATCACATATACTTAATAAAATACGTTCTTATTTAACCCTGGTGCAAGTTTAAATATAATTCTGTCCCCACAGCAATTTCTCAAAAGAGAAAGGCCATTAACTCTGCCGACATGTGTAATCTCCAACTTGACTTAGTACTTCAACCCAACATTTCTCAAATGGGCTTAGTTGATTAAATGAAACTATGTGGGATTATTTGTCTCTCTGTCTGGTAGAATTCATGACTGAGTGGATCCTCATATTTCAGTGTTCAGGCTTCAGTGGATTTCTGAGAAAAAAATTGCCCTTTTTTTGGGAGGAAAGAGGCTTAAATATTTTATTTCAAGAAAGTATGCAGATGATTAAATGTACAAGTTAATTGGAATAGTTTGTGTTCACTGAATATTTGAATTTGTTATTCCAAATTATCTAATACACTACAGCTTTTCATTCATTCCCTCATGCTTACTTAACCCCTGGAGAAAATATCACCCCAAGGACCATCTCAAAACTTGTGTCAAAGTAGAATTAATACTATGATCTTTTTTTCTTTTACTAATTAATTTTCAACTTTTTAACATAGGATGATTTAGGTTTTTTTTTTTTTTTTTAATTCTAAGTTTTCCTATCAGTACTTGCAAATTAATAGGAAGGTTCTCTGGCAAAAGAACAAAATGTGGAGCAAATCAAGTTGCTTTGTAAATGAATAGTTCACCATCATTGGGGTCATCCTTTTAAAGTTGAAGATAAAATACTAAATTTCTGTCCCTCGATGGCCTATATTTTTCCCCAGAAGAGTGAACATTCATTCTGAGGTTTCATGTGTAGGGTCTCTGACTGTGTGTTGCACTTGGTCCTGGGGGTGGTTTTCTTCATGATGGATATTGAGATCTGCCCCTCTGTTCCCCTTCAAGGAAGAACATACTGTCCAGCTGCAAGAAGTGTGGCGGCTGACAACCCCCAGCTACCTGCAGCACTCCCGGGTATGTCTCAGCAACTTTGTAGTCTAGATCACACTCCCTCACAGGGTTTCCATCCAATTATGGAGAAGTGTGGTGGTACAAATCTATGGCCATTTTCACTCAATGTGAGACTCCTCTGATAATCTTTGATCCGAGCTTCCCCATTGGGTTGCCAGAGATTTTTTGACAGGTCTGTGTTGTGATCTGACACTTCCACCTGCCCACCCTGCTTCCTTTGGTGTCCTTTCACAGAAGGGCTTCTTAATACACCTTTTGCTCTCCTAACTCTGTCACAGCATCTGACTCTCAGAGAACCCACGATCTGGGTATGTGTTAGGAGGATCAATAGGAGGGTAAGGCAAAGGAATGACATGTCAGAGAAGAGTCAGCTTCACTTTCCCTCCACTCATATTCAAATAAAGAGTATGGTCTCTGGGATTTCAAGAGAAACCATGGCTAGCATGATTTGAAGAAATAGGGAGAAATCTTTTCCTTTTAAGGATATAATTAGACCAACTGCTAACTTTCAGAGAGCTTGCCCTAGAGTTTGGAGAACAAACCTATATAATGATTATAAAATGCTGCTGTTTTCTTTTAGATTTTTACTCTTTGTCTTTGCACCTCCTTTCTTTGAATGGGAAGAATGTGTTGATAAGCAAAGATAGAAATACGGCTCTTGTGATTCTCTGAGCTCACTGGCTTTCGTAACAAAATCAGAAAGTCATTTCAGTTCTGAGTGCTGTCATTAAGATCTTACCTGTGCATAACATGCCTTACAATGAACCTATCAACCTTTAGGTTTTCCCTTACAATCTTTTGAATAATGCAAAGCATGCTCATCTAAACATAGGATAGCTCACGGAGGTGAGATGGCATGACAGATGTCATTAGAGTACCCCTGTCATTATCTTTACTACTTAACCTGTGACAAGTAAGATGCCAGGTATTTTATGTTCATTATCTAATTTGCAATTTAAAACAGCATTATCATATCAATATCATGATGATCAGTTTTCAGATGGGAAAACCAAGGCTAGAAAGCTTAGATGAACCAACCACAGCCATTTTGAAAAATAGCACTGATGCTAAACAGATCTGGACTGATAAGTGGATCCATTTTGTCTAGAATCCAACTCTATTGCTCTTTTTATTTAATCTAAGAGTTCTACTAGTAGGAGCACAAGAGAGACTTGACCACACTTTGCATGGATTGTGGCTCCTCCTAACTTGTGTTTTCTTAGTATATGTGATAAACATCAATTTCATCCTGCAAAATGTATTTTTGTTTCTCTTATCATTCGGATACCTTTATTTCTTTTTCTTCTTTTTCTCTTTAAGAATACAAAACGTATCTAAGTTGTTGTTTTTTTTTTTTTTCAGAAGAACAAGCCACTTTTCTTCTGTGAAGTTGTATTTTAATTTAACTATTATAGTGTTTCTGAGTGCCAGGACACTAAGTGTGACAGACATGGTTTTGAATCCAGAAGTTGATGGTGATACTCTGGGGATCTCAAAATTTATTTCTTGTCTAAGATTCAAGGATAAGTCCTATCTTATAGGTTTTCCATGACGGATAAAATAAGAACATGCATCTACCCTTCCTTTCAGTTATTCAGCTACCACCTATTGACAAATTTTAAGAGGCATGAGTAAGCAAATAAAACTGAAAGGACATTCGGGCTACTATAATTGTACCAATGCATAGTTAAGGTGTTGGCATAGGCAAGAATTTGGCAGACAGGATTTCCTGGAAGACTGGCTCTGTGAAGGTATGAGAAGATGTAACTGAAAATAGCATAAGGACTATGGGTACAGAGATATCAGTCAAATCTGAAAATAAAAGCAAAAAGCAAAAAAAAAAAAAATCCATAGAACAAAACACTTTGTGGTTGTTTCAAGTAATACTTCAGGAATAGTTTCTATTATGGGAAATAAATTTGCAAGCAATGTGGAGTTGTAGAGATGCCATTTTGACTTTCATTTGAGGGTGCTAAATGTCTAAAGGCTTGAGTGATGCCTCACCTATAGTAAGTGCTTAAGAAGTGAGCAGAAGGCCAGGTGCAGTGGCACACGCCTGTAATCCCAGTGGCTCCAGAGGCTGAGGCAGGAGGGTCGAGAGTTCAAAGCCAGCCTCAGCAAAAGAAAGGTGCTCAACAACTCAGTGAGATCCTCTCTCTAAATAAAATACGAAAAAAGGGCTGGGGGTGTGGCTTAGTGATGGAGCACCCCTGAGTTCAACCCCCAGTACAAAAATAAAAAGAAGTGAGTAGAAGAGAGAAATAGAAAAACCTTACTAGATGAGGGGAGTGGGAGAGGAGAGGGGAAATGGAGGAAAGCGTGATAAGGAACACCAAGATACCATTGTACAGGAAGAATATTTCTAGTGTTCTACAGCACAGTAGGGTGACTACAGTTTATGACAACCTGTTTAACATTTCATGAAGAAATACAAAAAGTTATTTGAGTATTCCAAACAAAAAGAAATGATAAGAATATAATAATGTTCATTATCCGGATTGGATCAGGACACATTGTGCACTTGTATTGAATTATCACCCTGTATTCCACAAATGCATACATTTATTATGTCAGATAAAAAGAAAAAAAAAGAAAAAGGAGTGGTACTTCTCAATTTTTGATTCTCTGACACTCTTTTTTTCACTTGTTTGTTTCTTCCTTTATTCTTCTTAGTTTTTCTCTGTGACTTAATTCCCTACCACTCAGGTGAACTGTCATCTATTTCTTTGTATTCCAATCAATGAAACAAAGATATTTACCCACTTTTACTCTATTAGGTTACACAGTATTCCGTGCCTAGGAAAGCTTGTTTTTCCAGGCAGTGAGATAAGAAGGGCTCTAAAGAATGTGAAAATGAAGAACATTGGGAGGGTAAGGTGACCACTTCCCTACTCTAGTCTTTTTTTTTTTTTCCTCTAACTTGGTTTTATTTTTTTATTGATTTTATTTTTTCAAATACACGACAACAGTGGAATGCATTACAATTCTTATTACACATATAGAGCACAATTTTTCATATTTCTGTATATAAAGTATGCTCATGCCAATTCATGCCATTAAATACCTACTACAGGGACACAGCCACATCAGTGTTTATAGTAGCACAATTCACAATAGCTAAACTGTGGAGCCAACCTAGATGTCCTTCAGCGGATGAATGGATAAAAAAAAAATGCGGCATATATACATAATGGAATTTTACTCAGCACTAAAAAAGAACAAAATCATGGTACTTGCAGGTAAATGGATGGCGTTGGAGAAGATAATGCTAAGTGCAGTTAGACAATCCCCAAAAAACAAATGCTGAATGTTTTCTCTGATATAAGGAGGGTGACTCATAGTGGGGTAGGGAGAGGGAGCATGGGAGGATTAGATTAATTCTAGATAGGGAAGAGGAGTGGGAGGGGAAAGGAGGGGGCAGGAGATTAGCAAGGATGGTGGAATGTGATGGTCATCATTATACAAAGTACATGTATGAAGACTTGAATTAGATGTCAACATACCTTATATCCCTGACTCTGGTCTTTAGGTGAGGATCAAAGCAGAGTGACCTTGCTTGTAAAGTAA
Source organism: Marmota marmota marmota (assembly GCF_001458135.2). Lineage (NCBI taxonomy): Eukaryota > Metazoa > Chordata > Mammalia > Rodentia > Sciuridae > Marmota > Marmota marmota. Next base: position 15,422,469 of record NW_026000221.1, read on the forward strand.
AAGAATGTACTCCAAAAACATCTGAGGCAATCCATCTACACAAGGGCATGGAACTCATCCTGTACATTCCCTGTAGGAACAGTGGGATCCTCCATTGTATCCCAGCCTGTCACCGCTGAGGAGGACATGAGTAATAAAATGTCCAGACCCTCCTTCACTGAGTCCTCCAAGTTCTTTATTTGGGATCAGAAAACAGTACACTGGATTTTTTTGCATCCCAAAAGGTAGAACACCCACTATGATATTATCCAGAAATCCCTCTACCTTCTGAGTCATGGTTGATACATCCTCATTTCCTATCAAGGGTACATCAAGTCTTAGTGACATTATAGATGTCTTAAAAGGATTATCCATTAGGAATTTCTGGTGAGGGCTGGAAACAGAGTGAGAAACTTTTATATCTTAAAATAATAATGAAGAGCATGGAACAAGAATTAGAAATCTTAAAGCAAAATAACTAAATAAGTGAGCATATACATGAAGTACAAATTTTTAACAACATACTGTATTTGAAGAGAATTTTTTAGAAAGAATTTTTTGGAAGAAATTTTGTAAAATAGAATTTTAAAATGCATTATGAGGGCAGAGAGGTGTTTTTGAAGGGATCTCTCTGTACAGATAGGAAGTATATTACATCAGATATTATTTTGTGGAAATGAAACTTTACAAGGTAATGAGAGGAGCATTCATTCGATGTTTTTGTTTTTGTTTTTGTTATTTATTCAGTGTCTGATTTATATTATGGTTTAATTAAACAACTATTACTAGCCAGGCTCTATGTCATCTCTTTAGCATGTGAAGAAAACAGATTGCCATCTTTACTAGAACTTATCATTTTAGAGAGAAGGGAAGCCTAGGTTTAGCTATGTCATACAATTGCCCAATAATAAAACTTGATAGTGACAAAACAACAACAACAAAAACCAAATATAGAACCCAGGTCTACCTCGAATTAGCGTTATACACACCCGCCTCATCACAGTGCTCCTCTGTTTAGGAATGGGCTGGATCCACCTTCTCACTGGCTTGCTGCCTTTGCCCCTGGCAGTGCTACATGAAGACCCAGAAATGCCTGTACTGTTAGCAAAGAAAAACCTGTGATTTTTTTTCAGAGACAAGAATTAGTACAGGTCCCTGGAATGACAGCCTGGAAGTCCTCACCTAGGTCTTCAAGGGAGAGGCACTCATCAGGCAGCTCCACCAAACACTATCAATTCCCATTGACTTGATTGACATCATTATTCAGGTAAAAAATTGCTCCATAAAGTCTTCTCAGAGATGCACTGTGACTATGAACATCTTCCTAAAACTCCCATTACATCTATTTAGCAGCCTACCTGTAACTTCCTTGCAAGGGCTAGGATACTATTTGTTTTCCATCAAAATGTGTTTTGAAGCCCTGTAGTCGGGTGTGTTTGGTCTCTGCTCTCCAGCTATAAAATATAATTGTGATTAGGTTTTCTTTTCAGCTTCAATTACTTTATTATAGGTGCAATGAATAGATCTTAGGAAGACTTAGGTAATGATAATTGACATAGTGATAAATGAGGTAAACACTCATTATCATAGCTAATATTTATTAAGTATCCACTATATACTAGCACTGGGCTAACTTTGCCTAACTGAACATTTATGATAGACCCCAAGGGTAAGTACTGTTACTTTCTCACTTTATAATTTGAAGTTAGTGTGAAATGCATGCCTTATGGTGACCCAAATGAGTCATTCCACACATACCCTTTTCCCTTGAGTGCAGGCAGATCCTGTGACCTCCTATAGGTGAAGAGACATTGCAGATGTAATTAAGATCTCAAAGCATTTGACTTTGAGTTAATCAAAAGAGAAATCAGCCTGTCTGGGTCTGATCTAATCGAGTGAGCCATATAAATGAGTGCCAGCTATTCAGCAATAGAAAGACAACATGTTATCTTCTGTACCAGAATTCAGCATTTTAGATGGGAAGGCAGATGAGTATAATTCAATGCACTGTGTAGTGTTTAAGCAGAGATGGTGATCAGTCATCTTGGAAGCACAGGTATGTGAGCCACAGCCTGCATGCAGAATGTCAGTATTGAAGGCTGAGCTCAAATTCTCTGAATGGAATTCAGAGAAGGAGCTTTATCAATAGTACATCACCTCAAGAGGCTGAGCAAGAGAAGTCAGACAGATTCTCTCACTTGCCTTGAAGAAGCAATGTGCCATGAGTTCCACAGCTGCACGGAAATAGATTCAGCCAACTTAGGAAGTTTGGAAAAGAATCATTTCCCAGTCTAGCTTCAGATAAGAATGCAGCCAGGCCAACACCTTAATTGCAGCCTGGTGATACCCTGAGCTGGAGACTCACCTAACCCCTGTCCAAACTCCAACCCACTGAAACTGTGAAAAGATATGATGTTAAAACCACATTTTAATTGAGGTTAAATGTGCATAACATAAAATTCATCATTCTAAAGCATACGATTCAGTGTCATTTAATACATGGACCATGTTGTTCAACTTTTATCACTATTTCCAAAAACATTTAATCACTCCAAAGGTAACCCTGTAACAATTAAACAGTTACTACATATCACCTTCCCCAGCCCCCATCAGTCAACTATTTGTTTCTCTATATATAGATCTACTTATTCTGGTATTTTATCTAAACAGAATCATTCAATCGGTGACCTTTGTGTCCTGCTATTTTGTGTAGCTTAATGTTTTTGAGGTTTACCTACATTGTAGCATGCATCACTACTTCATTCTTCCAGTTGATGAACACTATTCTATTGTATAGATACATGTCATTTTGGTTATTCATTCATCTGTCCATGGACATTTGAGTTGTCTCTACTTTTTGGCTATTATGGATAATGCTGCCAGAAATGTGTATTCATAAATTTCATTTTGTTCCTGCTTTCAATATTTTTTAAGTATTTAATTAAGAGTTAAATTGCTAGGTAATACAGAAATTGTTTATCTTTTCTGAGAATCTTCCAAACTATAAAAAATGTGGTTTAAGTCACTATACTTGTGGTGTTTTGTTACTCAGTGATCAAAAATAAGTGCTCTGAGAAACAATAATACATGCAATCATTCAGAAACACACCCACATATAAAATGAGTAATTGGAAGATCAAGTACTTGATTTCATATCCATCTGGCATCAGGTGCCTTAGGTATAAGCACTTCCATATCAATTCATATTTTCTAGAAGAGTTCACTGAACTCTTGACATAAGCCAGTGGTTCTTAAAACTGTCTATACCAATGGTATTAGCATTACCTAGGAGCTGGTTCAAAATGTAAATCACCAGGCCCTATACCAGACCTGATAAATCAACTGTCTATGGTTATGGTCCAGGAAACTATTCTTTAACAAGCCTCTTGGCATTTCTGATGGACGCTGAACTTTGGGATCCACCACTATTGTCAACAGTCTAAAAATTTATTCTAAGGAAGTGATGGAAATGAACATTCCCTCATTGAGTGTACAATTTACTGGAGAAAACTGATAGATAAGCAAACCATTACAACACAGTATAATTGCAGCTAGAAGGAAGGTATACATTATGCTCTATTACACTCACTGAGGAATTAAGTCTTCCTAGGAAACATGGATTTCCTCACTGAGAGGGCAACATGCAAAAGAACCTTGAGAAAAGAGGCTGCCTGCAGTTGATGGAAAAGGAAGGCATTTAAAGAATGCAAATGTTCTGTGTTAAGTGATTGAAGTGTGAATCTCAATGATGCATTGGGAACCATAGGAGTCATATAGGAAAATACAGGGAAAGACATCTGAACATAAGACTAAGTAGGTATCAGTCCATTTGTGCTGCTATAACAAATACTATCTAATAGATGTATGGTATGTAAGCAACAGACTTTTTTTTTTCTTTCTTTCTAACAGTTCTGGAAGCTGGAAATTCAAAATCAAGGCACTAGTGGATTTGGTGTCTGGTGAAGGCCTGTTCTTTCAGTAGCATCCTCACTTGGAAAAAAAGGCAGAAAGATAAGGACTCCAGAGCTCCTACAAGCCACGTTTATGAGGCCTCTAGTCCTATTCACAGGGTGGAGCTTTTGTGACCTAATCACTTCATAATGCCACAGCTCTTAACACCACTGGAGTGGGGATTAAATTCCAAAACACTTTTTGTGTGGACACATTCAGATCATAGTACTGAGATTCCTTAAAAATAGCTAAGTCTTAACACCTGTCCAAGGTGGAAATATACACTTAGGGTCCAGCTGAGTTGGGGCAGGACATGCCTGAACCTTCCTTGTGGTATCAGGATTGTCATGGGGGCCTCAGTAAGAGATGAAATGTAAAGACACATAGTATTAGTATGATATACTGAGCTAGATTTCCTTCTAGAGATCAGACAAAAGCCACAAGCTATTTTTACATTCCCTATACAGCTTTGCTTTTCTGTATGTGTGTGTGTGTGTGTGTGTATTGGGTATGCACATATGTGTGTTGCAACTGGTTTAAAGTTATGACTTCTTAGTCTTAAAGTTATTGAAATTACCTAAAAGTAACTTAGAATTAAAAAAAAAACAGTACTATATATTGTCACATTTTCTGGTTTACTCTTGGTGAGTGGTGAGGGAAACATTCTGCCAGGATGTGAATATATTTTGGAGGTTGAGGAGGGGGAGTGATATTCACCCTTTCACATGAAAATAGTCAATGTAGGTGGTGCAGACACTGGTGGATTTTAATATAGGGCCATTATTTCAAATTTAAGCTTTTCTCTGTCATGCTTTTTTAGTTTGTTAACATACTCAAAGGGGGAATTGGCAGACTCACTGAGCGTTGGAGAACTCCTGGGTGAGTGTTAAGTGGTCATGTTGCTTCTGAGTCAGAGGGTTCCCTGCAATCTCATTTGAAATCCCAATGCCAAACTGAAATGGAGATCACCCTGGATACTCTGCATAATTCAAGGCAGCCAAGCTGAAAGTGATTTGGAACTTTTTTTTTCTTATTTATAGGATTCGCTACTCACTAAACCTGCAATCATTCGGGATCACCATGGAGTCCATAGCTGAGCTGCAGAATACCACAATGGGTAGAGTGCCACTTCCTGCTCTTCATTTTCAGAGGCACTGTCAGAGATAATCTTTAAGTGGAAAAAAAAAAAACATGATTTCAATTAGTTTCTGGGGGATAGCAGCCTGGAAACTCATATTTAAATACTTTGAAGTCTCAAATTGTTCTTATTCTCTATAACCTAGACTCTGAATAAATCAGCAAATTCATTTGTACATATTCAGAGCTAGAGAGTTTGTTCCTGATACCTCTCTCTCTCTCTCTCTCTCTCTCTCTCTCTCTCTCTCTCTCTCTCTCTCACACACACACACACACACACACACACATTTGTTTAAGGTATGATGGATTTCCAGGACACTGAAATGACCCTGAAAATTTGTATTCAGGAATTTTTAGATACCTTTCCTTGAAAAAATTGTTTTTGATGTAAATAACTGGAAGCAGAAGAGAGAAAATTAATAATACTCTAAGGCAAAGGGGAAAAGTAGCTATTGGTATACACCTGGGGCATATTTCTTCCATTCTGCCTCCTATTATTTAGAAGTAAACAAACAAAGAAGTTCTTAGCAGAAGTTTCCTAAGTAGAAACCTTTAGAAATACAGTTGGGTTTCATCTTTCTGTAATTAGGAGACCACAAGTCAGGACCTCAATAATACAGTGGGATTGCTCCAAAGGTGGGGGTCTATGTTGAGTACCCAGCATTCTACCAGCCTAATACCTTCTTCAGAACTGCTCCTTCTACTTTGGGATTTTTTTTTTTTTTTTTTTGTCTATTGGATCTCCTTTGCATCACACCCTTAGGCCGGCTCACTTGCAATCTCTCTATGTTGAAGGAACTGGTCACCTAGAACCAATTTTTCAGCCTTATATCATGTATCTACTTTACGCTTTACTGGGGAAAAAATTCTTTAATAGTGATTCTCTACATGGCCCTTAAAATTTATCTTTCTTTGACTTCCCCAATGGCTACTAACTCCATAACTAAAACTTAATACCCTAGTCTCAAACTCCTCTCTCAACCATCATTGCTTGCCACAGGTCTCAGAAGGAAAAACCCTTGACCTAAAACATATTTGCCCAATTATTCTCCTAATTGATTTAAAATTTTTGTTTTGTGCCTTCTTGGGATAAGTACTATATCTTTCTGAGTCGTATTGTTTCTTATCCATAAAATGTAGGAATTGAAATTCTTGATCTCACAAGCCTTCTATTTATGTATCAAATTATATTGTTGAGAAAGAGAGGCTGAAATGTGATATGAATTATCAGAGTAGGGGTACAGGAACATCTAACCAATTCACAAAATGACCCTAAATAGTCAGGGTTAAACTGATAAAATTAGACATCTCCAAATTTCCATAATCAATCAACAAAATAGTACTATCAACCTACTTTCTTCCTTGCACCCATATCGTTCCTTCCCTTAATATGAAAACTAAGGGAGTCCCAGTGAGCTGTTTGGCCTTTGATGAATATCTGTGCAGAATATGTCTCTCCAGTAGGTACAAAATGACAGTCACTAAATATAAAGTCCTTTGGATCATCGAGATGACACAGGTAAATAATTCAGAAAGAGTCTCTTAAGAAACCAATGCATGAGCTAAAAGAACCTCTCTGATACCTCCAGAGGACTTTCATTGTCACAGTCAAAAACAATGGAATCAGAAGCAATTTTTTAAAAAAAATTGTCATTAGGTAAAGAAGCCCAATCTGCCTGTCATTCACTAGCCTTGATGTCATTAATAATCATAAAGCATTCCCCACATGAGCAACCCATAGAAATCAAAATACTATATATGGTTTATTGTTTTTATTTCCTCTCTGATTACTTATTACAAAGTCTAGGAACCATCCCCATCAGTATCCTCCCCCTGGCCACTCTGTCCAACCAGCCCCAAAGCCCCAAACATCTGATCTTACAGAATCACACACTTAGGACAAGCCCCAATACCAGTACTTTCTTTAGGTCTCACCAATTTTTTAATAATTATTGAATAAATGTTATACTCAGTTTTCTTCCCCTCCCTTCATCTTGACCTCTTTACCTTGTTATATACTTGAATTGTGTTTCTAGAATTACATACCTGATGTCATATCCTGTCTTAAAAGATCCAGTTTAAATTTATAGTTCTATGGGTTCATTAAACATTCTTTCCTAGCTCTTCTCCCATTTTACCATCTCCACATCATTGACCTCCCTCTAACCAAATATTTCAAGGCTACAACTTCTTTGTAAATAGCATGCATTTCCAGATCTCTTTGCCTCAATAATATTGTTTCTTAAGTACCTAATGTTCTTTACTTTGATGCTCAATAAATTCTTTTTCTTCAAATCTCAGTCTTCTCTGTGAAAAGTAACTTTCAGGTCTCCATGAACAACTGTGTGTCCTTCCTCTGTAACAGGTTGGTAATCTGTTGATTCATCAGTTACTATTCATAATAGCAGCTGCTACAATGGACTATGAGGGAGGACTCAGCCTTATTCAACTTGCAGTTACAGGACTGTACTATGCCAGGAATATTTTAAGCACTAAGTAAATGGTATATAAAAAAAAATGAAGTAGAAGGGTGAACGAATTGGAAAGAGTATTTGCAAGAGTAAGAAGAATCCATACGGTGGAATTTGACGCGATGATGGTAATGCCCCGAGTTATTCTGTTGCCTTTTCTGGAGTGTTCAAGAGTATTGCCAGAAGTGACATGTGGCCTATATTTAGGCTCATGGCAGGATCAGCTTTTGCAATGTTCTCTAAGCCGCTGGTAATTTTCTTACTCAAAGTCACTTAAAACTTCTCATTCTTTTCGACCATAGATAAAGGTAGCTAACTCTTCAATGCACAGAAAATGAAAAAGGATTTGTGGTTGCATCCAAAGGAATAAGTGTAGGAGCAAATCAGATGCAGATGCAGAGAAGTTGGATTAGAGAGGGAGTGGAATATCACAGGTGCCACTATCATTCTGCATTGGAGGGTTCATTGGAAAGAAAAAAGTAAGCATTTAGTAGAATGCAGCTAATTAAACTTTATTATCAAAGACTATTGCTGTAACAAGGACAGAGATAAAAGAAATTCAGAAACTAACCTTCTTTAACAAATAATGAGCATCTTAGCCCAGCTAATAGACAACATGGAAAACACAGAAGAGGACAAAAGGTATAAGAATTATTTCCTTAGCTCCATTATATAATGTTGATCACCAGGATCTTACTCTAAGAAGGTGGAGGCTGAGATGTAAATTGACATTTTCCCCGGCAAAGATTATTGCATATTTTCTGTACAGTGCTGTCTACTTTGTCCTTTGTATATATTAGTGGTTCTAAAGTGGAGATGATTTGGTGATAACCCAGTCAACATTTGGCAATGTCTAAAGACATTTTTTTGTTTATTGCAACCAATGGAAGGGAGGGAGGGAGAGGCTACTGGCACCTAGTGAGAAGTCAGGGATGATTCTACCCTCCCATAAGACACAGGCACATTCCACAAGAAAAGATCTTCTGACCCCAAGTACAAATAGCACTAAGTTTGAGAAACCCTTCTCTGGATTGCTGACCTGGATATTCTCAGCAATGTTTTTTGACAGTTTTGATAAATGCTTGGTTCAGATAACAAACCCAAATGCTCATATGTGAAACAATACAAGAATGTTCAGAGGTGGAATGATTACATTATAAGAGTTGTAACCAAATCAGTAGATTAGTCTATTTGGATAAATTAACTAGGTAGTAAAAACAGGCACGTAGGGTGTGGCTGGAGGAAGTAGGTCATTGGGGGTGTGCCTTTAGGGTTTATATTTTGTCCCTGGTGAATGGGACTCTTTCTGCTTCCAGTCTGTCAGGCCTGAGCTACTTTTCCCCACTAGGCTCTTTCACTATCATGTTCTGCCTCACCTTAGACCCAGAGCTGTGAAGTTGGCCAACCATGATCTGAACCTCTGAAATCACAAACCAAAATAAACTTATCCTCCTCTAGGATGTTCCTATCAGGTATTATAGTTATAACAACACAAAGCTGACTAAAACAATAAAAAAGTCAGTTAAAAGAAACAATCAAAATAATTAACAAAAAATATAAACATATTTGTAGGCAACTAGCCACCTGATTGCTTTACCTGACTACTGGCTTCCCAATCATGGTGCTCAGACAGAAGTCAAATCCTTTAAGTTCTTACCTCTTCCCTTCCCACCTTCCATTGTTCCTGATCCTGGTTGAAGATTTGACTCACATATGGATGGTCTGCATTTTATGCAGGCAAGGAGGAAGATCATGGGGTTAGCAGAAATGGGAAGATGTATAATTGCATGGCAGAATCCTAATGCAGTGTGTGGTGGCAGGAACTGGCTGCCTATGAGGGACAGAGGAATTCTCCCAGGAGCGATTCCATTCCCCAAGCTCTTCATTCTTCTGAAATGCAAGATTGAAAAATATTGGATATAGAGTCAGAGGATCTGAATTCATACACTAGTCCCGAATTTGTCTTTCTGTGTCTCCTGTCTAAATGTCCAAAATGGATGACCAAAAATATTCAGACATTTTTCCCTCTGGCATCATAAAAAAAAATTCTGAAAATACCAGCCAGTGTGGAAACTCAAAATGTAAACCTGCTGAAGAAGATGCTTCTTGGATGAAAAAAGGGAGGCTATTTCCTGGGTTCTCCCTGCTCCATTACACAGTCACTTGCCCCTGAGGCCTGAGGAACCCGTAGAACTATGAAATATATAAATACTACTGGGAGTTTCTACGAGTAAAGCCGTGTGGCTACTTCCCTTCTCCCTTTCCAGTGCCTTAAGATATCAATCACTTTTGCATGTCATTAAATATTGATTAGATGTTTTATTCTTCTAGGCAATATACAAGATGCTTCTAGAGGGGCAGAGGTGTTCACCAAGACTGGTTCTTGAACTATAATGCTAACAAGAATCACCTAGGAGATTTATTAAAAATGAAGATGCCCTGAGTAGATCTCTAGACTGAGATATACTAGCCTTAGTGGATGAGTTCTGGCACTTTTATCATTATGTAATTACTATTTCTTATAATAGCACCACCTATATTTTCTTTTATGGAAACAAGCACACCCTCAGCTCTGCAGTTGGACTTTACATTTAGTTCTACACTGGTTCAAAGAAGGATATATCTCTAATTTGAATCAATGCTGGCTAGTCCTACTGAAAAATAACTTGTTCTTACACTGAGACTGTCTATCCCTTGAATTAGTTATGCAGGTACCTCCATGAAGTCTCTAATTCTTGTATCCACTAGATCTACATGTGAGGAATTGACCCCAAAAGAAACCATTCAGATAAGCCTCCCATGTGCATTTTGAATAGAAAATAATGTATGGAATAAATTAAAGTTGAACATTTTAAGAATACATATATTTTGCAGTGAGAGGTATACCCACGTTCCGTTAATTTATTCTAAGATGGATCTTATACTGCTAGCATTGGATATTGGAGTAGAAAGGGAAAAAGTACATATGTGCTGTGACTGAAACCCTCAAAATAATTTATATTATGTTGGTTCTTGACACTTTGCTTATGCTTGAATGTTGAAAAAAAAATCTTTGTGCCTATCAAACGTGTTTTATTTTTTAACACATTTTCATATATGTCAAAGTAGGATTTTGAACTAATGTTCGTTACCAAGTTTGCATACTTGGGTTCATTCCCACTTCATAATCTCATTCTCAAGAATTTTTAAGCTAAATAAGACTCTAGATTCAGAGGTCAGTCATTCTATTAAGACATAAAAGTATAAAATAGTCTCTTTTGCAAATGATCCAACGTTGCTGATATCAGGACAATTGACCCGTCTGTACCATTTTGCAACGTTTTTGATTACTAATAGAAAAAACATTGCCACAAATTGAGGAAATCTTGTTCAAATGTATTATCAAAATTCTTAAGAAAAGTATATTTTGGCCTTAATTCTGATAGTTCTGCCAAATTAATCTTTCACATTAATAATTGTTAATTTTGCAAGCTGAGAATTTCTGGATATTCCCTATAATTTTTTTTTGCACACAGTTTCATTAATTAATATTTTTATGCTCCGTGCTAGAGATTATGAAGACAAACTTTAAAGCTAGATTTTATTTTACCACAAGCAGTATAAAATACAAATACCTTCTGTATCACACAGCTTGTGCAGTGAGTGCTTTGGAGACAAAATAATAAACATTAGATGTATAGAGATGAAATTGGTAGTGCAATTAATAAGAATTACCATTTTTGACTGTTTTATGTCTGCAAGGCACCATTAGGACTATGCAGCCACTATCTATAATGACCACTCATTATAATTGTGTTTACAAGACACAATTGATTTAAGTTTTAAAGGACCAGGCTATTTAAAAAATTCTCACATGACATGTAATTCAAGAATAGTTTTCCTTAGAAAAGACTTGGTCTTAATAAAAGTTGAGTAATCCATCTTTCGTGATTTTTTTTTCTTTTTGGCAAGTCTGCAAAAAATCATTGCAAGGGCTTGTTGAATGAGGAGGGGGTGGTCATTTTCATGTCCTCTAAGATTAGGTGTCTCAGCTCAAACCCCCTTGCCAAGATTTCCCAGAGATGTTTCTGAATATTCATCCCATCAAGCAATGATTCCTGATTTCTTTTGCCCATGCAAGCCCGGCAAAGCAGCAAAAAGCTATTCTTCACTGTCAAGCACGTCGCATAGTGGAGACTGGGCTGGCAGTTCAAGATAAGTAATATCTGCTGGAAGAGAGTCAAAGATGTAAATCCTTTCTGTGCCTTTTGTACTGTAGTCTTGTTTAGCAAGAGTGTCAGGATGCTGGAGAAGCTGATCTCCTCCAAATGACTTACAAACTTCTAAACCTTGGTGGTGGTGAGAAAGTGGAGATGGAAGGACAGGGCAGGACAGGCAATATGGTGGGAGAGAGGCCAGAGGAAGATGACATCTTCCTTAGTAGGAGCAGGGTGAAGTTCCTGGTCTGCAGCAAACGTGGAGTCAGATGTTATCAGTCTCTTTGATGCATTTACCTGGATAGAAAACCATAACTAGATCACTGCATTCTTTAGTCCTTGTTTTCATTTGTAAGGGAAGAATCATTATTAGTGACACTTCAGAGGAGTGTGTATTCTGGGGGTACAATGATTTTTATAGGGTACAGAGTTTATGCTGCTGCAGCTCTGTCTCTAATCATGCTTCCTCTCCATTGGTGCATTTCTTCTTTCATATGAGGATATTCATAGCAGACAATTCCCGGAGAGATCCTCTTTATAGAAAAAAAATAATAAAGACAAGAGTAGTGTTGCCATTGTGAAAATTAGTTTTACAATCTCTATCCTGGAATCCGGAGTGGATGGTAGCCAGAATGGCTAGTGGTGAAACATTTAGACTCTGTAAAATAGACCTTGGTTTGACATTGAACAGGTAACTAGCCTCATTAACCCTATTTGTGATTCATTTTGCAGGATGAGAATATTGACCTGCCTCCTAGGTTGCTGCAGGTATTAAATGAGATTGTGCTTGGCCACACAGAAATGCTCTCAAAAGTTTGTTGCTGTTCATTTTCTATTATTATACTTTTCTGTTACTGCTAGAAGTATCACTAGCTTTTATTGAATAACTATGCGTGTATAACATTTACCCAGAGGATCTGTGTCGTTCTCCTTGAAAGAAGCAGCCATAGCATGTCTACTTCTATAATTTGAGACTCATAACTTTGAGCTCATACTTGAAAGTCCCATTTTTGTTGTTGTTGTTTTCTGTTCACAGTATTTTACTTTATGTGGGCTATCCCTTCCAAAAGAGTCACGTGACTTAGTTTAAAATGTTCTGGAGTATAATTACATGTTACTTTGAGGTATCTTTTTTCTCCCAAATATTTTAAAATGAAATCTTATGAATACCACATAGTCTACATTTTAAGTCACACAATCAGTCCTAAATATAGCCTTAACACATGGTGATATATTATGGACAGAATAATTGCAACATGCCCTTACTTATTTAGAACAGGGTTCAGGTTCCTTGGATTAGGGCAGAATGGTCTTGGGCATGGATCCTCTCACTCTGAAGTATGTGGAGCAGAGCAAGCACAGCACTATTTTGGATGAGTCTGACAAGCTCTGAGTTGAGTCATATTGCCTAATTCTGGCATTGCTCTGTTCCTGCTTCCCATTAAATGTCTAGTACATCAAAACACATCCCCAAGAGGGCAGAAATTGGCTCTTTGGGCCAATACATCTCAGATAATAGCATGGTGTTATGGTTTAGATATAAGGTGTCCCCCAAAAGTTCATGTTTGAGACAATGCAAGAAAGCTTAGAGGTAAAATGATGGGATTATGAGAGCCTTGACCTAATCAGTGTGATAATCCATGGACAGGGATTAACTGGGTGGTGCGGCTGGAAGAGGTGGGTCATTGGGAATATGCCTTTGGGGTACATATTTTGTCATTGTTGAGTGGAACTCTCTCTCTCTGCTTCCTGGTGCTATGTTTCCAGCTGCTTTGCTCTACCACACAGTTTAGGAATGGTTCTGCCTCACCTCGTGGACCAAGGAATGGAGCCAGCCATCTATGACTGAAACTTCTGAAACCATGAGTGCCTGAAAATCCTTTTCTGCCTTAAAACACATGGTTTATGATTATCCATAAGACTCTGCCATAATTCAGATCTGGAATATCTGCCATGGGCCCATGTATTAAAACTTGGTTCCCAAGGTGGTGCCATTGGGAAGTGGTAGAACCTTTAAAAGGTGGGGGCCAGTAGGATTTTTTAGGCATTGGGGTGTGACCTTGAAGTTCACTGTGGTGCCCTTGAAGGCGACTGTAGAACCCTTGCTCCCTCCTGGTTCTCTTTTGCTTTCTGCTTATGAGGGGTGACTGGTCTTGCCATACAGTTGATGATCAGGTTAAAGACTGAACCCTCCAAAACTGTGAGCTAAAATAAACTATTTCCTTGGTAACTTAATTATCGGAGGTATTTCATTAGAGTGATGGAAAGCTGAATAACATAGCCACAGTACATAAGACGTCTGTGTGATATTATCATTTCATGGGAGGGGTTTTTGATTAAGAGGGGATTAAGAGTAAATGAGGTCATAAAAGTAGGGCCCTAAATCAATATGACCAGTGTCCTTTTAGCAAGATGAAGAACCACCAAGGATGTATGCTTAGAGAGAAAAGGCCATATGAGGACATAGGGCAAGACAGCCACCCATAAGCCAGGGAGGGATGCTTCAAGAGAAGCCAGATCTGCCTACACCTTCATGTGGAAGTTTCAGCCTCCAGCCCAATGGGAAATAAGTCCCCGTAGTTCAATCCACAGCATTGTTGCATTTTGTTATGGTACTCCAAGCAAAGTAATATAGAGTCAAAAAAAAGTTTTATATAATAAAGTTTATATTACACATTTCTAGAAAGTAGTCTTCTTAATATTGAAACTTAGAAATAGTCAAACTTACCCACCCAGGAACAAGAAGTGATGTACAGTTGAAAACCTTCCCAATGTGAGAGCTTATAGGAATTGTGTAGGACACAGAGGAACAAAGGACATGCTCTATTTGGTCATAACTGAGATAGCTTTCAGGAGACGTGTACCAATAGCGTCTGTTTTGTACGCCCCATTTCTCTGTCTAAACTCATCAATCAGACTAAATAGCTCCTCCACTCTTGGGAATCATTGAATGAGGAGTAGAAGAAATAGGCCAGAAATTTGAAATTGCTAGAGTTCCCTCCACATGGACGGAAACATCTGGACAGTGACCATCTCCACCACCAATCTTACATCAATCGCAGAAGTAGAGCTCATCAGCTTCCTCTAAATAGATCTAAAATGATTGAGCCCAATCACTGGGACACCAGGAGAAATTAGCTCTTTTCTGTTTTACTTCTTTGGTTAGTAATGAATAGCCTATTAACAGACTAGGTCATGAACTAAAAATCAACTTCATTAAAAAGAAAAATGATTGAGTTATTAGCAATAACAATAGCTAAGTGTATTGCTCATTTGCTATAAGTCAGGTGCTATTCTGACTTCTTTCTATATGCATTCTCCAATGTGTTTTACACTATGATAAGCACTATCATTATTCATATTTTTTAACATGAGGAAACTGAGACTCATAGAGATTAATTCCTCATACTTATTCAACTACTATGTAAAGAAGCCTGAATGAATAGACCTAGAAATAGAGAAAAGTGAGACATTCAGCTTCCCATAATTTTGAGTGACTGGAGATTGACTTTGCCTGGTCTTCTCCAGAATCCTCAGCTTAACTATAACAATTCTCTCAACATTGCTTAGTTGAAAGGATCAGAGGTAAACCTTAACATAGGAAAGTGAAGACAAAGATCTTCAGATCAGATGATGAGAGAAACTGCTAGATGAAAGAAAGAGTAGCCAGGTCATCAATGGTGACTGCCTAGAATGAAGGTTGATGTTCATAACTTATTTTGCTGCCATTCAGCAAATGGAAGGTGGATGGGGCTTGACCAGAGATTTGGATGCTAAACAGTAATAGAAAGGTCTAGTGGAAACTCAAAATTACACACACACACACACACTACTGTGAAGTTCTAGCAGGCACCAAGGTACTGTACCAACACACCAGATGGGCCAGTAGCTTCAGACCACCTGACAATTTGACCTGTAAAATTGAAAATGCCAACTTTCGTGATAATTTACATTTATAACACACTGTTCTTCCTCATCTTTGTAACCATACTATACATTACAAAGAGCAATTACTGTTAATCTTCTTTTACATGAAAGGAAACCAAGAAGAGACTCATTTTCTGTGCAGCCTCAGATGAGTGGCCGTGGCCTCAAATCTGAGAACTGTTTAAAAGCAATGGGATGGTCATGGGGTAGGCACGTGGTAATGTGTGTTGCTATCTAGTTCCTTAAAACCCATTTGGACCCTAGGTCTGCTACCTGGAAACCCCTGACAGGCTAGGATCACAGGATTCCTTGTAAAAGAAAACATTTGGCAAGGTCACTACCTCTTTACCTGATTCCAGGAAAAGGATGTTACCAATCTCTAAGCTGCATGCTGAAGAAAGATGAGATAATGAACTTAGATTTCTTTTTCCTAGAAGAGAAAGAGCCTAGTTTTGAGAAGTGAAAAATTGCATGGAAGTTTACATCAAGGACTTGGATGCAGGATTGTGCCCCTGTGAATTGAAATTCCCAAGGCAGACCAGTCGCCAGGCATTTCAAGAAAGCACATCATGTGCACTACCACCAAAGGCTCCATTCTCATGCAACCTATAATGACTGGACCTAGTACTTGACCCTGCAACAGCTCATGACCCAATGACATTTATGCCAAGACATGTGGGCTGTGTCAAGGCTACAGTGCATCACTCCCTGAAGTTTGAAGTGCATCACTGGTAGATCTTTTGGAGGGCTTTCATAGACCAGCATAGGAGCTTTCTTGATTCTGCTGCTGTGTTTGCAGTTTTCCTTTTGGTAGGAAAGAGGATTGCCTCCCACTCTGTGGAAGATTGTGGCAGGGTAAATAGTGTAAATATGTTTCTTTTGAATTTTAAACCTCCCGGAATGTTCTCAGCTATGTCTTTGTAAGGACTTCTTTTGTTTCCATGCTGCATAAAGTCTAAAAGTAAAAAGGCAGAGACTCCACTTCTTGAAGAAGTGTGATCTTAACATTAACCTAATCACAGAACAGAAGCAGAGGGTGGTGGTGAAAGAAGAAAGGAGGGAGACAAAACCCAAGCCGGAGTGTAGGCAGAGTAGTAATGTGTGTAGGCCGATTTTGCATAAATGAGTGTTTCATTGGGAATGTGAGCAAGAGAATTAAGAGAAATCTCTTTTTTGTTTCTTTTGATCCACTCAATTACATTTCTGTGGCCATGCGATGCTGACCTCTGGCTAGCTGGAAACTCCTTCACTGGAATGCCCCCCAACTCCCTCACCATTCACACTGAAGAGTCCTTCTCTTTCACTTCCCAAGCTCTGATCATGTAAACTGTCCTCCATAATGGTTAATGGGTGACTCTCTGAACTCTTCTGGGCTCCCCACCTTCATAGGAGTTTTACCTCTTATTATAGGTACTTTGCTGCAGCTTCTTCCCTGTCCCAAAAGCCTTGAGCTACAACTTTCCTACTGTTTTGATAATCCCATTCTCTTCCATCATTTACAAACTACACAGGTATTTTCTACAAATATGAACATATGTATACATATATTTTCTACTTATAATCATCACTGATAAGAACCACACTTCCTCCTCATCTCCAACAACAGAAGCAATATTTTCAAGTCCTCTTGCATTAATAGCAGAGAATTAAAATATTATTCGTCAAAAGCGATTGAGATTCCTCCCTTGCAGAACCTCTGTGTCTCATTAAGCAACCCCTCAAAGGGTATGATCTACATTTCCCTGGTTGAAAAAAAATTCTTAGACTTTCTCAGTGTATGATTTCTTCAGATGATTTGAGGAGGGAACACATTCATTTTCAATACTCTTTTGTACTGTGTTTTCTCACTTATGTGAGGAATTTAGTGTGTTATCTATTTCTCTCTCTCTCTCTCTCTCTCTCTCTCTCTCTCTCTCTCCCTCTCCTCCTCCTCCTCCCTCCCTCCTTCTCTCTCTCTCTCTCTCTCTCTCTCTCTCTCTCTCTCTTTCTTCTTCTTCGGTTACATTTCCTTTGGATGTAATAACCTTTTCTCTCCTCACTACCCCACCAATCCATACCAAATACTCTCTGCACAGAGCTGTTCATTTTCAATGTCCCTCTGAAAGTTTAAATGTCACATTTGCATTTCACTCAATGTTTAAAATACAAGGAGCTGGAAATGAAATGAAACCATAGGAAAGGGCCTTTCAGGAAGGGAAAATAGTAATAAATGCAGTGTGCTGACCCCAATTATGAGTGTTCAACCTCGCAAGGCCCTTCCATTCATCCTGCTCAGCAGGGAGGTGCTGACACAATCCCTTCACTACACCCCACATTGAACCCCTCTGTCCCATTGGAGCTTCTGTGTGGAATGATCACTTGGTGTGGAGACATTTACTTTCAATCTGTCTTTGTGTCCCCTAAGAAGAAGACTTGTAGCAAAACGAAACCTAAGTCTTTCTGCAAAAATATTGGACTTTAAAAATGTAGGGATGATCAGGACACTAGTGTACTTCATCCTCTGAGAATCATTTCTACCAGTTTCCATGAACCGATACATTGCTGATATAGAGAGGAGCAGTTTCTCACCATTCTCATAGAATTAGCAAGAATATTTGTCATTGAAAATAATGAAGAGACACTGAGGATAAATGAGGTTGATCCATGGAATAGACTTCACATATTATGTGTCTTTGGAGCTAGATACAACAGGGTTTAAACCCTGTCTTTATCATTTGGGAATAGGGAGACATTGGGACACAGCTTCCCTCAGTATTTTTGTCTGTGCAATGGGGACACTAACATCTGCTTCTAGTAGTTTCCTAAGGATTAAATGATAGAACAGATATAAATTTTCCTTAAGCTGCATTAATTACTAAACATTCAATCTTCTGTCATGATTTCTACAGTTTCTGAACACAAAACCATTTATGATGTTACTATGCTGAGGCCTTTTGCTCTCTGTTGACCTTCAGTACCTATTATGAGAGACACTTAAAATGATATCCTGCTTCTTGGAAATGCCACCTTTGCAGAACATGTGTATTCTAAGTGGACCCAATCTCAAAAAACTTCAGAAATCCTAGTTAACTATTATTTTAAAAAATATTCATGAGGAGCCTATTCTATGCCTTATGCTTTTCTACATAAGGCACATTTGGTAATGAGTGAGTTTGATGAGCTTCCTAGTGCTTGCATGTTACTGGGATAAGAAAAGAAATAATAAGAAAGTGACCCCGTGAGCAAAGAGATAATTTGATACTACTACATGTTATCAAGAAAGAGAAAGATAAGCATGCAACTGTGAGGAGAGAATAATTTAGATTGCGTGGCCAGGGACAGGAGCATCTTCATGCTAGAGATGATTTCAAGTGTGTTACTGAATTCCTGGGAAGATCAAGTCCTAGATGGGTTTGGATGGAGAGAAAGGAAATAGGCAGGGGAAATATTAAGCTGGTGCCAGTGAATCTGAGGCTTACTGTCACATGCAAAAGGAAAGGGGTATTGAAAGCTGAAGAGGAACAGGCAGAGCAATGCTGCATCAGCCTTTCTTGGGCCACCAATAAGTAAATCATATCATATTACACATGGGAAAGTGGGAAACAAGTGTGCACAAGAGACTATTGGGTCAACTCTGACCTCTGTCTTTGTGACATGGCCATGGCTTGGACTAGGTAATTTCACTAAGGCATGGGGAAACCAGATGGGGAAACCAGAAAAAAAAATTCGGAACAAGAGCTGATAGATGTTTTTGCACAGTTGTGAAAGATGGATGAAAGAGAACAAAAATGGATTCATTTTAAAAATGTATTTATTGTTTCTTTTTAGTTATATGACAATAGAATCCATTTAAATATAACTATTATTCGTAGACATGGTGCTGAATGAGACAGATGTGAAAATTTCAGAAAAAAAAAAAAACAATACATGTCAGGAATTATAAAATTACGTCTGGGTGTGAAATCAGAACTCTGGGATCTTAATATCAACTATTCAGCTTACTATGTGGCCGTAGGCAAATAAGGTAGTATCCAAATTTTGTCTTCTATGACATGGGGAAGGTAATGCTACCATTATCTATCTGAAAGAGGTGTTTTAAGTGCCAATTAAAATAAAATTGCTATAATTTTATGGCATTATTTTATTGAGTCTTTATGTGTAAAATGCTGTGCTGTTCTCAGTTTAATTTTTAATTGAACCACATGCATTAAAGAATATTATGTACTAAATTACAAGTGATGGAATTTAGGCTGAGAGAAATTTAAAATGTACATATGATCAAATAGTTAGAATCCAGGTGTGTTTCCCAAAATTCTTGACTCCAGAGTCTATGCCATTAACTATTACCTAAAAATGCCTCTTAGGAAGATGTCTAAAAGTTAAAGAAGCTTAAAAATGAAAAAAAAAATCTCTTTAGTGTTGTTAATAGGAATGATGAAAAGGGAAGAGAAAATTTAATAGGAACAATTTTAAAAATCAGAACAAAATGTAGGAGTTAAAGTTCAACTTTGGCTTAAGACATGGCAAATTTATAATGGAAAAGCAACCTGGAACGAAATTACATGATAAGTTATCTTAATCCTTTCAATAAGAAAGAAAAGATATAGCATTGCAGCAAAGACAGTATCTGATACTTATCTGGTATCTCTTTCAGCACCCAGCAACTAGTAATAGGCCCCTAAATAGGTGTTTAATAAACTCCTACAGAATACATAAATATGTCTTTGGGACAAGAGATTTCGTATTTTCATAGTATAAATTTCTGAAGGGCACAGACTTGTTCAGTTTTTTTTCCCCTTGTCTTATTTTGCTTCATCACAGCATTTAGAATGGCAGAGGTTCACTGAATTTATTATTTATCAAATAAAATAGGCTCTTGCTGCTAGGCACTAATGAGAAGGAACATGAGCAGATGGTACAAAAGTTCCAATAAGTCAATGACTATTTTCGTCACTATCCTGAGGCAAAGCAATAATCAAATTTTTGGAGCCTGAGGTTCAAATTATATCTGATAAAAGGTTTATTCTCTTGTTTTCCTTATGAGTTTGTTTTAATTTCCTAATTGGTTAAACGTTGGTATAAAAAAACCGGAGATCCAGGAGTTCATGAAAGCTTGGAGCTGTCGTTCACATAATGGGTTTTATGTATCGCCACATGTCATGTTATTGTGTTGCTGATTGAAACAGTAGACAACTGAGACATCAGGATATTATGGTGGAGAACTAGGAGATAAGGTCTTAACCTTTCAAAGGCTGGATCAGGAGACACAATGAAGGACTCTGAGAGGCCACTTTACTTCTACCTGCTTTCCCCAAATCACCCTACCCTGAGACCAGGTTATATTTTCTTGGCATATGACCTCATTATGAATTTATTTTTTCCACATTAGTAATTTTATTATTTGTTTATTAATTTAGTTATTCACTCATTCACTTACTTTCAATTACCACGTTGATGTTGACATTATATGGGGCAAACGAATTGCAGTAGATGGGGCCTCACAAGTCATCTCTGTCTCTTTGTGTAGTCTCAGATATTCTCCATAGATGTCCCAGCTGACTCGTTTGGGCTTCTTCATAATATCAGGACATCTAGACTGTCAGACTGACTCATTGTGGCTCAATTATCTAGTTCTAGATGTCTAGAAAATCATTCAGAACCCTCAGCATCTTTCTGACCTGCTTGGAACTCACATATGTCCCTTGGAACTCACATAATGTCCCTTTGCCATTCTGGGCAGATTGGCTCTTTTCTAAGGGCAGCCAGGATCCAAGATAAAAGAGTACAGTCCCCCATTCGAAGTGAGAGGCATGACAAAAAGTTTATGGTCATGTTTTAAAGATGCCACAGCAAATTATATATATAGATTTCTCTTTTGGGTATTTTTCTGAAATAATGATGAATGTCTTCCACCTGTTCTTTGCCTACACAATTCTGTCCTATTCTGAGAGATAATAATATGTATGTTGGTAGGGAAAATATGGTTCATCAAACAAAAGTTATCTATTTCTGTCGTAGGAGAAAGGGCAATTTCTAGGGCCTCAACATGATGAGGAGAGAGAATTTGGAAAGGTATCTGATGACTGACTTCCTGTCAGCTGCCTTTCCCTTATATCCTTAGGTTGGAGGCCCCATCTGGCTGGGTGATTTCAGAGGAGAATGCAAATGAGCAGAGTTGTATGAGCTGGTAGAAGAGGAAAGTCTCTGTGGGGATCCCGTGGTGAGTGGGAGAAGACAGATGTGTTAGCAGCTGTTGAGTTGTATTATGAGTCAGTTCCCAGTGCACATGGGTAATCGATGACGCGGCTAATCCATTCACAACAGTCAGGAACTGACCATATGCCACAGCTGGATGGTGTGTGAAGGCAGCTCATAAGAAAGGAGAATGAAGTGGAATTTGACTATCTTAAAAAAAAAAAATTATCATGGGAATAATAATAATGACCCAATAATGCAAGTGACATTTGTGTTTTGAAAGCATTATCACAAGCTCCCTTTACTTTGCTTTCCTGTGAAATAGCCAAGATAATCCTATTTTCATTTTGTGGGGACAGGGGTGGTGAGAACAATTAAAGAGGAATAGAAAAAAATAGAGGAGACTAATTGATTGCTCACTCATTTTGTATTAAGCACTGAGTCTTTACAGAAATAATCGACATTTTAACTAACAGTCCAGTTCTCAGATTGTGATATTAATTATCAATTGCAAATCCAATAAAACATGCTTTTCAATTGTAAATATATATATATATATATAACTCTGTGCAGCAGCAATCACAAAAAAATATACTTAAAACTCACAGAATCAAAGTCTTTGTTCCTCCTGAGGATTGAGTTCCATTTTGTGCTTATGTCATGGTACATTTGCATATTAATTTACAATTCCCTCAATACCATCAAATCATCAAACATATTTGTAACACACACACACATTCACTTCTCCTTCTTCTTCTCTTTCTCTTTCTCTCTCTCTCTCTCTCTCTCTCTCTCTCTCTCTCTCTCTCCATCCCTAGAGATTTTGTTTTCATTTTTTTGTGTGTGTGTGTGGTGCTGGGGACTGTACCAAGGGTATACACTCAATCACTGAGGTATACTCCCAGTCTCCGTAGGATTATTATCTAATTAATTTTGAGAGTGACCAGAGAGCTTCACATATGAAAGACACTCTCCATGAGTCTGGGAAACATTTCAAGAAACACTATTCTTTTTCAGTGGTTCCCAACCTGGAATAATTTTACCCCATTCCAGGGAAAATTTGGCAATGTCTAGAGATATTTTTAGTTCTTACAATTGGGGCTTAGAGCAAACTGTGTATAGTGGGTAACAGTCAGGGACATTGGTAAACATTGTTCCTGTAGAAGAGAGCCTTCTGCAAGAAGTCTGGACCTAAGCATCAGTAGTGCTGAGGCTGAGTGGATGTGTGCTTTAGAGGAACAATGAATGCCAGAGAAACATAAATAGAGTAATTTAATCACTACTTCATGAGATAGACAGAGTCACTAAATATCCTATTTATATCATATACCTATAAACATATCAAGAGAAAGATTTCTTTGAACAGATACAAATAATATCTCTTTTTATACTAAATGTGAGGTTAACTTCTTTTCTTTAGTGAAATTTTGGGAAACATATTAATACTTTAGCCACATCCAAATAATTTTTGTTTTGGAGAATTTTTAGCTATAGGACAAAAAAGTTATAAATGGTCTTTATGGGGAGATTTATTTCCCTTATGGTATTATGCAGCTATAATCCCTCAATCCATAGACACGGATTTCAAAGTAATTTATAAAATTGAGAAGTTGTAAAACACATCTTTGATAAGTTAAAGAAACAATGACATATTTGGAAAAGTTCAATCTTAATTAGTATATGACTAATTGGTAATTTTTTTTTTTTATTTTCAGTATTGAGGATTGAACCCAGGGTGCTCTACCACTAAGCTACATCTCCAGCTCTTTTTAGTTTTTATTTAGACATAAGGTCTTGCTAAGATGTTAACGGTCTTGCTAAATTGCTGAGGTTGACCATGAATCTTCCTACCTCAGCCTCCTAAGTTGCAGGCTATGAGTTATGTGCCACCATGCCAGGCTAATTAGTATCTTTTATTTTAATTAATTAATTTATTTATTTATTTTTAAATTTTATTTTTATTCTAATTTGTTTTATGACAACAGAATGCATTACAATTCATATTACACATATAAAGCACATGTTTTCATATCTCTGTTGTATACAAAGTATATTCATGCCATTCGTGTCTTCATACATGTACTTAGGGTAATGATGTCCATCTCATTCCACCATCTTTCTTATACCCTGTACCCCTCCCTTTTTCTCCCTCCCCTTTGCCCAACTAGAGTTCATATAATCTTCACATGCTTCCCCTCCCAACCCCACTATTAATAGTCCTTCTTATATTAGAGAAAACATTTGACATTTGGTTTTTGGGGATTGGCTAACTTCACTTAGCATTATATTATTCTACTCCATCTGTTTACCTGCTAATGCCATGATTTTATTCTCTTTCAATGCTGATTAATGTTCCATTGTGTATATATACCAAAGTTTCCCTATCCATTCATCTACTGACAAGCATCTAGGTTGGTTCCACAGTTTAGCTATTGTGAATTGTGCTGCATTAAACATTGATGTGGCTGTGTCCCTGTAGTATGCTGTTTTGGGTAGAGACCAAGGAGTGGGATAGCTAGATCTCTCCTGTTCTTGGATTGGCAGAATTAATATTGTCAAAATGACCATACTACTAAAAGCACTATATGGATTCAATGCAATGCTAATCAAATTTCAAATGACATTCCTCATAGAAAAAGCAGTTATGAAACTCATCTGGAAAAATAAGAGATACAGAATAGGCAAAGCAATCCTTAGCAAGAAGAGTAAAGTAGGTGGCATCACTATACCAGACCTTAAACTATACTGCAGAGCAATAGTAACAAAAACAGCATGGTATTGGCAGCAAAATAAACTGGTAGACCAATGGTACAGAATAGAGAACACAGAGACTAATTAGTACCTTTTAAAATTCTACTACTTGGAACTGTAGACTGATGCACATAAAATATTCTGAAATTTGCCCATCTCTTCTCATTTGTAGTAGAACAATAGAAATTAAGCAGAAAGAAAAGAATGTTAAATTTTAAGGCATAGGACTTTCTATGAAGCTCAATGAATACATTTATTACTGAGAAAAGATAGATGAAAAAGAGATATGCCATGGCAAAGCTATTTTCCCCCTCTCGTTATTACCCATACTGGCCACCAGTACTTTTTTCTGTTCTCTGGAGTACACATCCTGTAATCAACTGGATAACTTCTTTAGATAACTCTCAATCAATACTGGAATTTCCCATCATGCTTTACACATGGACTTTATTCTGAGAAATTATGTCTGTCCTAGTTCTACTGTATTCAAGCCGTGTGAGGTTTGTATAAGTGGTCAGTTCTTGAGTCATTTCTGAAGTTCTCTTATACCAATAATCCATTTAATGATTCATTCAACTATTATTTATTCAGTGAGCAGCAAGTGTTGACTTTCTTCTACAGGCTGTCAATGAAGAATGAATAACAGGGCAAAGTTCTGACATTTCTTGGGCTTATTAATGAGCAAGGAAAGCAGTAACAAATCAACGAAGCTGTATATATTTTAGGACAGAACAGGTGGCAGGATGTGGTACACAGTGATTCAGAGAGGTGGCTTTTCTATACAGACTCATTCAAGGTTCCTTACCTGAAAAGGTTATTTTTCTGTGTAGAAATCTATTTGTCATGTTTATTAATTATTCCACACTTGTCCTCCTCCACATTTACTCCATTTCCATGGTCCAGAAACTCCTTGCTAGTTAATGTATCTAATCTTTAAAATATAAGAGAAATTCCAGGGACGACCTTTTGAAAAGCTGTAAGAAATTCAAGAGTGTGACTAATTTGAAGAAGGTGTGACCCTAATATACCTTCTAATAAGAGTACATCTACACCTATCAAGAATACATCTACACCTATCTACACATCTTCAAGAAGCTAGTTTCTGATTAGTTTGCTCTGTCTGCACAAGAAAATAAGTTCAATTATCTGATATTAGTATTCAAATCTTCACCATATAGTGAGATGAGAATTTGGAGTTGCTGTTTTTTCAAAGCTGACTTGAATTCTTGATTCTATCACTATGCATTTTTGGCATGTTACTTACTTCTCCCAAATCCTACATTATTCGTTTATGAGTATATTCTGTTGCCACTCCCCATTTCAAGCCCCCCAAAAGCACTGCTTTCTATGATGTTTACATAACTATGGATTTCCTTCCACCCTTCTGGCAGCAGTTCTCAGTCTTCTTTGCTATAAATACTATTTATAAACAATTTATTCTCAAAATTTTATCTCTAGTATGGATCCCTTATGTCTGCTGCTGACCCTCGTTTGAGTAGATGCGTGTGGGTTTGTAAATAGGAAAATGTCTACTCGGCATCTGTGTTGGATTTCTCCCAGTGATGCGAAGCATAATGTGCTCAAAGCAGAATCTTAATCCTTACCACATCTATGATTTCCTTAAAGTTGTCTTTTTTAGTAAAGTGTCAAATATGCTCCAA
Organism: Marmota marmota marmota; assembly: GCF_001458135.2. Classification (NCBI taxonomy): domain Eukaryota; kingdom Metazoa; phylum Chordata; class Mammalia; order Rodentia; family Sciuridae; genus Marmota; species Marmota marmota. The sequence continues at coordinate 15,448,716 of NW_026000221.1, forward strand.
ACGCTCTATGTACATTAAATCCTCAGCTAGTCATTAAATCCCCAACATCACATTACATCATGTGCACCTTGGCAGGAAACTTACATCTGGTAGACTGACTGCCATTCTTGTTTCCTTTTAATCCAATGGTGTCCACAGATGGTGGAAACATTTTAAAATGAAAACAGCCTCAATTTCTCTTTTGGTATTTGTCTTAGGACTAAATTCCAAGTCCTTCACAGGACCTCAGTAACCTGCATTGTCTAATCCACATTATCTATAATCTCATATTTTGACTACTCCCCTTGCTGTCCATCATTCTTCAAATGGGACATCTCCTGGGCATTTTGCACCTGCTATTTCCATTGTCTGGAAGAATTTTCTCCTCTCTGATTTCTATACCACGACTAATTCTTCTTCAGATTAAATGCCACCTTCCCAGAGAGGTTTCCTTGATACCACCCTCCATCCACCTCCAGTTTAGGTTGAGTTCTGTGGATATAAAAGTCTTTATTCTTTCACTGAGTTTATATATATATATATATTTGTATATGTGATTTTCAGGTTAATGTCTATTTCTCTCATAAGAACATATGATTGCAAAAGAGAGAAAAGAAGTCTGTTTTGTTTATTGTTGTATTGAATAACCACTGCAAAGATTGGCATATTATATGGTTAAACAAATATTTTTGATTCAATAAATTAATACTAAGTCTTTAATAAATCTAGCCACCTTCATTATCTGCGGTAATCATATCTCATATATTTAAAAAGTATTATTTAAGCCAATCTGCTTTAAAAGCAGTTCCATTACATTGCAGTCATTTGAATCATCCTATAAGAAATCATACAAGTAATTTTTTCTCTCATTCATCGAGCATGTTTTGGGTCCTGTTAAGTCGCATATACAGTGTTAGGTGCAAAAGATTCAAATGTAGGAGAACGTTGCTGTTGCTGTTTTGAAGTCTGTTATGTTTGTGGTGTTAACATGTACCAATCGCAGACTTCCTTTAAAATAGCCAGTCATCATAAAAAGAAGTTAAAAAAAAAAAGGTATTCCTAAGAGAAAGAAAAGGAATATCTCTGTGAAATATTTCTAACTGTCCAAGGGCAAATCTGAGCCTTGTTAAAAAAAAATCCTGTAGCCAAGAGAGCAAGTAAAAGGTCACTAAGTTATTTTAATTAAAGCAATTCATTTGAGGACAAAGGGACAAATTCTATGGAAAATAGAGCCCCCAGATTTCAACTCTGCTGTCAGTGGTAGACTCCATGTTCTCCAAGAGAGAAGGGGTAATTCATATTCTAAGCTAAAAGCAAATAACTTTAATTAAGCCTGGCTCATGGGTCCAAGCTTGGGAGACCTTTTTAATAAAAGAGATCACATGAATGGAAAAAAACCTTATTCACAACTCACCAGGCTAAACACCCCCACTTTTGAACTGCCTTTGACAGTTTTTTCAACATATTTGAGGATGAGAGTAGATGAAAGAAAAGCAGTTCTGACCTGTGGCATGAAATATGTGAAATAAGAATTGGTGATGATGTTATGGGCACTTTATCTGCAATATTTAAGATTCAGAATAAGGCAATATGAAAGTTGTAGAATCTCTAATACTTCCCAATATGAGAATCATTTTCTACCTTCCTTTGCAACACAACAATTTGACAAATCATTACTGAGATATATGTGTTAGGCACAATTCTAGATTCTAGAGTTTGGAACAAAGTACAAAAAGATTAAAAATTATGGAATATACAACATAGTGAATAAAATAACACCAAGTTTTTCAAAAAGAGCAAGTTTCTATACATTGTATTACATTAGAATATATTACATAATAGATGATAAAGTAAAAATGAACATAAATCTTAAATATATTAAGTAAAGGAAACAGTGTGCTAGGTGTATGGATATTTGAGAGAGAATATCTAAAAAATTATATCACTGGACTTAGTATGGTAGTCAAAAATCCCTAAGTATTAGCATTTTCTTTATTCTGTTGAGCTTCAGTCTTGATCTGCTCAATTGCTTTTTTGCTTCATACCCTTTTTGGAAGCCAAATATTTTTGAGATTTAATTTGTGCTGTAGATACAATCTGCTATTGTATCTTAACCAGAGTAACTTAAATATAATCCAATGTTCAATGTTCATTTCTCTGAAACATTCTTAATAAGTAAGCTGACCAGCAAAATAAACAAGAAAGTGATGCTGAATGCATTGTGGGATTCAATATTCTTTGTGTTATTAAAATGAAGAAAAACTTACATACCCATGTAGCAATATTATATTTTAATTACACAAGATGTCCTAGAATATAAAGACACAGGCAGGTTCACTAGTTTCCTGAAAACCAACACACACACACACACACACACACACACACACACACACCCTTCTTGTCATCAAAAGATAGAGATTGTTTTTGGTGGAAAAAAAACACTGAACTTGAAGATGGAGAATCAAGCATCAAATCCTGAATCCTGATGAGCTAGTGCTTTATCCAAGTACATTTTCCTCCTTTGCTAAATGGTAATATTGATACCTGCTTACCACATTAATGAGAGGACTGAAGTACATCGAAAATTTCCCCAAGATTTTAGCCAATGTTAGGGGCTTCATAGTTTGGCTGGTGAGGAAAATTTAAAAATATAATGGGCAGTTACTAGTGAAGTTTTAGGAATTACATCCTTAACTCCAAGAATTGGAGGACACTAACGTTAGAGCTGAATGCTTTCCATCAATCAATAGGAAAGATAGAACTTTCTGAGGATTTCAAGCTTTGTTTTTGTTTATTATTTTTAAAAATATGAATCCCATGTTGCTGAGATGAGAGAAAATTTTTAAAAAAAGAAAAAGAAAAATATCTGGTTAAATTGTACGCTGTGGTACATCTTTTTAATTGAAAAACACAATTGATTTTGTCTCTTGTTAATCATCACCTATGACAACAATTGATAAAGCATAAGTTATAATTTTCATGTGTCAACATTAAACCTATAAAATTTTGTTAACAGCTGGCACAGTTGTCTCAAAATGTTAGCCTGCTGGATAAATATGTACTTAAGGAGACAGAATGCATGGCCTTCCCAGAGCCTTGCTTCTAAATGTTACAGCAGTTCTAACATACTTTCAATTAAATAAAAATTAAAGCTCAGGAAATGTCACAAAAGGGTAACCTAATATTTGATCATTAACGTGCTTATGCAAAGAGATATTTACAATTGTGCATTCAGAAATGATCTGCTCCCCTTTCCAAGATGCATGAAACGGAGGTTTAAGATAATGTTTGGATAAACTTTAGGACAGAGGTTCTCTGTAGTCTGTACCTGGCAGACAATATCAACTGATTCTAATGCAGTACTGAGCAATATTTGCATTTTTTTTTTTAGTTTAACAATGAACATGTCTCGTGATTAGAGTTATCCAACTTGCTCAAGATCGTGAAAGGTCTCCTGGAACAAGTTATAAAACACATTGACTAGTGAATTCATCCAACTCCTCTAACTGGATATAGCATAAGCAGGTGTGTTCACCTGTGTGAAAGGTAGAGCTATTAGGATCATGATTAGATAGTGTTAGTAGCACATTCTTCAACTTAAACTTGTAACAGGCCAGTGCTTTCTCCTTTTTCTGGTGATTTTAGCACATTTAGTGAGTCCCCACATGTAGAATGCTGATCAAGATATTGTTGTCCTTATTCTGCATTCTAAAAATCCTCTTCTTGTAGACAGCTATTCAGCTATCCAACAACATTCACTTACTGCTTACAGTGGAACACTCTTATTTCCTATTGCTTTTTATCATAACTCCTATTTGCAAATACTTTGATCATTAGTAATTAGAAACTTTTCACATGTGTTCATTTTCTATACAGCTATTTACATGGAGTATATTACTATCTCTACATCTAAAACAAACTATCTCTGTTGTAGTCTATCAGAAAGAGAAAAATTAACTATTCTCTGTGGACATATTTGGCTTTTAAAATGGCAAAACAAAACATGTTGGCATCATTTATCTTCCCAGATTGCACTGTAGCATAAGCATGCAAGCCACCCCTCTCTGAACAGATCCTCTTTGGCTTTGGTATAATCTTCTATATGCTCTTCAACTATAGAGTTATGTTTGAAGGGTGAGAATCTAGATGAGAGAATCTAGATGATTAGATATCAGAATATTAATTGATAGCACCTATTTGGGCAAACATACATTTCCTTATTTTACAGTCTTTTAAAATTTTTTAAATTTCTCTTTTTTAAACTAATATGTAATTGTATTACTTATAGGGTGCAATGTGACATCTCAATTCATATATAATGTGTAATGATCAGATAATTGGTATATCTCTCATCTCAAACATATATCATTTCTTTGTGTTGAGAATATTCAAAACCCCCTCTCCTCTCTATGTTGAAATATTCAACTAATTCTTGTCAATCATCTTTATTCTACCAAACATAGATGTCACAAGTTATATGCAATCTCAAAAAATTTCACTCTATAATAAAATCTATATTGGCTTATACGCTTGGGAACCTCAGGCTCAAGTCCAGAAAGAAACACTTGCCTCCCTTATGTTTGTGAACTTTCTATGTCAAAGCAAGAGGATATGTTTGTTTTACATTAAAACAACAACTACAATTCACTTTAGAGATTCTACTAGGAGGAAGTACCAATTCTCCAAAGGAAAGGACATTTTTAATAAAAATCTATTCACATCACACACTCTCCATTAGGAAAATTACAATTCTGTATGACTTAGATCTCTAAACCTAACAAAATTTATGTGTCACTTTATATCATTTCCTACAAAATGCTCCTTGATTGTTAAAACATGGGACCTATTTGTTGACTTAAAATAAGGTGCTAGCCCTGACAGAGTGAGGCTGATGCTATACAATCATTTTTCCTGATTCAGAATTAGAGATGTTTTCTTAGAAATATCAGAATTCTTTCAATACTTAAAGTCAGGTGAATTTTTCACCTCTCCTTAACTCCAGGTACTTTTTTTAAAACATAAAGAGCTTGTGGGAGTCCCAATTAGAGTCAATTATAGTTTGATTGACTTACTTTGGCATTTAAATATCTAGAAGAGGTTATTCCTTTATGAAGAAAAATAATTCCCTGTCCCATGCCTATCAGACTTAGGATTTTTGCTCTTTTCATGGAAAAGAGTGGTGCATGAGATAGAATAATTAAAACATATACCACTGAAACTTGGCATGTGAATAGAAGATGGAAAAGATAGGTAAAGAGGGGAGGGAGAAAACAAAAGAGTAAGAAAAACAGAGGGAGAGAACTGAAACTATAGAAATTGGTAGGTCAGTATCTTTGCCTAATATGTATGTAAACAAAACACCTGCCTTCTCAATGCCTAGAAGGTCCCTGAATAAAAATGGCTCTTTGTTTCTTCAGGCTTTTAATGCTTGGCAGTGGCAGGGAGCCACAGCTCCCAGCCAGTCACAGGATCATGAGGGTCAACAATCGATACCTTTCATCATGCTATATTGCTGTGTTAAGGTATTAAGTAGGTCCCTAGGTTAAATATATTTTTCAACTTAATATTATTTGCAGCTTATGATGGGTTCATTGGGACTGAAATGCATTGGAAATCAGGGCATATTGGTAGGTCCTAAAGATTATTATTATGCTGTAGTTGGATCGTCAAAGCTTTTCTCTTGTACAAGAATGCCATTCTGTGAATTTTTCCCCTTTCATATTTTTATATGTTATTTTTAAGTTCATATCTTTAAAGTCATCATAATCTAGTGCCACATGCATACCCATGTTTATAGCTATGGAACCAGCAAGGTATTCACCAACATTTGGAGTGATAAAGGAAATGTTATATATATATATCACCTATAAAGAAAAATGAAATCACATCAGGAAAATGGATGAAAACTGAAAACATTATATTCTGTGAAATAAGCCAGATTCAGAAGGTCAAGGGTTATATATTTTCCCTCATAGCAGGAAGCTATAAAGGAAATAGGAAACAAAAAGTGGGATGGATGTTGTGAAAGTCAAAGGGAGATCAACGGAATAGAGGAAAATGAAAAGGGGAAGGGAGGGCAGAATGGAAAGGGGAAATATTGGTGAATGACATTGGCCAAATTATATTGTTATATTGTGTATGTTTATAAATATGTAACAAATTCTACCATTATGTAAACTACAATGGACTAATAAAAATATATTTAAAAATTCATATCTTTTTTCTCATTTTAAATATAATGTGGCATATATACACAATGAAATATTACTCAGCAATAAAAGATAATAAAATCATAGCATTTGCAGGTAAATGGATGGCACTGGAAAAAATAATGCTAAGTGAAGCTAGCCAATCCCCCCCCAAAAAAAATGCCAAATTTTTCTCTGATATAAGGTGACTGACTCATAGTGAGGTAGGAAGGGGGAGCATGGGAGGAACAGACTAACTCTAGATAGGGCAGAGGGGTGGGAGGGGAAGGGAGGCAGCAGGGGGTTAGCAAGGATGGTGGAAATGTGATGGACACCATTATCTAAAGTACATGTATGAAGACATGAATTGGTGTCAACATACTTTATATACAACCAGAGATATGAAAAATTGTACTCTATATGTGTAATAAAAATTGTAATGCATTCCATTGCCATTTATTTAAAGCAATCAATAAAAATGAAATATAAGCATTAATGAGAAAATCTCCTTCTAAAGGTTGTAAGGCTTTCCACTGTGAATATATACCACATTCCCATTCATTGGTTGATGACCACTTCAGTTGTTATATCTTGGCTATTTTGAATAATGCTAAATATACATGGGAGAACATTGTGCTAAGTGAAATCAGACATACATAGAAAGAAAGATACTCCAGGATCTCACTTGTATGTGGAATATAAAAACATTGAGCCCATAAAAGCAGAGAATAGAATGGAATTACCAGAGGTGGGGTACAGGGGATGGGGAAAGGGATGATGTTGGTCAAAGGGTACAATTAAATGAGAGGAATAAGATTTAATGACCTCTTGACCAATATAGTGACTGTTATAGTTTGGATATATGGTATCCCCCAAAGCTCCTTTTAAATCAAGAATATTCAATGGTGAAATGATGAGATTATGAGAGCTGTAACATAGTCAGTCCATCCTAGTTTGAATGGCCTGACTGAGTGGTAACTGTATGCAGGTGGGCCATGGCAGGAGGATGTGGGTCACTGGAGGCATGCCCTGAAAGGCTTCATCTTCCATATGGCTCCTTCCCTGCTCCTTCTCTATCTGCCATGAGCTTAGCAACTTTTCTCCGCTGGTTCTTCCTCCATTATATGTTGCTTCATCTTGCACCCGGAGCAATGAAGTCAATAGTCTATGGACTGAGACCTTTGAAACAGCCCCAAATAAACTTTCTTTCCTCCATGGCATTCTTACTTGGTATTTTGGTCAGCAACTAAAACAGTGACCAAAGTAAATGTTAATGTATGTTTCAAAATAACAAGAGCAGATTTTAAACATTCTTACACACACATATACAAACACACAATGTAGATGAGGTAATGGATATGTTGACTAACCTGAGTTAATATTTCTACAATGTGTGCATATATTAAAACATCTCATTGTACCCCATAAATAATATGTGATAATTATTTATTTGCCAATTAAAAGGAAAGAGAAATAGACACACATGCTAAAATTGGGAATATGAATTAAGATGTGGCAGTATTTTTATTTTTGTTTTTTGAGGAGAATGGAAAAGATATTGAAGAAAATAAAAAGAAAGTCATGTCAAGAACCTTTTACACACCTAGAAGCGATAAATTTGGAGTTGAAGTGCCTCAAATGAACTGAGACTTGTCCTGAAACTTTTTAAGAGTTTTTATGTTGAGAACATAATGAACCTGATTTTTTTTTTAGAAGACCACACCACCTCTGCCATGTTCCTCACCCCTACCATCATTAAGGTGTAAATGCAATAGTAGAATGAATGCTGAGGCAAGGACGGTTCAACCATGTTTATGTGTTGATTCATACAGTTGTTGACTTCGGGAAAGACTCCAATCTATTATGTGGCAATGATTTCTCTACTGCCAAGGTTTGTGTCTGAGTCATAGCATATGCCCTTTGCATGCTAAATGTTTTCTCCTCATTATTTGTCAGTGTTTAATATCACATAGCCCAACTTCCACTACTACATATAATCTCCATGAAGGCAAAGGTGTCCTGCCTTTTTATTCATTGCTATGAATCAGCACACAAAATAATGCAGTAGATGTTTAAAATGTTGTAGTAGTTAATGAATTGCAACATATATATTAGTCATGTGGTACATTTCAGTTAAGTACAACAGATATTTTATAAATAATTGTAGTTGAATTAAATATACTATGAAACCACTTCAGGTCATGATGTTTCCCAAGTAATGTAAGTCTTCTCACAAACATTGTCAGCACAGACTTTCTGTTGGATTCAAGAACAGGGATACGCACAGGATAAAGACACCAGAGAAATGGTTGGAACAAGTGATTCAGGTGATTAAAAAAAAAAAAAAGTCCTTTCTGTGTTTATTTTGAATTATTCAATTAGCTTTCCAATCTTTTAGCCAAACATTGGAAAATGCAGCCGCATACAGTTTTTTCCATTTCCTGTCAATGATTTTTCTCATTAAAATTACTATGTTTTACTATATTTTTATGGAATTTTCCAAGATTTATTTTTTATGCACCATACAGATGTTTGAAAGTTGGAGTATGAGTGCCTTTGGTTTAATTATTTTAACCATCCCATTACTCTTATGTAACATATTAAATGTGGACTTTATTTGCTTCTAGGGGAAAAGTTAAATTTTGCCTGCATTCATAACTAACCAAAGTACAAAGTAATTAGCACTTTTCAGTGCTTTCTGATAAGTGCAGCCATAACATAGCAATTAAGCCCTCAAACTCCACAAAGAAGATATGGGAAATTATAGTCTTTAAAATCTATATTAAAATTTAGAAATCTGTTTTAGGTGTCTGTAGAATATGCATGTGTATATTAGGTATGGTAGAGAAGAAAGGTCAATTTAGTTTAAAGTTTTAATTAAAGAACGTACAATAATGCAGCAATGAATGATTGTTGAAAATATTAAAAAAAATAGTTGAATGATTTTTACCAACGAAAATATGTTAGCCTTCTTAATTATATGTGGAACTAAAAATTTCCTTAGAACAATTTAACATATATAAACTGCCCTCTTCAATACCCACCCACTTTTATTTTCAATGTATAAACAACAATAAGGAAGTTTTATAAGTAAATGTATAAATTACATGCAATTGGATGATTATGAATATGAAGCCTTACTCAAAACAAAGTTGTACAAAGGCTTTTTTGTATTGCTCTTTTACTACAATTCGGGCTAACATCCATCCAAAATATTTCATTTAATCAAGTAGAAAATGATAATATACTACAATTAATGTAACAAATGAAAAAACCCTTGGCTTTGAATTTAATTGCAATAGGACATGGCAAGAGATCCTATGACATTCCTGTCTACCCATTTATAGTTTTATGATTTATACACTGATCAAGAGGTTAAAGTGCTATAAACCTGATTTCTTTCCATCTTTTTATTGCATATTATAGCACTTATCTTGATGAAATAATAAAAAACAATAGTAATATGTCTAAATTACAATATAATAAATTTACATTTGTATGATAAAATTAGCACCTGATATATATATATATATATATATATATATATATATATATATATTTTTTTTTTT
>NW_026000221.1:15458607-15482412 GCF_001458135.2 Marmota marmota marmota
TTTTTTTTTTTTTTTTTCTCCAGGAAAGTGAATCAAGCTTTGTATTATGCCTTTAATCCTGATATTACACTGTATACACAATAGAGAGTCTTCCTCTTTTTTCTATTTTAGGTTATTTATTTCTAGGTTCATCAGCGTCTATGTGGCATTGGGAAGTGGGTAAAACTCCCTGTGCCTCAGTTTCCTCATTCATGTGCTCTAGGTGTCGATGATATCTGGATTGTAATGAGGATGATTTAATAAAAATATATTGGGGTTTTTTTTGAAAGAATTTTTATTGGTTGTTCAAAACATTACAAATCTCTTGACATATCATATTTCATACATTTGATTCAAGTGGGTTATGAACTCCCATTTTTACCCCATATACAGATTGCAGAATCACATCGGTTACACATCCACGTTTTTAACATATTGCCATACTAGAGACTGTTGTATTCTGCTACCTTTCCTATCCTCTACTATCCCACTTCCCCTCCCTTCCCATCTTCTCTCTCTACCCCATCTACTCTAATTCATTTCTCTCCCTTGTTTTTTTTTCCCTTTCCCCTCACATCCTCTTATATGTAATTTTGTATAACAATGAGGGTCTCCTTCCATTTCCATGCAATTTCCCTTCTCTCTCCCTTTCCCTCCCACCTCTCGTCCCTGTTTAATGTTAATCTTTTTCTCATGCTCTTCCTCCGATTATTAATAACCTCTTAGCAATCTCTGTATGAATTTTACATACTATTAGCAATCATTCTTTATTGTATCCATTATAGCAAATTCAGATGTAATTATTTATATCATAAACATAGAAAATATTGTAGTAGGCAATTATGATTAATCTACTACAAACACTGAATCCAAACCTTAAGCCTGTGTTTTGTAAATGAGAATAAGAAAGTTTCCCTAAGTTAACAATGCAGAACTTTACATATTGAATGCATTCTAAACGTCAGCATGCAATGCCACCATATATAAATTATACAAATTATTTCATGTATATTCAGTATCATATGTGTGTGCACATGTGTATATGTATGTATGGGTATATGTGTTTATACACATGCATATATGCACACAAAGAGTCATTGTGACCTTTTCAGGACTTGCATCTGTCTTAACAGTTTCTATAGTTTCCCTCACTGATGAAAGAGGGAAAGATGTACAGACAGCAGGGGGGTACAAACACATTTTCTCAAAGGTGATTTCTAGCAATCCATTTATATGGAATATTGAAAAGGTCAATGGAATACAGCATGATCTCTAATTCTTTGAAAATATGAGGCATTAAAATTCCGAAGCCTCATTCAAGGTTGTAATGAGAACATAACACAAATTGAACCTATTATTTTGACAGTGTTAGTAATGAGAATGGGAAATGAAATAAACTTAATGATACTGCAAGTAACTTGTCTTATTTCAACAATTCTGAATTTCCTTTCTGTTCTGAATGTCTTCACTTTTGCAAAATAAAGCAATATATGTGTCTGTATACTAAATTGTCTAAAATAAGAATATGCCATAGAAGAGTGAACCTATAACATAATTTAAACACTAAAATAAAGTTCATGTTTTAATTGTGTAAAACAAACCTATAGAAGGCCATTATTTTCCTTTAATTGTGACTCTCAATTCTAGGAGGTAAAATGTTTCGAATTATAAACAACAAAGGTTTATTTAGGACTGTTAAAATCAGAACTATAGAAGGATTTGATATGTTACATTAACTCGTGGCAAAGGAATAAGTTGACGTTGATCCTTAAAGCAATCATAGCAGAATTGAGGCAAGAACACAGCTCTTTTGCTCCTTATCCTATGTCTCACTCAACCCTCTCCTTTGTCTCACTCATCTCTCCTTAAATAAATACTGGCTATCTATTGTGTGTCAGCAAACACCTTACCTTTTTTCTATTCAATAAAAAAAATTAAAATTCTGCCCTTTCTACAGAGAGAAATTAACAAAATTGTAATAGAATCAGAATAGGAATCAACAGAAACTTATGAATATTTCTAACAACAGAAAAAAAATGTGGTAAAGAGTTCAAGAGATATTCTTCTCTTAGAATGACTCCCAGAACTATTAACACATCAGTCATATCTAGAGGAGAGACTTTGGCTGAATGCAGAGATGTCTGGATCTGGCAATCGTAACAAAGTTAGATCTTTTTAATATCCAAAGTGTCCTGCAGATCCCAGGAAGTCTAAGCTAATGAATTTGTTGATCAAAGAGGGCTGGGCTCTGCTCATGGCTGGGTTAGGAGGGAGGCTCCTTTTCTCTCCAGGCATGTGTCTCTGTATTTGCTTTTGTGCTTTGTCTAATCCCCCATCAGCTTAGAAGAGGGGGGTATATAAATAGGTAAACCTTTCACTCATAAATGCTGATAGACAGCATTTTCTGAACTTGTCAAAACCACAGATGCTCTTAACTCTTCTACCCTTGGACCACTGAGTAGTAGTTTATTCATTGACTTACTCTGCAAATATTGGGTGTCAAAGTACTGTGAGCTTTGACTAAAAAAAGAGCATGTGTAACCATGTTTCCTTACATCAGAGAGTATAAGGATGAGTGAAGAATATTAAAGTATTATACTAATAAAACTTAAGTGACACCAGTACTAGTAATCTACAGGAGTGTTACAATGAGAATATGTACTAGAACAGTTTTTGTATTGCTATGAGACCAGTGTCTAAGAGAGCTCCTTGCTACATAATGGACAATCGGTTTGTGTTAATGAATATGACTTGGTAGGAATTACCTACGTGAAAATCTTGCTTGAATTCTGGTCTGTAAATGAGGAGAGTTAATTATTATGAAGTACGGGGAAGAGAAATATCACCGAAAAAGAAGTTGTATGGCTAAAATTCATGATGAATTCAAGGAACTAAGAAAGGATGGGTGTATTTAGGATTGAAGAAATAACTCACACATATATAGACACGTTCGTGTGCTGTGTGTGCATGTGTATGGAAGAGAGAGTTAATACAGGATGAACTTTGATGCAGAGATACATAGGAGCAAGATTGTATAGACCATTTTGGATCCTATATAGGAATATCCCGAAATCAATGAATAGCCTTTCAAGTGTTTTAGATGGGAATAGAAGTGAGTGATCTTCTCAGATTTATATCCCTGTATTTTAATTAATCCATCAGTGTGGAATCCAACCCAAATATGTAGTTTGGCTCAAGTGACCAGTGCTCAGTGCTGAACTGGTAAAATTGTCTTCAATGATAATCCATTAAAGGTGCTGGTTTGCATCTTTTCTCCTATCTTCAGCAACCATAGCATCTTCTTAGCCTTGGAAATATTAAAAATGCCTTAATAGATCCATAAATAAAGATATCACCATGAACTTGAGCCATTTATGATGGGATTTACTTGGTTAAAAGGACAATGGAAACACCTGATATAAATTTTGGTCCGACAAGAAAGTATGAAGAGCAAATGAAGAACAATGGAGGACTAGTTGGAAGGAGGACTTGGGAAACTAAAAGGAAAAGCTCAGATAGAACATAAAATCTAAAACTGGGAAGTCTGGAAAATTGTTACTATTGGATGATTATGCGTGAATGAGCTCATAAGATGGAGAATCAAAGACAAAAACATGATTTCAGTCTTGCCTGTATTCAAGGTAACGTACTTAGAGACAATTTATAGTTGAGTCAAATCAAGGTTACTCATAGAATTGAATCATAGAGAGGATGCAATACAAGAATATAACAAAACAAACTAATCTCAGCATCCTGGCAATAGAATGGAAACAAGTATATCCTAAGTTACGCATATGAATATTCTCCAACAATACAGTTCATTGTTGATTATTTTATGCATTAAGTATTTTATTGAGTTGACTATTTTCATGCACCGGCATATTATTAAGTGATAAATGTCTTCCAACACCTTTGTGACTCTTAATTGTAACACCCTGTTGTAATCTCAGAGTGTTTTCATATATAACTTGTATTGAGAGAAATCCCTTTGAATAATGGAAATTAACAGGTCTTATTCTTCTAGTGTCACAAAATTATAGAAAATGATAAGTATAGAATAATTTTTGAGTGGGTCAAATCTGAACTCTCTATACTTAAACATGTTCTATCCTTATGTCCCTCTTCTCCAATCAGACTATTTCTGGACTTTAGTATTGTAGCATAATTCCATATCCAATGTACCAAGGGGTAACTATCAGCTCACCTGCCTAATTTGCTTCAGCTCTATATTTTCTAGGTAAATTTAATGAGATCCCCTGATTCTATTCATGAATAATCTCTATGGCTCCCCAAAGCACACATCTCTTTGCTGAGATGTGAATGTTCAGTCAAGATTCTCACACCATTCATGCCATTGACCTTGACCTTGCTATTTCTTTTCCAGAGACGGGTCATTAATATAGACCTAGTTAATAAAGAGATTGACCTTTAGGATAAAAATTTATATCCAATACTAGAATATAAGATAGCTATCCATCAGCACTGTTTTGAATCCTTTCTTAAGACCTTCATTCAAAAAATGAATTACCTTTGGATAGAAATACTGGCCAGAGTAGAATCCTAAGAAGATGCACTATTGGATTTTGCTTATGGCTATATTGGGCTTTGATTCCATCATTCTCAACATTCCCCCCTTCACTTGTAATCAACATTGTGGTTCCCTTGTGCTATAATCTCTGCTTGGGAAACCCTCGGTTCAGCTATCTTAGTCTAACTATATTCTGGCTTTCTCTCTGTCACTGCTTCCTCGATAAAACCGGAACTTGGTTACATGCATTGTGCCCATGTCCCATATCACCTTTCATATCCCAATCATTTAAAAAAATAATTTATTTATTTCTGCATCCACCTATGTCCTTTTTAGTGTAATTGTTTATTTATTTATTTTTTTGGTACCCTCTCTGTCTGAAAGCCAGCACATCTTATTCAACAATAAACTTAAACTTTATATTTACATATTGTGTGTATCAGTTAAAGCTCTCATTCACCATGAAGAACTCAGTATACTGCTATCATTAGAGAAAAAACAAAAAAACATATGATTGATAATTTTGCCCCCTGATGATGAAAACAATGAATTTTTAAAATCAAATCTTCAAAATACTATAAAATACTATCTCAAATCATATCTACCTTTGTGAACCTCAACAATCCTGGGGTGGTAAAGTCTAGAAATGAACCAACTAAATCTTTGGATATAAAGATCTTGTCATTTTATCTTTCTATAAGCAAGTATTCAAATATTTTAAGTGTAATTTATTTGGGGAGAAATAAAGGAATATTTACACATGCTTCTTTTCTTTTGTTCATAATAAAGTAAAATAATAAGAAAGATAGTAAATATTTGTTGAATTATTTATTTCCATTTAAAAAATACTAAATGATAGTTTGAGTTGAATATGGCTGGGATTATTTTAAAATGGCCACATTTCTACTGCAGAACCAAGATATATCTATGTGATTTTTCGAATTACAATTCTAAATTTTCACAGGTGTGTTTTTAAGAGATAGATATTAATAAGGCCTAACTAAAACACATTTTAGCTTATCTACTTTTCTTTCCTTTTTGGAATGACCTACACTTTTGTTGTTGTTGTTGTTCTGTCAAATCTACAGACTGAGTTGACAAAGAACAATGAGTTAATTTGAAAGCTTAGCATTCATTAAGATTTTTTTTTTAAATGTGTGGTCACTGGGGATCATATAATTCTTTTTTGATGTCCATTTCTTCCCAAGTATAAAATTAACACATTAACCAATCATTATAAGGAAGCTTTCCTAAGTCCTTTTCTAAATGAAATACTTAACATTAAGGTCTCTTCCTCTGATCATCAGCTATTAAACAATGTCTTCCTGTTCACATTGACCTTGCTTTGTGTTCTAAAGCAGAATAGCAATTATAGTAATAATAGTTTCCCTTTGAGTGTGACTTGAGAGGAAGTTACTACACAGTATTACTCCATAGAAATTTCTAAAAATTGTCATTTACTTATAATAATCCAAGCAAGATGTTTCTAGGAAACTAAAAGATAAAATAATATATAAAAAAATAAGAAAATCTAAAACTTACATGAAAATTAATATAAGAGGTAATGTGTACCTGATCATTATGAGAAAATATACAAAAACAGTTTACAAACCTTGTAACAATATAGCAAAGTTAATGCTAATAAAATCGTAATGTTTCTTCTGCAGTGTTTTGGAAAATCTATAGATATTAATTTATAACAGTTGGGATGTATAGAAAAGTATAAAGGCAAAGTAGAATAAGCAAAACCATGTATTCAGTCCATACCACTATGTCAATATTTTAGGAAAATTTATTTCTTAATTTTGTTTTAACTTAATATGAAAACATGCAGAAATAAAAGTTAGAATATATCAAATTCTGTTGTGATTTACTTATCCTGCAGAATTTTTATTAATTTTCCCATTTAATTCTATGAATTGGTAAGCTAAATATATAAATGAGAAAGCTGAGATTAAAAAAAACTCATAATTTATAAAGACCCGTTAGTGGTGAATGTTATAACCCGGCTAAATTTGTTTGTTTGCATCTTTGCTTTCTGATTCCTAATTCCTGCAATTCTGCACTGTATTCCTAGATATGAGAAGGGGTAGCTGATTGTATTATTCAACCAGCTGTCATTAACCTAATCAAACATCATTTTATTAGTCTGTATTTGGCCACTGATGTGAGACTTCAAGACATTCTTTGCAATGATGATTAACAAAAAGAGGTTAGGGATCCATCCAGAGCATCATATAAAAATAGAGAAATATGTCCTCAATAGGAACACTATGGATACATTTTAGAAGGTTTTGTGGGTCAACTTTTGCAATTTCTTAATTCAGTTACTTCTCATAATAACATATTTTTCATTGTTTTATACCTGATGCCAAAACAAGAAAACTACCAAAGGACCACACACCAAATATACAATAAAATTGAGATTCAAACTGTTTTGTAGATTTCAAGGCTTATTAGTCAGGTCCCTTCTGAAAAACATAACAAATAGTAGACAGATGATAAACAGATAGATCATGATGATAATAAAAAACAGATATTATAGAAATCATGGTTATGGAGGCTGAGAAGTCCCATGATCTGCCATCTAGATGTTGGAGAATCAAGAAAATTGATGAAGTGATTCAGTCCAAGTTCAAACCCCTGGAATTGGAGGGTCATTGTACTTGTCTCAATTTGAATCAGAAAGCTGAAGGAGCAGAGTACCAGTGTCCAAGGGCAGAAGATGGCAGTGAAATAGAGACAGGAAATCTGACCTCACTCAGATTCTTTGCTCTCTTCAGGCACTGAACAGGTTAAGTGATGCATTGTCAAGGGTGATCCTCTTTCTCAGTTGGCTGATTCAAACATTAAGCTCATTCTGAAACACCCTTATAAACACAATCAGCAATAGTGATTTTCCATCTACCTGGGCATTCTTTAGCCCACTCAGGTTGACATTAACCTTCACAAGTCCATCCTTTGTCAATTTGGCACCTACACACATCTTTTAAAATTGTGTTTAATCTCTGAATAAAGATGACCATAAGGTCATAACTCTCCCTAACTCAGTACAACTATCCTGGGTTCAACCAGAAGTACCTTAATCCCTTCCCTAGAAGAAGAAGTAAAGTCCTTGAATGGTGCCTATTCTTCTCCTGATATTCCATGACTTAATACTCTGGTATAAAATTAGCAACACTTTAGTACTGATATGAAGTCAGTGCATCATATGTTAAGTGATAAGTCAATAAGAGAGGGACAAAACAAAACAAAAAACCAAAAATAAAGCATGTGCTTAATGTGTCCGCACAAAAATTTATTCATCATAAATAAGACACTTTCATGCAAATTATATCCTTCATTTCTGTAACTGGTCATAGCTAGTATTTAGTACTACTTCTATTATCCATTCTGTAGTTCCTTGGTGTTCAATAAGCATTTCTGCTGGTCATGGATTTTTACCTTTCAAGGTGAGCCAAGCTATCATTCTGATCTGAGATATTAATAATCCTGCCTGGATTGGGTTGTTGCACTTTCCACTGACCTTAGTCATACATATGGCATGGCAATAATATTAGAGACCTTAAGTGATATCCTGTGTTCTAAATATACTCTTTCCTACCTACATTGTGAAGTAGTAGCCGGATTTCCTCTTGGTAGTCTGTATCAATCTCCCTGGCCAACACCGTAATTCCTTTTTTGACCTATTGATTCAGAGACACAAAGTAGTTGGGTGGCAGTTTCACTTCTACTTCAATAGAATCATTGCTCTATTTTCTAATGGAAGATATCCCCCTTTGGAACTCTGGGTCAGCAAAGCATAAAATTTCAGGAACAGAAAGCAAAAGAAATATGTTATGAATGGGACACCAGGAATAATAGTGATTAGTGTTGCTCTCATGTTTGTCATTTGAGCTCTGGACTGTCCTGGCTATCAGAGAAATAGTACCGTATGATGAACGCTGATACAGAGCATATTCAGTCTTGTGAAGGACATTTCAAGATCATGTAACCCGGCAGGGTCTGTAACTGAGTTTTCAAAAGATCTTTCCACCATTTAGTCAAGCCATCAACTTCAGGACAGTGGGAGAAATTTCTAAGACTAATGTTGTGGTTTGGATCTGGAAGGCCCCCAAAGGACTCATGGGTTGAAGGCTTGGTCCCCAATGAAGCAATGTTCAGAAGTGAACTTTCAGGAAGTGATTGAATCATGAGGCCTCCAAGCTCATAAGTGCATTGTCCACTGATGGATTCAAAATTTGAATGCGCCAATGGGAGGTGTTCAAAATAATAGGAAGTGGTACATAACTGAAGGCAGTGGGTCATTAGGGGCATATCCGTGGAAACTGTATGTTGTCCCTGGCCCCTTTTCTCTCTCCTCTCCTTCTCTCATCTGATTTTTTTTTCTCTCTCTGTCTCACTACAGGCCAAGAGAAAATGGAGCCAGTGGACCATACACCTAACCCTCTGAAACCATAAGCCAAAATAAATTATCGTTCCCTTGAGTTGATTTTTTTATGTATTTATCAGTGATGAAAACTGACTAATAGAACTAATGAATTTCATAATCATGGGGCCATTGCCACAATTCTTATGTTCTGAAGAGAGTTCTTTGATTCAAATAACATGATGGTGAATAATGTGTTTTAGAAGTCCATGGATGGTAGTTCTAGTAGTGACATTATAGGGAAAGCAAATCTATGTTCAGAGTCATTATCTATTCAAGTAAGGACAACATGCTTCTTTGATGGAAGGGGTCCAATGTAGTCAAGCTGCCACTGGTCCTTTTGCCGATCACCCTAGAGAATGGTATCATATCTGGCACTTAATGTTCGTCCTTTTTGCTAGCAGATTGGACACTCAGCAGTGTCCATAGTCAGGATGGCTTTATGGAATGAAAGTCTATATTTTTGAGCTCATGCACAACCTCTATCAATGCCACCAATGCCACATTTGTGGTGAGCCCATTGGATAATAACAAGAGTGACAGGAGAGAGACTGATATTTACAGAATGGAGCATCCTATTCACTTGCCGTTAGAATTACTTTTTGCTGAGATCACTCTTTGGTGAGCATTCACAAATTTCTTCCCCACATTTCTTTATCACTAATTTTCAACTGTTTTCTTCAAATTCTCATAGCCTATAAATTGCTATACAACCACAAGCATGGTCATTTTTCCTTCCAAGAAAATGCACAGCCACCTTTCCTGCCTGAATTTCAATCTTCTATAAGAACTTTCTTCCACCACTTTTGTTCTTTAGAAATGCCCCAAATGGAAACCATGATGGGGCAGCTGTCCACTTTTGTGTGGTGCCTGGATGTCCTAAGGAACCATATATAAATCAAACTTGAATCTTCTCTTTCCTTCAAATGATCATAGGGAACTCCCAAGGTGTCAGGAGAAGGTCCGAAGAAGGAAGACAGCATGCCTTCAGAGTCTGTTCAGGCCAATTACATTACATATATACCACCACCATTTGATAATGAAATGTTAGTATGCATCTCCAATTTTATGGCTTGGTAGGCTAGGCAACACCCAGTTCCTAATGGCCAGCTTGGTTTGCATGGTACTTTGGTAGCTGATGGTGAAGAATTCTATCTCTACTAAGGACTAGAAAAAGATCAAATGTTATTTATTGAATGAACAGTAGTTATCTGCAAATGATGATATAATTTTCTGCTTCCAATGCAAAGAACTGTATTATGGTTTGGATCTGGAATGTTGCTACCAAACTCAAGCATTGAACACATTATTTATATTTTAGTCAGCTTTTTTTTCACTGCTGTGAACATAAGGACCTGACCAGCACAATTGTAGTGGATGAAAGATTTATTTAATGGCTCATAGCCGAGGACTTAGTCCATAGAAGACTGGCTTCATTCCTCCAGTTCAAGGTAAGGCTGATAATCATGGTGAAAGAGTATAGGAAATGGAAACAGCTCACATATTGGTCAGCAAGCAAAAAGAGTCTCCACTCACCAGATACAAAATATACACCCCAAATCCATACCCACAAAACCCCACCTCCTCCAGCCATATCCCACCAGAATTCAGCTACCACTCATTTAATACCATCAGGTGATTAATTCACTGATTGGGTTAAGGCTCTAGTAACCCAATCATTACTTCCCTGGACCTTTTTGCATTATCTCACAATAATGGGGAGAGAGAGGCTTGTGGAAAGCAGGTGGTGGCAGTTGAGGCTCTGAGGGTTTTTCCTGAGAGGCTGTTTTGTTTGGCGTGTGTGGTTCTAAAAATAAAGTTAGTTTCTTTTGACAAGTGGCTCCTGATTGTGCCCAGCCAGACTGCGGCATTTGGTGGCTCGCACGGGGAGCGACTGAGGGTAAGTGAAACTGCTCGCCCCTGAGGGCAGGGCGAGAGGATGGGTAGCCATTTTAAGATTCCTCTTTTATTTTGCTTCACTTTTGTTTTAAGTTGCCTGTCCCTGGAGATGAGTGAGACGGAAGAAAAACCGCTCACATCTGAGGAAAAACTATTTACGTCTGAGGAACAGATAGGGAGAAAGGACGGATGCACATGTCAGGAGGATAGAAAGGCTATAATGACTTTTTGTTGTTCCCTTTTTATTTCATTCTGTCTCGGTTTTGTTTGGCGTCATCTTGTTGGGTTGTATTATAGTAGAAATACGGGATCAGAAATTAGTAAAAAACAAACTGAAAGAGTGTTAAGTAAATTGTTAGAGGAAGGAGGCATCTCAGTAAAATCAAGAACAATCAGGGCATACGTTGATACAATACAAAAATGTAGCCCATGGCTTTTTAAGGAGGAGTTGTTAAATATATCACAATGGAACCATCATGGTGAAGATTTAAAAAGAATAGAAAAGAAAAGCCCAGGGACTCTGCCAGTTGGCACATTGCCATTGTGGACGTTCATATCTTGTTTGCTTAGTCCAAAGCCTTCAGTTCAGACAATGGTAGAGGAAGGAGAAGACATAATGATTCAAGTAAAAGAGAAGGTCTCTCAAGTTAGTCAGACAGAGGAAAAGATTCAAGTAAAAGAGAAGGCCTCTCAAGCTAGTCAGACAGAGAAAGAAAGTGTAAAACAGAAAAAGCCATCAGGGGGAAAGTTACAACAGGAGACTGCTACTAACACCTTTCTATCACCAGAGGACGTAAGTGTCCAACTAACAAGGCCACCTCCATATGCTGGGAGGTCCCCAACCCCCGCAGTTGATAGTTGGGATCCTGAGACAAGATCTCAAATATTAACATGCCCTGTATTTGAGGCAGGAGGGCAGCGATTTTACCAAGTTTTAAATTTCAAAACAGTGAAGCAGCTAAAAGAGGCTGTAACAACCTATGGTCCTCAAGCACCCTTCACTGTAAGCATGGTCGAATCCATTAACAACTTGAACATGACGCCAGCAGATTGGGCTAATATGTGTAAAGCTGTGCTAAATGGAGGACAATACCTGTTATGGAAGGTTGCCAATGAGGAATTTTGCAAGGAGACGGCTAGGCGAAATGCAGCAGCTGGTTATCCTCAGAGAAATCTAGATATGTTGTTAGGAAAGGGACCTTATGAGGATCAGCAGCAACAAATTGCATATGATCCTGGTGTATACGCACAAATTGCTGCAGATGCAATTAAGGCATGGAAGACTTTACAAGGACATGGAGGTTTACAAGTTCAATTATCTAAGGTAATACAAGGAGCTAATGAACCTTATGCTGAATTTGTAGATAGGCTTATTCAAACAGCTACCAGAGTTTTTGGGAATACAGAACAAGCAATGCCATTACTAAAACACCTGGCTTATGAGCAAGCGAATCGTTGGTGCAGAGATATCATTAGACCATGGAAACATGAAGATTTAAACACATATATTAAATTATGTAGAGACATTAATGAACAAGAGCAAGTCGTGGCAGCTGCAGTAAAACAGGCTTTAGATGCCAGAGACATTAATGAACAAGGGCAAATTGTGGCAGCTGCAGTAAAACAGGCTTTAGATGCCAGGCCAAGAACATGCTACAATTGTGAACAAACAGGACATTTTAAAAGGAATTGCCCCATTGGAGGAGGGTTTAACAAAACTAGGTATCAAAGGAGTAGAATACCAGGTATTTGCCCACGATGCCGTAGAGGGAGACATTGGGCTAATGAATGCCGTTCTCAAACCACCATAGAGGGTACTCCATTATCAAAAAACGAACAAGGACCAGGTGTTTATCCACGATATCGTGGAGAAAGGCATCGGGCTCCATTGCCAAAAAATGGACAGGGGGGCCCAATGCTCCGGGGCCCAAAACCACAAATATACGGAGCACTGGAGGAACCCAGCAACCCCATCAGGGTAGTGCCCAGGACACATTGTCCATCAGATCCCTCATCAGACAAACCAGAGGGAGCGCAGGGTTGGACATCTGCGCCTCCGCCAGAGCAGTACTAACTCCAGAGATGGGAGTTCAAATCATTCCCACAGGGGTGAAAGGACCTCTTCCCAAAGGAACAGTAGGCTTATTATTGGGACGCAGCTCTTCTACTCTAAAAGGACTTATGATAAGTCCTGGGGTAATTGATCCCGATTATGAAGGTGAAATAAAAATTATAGCCAGTTCTCCAAAGGGTATATCAGTAATTTCACCAGGAGATAGAATAGCACAGTTACTAATAATACCCAGCCTACATGATAAATTTTCCAGTCGTACTGTAGAAAGAGGTTCCAAGGGATTAGGCTCCACAGGTGTAGATTGGGCTATGCTTTCTTTAAATTTAGATTCTCGCCCCATGCTAAAACTAAATATTCAAGGACATGAATTTAATGGGCTACTGGATACAGGTGCAGACCTTAGCATCATCTCTCGTCAAGAATGGCCAAAACATTGGCCATTACAACAAGCCACTCAAACGCTTCGAGGCCTAGGAGTGGCGACTAATCCCCATAGAAGTGCAATGGTATTAGATTGGAAGGATCCTGAAGGATGTGAAGGAACTATACAGCCATATGTATTGGATCATCTTCCCGTAAATTTATGGGGACGAGATGTCCTAGATCAATTAGGTTTGACATTAACAAATAACATCAACCAAAATGCACCCACTATTATGACTAGACAAGGTTTTAGGAAAGGAAAAAGATTAGAAAAACAAGAACAAGGTATAGCAGCACCAATACAAATAGATCAAGGAACAGACAGACATGGGTTGGATTTTCAGAAAGGGCCACTGAGACAATAAAAATTACTTGGAAATCAGAAAGACCAGTATGGGTTCCTCAGTGGCCCCTGACTAAAGAAAAGATACAAGCAGCCCATGACCTGGTCAAACAACAATTAGCAGAAGGACATATACAACCTTCTGTATCTCCCCATAATACTCCCATTTTTGTCATCAAAAAGAAATCTGGTAAATGGAGATTATTGCAAGATTTAAGAGCCATTAATAATGAGATGGTTATTATGGGACCTGCTCAATCAGGGATTCCTCAATTGTCTGCTTTGCCAAAAACCTGGTATGTTTTAGTTATAGATATTAAAGATTGTTTTTTTTCAATTCCAATTCATCCTGAGGATAGTCCACGTTTTGCATTTACTATCCCTGCACTGAATCATGAAGGTCCTGATCAGAGATATGAATGGAAAGTACTCCCTCAAGGGATGGCTAACAGCCCAACTATGTGTCAAATTTATGTTAACAAAGTAATCCAGCCACTTAGAAATCAAAATCCTGAACTACAAATATTTCACTATATGGATGATGTATTATTAGCACACAAAGATAAAAACACATTGCTAGAATGTTATGCCACACTTACAAACTTATTAAAAAATTATAATCTAGAGATAGCAATAGATAAAGTACAATTAAATTTTCCAATTAATTATTTAGGAGTTCTATTATCCTCAACCATGGTCCGTCCACCAAAAATTCAAATACGAGTAGATCAACTCAAATCACTTAATGACTTTCAAAAGTTATTAGGAGACATAAATTGGATAAGGCCTTATTTAGGTATACCAACAGGAGAGTTGGGACCTTTATTTGATATCCTAAAAGGTCCATCAGATCCAAATTCACCCCGAATGTTAACGCCTGAAGCAAGAAAGGCATTAAAAATCATTGAAACATATATGGAAAATATGCATTTGGATAGAATTGATATAAGTTTGCCTTTATTATTTATTGTACTACCAACAAAAAATATTCCTACAGGAGTATTTTGGCAAGAAGGTCCATTATTATGGATACATTTATCTTATTCTCCTAACACTATTCTTACTAGGTATCCTGAGGCTGTAGGACAATTAATACTCAAAGGAATAAAAGCAGCAAAGGGAGTGTTTGGAATTTCTCCCAATAAAATTATTACTCCATATACTATGAATCAAATTGATGAGTTAGCTAATGAGTTAAATACTTGGGCAATAATCATGTGCAAATCTAATGTTTCATTTGATAACCACTTACCATCTAATCCTTTATTGTCTTTTTGGTCATTGCATCCTGTAATTTTTCCAAAAATGACAAGAAAAACACCTATCATGAATGCTCCAAATATATTCACTGATGGGTCAAATAATGGTACAGCAGCAGTAGTTACCCCTGATCAAACTTTTACATTTTTAGTACCCAAACAATCAGCTCAAAAGGTAGAGCTTAATGCAGTTTTACAAGCTTTTGTGATGTTTAAAGATTCTGTATTTAATTTATTTTCTGATAGTCAGTATGTAGTTAATGCTATAGTATCTCTTGAAGATGCTGGTAGGATTTCCCCTTCTTCTACTGTTTTCTCTTTGCTTTCCACTATACAAAGTCTAATCTGGGACAGAAAAGATCCATTCTTTATAGGACATATCAGGGCACATACAGGATTGCCTGGAGCCCTTAGTTTGGGCAATGATTTAGCAGATAAAACTACACATGACATACATATTTTCTCTACACTAGAAGAAGCTATAAATTTTCATAAAAAGTTCCATGTCAATGCTAATACTTTACAAAAGCGTTTTAAAATAACTAAGGAACAAGCTAGACAAATAATAAAACAATGTCAAAATTGTGTGACCTTTTTACCACAAGTTAATCTTGGAGTCAATCCTAGAGGATTGATACCTAACCATATTTGGCAGATGGACGTCACACACTTGCCAGAATTTGGAAAATTAAAATATTTGCATGTTACAGTTGATACTTCTTCTGGATTTTTGATGGGCTCCCTTCATGCCGGAGAAAAAACTAAAGATGTTATAGCTCATTGCTTACAAAATTTTGCCACTGTGGGTGTTCCAAAACAGTTAAAAACAGATAATGCCCCTGGTTATACTTCTACCTCTTTTAAACAATTTTGCTCAACATTTGGCATTACTCATATAACAGGAATCCCATACAATCCACAGGGACAAGGCATAGTTGAAAGAGCTCATCAAACTATTAAAATGTACTTATTAAAGCAAAAAGAAGGAATTGGGAAGGGGTATATATTCCCCAAAGATAAACTTAAAATAACCCTTTTTACTCTAAACTTTTTAAATTTGGATTCATCAGGACTTAGTGCTGCGGAAAGGCATATGTGTCCAAAAAATGTACATAAGCCCAAGGTACTTTGGAAGGATATTCTAACAGGACAATGGAAAGGTCCTGACCCAGTAATTGTCTGGAGTCGGGGGTCTGTTTGTGTGTTTCCACAGGGAGAACAGCAGCCGATTTGGATTCCAGAGAGATTAACCAAGGTCCTGACCCAGTGATTGTCTGGAGTCGGGGGTCTGTTTATGTGTTTCCACAGGGAGAACAGCAGCCGATTTGGATTCCAGAAAGATTAACTAAAGCGATTTCTACAGACCAAAAAGAAGATGATTTGGCTCAAATCCATAACAACTGATATCCAAAACTCCAGTTTGGCTATTCTTACATCTGCAACAGAACCAGGATGCTTTTTTCAATATCTATTTTATTATTGCCCTTTGCCATATCATGAAGTTCTATTTTGTTTTTTGAGCTCATACAGACCTAGGTTAATGTTTTGCTGATCAGTTCTATTTTTTGACTATAGAGTTTTTAAACATTGCAATGGAGATTTCACCTGTAAAAAGTTATAAGGCCTTTACTATAATGTTATGTGTTGTATGTATTATATTATGTGTGCACACTTGTGTTTTGTGTTATATGTTTGAATGTATGTATGTCCATATATCATATATGATGAGCGCTCATGATAAAATGGATCCAAATATTTTTTTTTAATTCACGTGATTTAAATGGTTTAATTTAATTGGGTAAACAGCTGTTAAAGATTGTTTTAATATGTGAACACAAAAGAAGGTTAACAGATCTGTTTGTTTACTTTCACCTTTCCTTTTCATTATATTTAATAATTCTCTTAAAGATAATGTAAATTGTTAAGAAAATTGTTTTCTTTTAGTGCCTTCTGTAATGTTACATAATTTTTTCTTTAGCCATTATTGCCAGAATTCCTATCTTCATCCCAGTGCTGGTGAAGTCAAAGATAAAACCAATCTACAGCTTCTACAATAGCCATCACTGAACTGCTTGCAGAACTTGCCTGGACACATTGTGAGCTCACCTGTATGCATTGTGAACTATCTGTTGGTGCAGCGACTTGTGGTAGTGTTGGGGTATTTTTGCTGATGATGTCATCGGTGGTACAATTTTTCCAAAAGGAGCCGTCAATTGGCTTGGTGTATCTTCCTCCCTTCTGCTTGTCATGATCGTCCAGCTAAAATTTGGGGGCCAACAGAGGTGAGGCAAAGAACCTCACCCCCCCGCTGGTACAAAGACCTCTCCACAGGTGTGGCTGTATACTGGACCGGTAGTCAGTGACGGGTAAGATCCAATTGCAATGGTACCAACCTAAGGACCATATGTACTATTGGACAACCTAAGGCAGGCACGGTCCCTAAGCCACATGCTTGTTGTTTAAACAGAGAGGGGGAGATGTTGAGAGCCACAGCCGAAGGGGCCCCAGCAAACTTCCAGCTGCCAGCAAACTTCCAGCTGCCGGCTGATGATTGGCTCACAGCGGCCCCAGCAACATCTAGCTGATTGGCTCCTCTGCGGTGATGCTCATTGGGCTGTTTCCCTGCCCTTTCAGACCACGGAGCTGCTCATTGGGGGACCTTTTTTGGCTCCGCCCACGTGACCCAGCCAATCGGCCTCAAGAGCAGGAGGATTGTGGGAGAGGGGGAGAAGCTTGGAGGGGAGAGAGAGGCTTTGTGGAAAGCCGGTGGTGGCAGTTGAAGCTCTGAGGGTTTTTCCTGAGAGGCTGTTTTGTTTGGCGTGTGTGGTTCTAAAAATAAAGTTAGTTTCTTTTGACAAGTGGCTCCTGATTGTGCCCAGCCAGACTGCGGCAGGGGGACACCTCACTTCCAAAACATAACAATCCCCAATGCAACAAGGTTCAGAGGTGAGACATTTAGGAAATGAATGGATCATGAGGACTCTGACCTAATCAGTGGATTAATTCATTTGAACCAATGATAGCAGGATAGACCACTAAGCAGTAGGACCTAGTTGGAGGAAGTAGGTTATTGGGGCATTCCCTGTAAGGGCTTTACCTTCTCCCTGGCCTGTTTCTCCCTCCCTGCCCCTCTCTCTGCTTCTCAGTTGCCATGAGCTGACACCTTTCCTGCACCATGCCCTTCACCATGATGTTTCTGCCTTGGATCCAGCTGATCATGGACGGAATCATCTGAAACTATGAACCCAAATTAAATCATTCCTCCTCTAATTCTTATCCAAGACAAAAAGCTGACTAACACATTGTATACCATGATTCAGGTATAGGGAACTCTCACATCTCCAGATAGCATCTCTATCTGCCACCAACACTTCCAACACTATTGACTCTTCTAGATCATGTGGCCTAAGTGGCAGAGGAGCTGGCACAGCAGCCTGGACTTGTGGTAGGTTTGTGGGGACTTCCCATCGCCTTTCAGTTTGCAAATATCCAATAGTTAAAAAACAAAAAGGAACATATCATTAAAAATGGAAACCACCTAATCTGACAGTCACAGGAAAGATAATATTTCCTATAATCATAGTATTTTATGGAATTTAGACATGTCCTCCTGAGATAGTGTATTTTTTTTGTTGTTGTTTGTTTTTGTTTTGTGTTTTGGTGCCAAGGATTGAACTCAGGGACACTCAACCACTGAGCCACATCCCCAGCTCTATTTGAGACAGGGTCTCATTGAGTTGCTTAGCGCCTTGACCTTGCTGAGGCTGGCTTTGAACTCTCAATCCTCCGGCTTCAGCCTCCTGAGCTACTGGGATTACAAGCATGTGCCACTGCACCTGGTGAGGTACTGTTTTCTAATCAGTAATGATACAACAAATCACTTGAAAGATTGATAGGTGGAGATAGATAATCAAACAGAAATTGCATTATAATCACTAGACAATATTTTAAGATTACAATGTGTACAGTAGTGTGCTACATGTTAAGAATACAGCAAGTAAAATATTAGCCAATCATTTAAATGGATTATACACCATAAATAAAGGCTGTCATTAATTGAAACATTGTTAATATACTCTTATGCTAGAAGCAGTTGCTACAAATAAGTATAAAGTAATAGAGTGATAGCTTGAGGAGAAAATGGATGATGAACAGAGAGAAAGAATAAATTGATGAAAAATGTGCAAGATTTAGTAAAATAGGAGAAATGAGTCCTGGTTTTCTGTTTCACAGGAAGGCAAGGTGATTATAGTTCACTATATAATGTATCATATATTTTTAAATAGCTAGAGGAGAAGATTTTGAATGTTTTCACCCCAAGGAAATGATAAATGTTTATGTGCTACATATGCTAATAACCCTGAATTGAACAGTATACAAACTGTACTTGTATTGAAGCATCAAATTGCTCCCCACAAATATGTATAAAAATTATGTCAATCAAAAATAAAATACAACTTTAAAAAGGCCACATTTCTCCTCTAATTGTTACTTTTCTGACTTTTCATATAGCTTTGTATACTATAAGCCAATTTAATTGATAGCAAACTGTAAGCGATAAGGGAAGACTCTGATCTAAGTTTGGAGGAAGAAACACAAAGCGCTGTCTTGACTACGGTTGCCAAGGGTATATTGTTCTCATGTTAAATTTCTTTGAGAATTCATTGCCTTGCACCTGGGAATATAGTTGCCAAGTAATGTAAGCATCTCAACCCCAAGATTATACTGTGAAATGACAGCAATCCCTATTTTGGCAAGACACAAATAATTGTAAAAAAAATACCCCTGACATACTATTACTTGATATGAAAATGATTCGTGACATAGAAGACTGAGAACAGGAAAAGCATTCAGTATGTGCAGTGGTAGATTTGAAAACAATAAATAAAATAAATACTGACAAAATTCTTCTCCCATTCCACAAGGACAATTCGTCACAAGGAATAAATATGTAGTTTTAATTTTCCATTCTGTACAGAATGGCAGGAGGTAGGGAGAACCGAGGTTGTTTATCATATTTGGCTAATTTTGCATCAGGTTCCTTGAGATAATCAATAAGTAATATCATCATGGTTAAGACCATAAACTTTGGAATCAAACTCAGATTGAAATTCTGGCACTTTGACCTAGAGATAATTTATTTAACCTTTTTGAACCATGAATGCCCTATTTGTAATTGATCAATAAGTTCACTTCTCTTTACACAGAAAAAAAACACAAAAAGGCAACATAAATAGAACACTAAAGTCATTGGCTGACACACAAGAATGGATGCATGTTTAACATTATTAGACTCCTGTTCTGTCTATACATATGATAATAATAAAAAGAGATGTTCTCTACCCAGGACAGAAAAAATAAACAAAAGCCTAATAATAATTCTTTGACTTCAAATTGTCTGGAATCTCAACTACACTTCATATATGTATTTTTAAAATATTTTCACTATGTTAGGACATATTTGATACATTGTCTAGAGATTTGATAGTTAAAAAATATTATTTGTATGTTTATACGTAAAAATCAGGTGAATATATATGCATGTGTATTGTTATGGTTTAGACATAAGATGTCTCCCAAAAACTCATGAAGAAAGTTCAGGGATCACCTGATTCAGTTATAGGAATCTTACTTTAATCAGTGCATTAATCCTGTGATAGGGATTAACTGGGTGGTAACTGTAGGCAGGCAAGTGTGGCTCAAGGAGATAGGTCCTTGGAGGTATGGCTTTGAGCTATGTATTTTATCCTTGTTTGAGTGGAAGGCTCTCTCTCTTCTTTCTGGTACAATGTCCTCAGCCATTTTCCTCCATCAAACTCTTCTGCCATGATGTTTTGCTATACCTCTGACCCCAAGCCATGGAGTCAGCCATCTATGGTATGAGACCTCTGAAACAGTGAGCCCCCAAATAAACATTTCTTTCCCTCTAATTGTTTTTCTCAGTTCTTCTGGTCATAACAGCTAGAAACTGACTAAAACAATGTATCTTGTATTACATATATTAATATATTGTATTGCACAAAGATTACCATATGATGTTATATTTACAGTAAAATAGTACAAGGTGAAGATCCTATGTTCTTCCCTACAACAACCTCACAACGATAATTACAAAATCACATGGATTTTCTCTCCTCTCTGTACACTTTGATCAGTCTTGTGAGTATTCTTTGTTTTGTTTTGCTTTGAGAACTGAACAAAGGGATTGAGTGGTACTGGAAATGATGTTCTTAGTCTCGAGAAACCAAAGTGCTAGGATGAGTGAAGCAACCCAGACAATATGCAACCAATAAATTAATAAACTGAGGAGCTGATGAGTTTCGAGGAAGATATGATATTTGGGGGTGATGCTTGAGTTTAACTAGTTGGGGAAAACTGCTAAATAAATGATTTTTGAAGCAAAGAGGAATCTGTCTTGCTTGGTTGTCCCACTAGACTTTGGTGTGTTTCAAAAAGGGAAAAGAGATGCATAGACCAGGGATCGGGAAGTATTTACAGCAGGCAAATAAATCCAGGAGGAAGAATGGGGCTGAAGATAGTGATACTGGAGTCACTATGACACGTGAAAGTGATAAAAGGGAAAAAGGACAGATTAAGTACTGCTTCAGATCTATGCCCTTCATGGTATTTGAAAACTGCAAATAAAATGCTTGAGCTATTTTGGAATTATGTGAGCTTTCTTTTTACAATAATGGCTGACATTGGTCATGTTAGGAGTGTGGGACTCACTTGAATGACAAGGTTCAGGTGGTAACATAGATCCCTTTACTTCCCTGGCCTCATTTGCTTAGTTGCAAAGTGGGGAAATTAAAAACATCTATCAGTATTGTCATAGGATTGAACGATTTAATGAGCATGTGTGAACTGTTTTAAAAAGTGTCCAACATATAATAATTGCTAAATAATTGTTAGCTATTATTTTATTGTTAGGGTTTGTTAAAATATTTTGCTTTGCTGAATGCATTCTTCCTATAAAATTAATTACTTTCACTAGACAGGGTCTGGGGGAAAAAAAAAAAAAAAACAACATTTTTTTTCCTGATTGGAATTCTGCTAAAAATAGTTCTCAAGTTTCACAGCGCTGTTGTAAATAGCCTACAACACATTCTGCCATCAGTTGTACATAATTCGATCACATAAGAACCCACATCATTTAGTTTATGAACACAAATACTCAATAGTTAACCATAAAGCTAGAGTGAGAAGAAACTAATTAACAACTTCATAAATGCAAAGGGATATAAGGAGACCAAGGCAAAGCAAAGGGTTTGATGATCTGTGCTTTAAACAAGATTTTGGCTTTCTTTTTTAATAATGGAGATTATAGCTACATGCAGTCGCACAAGTCTATTATCTTAGCTACTAGGGAGGTTGAGGCTGAAGGATTGCCAATTCCAGGTTAACAGGAACAATTATTGTCTCAAAAATAAAAATAAAAGAGTAGGTATGTAGTGCTATGATAAAGCACTTCCCTAGTTTGAGTAAAGCTGTGGGTTCAATACTTAGTATCAAAAAAAAAAAAAAAAGGAAGAAAGAAAGAAAGCAGGAGATTGTTTATTTTTTTTTTTTACAATTTGTAATCCAAATTAGATTATTTTAGCACTATCTGTGCAATTCTTTACACAACTATTTAGTAACAAGTATTTTTTTTTTAATTTTCTATAGATACAGAAATGATGAATTCATGGTCCCTGTTTTCTAAGGGTCATAATTTTGTCAGGAAGAAAAAAATATTGTATAATGTGTTATCCAAATTTTCATCACAGTGATCAAAATTCCTGACAAGAACAACTTAGAGAAGAAAAAGTTTATTTGAGGATCATTGTTTCAGAGGTTCAGTTTATGGTGGGCCAACTTCTTTGCTTGGGCCTGAGGTGAGGCAGAACATAATGGCAGAAGGGTATGACAAAGGGAAGCTGCTCTGCACAAAGCAATCAGGAAACAAAGAAAGCAATGGGACTCTGAGATATATAGTTGACATTGGTCATGTTAGGAGTTTGGGACTCACTTGAATGACAAGGTTCAGGTGGTAACAGAGATCCCTTCTACCTCCCTGGCCTCATTTGCATATACCCAGGGACCAGGGCATATAACTAGGGACCCACCTGATAAAGTTATAATTCTCACAGTCCAGTCATTTTACCTCCAAACATTCCTGCATCAACATCAGAGATTTTGTGGGCCACCTAAAATTCAATCCATAACACATTATACTGATGTTAAAAGGTGATGAATGCATTGTAAAGATATGAAAAAAAAGGTCTTGATGATCTCCAGTTCCATCCATTTTTCTGAAAATGACATGGCTGCATACTTTATGTTGTAGTAATTCTTCAATGTGTATATATGCCACATTTTATTTATCCACCAACAGATATCAGTGCACCTAGGCTGGTTCTGCATCTTGGCTATTGTGAATAGTGACACAAGAAAAATAGGTAGGCAGTTATCTTTTTTGTATGCTGACTTCATTTTGGGGGGTATACACCCAGAAGCAGTACAGCTGGATTGCATGGTAGATCTATTTTTGTTTTCTTGAGGAGCATCCATAATTTTTTCATACTGGCCATATTATTTTATGTTACCCTCCTATTTATAAGGGTTGCTTTTTCTCCACATCCTCACCATTTGTTATTTTTTGATGATAGCTGTTCTAACTGGGTTGAAATGGGATCTCAAGGTAATTTTGATTTGCATTTCCCCAATAGAGATGTTCAGCATTTTTTCATATATTTATTGATCATCCCTAAATGGTGAAATGAGTCTGATAAAGAAGGACAAGTAGACAAGTATTGCATGTTTTCTGTAATATGTGATATATATATATATATATATATATATATATATATATATACACACACACACATATAC
>NW_026000221.1:15483891-15703950 GCF_001458135.2 Marmota marmota marmota
ATCTCATGGACTTTCATCAGAAAGCATCTAGCAAATAGATTCTTCTGCCTACAGCCTAGGCCAGAAAGATCTTCCTTTCTTCTGACCTTCTAACACTTCTAACATCTTTTTTAAAAATATGGGATTTATAAAATTAAATATAATTTAATCTTGTGATTAAATATAATTTAATCTTGTGACACATAACCTTTATAAGCACACATTGTGTCATTTGGAAATTGAATTTAGTGTTACTTGATTGCAGCTGCATTCTTTCACTAATCAAGAAGAATAACAATTCCATCATTAGCACCTGTTCCTTGATATACTTGAAATCCCTCATCTAAGACAGGAAAAAATTTGTGGCACACAAGTTTAAAACAAATGTCTTTTCAAATCTATACTGTGACTAAACTCCTGTCTTGTGATTAACCAGAAAACCAAAGAAGTGACCGTGGGACTAGTTGATTTTGATAGTTCCTAGAAAAGCATCGAGTTCCTACAGAGAAGAAGGGTCAAAAAGTGTCAATTCTTGGACTGAGAAATCAAATTTGGTAGTTCTGGGATTGCCCTTGGGTAAAGTATAAAACCAGTCTTACCCCAACCACCATACTGGGTTTAGTCTTTAATTGACCCATGTCCCCAATACTCACTGATTCACAGAGTATTTGAGTGACTACTCTATTTAGCCACTGTGTAACACAGGGTGGATTCATCCCTGAATTAAACAGTTGTGACCCTTGCTCTCAAGGAGCTTATGATTCATTAGAAGAGAAGGTGGCCAAGGAAAGAACCATTCATTATACAATTCCTCATTACAAAGTATTCAATGGCAGAATCAAAGAAGGGCAAGTGACAGAATAATAAAAGGGACTTATTTATACATGGAGTAGTATTTGAAATCATAAACAGGGAAAACCAATGTTTGACAGTGTTTTAATCAGCTTTTTCACCACAGTGACTGAAAGACCTGACCAGAACAATTATAGGAGAGAAAAAGTTTATTTTGGGGCTCAGAGAGTCAGAGGTCTCAGTCCATAGAAGGCTGTTTCCAATCCTTGAGCCTTGAGTTGTGGCAGAACTTGGTGGTGGAAGGGTACAGTGGAGAAAGGTGGCTTACAGGATGATCAGGAAACAGAGAGATATTCCACTTACCAGACACAAAACATGTACCCCAAAGGCAAACCCCCAATGCCCATCTCCTCCAGCCACACACTACCTGCCTTCAGTTAATCCCGTCAGAGGCCTAATTCATGGATTGGGTTAAGGCTCTCGTAACCTCATCATTTCCCTAAGCCTTCTTGCATTGTCTTACACGTGAGCTGTTGGGGGACACCTCACATCCAAACCATAACATATGCAAATGGCTGCCTGGCAGAGACGATATCATGTGCAGAAACCCTGAAGTTGGCTTCCATCACCTTCAATGGGAAAGTTAGCTTCCCTTGCGTGGAAGTGCTTGTGTTTTGAGTTACTGGTCCAGGACTTTACTCCTGCTGGGTCCTCCTTTCAATTTCTCTCCATCTCCAGCCTCAGCGTCTCCCATGAGTTTCAGCCATTGCATCTGATTTTTCTGTTGAGCATCTCAAACAATGTACCTCACAGGTACCTCAAAGTCAGCACGACTAACATGTATTATTTAGCATCCTCTTCAGTCCTAAACCCCCTTCTTTAGTCCCTGAGGTCTCTTTCTACTTCATTCTCATATCTATTTAGCAACCCAAATCTTTTAGGCTATCATTAGATGGTTTTCTCTATGTATCTTCTTCGTCTTCATTCGGCATTGACTACTTCCTCTCTATTTTAGATGTTCATCATCTTTTCCTTGGACCATTATTATAGTTATTGCCTGATATTTTTTATAGCTGTGAAATATTTTTTTTTTTATAAATCCCAAACCTGGTCATATCATATCTTTCTTAAACCTCTGTTGACTTCTTATTGCCCCAAAGGAAAGTGCAAATTTTTATTGACATGGAAAAAAGAAATATCTATCTGGAACTAAAACATTTTTCTGGCTTTTTCCCTTATAAGCCTCTCTTCCATGCATAATTTCCTTAAATGTCTTCTAGCCATTCTTTATTTCAGTAAAGAAGAATGCTCTAATGCCTTTCTTTGTTTGTATGTGAAGTGCCTTTGGCCTAGAAAATTGCTTGTACTTTGTGTGCCCACCAAACTTTCTGTCTCACTTGGGTCCCTTTTCACATGTTGAATTCAGGGCTTGGAGGCTAAGGTTATCAGAGCAGTTAGCACAAAGGACTCCACTTACATCTTTCTCTCATGGCCCTGATTCTTTTGGGTCTGTGGATTTTGCTCTGTTATTGCAGTATTGCATCTTCTAAACACCTAAACTCACAGCAGGACATCTGGTGCATAGTGAGTTCTTGAACCAGTGGCTACATGAATTGTGAATAGACGAAAGTCGTTTTACAGAACTGCTTTCTTTTGTGAGTCTGAAGACTTTAATATAAATGGCACACATTTTTCCACAATAGGGAAATCACAACCTTGCTTAAACTTCAAGTCATCTTTAGAGAAAACAAGTTAAATTGAGAAGAATGTTTCTGAAGTCAACAAGCAGAATGTCTTTATGTGTAAAGGGGTTTCTTCCCTGTGTGATGAGAATGGGGATTGGCATTTTTCTCCTCTCTGAAAAATAGGCACTGACGTATCAGACTTCACTTATTGCTCAGTAACTGTTAGAGGAGCAGACCACAAACAGAGAGTTCTGAAGGGGTATAGAGCTGGCAGAAGGCTTGACCTCTAGATGATTTTGCCTGGCCATTTAGCCAGTGCACTCAAGGAAGTGTTGGTTTTGTTGAATCTACCACACTTTGGTGCTTATAAAAAAGAAAGCATATCCTAATTTGTCTCTGTTGGGGACATTCTGATTTCAGGCTGAGTGACAAGGACAGCAAGAGAGAATTAAGGGAATAGAAAGAATTCATATATTAGACTGTATAAAGCAGTGATTTTCAACCAGAAATGATTTTGAACAGCTAGGGATATTTAGGAAAGTTAGGAGTCATTTTTGTTTGTCACAAGGGGAGAGACTAGTGGCATATAGTGGGTGGAGGTCATGACTACTGCTAAACAGCCTTCAATGCACAACACAGCCTCCTTCCACTAAGAATGGTTCAGCCTCAAATGTCAATCGTGGTGAGGTGAAGAGACCATGCACTATAGTCAGTGGCATTAATTGATCCTGTGACCTGAAAAAAGTCATCTATAGGGACTGGGGATATAGCTCAGTTGGTAGAATGCTTACCCCTCAGGCACAAAGCCCTGGGTTCAATCCCCAGCACCACATAGACAGACAAACAGACAGACACACATTTACCTCATCTGAAAATGAGAGGTTGGAGTAGATAGTTATTGAGTTGTAGCAGTATGGATATGAGGTGTCCCCCTAAAGCACCTGTTAATGCAGGAATACTCAGAGAGGAAATGATTAGATTTTGAGAGCCATGACCGAATCTGTTCGTCATAGTATGAATGGACTGACTGGGTGGTAACTGTGGTAGGTGGGCATGACTGGAGGAGGTGGGTCTCTGGGGGTGTGCCCTGGAAGGGTTGTTCTTCCTGCTGTGCCTTTTCCCTTTCCTCTTTCTCTGTTTCCTTGCTGCCTTGAGCGGATCAGGTTTCTGCCATGATGCCCTTCTTCCATGATGTTCTGACTCACTTTGGGCCCAGAGCAATGGAGTCAAGCGTCTAAGAACTGAGATCTCTGAAACCATAAGCTCCAAATGAACTTTCCCTCCTCTAAGTTGTGCCCTTCAGGTATTTTGCTCCCAACAATGCAAAAGCTAACTAAAACAATTATCTTCTGAGTTCCATGTTCCGTAATTCTATATTCTACTCAGGGTTTTTATTTTAAATTTGTTTTTAATGTGAGTTTTTAGATTTTATCTTTAATTGACACACAATAATACATTTTATGGGTTAAATGAGATGTTTTCATTCATCTATATATTGTGTTTAGATCAAATGAAGATAGTTTCCAGGTACATCACATTAAATATTACCATTTTTCTGTGATGAGAATATTTAGATTATATATTTTTTTGAAACATGCAGTGCCTCTCACCACACTCTTCCTTAGGACAATAGAACTTATACTTTCTAACTAACTGAGCCTTGGCACTAGTTGTCTAACTTTTCCAATTTCCCACAAACTTTCTTCCCCAGCATCTGGTAAGTTCTGTTCAACTCTATGTCTATGAGCTCATAATATTTGTCTTTATGTACCTGACTCATTTCACTTCACATAGTGTCTTCCAGACTCATGCATATTATTACAAATTGCAGTATTTCACACTTTTTAATGGCTGAATAATATCCCATTGTGTGTATGTGTGTGTGTGTGTGTGTGTATGCCACATTATATTTATCCATTCATTCATGGTTGGAATTATGTTGAAAAGATCTCTGCACTCCCATGTTTATTGGAGCACTATTCACAGTAGCCAAGATACGCAGTCAATCAAGGTAATATGTAATTCATTATCCTAATATGGGATAAACAAATGAAAACAATGTAAGATAGAAAGCAACAGTTTAAATAAATTTGAACACATGTATAAAATGAGAATCTACTGCACTTAATTAAAAATCACTAGTTTTAAAAGGGAAGCCAGTCATAGTGGTGCAAGCCTATAATCACAGTGAGAGGCTGAGGCAGGAAGATCATGAGTTCAAAGCCAGCCTCAGCAAAATCAAGGTGCTAAGCAACTCAATGAGACCCTGTCTCTAAATAAATACAAAATAGGGCTGGGGAGTGGCTTAGTGGTTGAGAGACCCTGAGTTCAATCCCCATTCTATCCCCCCAAAAGTATGATTGATATAAAATGAATCCTACAAGAATTTATTGCAAATATAAGAGGTTGATCTTCAGAAATATTATTTATCTTTGAAATTCTCACTTGACAAGAGAAATTGCATCAGAATTAAGGAGATACACCAAATAGAACTCAGGCTCTCCAGAGCATCTTTTTCTACAGATTTTAAATTATCAAAGTCTCAGTGAAAGACTGTTTTATGTCAGTCTACAGCAGTGTGTGCCACTGATAAAGACAGACTCAGAGACATGGGGATGGTCTGCCGAGTGATTGAATGGAAGTATTTCTGTGTGAACAATTTATTTTCAGTTTCAAATTTTAGTGTTATACTCCCCTTCATCCTGCCAATAATGTAAAAACCATGACCCCTATTAAACCTACAGTCTCTCAATACTGCTGGAAGTGCATCTTGGAATGAGCGTCCTTGCAATGCCAGGTTCAACAAGTGCAGTGTAGGAAAGAGATAAAGAAGAGAGAAAGAAAGAATATTCGTCTGGAGACATCAACTCTGTTTATCTACCATGGTACAATAAATAGCCATACCAAAACTTGGTAGCTTCATTCATTATTACCTTATTACCTTTAGATCTCAATGATCTTTGGGTCCAGGTAACCAGGGATTAATTCCAGGGGCACCACAATGTGTGGAGTCTTGTAGAAGGTGGAATAACTGAGGACCTTGTGGCAGTCTCTATTATGTATCTCTCCCATGTCTCTTCTTCTATACCTCTTCCTTTTCCCTCTCCCAAGTTGCCTGTCCCCGTGGCTACTTGGGTTTCTTCACAACATGGCTGCCTCAGAGTACTCAGACTCCTTTCCCATATTTTCTTGTGGTTCCATGACAATGAGACAGAAGCTGCGGCCTATCTTCAAGCTAATCCTTCTACAAAAATGCCAAAAGTGTGTGCTTAACGTTCTGTTGGGATCATCACTATTTCACAAGTTTGGTAAAGGGAGAGAGAGAAGGAAATGTGAAGAAGAGAATAACCAGCAAATGAAATAAAAGTTGCCTATAAGAAATCATCTCGATTGGAATTATGAGTTTTTAATTGATGCTAAAATCAACATCTGTGCTTTGAGTTCCTCCAGCTCAATGAAGTGGTTCTCATTTCTGAATCTACAACATCATTTACATAATCAGGACTGTTGTAGTTTTGTGTTTTGGTCTCCATTGACATAATTTAGAGACTAAAGTCTCTCAGATTCCTTACTCACCCATTTAATGATAATCTTCAGAAATTACATGTCTTCATCTGTAACGTGCTAATCATACTTGTACCCACTCCCCTGGCTTGTACATAGATGACATGTAATAAATTATGTGAAATGAGTACTGTTGGATGCAGAAAAGAAATTCCATGAGAATGTGCTGAAAGAATTTGCAGCTTCTCAAATTCAGATCCCCAATGGCAATCTCAAAATGTTTTCTGGGAGGAGGGTGATTGACTATGTGTGAAAGCATAAACCTTTTAGTGGTTTGAATGAATAAGCAAGAAAAGGTATTTTGTCTGTCTCTCCTTATGCTGTTGTCATTTTTTAAACTTTTTGATGTCATCGATCTCATAGTATAAAACTACCGTTTTTTATGCTGTAGCTACTAAATTTCTATTTTTGGCATACACTTACATTTTTATATTCCACACTTGTTATATGACTGTTTATACAGAAGCTCTTGCAATGCTACATGTCTGATACTCAAATTTCTGTTGCGAGGATTTCTTTAACCTTCAGCTTGATAATGCAACTCAAGAAATAGGGCAATAAACAGAGCAAAAAAAGGAAAGCTTCCCTAAGTTTATCTGCCAAAAAATAATATTAAATATTTTGGAATATAACTTTTCAGATATATTTTTATTCATGTGTAGGTGCAGAAAAAACAATAGATATTTAAGATATTTAAATGGGCTTATTCAGCAAACAAAGAGAAAACTTAATATATTATGAATGACTTGAAGATCAAATACAATATCCCATGTGAAAGTGACAGGTACATCATGAGCATTTTCCACTCTCTATAAAATTGTCCATTATGGAGTTTTTTTTTTTCACATTGACTTCCCGTGCTTTCGCTGTGATTTTGCATTTTTATCCCTTCAACAGACATGTGTTTATTCATGGGAAAATATTATTGTTTATTCAGCCTATAATCTGTGTCCTTCCTGTGATGCTCGATGTACAAAAATAAAGGGTACTTTCTTCTTTCATGTGATTTTGAGAGAAAGAGACATGAACATTTACAAAACCAGATACTACATAAGCAGGGGTTGTGCACAAGCTTTTGGAAGCTCACCTGGACAAGGTACTGAATCATTGTTAGAATGATGCTTTATGCTTTGTGTATGTGTGACTAACTTCAGAGTAACCATGCAATAAAATCCTCAAAAGCATAGGCAGAATCTCTGGGATCCAATTGTAGTTCTGCCAGCTATTATAACATTAGGAAAATTACAGCACCTCTCTAAGACTCAGTTCATGCATCTGCAAACACATATGCTGTGAGAATTAAATGACATAATACATGTAAAGAACATGGAAGAGTGCCATGCATTCTAAATGTTCTGATGTCAGTCAAGTTTTAAAAGGGAAAGAGTGGGGAAAGGGAGATGGAAAGAGATTCAACCAGGGAGTTTTAGAATCTGTAGAGACCCAAACAATAATGTGTTCAAGGAGGGGTGTCCTTGTAAGATTTTTAGCAGGGGAGCGCTACAGTCAGATTTAGCTTTTGAAAACTTTTATAGACCTTGTAGGTGCATATTTATCTCAAGTTCAAGCAGAACTCACCAGCCAGGCACTTGGGCCCTGAATGGAAGCCCTCTTGCAGTGTTTGGCTGGCATGATTAAATGCCTGGCAGAGTTGCCTTGTTTTGGATAGGCATGAATATTTAAATATCTACTGTGTGGATCAAAGACTGAAAGGACCTCCCTCACTTCTTCATTCTTTAGGTATGGATGCAACTATTAGGAGTGTTTTTTGGATTTCAAGTCCAGAACCAAATTTGGAAACATTTTCTAAATATAATGAATGCATGTTCCAGATGACATCTCTCTCTCTGTCTTTTTTTTTAATTCAAAAATGAAAGTTCTACTTTGTGTATTCCTACGAAGTCCTGACTACATCATAAAATTTTTTAAAAGGCAATTTCTCCCCATTTTTATGTAAACTTTTCAAGTGTTTAGAAGAATTATCTTAGAAAATGTCTGGGTATGGTGGTGCACACCAGTAATCCCAGCCTTTCCTCAGGCTCAGGCAGTAAGATCACAAATTCAAAGCTAGCCTCAGCTACTTAGCGAGGCCCTCAGCAACTCAGGGAGACCCTGTCGCAAAATAAAATTTAAAAAAGGCTGGGGATATGGCTTAGTGTTTAAGCACCCCTAGGTTCAATCCCTGCTACCAATAAATAAATAAAAATAAAAATTCTCTTAGAAAACAAAAGTGGAATTTATTGTATACATCAAAGGGGCTTAACATTTTTATGTTCTATATACTTAAGTTGCTTTAACTCTTATATTTAAGTGAGCCATGACACTTGATCATTATCAGATCATAATACATTGTCAGAGAAGCACCATTACCCACACTGGAATAATTCTTTTGTAAGTAACTCCTGTAGATCCACCTCGGAGTCTGACCAAGTGAAACTAGTGCCATCTTGTCATGGGCAATGGAGATCACAGGTTGGGGTGGTCAATACCCAGGTGCTGCAGACTTAATAAGATACAAATAAAAACAGATGATCATGGCTGTGTATCCAAGAAACAAGGTGTGGAATCCGTGCATGACTGAACAAGAAAAAGTGCTGCTCTTCCCTGGCACGCTACAGGACTGCCAGACAAGTGTGATGAAGGCAATTTACACGTGAAATTCGACTATGAATAAAAGGATTCCCCTTTTTTCCATGCATGATACGTGAGAGAAATCTGTTAACGGTCTTAATTAAAAATAACTAGTAGCTGATTGGCATTTGGGTTTTAGATTGGAAACTGGCAGCTGCTAACAGGAGAGGAGATGGAGAATTAATGTCAAATGAAAGCTTTGTCAGAAAAAAAGGACTGGGTGCCTGCTGTCAGTCATCCATCATGTGCTGCCAAAATCGGCAATTCTCCTGAGGACGTGGGCTGCTAGGCTGGCTTCTGCAATATGGCAATCAATATCACACTTCTCAAACACAGAGACTAAAGTGATAGGAGACTTTGGCAATGGTGTGCAGGTGTGGATAAGGCAAAATTTTGACTTTTTTTTTTATTACCAAATGATTCCAATGTTCTCTGCATTTATGCTTTCCATTCAAATTCACACTACCTGAAATTTTCACACTCAGACTATGATGGCAAGAAGGAGGAAGAAGATGAAGAATGACTAAAGAAGATTCCCTGGAAACTTTCAAAGGTCACATAATTCTTAATAGTTTATTTTAATTTAATGTGATAGCAGATGAATGAAAACTAAAAATGAGACTAAATAAAAATAACCTGAAAAAATTCTATCATTACCAATAAACAATTAGAATAGTGTTAACAGTGAAAATAAGAAATGTGGGGCTGGGGTTGTAGTTTAGCAGTAGAGTGCTGGCCTAGCACATATGAGGCCCTGGGTTCGATCCTCAGGACCACATATAAATAAATAAATAAAATAAAGGTATTGTGTCAACTTACAACTACTATATATGTGTATATATATATATGAAATGCTATATTAGCATTTCTTTTTCAATAAGATAAAGTTTTAATTTCCTATTACACACACACACAATCATGAAACATAAACACAATAAGATAGGTGCTTTTAGTTCCATTTTATGGATTAAAAAAATGTGAGAAATAATAGAGTTAAAAGGATTATGTAAAAATCTCATTAATGAATTTCAAAATTAGTCTATGAACTGAGACTTTGAGTCTCAGTTCCAAACAATTCAAATTTTTTGCAAATAAGGACTGAAAATTAAATTATTTTTCCCTAATATGAGAAAAAAATAAATAAAATGGGGAAAGTTGGTAAAAGGTGACAGGGAGGATAATAGTTATAATTAAAGCCAGTGTAATAATAGGGCTACAGACAAGTCGAACAGCAACATCACGACATCAAATCCTATTTCACATTATTTTATATTAACATAGAAGCTTCTCCAGAGATCTTCAGCTCTTACTGTGGCCTTCACATTTCCATTATATGAAACATATTCTGAAGATTTTGTTTGTTAGAAATGCTAGAGAGAATGTATTAAATAATAGAAAATATAACAAGTAGATGCATTCAGGCGATCTTTCTAAAACATAGCAGTGAATGAACTTTCACGTTTGAGATAAAACTCACAGTACCCTATATGTTCAGTTAGGGTCTCTCAGGACTCATTAGCCATGAGCACAAATGATATATTTCTATACCAATAAAATTATAGAAAAAAAAGAATGCACAAGGTGAAATAATTAATGCTGAAATTAAAACAACACAATGAATTATGCCAGTCAGACATGATGGTGCACAACCGTAATCTCAGTGGTTCAGGGGGCTGAAGTGGGAGGATCTCAAGTTTGAAGTCATCCTCAGCAACTTAGTGAGACTCTATCTCAAAATAAAATTTAAAGAATGGGCTGGGGATTGAACAGAGTGGTAAAATAGCCCTGGGTTCAATCCCCAGTACCACACATACATGAAAATATAAATAGTAAAAAGGAAAGAACTACACCAATAGGCCAAATAAATAAATGTGAAGCCTGGTGCGGTGGTGCACACCTGTAATCCCTCCGGCTCAGGAGGCTGAGGCAAGAGGATCCAGAGTTCAAAGCCAGCCTCAGCAACAGCGAGATGCTAAACTACTCAGTGAGACCCTGTTTCTAAATAAAATACAAAATAGGGCTGGGGATGTGGCTCAGTGGTTGAGTGCATCTGA
This sequence comes from Marmota marmota marmota, assembly GCF_001458135.2. Classification (NCBI taxonomy): domain Eukaryota; kingdom Metazoa; phylum Chordata; class Mammalia; order Rodentia; family Sciuridae; genus Marmota; species Marmota marmota. The sequence continues at coordinate 15,494,597 of NW_026000221.1, forward strand.
GTTCAAAACCTCGTACTAAAAAAATAAAATATAAATAGATAAGTAGTGAAAGGTATGCCTCCTAGTAGGCTGTGTGGATTAAATGCCCTTTGTTGTCACAGTTTGTATGCACTCTAGAGGAAGGTGACACATAAACAATTCAAAGGAAACTTCTCATTTCTTCCTTCCACCTCAGCCTCTTCTCTAATGTTTTTTCTCCCTATTTTTTCCTCCTCTTTTTATTCTTATCCCTCATAATTCTCAACACAAAGTCAAGCAACCTATGTCAGTTTGACATAAATGGTAGCTGAGTCCTGGTGCCAGAAGTTACTGAACTTGCCTCAAATCTCAGTTGATCAGTGACAGAGCTGGGACTTGTACCTGGCTCGGTGCGTATCCAGATCACACAGTATAGCCCTTCGCTACTCCAATTCCAGCCCCGCTTATCCAATTTTGCCATTTTATGGATGGAGATATCAAACCCTGGTTACTGAATTACTGAACAATCCAATTTAGTATGAGTTTGAGAACTGCTGATATTTGAGCCTAAATATTTCTCAAAGCTCACTGCCAATGCATCCAGTGGCCTTTGATAAAACGGTCTCCTATTTTTCTAACATAATTCTTTGGTGCTAGAAATTTATGGGAACCAAACCTACAGGTTTGTCCTCTCTGCATCTAATGCTATTTCGTTCTGAAATTGCCTGAAATAGGGTCCCTAATCCTGAAAGAGTAGCTTAAACAAAACAGAAAGGCTTCTCACGGGGTCTAGTAAGTGCAGAAAATTTTGGTGAACCCAACTTGAGCTGAAAACCATAATGTAACACTCCATTGGATTGAAGGCAGCTATATTCCTCCATGAACAATCTATTCTTTCATTTCTAACTCTCCTCTCCTTCCTTCCCTCTCTCATTTCTTTCTACAGTTTGCTTTTTCTTCTTCAGCCAACATATGAACAAATGCAACTGCCATAAACTGACTTCACATCTCCTCTGATTTCAAAACAGAGCCTGACTGAACAAGGAATCTGAATTCCAAATTTTTAAGACAAAAAAAAAACATAATAAAACCTTCTTGAGAGAAAGATCTGATCCAACCATCCATGGATGGAGAGAAAATCATGTCACCCTGTACCCACTCACCCAAAGCTTTCATGGCCAACTTAGTGTTGGCTTCTAAGATTAGGATAAAATGGAAATGACTTCTCCAGGTCAACTGTTGTCAGGAATGGAGGTACTATAAGAGGTGAAGATGAGGTCCTCAAGAGCTTAGTCAAGGTTAGGATATTACGAAGCAAATTTATAAGTAACTGACACATAAAACAGGACAAATGTACCAAGAGGTAAATTCTCATTCTCATCTTTCCACATCTCAACATAAGAGAACATGGTCACCAGACAAGGTGGCACACACCTCTAATCCCAGTGGCTTGAGAGGCTGAGACAGGAAGATTGTGAGTTCAAAGCCAGCCTAAGCAACTTAGTAAGGTCCTATGAAACTCAGTGAGACCCTGTTTCTAAATAAAATATAAAAAATGGATGAGGTTATGGCTCAGTAATTAAGTGCCTCTGGGTTCAATTCCCAGTAACCCCCCCAAAAAAAAAATATATATATATATATATATATTTGCCTTTGTCCTATATCTCAGAAAAATAGAGAAAGAACATGGTCACTGTCTCTATTATTAACTTTCTCCCTCCCCCTGTCTCCAACAAAGGAATTCTGAGGACAATAAAGAGAAGGAATAGGAGAATGACATAGAGTAAGCAGGTACTGAAAGCTAAGGTGGTGGTAAAGGAAATCAGAAGCTAAAGTGAACTTCATAACACAGACCAGGAGATGGGAGACAGCAAGCCTTGGGGAAACGGAAGCACAGTCCCTGGAAATGAAAGACCTCAGTAGGTACAGAGAGAAAGCAGAGAAGGTGCTGAATTTTATTAGTTTAATCACTTTAGTAATTCTGGTTCTCCTAAGGAAGGATTGGATTGTTGTGATGACCTGTGTTGTAATTGGTGCTGAAACTTCTGGATCCAGGATTTACAGAATTGGGATGGATTCACAGAATTGGGATCTGAGAAAAGCAGGTTCCTATGGGTCTTTTCAAATTTGCTGAAGGAACATCTGTGAGAGGGACAGTTAAATCTGTCAAGGACTTTGCAGATGTTTGCTTAATCCCTGTACTTGAGGGAGGTGGATTTTAGTGGGGAGTGATTGTGTTACCAATCAGGAAAAAAGTTGGGAGAGGGGCAATGGTAAATCTCTTCCACATGTCCGAGTGCTAAATGGACCTCCCACACAGTTAATTCCTCCCAAATCTCTCTGGGACTCATAACCCCATTTTTAGATGGGGAACTAAGACTGGGTAATGTAATGTCCCTAAGTGGCCAGGTGTCAATTGAAATCCTCTTAATTCCAAAAGCCACAGTGCTCCAGTTCACCAGATTTTCTCTGAGATATAGGACAAAGGCAAATTTACTTGCTGTGCTGTTTTTGTTTATTTCTCAAGATACAAATTAGTTAACATTTGGCTTCTTCCTTACATGACTGGTTTTCTAGCAATGCAGTGAGCCAGGGACTCCAACTGATACAGATTCAGTCTTAGATTGTGAATCAAGCCACAATACAAAAACTTTCTGGTACTTACACATTCTTTGCTCTTAACTTTGGTGTTTGAAGTGGAAAGACCCAATTTTTAACTTATATAAATAGAAATCTTCCTTTCTACTGTTGGAAATGAATGTTCTTTTATATAAGGCAAGACCATGGTCAGGTTTGAGAAGGGAAAGTTCTGATGTGTGCTGGGACATTCATAATGTTCAGAAATCAAAGCAACAAATCTCACAAGTCAGGTTGGTGTTCTTTCTGGTGACTTTTTGAGAACAAAAAAAATCTAAAGAACTGAGTGAAAAACTGTGGCGAGAAACTCACCAAAGGGAGACTTTTTCAAATCATCAAATTTAGAGGAAAGCTGTTAAAAGTTTGTGCTCAAGAGTGATTATCTAGGTCCCCATCCTGGCTTTATCACTCCCCTCCAGGTGTTCTTAGTAGGAGACAACCATTTCTTAGTTTCCATTTCCTCATCTGAAAAATAGGATACACTATCAGGGTTACCTGAAATTGTGGAGAAGTTTAAAAGGGTTGGAAAGGGAGGGGGACTTACACCAAATCTGGCACACAGGAAGTCTTCATAATGTTGTCTATTGTCATCATTCTCCTGAATTACCTTTTATTTTCTTCCAAGAGATTCTTAGGGAACTGGAGGCTATCAATTAGGGATCTGTGGAGGTGTTGACCTAATTTGCAATCAAATATGGGAGGAAGAAGCACAGAAAAGCATGTGGAGATGGTGGGAGGCCTAATAAGGCCCAAACAGAAATTAGTTGGCTTCCTGAGGACTAGAGGAAGAGAGGAGGAAGGATCTAGAAAAAAGGGGAGAAGATGTAGAAGAGAGATACTGGTTATGCAGCATGGCAAAGCTGTACATTCCTTAAAGAACTTTCATGCTGGGTCAATATGTTTAGAAACAAAATATATGGTATATATTTTTTACTTTAGTTTTTCTTTTCTTTTTTTTTGGCAGGGAGTTAGCAACAAAGCCTCAAATCTATGCCTAAATATATAATATTACTTAGAATCAGGCAAAATATGTTATACTAAAAAATTGAGAAAAATAAACAATTGGATTACAGCACAGGTAATACTCAATTGCCTGACATTTGTGCAATACCCATGGAGTGGTTAAAAAAAAGTCTCAGCCATCAGAAGTATTGGATTCAAATCATCCCTCAACCACTCTTTTCTAACTGTGTGAATCTATTCATTACCTCCCAAAGCCTCAGATTTCTAAATAAAATTATCCTATAAAGTAATATATTTAAACAGTATATAATTGCTGAGTAGATAGCTGTGAGGGTTGAGATCAGGCAAGTAGCACAGGGAAAGTTTTAAATCTCCTTCTTTCTTTACCCTTCAGCATATTTCTTGGGTTTCCCAGGTGGTATCAAGTTTAGGCCGCCTCTCAGACCATTTTAAGGCAATTTTGTGGCATTTGGGTTACTAAAGCAGCCTTTCCTATAGTTCAGAGTTACCTGGAAAGAAACTTTCCAGGGCTGCTGTGAAACCCCAGCCCACAACTGGGTATTAAAGGACACTTCTGCTCTGCACAGACAAACCAGGTCAAGCCCCTTACCTGGCCCGGCACTCCTGCTTGGCAGAAGCAATCCATTAGCTTCCTGATACTAGCAATGGGCCTGTAGTCCTGGAGGACTTACTCCCTTCTACAAGTCCACTATCATTTGTAACAGCTTTAATTCAAATATCTGTGTGACTGACAATAAGCAGGAGCCCCAGTTTTTGTCCTTCCCTAAAGGCAGGGGAAGAGTATGATTTTCTGTTGCTGTATCTGATGCAGTAGTGCAGACTTCCTAAAACTCATTTTCTCCAGCTTCAAATGAGGGTCCTAATATTGAGTCGCTGGCTCACAGGTACCATGGAGCTGGAATTGGCTTTATAATAATTTCTTTCTCATTTTTCACTCTTCTGTTGAAATCATTAACAAGAGAATGAGGTCATCTAGGCTGTGTAAATGTGCATCTTTTCATCTTTGTTAACATTGCTAGGAATGATGATACCTTGATCTTTTTAAAAAGAATAATTACATTTCTTGTTTTATGAAAACATATTTTCCCCAACTCCAGAATATGGTATACTATAAACAATTATGGTATTACATTTATGGGATATATGAATAAAAATTAACACTATTGCTGTTACATTCAGAGATAATATTAAATTTAGATACATTTTAGACAGTATGTGAAAGAGACATGTAATCATTATAAAATAAAATAAAATAAATATGTTATCTTCAGTTTGTACACATGTAAATAAAAGATGTGGGAATTACACCCACACATGCTTGATTTCAGAGACTTGCTTTTTCTATCATACAAAAAAAAATCTATCAAAACTCAGGGAATCATGAAAAGGAATAGCCCCTTGGTCATACCATTAAGTGGCATAAGAAAAATAAGATCAAAAAAAGATAGGGTGACTGATTTCAAGTAAGCATCTCTGGACTCACATTGTACTTGCATGTCTAAGAATCTCTCAATGTGAAAAAGTGGGAAGGACCCAGCACTCATTTGTTCCAGACCTTATGGTTCAGCTGGCCTGGGTGCTACACAGGAACATTTTTTTTTTCCTTTTTTTAGTGTGCTGAAGATTAAATCCAGCAACACTTTGGCACTGAGCTATATCCCTAGCACTTACAAATTTACTTTATATATTTGTTTAGATAGGATCCCACCAAGTTGCCCAGGCTGGCCTTGTAATTGCGATTCTCCTGCTTTGGCCTACCCCAGAATAATCAGGATTACTCCTGTGCGCCATTGTGCCAGGTTGTAACCGACATTTTTCAACACTGCCACAAGAGGTTACTGTTGGACCAAATTTGAAACCACAGTTTAACCCTGAAGCTGGTCTCTAAATTGCCATAGCAGCATCACCTGAAACTTGTTAAAAATGTGGCTTTCTCAGGCTCCCCCTGGAAAGTACTTAAATCATAAATTAGAGAGTGTAATCTCAAATACCTGTGTTTTTTTCCAAGCCATCTACCTTATCTTAAGCCTATTAAAACTGGAAAACTACTAAGAGTAGTAAGAACAATAGAAATGTGTGGAGAGAAAACAAGAGATAAGCACTGATCTTGTGTGGAATGAAAGGCCCTGGAGTGAACAAGGCTGGGAACAAAAAGATTGTGCTTCCTCTTTCTCCTATTTTAACTCAGGAGGCAACCTCACTATGGTGTCTCTTGCCCTGCCCAGGTCCTCTCTCTGTGTGTTCCCAGTGTTTCTGGTATTTTGTGTTGTGTGCCCTTGGAGGAAGACATGTCAAAGAGGAGTCTGTTATACCACAATTAGTTCTGTCTGTTTTCCCTCTGGCCTGCAATGGAAGTGATTTAAGGAAAAAGAACATCACAGGTGGTCCAACAAAGATGTCACCCTTTGGACCGACTGGGGTTTGAGTCCTGGCTCAGTCACTTATGGTGGAAACCTGGGCAAGCTGTTGGACCTCTAAATCACTACATGGGAATGCTGCGATCTACATAATCACTACAGTCCTGGAAGGGGCTTTCTCATTGTGGCATAAATCAAGGACTAGGGAAATCCACCTCAGATCATCTGCTTCACCTCTACTTCCACAGATAGCAATGAAGAGAAAACTTGACAATCAGGATGTTCATCAGACTTCTCTTAGAACTTTTATGAACTTCATTCCAATATCAAACACATTATCTTCTGATGCAGATTTATTATACATTTTTGTCCAAGTAATTGAAAGAAGCCTATATCAGTACAGGGAAAAGTTAAAAAAAAAAATAAGAAGATAAGCAAAGGGAAGCAAAGGAAAAAGAATAAGGAGTTCTGGACTATAAATGAATTATTCCTTCTGCAATCCACAGTAGGTAGAGGAGGATCATGCTTTATAGTTTAGAACTTCTGGAGGTTATCTATAGGGAACATCTCCCATCTTTAACTCCTCCAAGCTCCCTGGTCTTCTTCGACCAATTCTTCCTTGAACTCTCAATTAATACCCTTTTCCCCTCTCGTTCTTTTCCAACCCCTCCTTGGAAAACAGCAAGTCTTGGCTAATCAGCAGTCCTTGCATCAACTAAGCCATGCCAACCCCAGATTTAACAAAATGACAGTGAACATTTGCTCTGCCCTGACTTCTGAGGCTTCAAAGAGGGCTGTCCTATATGGTGGAAAGAATTCAGTAGATGTGTAGTGCATCAAGTGAGTCTCTGCTCATTCATAATTGAGGTCATATTCTTCCTGAATTTGCTAGGAAGCAATTACATATATATAATCTAAAATACAATACAATCTACTTCCAAGTGAGAAAAGTATGTTCCCCTTATTAGTGATTTTGACTACCTCCACTTTCTGAAAGTCATGAACTCTAGCATTATGGGTTTATTCTGGTTAACACCCCAGAACTACTGGGAGAGATTTTGAAAAATATCGGTGTACCCTCCCAACCCCAGGAGAATCAAATCAGAATCTCTGTGGATGGGGTATAAGCATTAAAGCTATTTTAAAAAGCTCCCCAGGTGATTTTAGTGTGAAGCAGGTTTGGAAAGCTATTAAAGAAGTAGAACATTAGTCTACTTCCAAGTCTGCCTTTATTAGAAAGCATCCAAATGAAGCTAAGAAGTCCTGATTAACTCGTGCATCCCTGAGTACATTCTTTCAGATGCTGAAAATTCATTAAGCCATCAGATAGAAGGATATGGTGGGGCAAACATCCAACACTTTACATCAATTAAATTGTTGTTCATATTAAGAAATACATATACGTATCTATTTATCTCTCTCTATATATACATACATATAGATATGTTTGTGTGTATATGTATATATATATAATCTATATGAGGGAAACTGACTTTAATACCTTGCATGGAAAATTGGGATTACTACATTTGTAAATTTTGCTTTATCTACTCCTCTAACTCTTCATAAGAAAGAGAAAAGAAAACCTATTGGTATAGAACAACCTCAGTAAAACACATTTCAGACTAGGGTTAAAAAGCTTTGAAAGTTAGTTTTGTGATGTGAAGAATGCTTCAATAAGTCTATTTCATAGGATTAAATGAGTGAACCCACTTGAAGATGCCTGCTATAGAAGTAGAGATCACTAAATATTGGAGACTTGACTTTACTTGGCCGCATCTTTAGCACTGAGGTTTCTGCTGAGCAGCCTGAAATAGTCAAAGTTAAGAGTTCCTTTTTCTATGGATTTAACGTCTCTCAGATCTAACAAATGCCAGTCCCTCCTGGTTATTTGTGGTGGCTCCAATTCTTGTTTATCTAAACTTCCCGCCAGTGCTTTTAGCACTTGCTAATAATCACAGCCTCTATGTCCCCAGAAAGAGTTTGGCTTCCTTCCTCAAAGATCTGTTGCATGCATTGGTCAATATGTCTTCATAGAGCTGAGACCAGGCTTCTGGGAGGAGTTTCATATTCAAATTTCCCCAGTTAAACCTGGGTGCAGTGACACATGCCTGTAATCCCAGTGGCTCTGGAGACTGAGACAGGAGAATGGTGAGTTCAAAGCCAGCCTCAGCAAAAAGTAGGCACTAAGCAACTCAGTAAGACCCTGGCTCTAAATAAAATACAAAATAGGGCTGGAGATGTGGCTCAGTGGCTGAGTGCTCTTGAGTTTAATCCCCAGTAACAAAAATAAAAAATAAAAATTGCCCAAGTATTCCCTTAAATCACAGTCTATATTCCTAATACATATCTTTATTAATGAGGTTTTATTTTTCTTCAGACAATGACTACCTACATAATGACATTCATCTAATCAAATAAATTTGAAGCATTCACCCAGTGTTCACTCTTTTTTTTTTTATTCTTTTTTCCCCTGTGACAATTGACTATAAGTCTTTATTGTTTGTGATGGCGCCTCCCATTGCAACCCTATTTGCAAATGTTATTTGGATACATTTTAATTTTTATATTTCCCCTATCTTGATTTATTTCTCATATTCCTTTAAAGACATTCAAAAGCTCATTGCATTTGAATTTGATTTCCAATCCAAATCCATATACTTTCATGCATCCCATAGACTGGAGGATTCTATGCTTCCACTAAACCCTTGAAATCAGGATCATTCTTCAAGATTAATCATTTGGATCCAAAAGCCCCCTTTGCTCTATGTGACTGTGCTCTCATTCTAGTGAATATCCTCTTCTCATTCTACCCAGAGTTGTTTCAAGGCTGATAATCTTCCCAGATAAATTAGAAAAACTTAACTTGAGGTCATGCCGCCTAATCTTTGTATGTGTCTTGAGTTTAGTACATCCTAACAATATGCTCTAAGAAGCTCATTGAATTAGATTTCTACAAGTAATATCAACTATTTTTTTTTCATGATGACCTCATTACCATGAATTTTAAGCTAAATATTGATTAAGACCATGGAATATTCTACCCTCTACAAACTTACATATGGTTTTCCTTAACTGACAGCTCCAAAATCTGTGTCTCCAGCCTACATCTTTTCTCCAAATACCAAAAACTGTTGCAGAACCTGAATGGGATAGATACTCATTCAAGTGTTTTTTGAATGAACAAATGAATGATAGCTTAAGTGCATACCTAGACTTGGAAGGCTTTTTAAAGTAAAATAAAAGTTCAAACTTATGCTTTAGAACAACATCAGACAATATGAATATATTGTGAGTCATAATTAATTTAAAAATTTCTAGAGATCATTTATAAAGCAAAAGAGTTAAATTAATATTAATAATATATTTCATTTAACATATCCAAGTTATTATCAGTTCAACATACATATGTTTGTGTGTGTGATGTTTACATTCATTTTCATGTTAAGTCATTGGCATTCAGTCTGCATTTTGAACTTACAGCTCATTTAGATTCAACTGCCTGATTCATTTCCTTTAGTCAAGCTAATTACATTTCTTGTGCTCATTAGCCACATGTGGCTAGCGACTACTGTATTAGCACAGCCGCAGTGAATGCAAGTCACTGTAGGTCCTGGAGCAGGAAACAAATACAAAGATGGAGGTTTTTTAAAGTAAGATAAAAATATATGCTGTTCTTATTGAACTGGGTGTACCATTAATCTTTTCTGTTTGCGTAAACAGACATTTAGCTATCTTCTTCAGCACATTAAAAAAAACAGTACCAGCAGGGGAAAAAAAAAAAAAAACGTGATAATCATTAAATGACCTGAAAACTTAAAGAAAAAATAAAATGAAGGTTCTGTCCATTCAAGGCAGATTTCCATCATGAAGTTAAATATTAAGATTTAGATTTTCTTGCCTGTTATGCTCATTTGAACCCTTCATTGTATTAATATCTATTGTTATTATATGATTTAACATACTGAGAGCAAGTCACTCTTTTTTTTTTTTAACTGAAGTCACTTATTTCAGTTTTTATTCCTCTCTTTCCATAGTTACTGTCCATCAGAACCTATCAGGGTTTGGAGAGGAAATGGAGAACTGACATGAATGGATCTGACCTGATTATAGAAAGTCATATTTCAGCCTAAAATAATAAAAGGAAAACCGTGTCATAGAAAGTGAGCATGTTTCATGCTAGATTTGCTGCCACACAACCTTGATAAAAATAACATTTTTTTTTCTTTGCTAAATATTGCTGGGGCTGAGTAACCATCCTGAGACTCTCTCTTCCTGTAGTCTGGGCATGCTCATCACAGGGTTGCAAAATGCCTCTGGCCTTCAGCTTACCTCACAGTTTTTGACCTTGGCTTTGTCCTCACTCCCACATGTCAGATCAAGAAAACCAGGCAACAGCTTGAACAAGGCAAGGTGTGTAATATAAATACAATGAAATCTCTGCCCAGATAACTCCTATCGATCCTCCGGGCTTTGAGCCATGCCACATTGAATTTTTTTTTTTCCCTAAGCAAACTTGCTGCAAATAGATTTCACTGGATTTATATGACTTTTTCAAGCCATTAGGATACCAATTAACAAAAAAAGTGCTAATACAGTACAAGATCAAGTGGCCTGAAATAATTAATGCAGCTCTGTGAAGGCCTTAATCCCGAGGAACATTCTATCCTCTAAAAAGCCAGCTGGTTGGAGGATCTGAGGCCATTGACCCTCGGTGCAAAGATAAAATAGGAGGGAAATCGGGGTTGGCTCCTTTTCCTCTCCCCTGCTGCTCCCTGGGTATCCTTCTGAATGTTAGCCACCTCTTGCCTGTTTCTGATGAACTTTGAAAAGGGAAAATGGAAAGAAAATAAGCCCTGAGCCTAGTGACATCAATGTGGGTTTTAGAGAAGGAGGCAGGCACAGAGGAGGATAAGGATATTCTCATCTTCTGATTTTCTATCACTAAAAGAAAGCATCCCATGGTTTCTTTGAATCAATCATCATGATGTTAACCTACATGGCAGACTTAGTCCCAGCCACTGCATCACTCAGAGGTATTCTCACTCCTAGATCGTGTTGGGAAAAGTATAAACGGCAGCCATACCCCAGAGAAAAAATAACCCCAACATGGCGCCTAAGCACCTCTTCTTCCTACCTTCTTCTTTTCTGCAGTGGCGCGAAAAGTTCCCGCCCGTGTGAACTCTCCCTACGGCGCCAATTTCAAACCTCGCTGGCGGGGAACCTTAGCCCCAATGAGAACTAATTCCTGGGCTCCGGAGCTGATATCTGAAAGAACTTGCCAATAAACGGGTGGCCTGCCATTTATCTAAACCCTACCATCTCCCCCTTAGTTCTATATAAGCACACTGCTTTTTGCAATAAAATTGGAATTCTCCCGGCGAAGTGTCTTTGCGTGGGGAATTCTTTCAGATCGAATTTGTAATGCCCCCACTGGGCTGGGGATAGTCTGATCTCCACTTCTGAGGACAAAGTAACAGGGAAATAACTAGGAAAAGAAATGTTAAAATATTTTGGGTGAGGAGAGCTATTATTATTGGAAGGAAGGTGATCTGGATCTTATAGGATGCAAGGAATAACCAACCATTAAAGAAGCTATAAGGAGGCAGATTTTGCCTTAATATCCAAAAAGAAAAATCATGAAATCGAATATCTGTTCCCTTGTATTCCTTCCTTGCCAAAAGTTAACCAACAACCTTAAAACAAGGAGATCAATGGAGTAAAGAGAGATAGGACCTACATACCTGGGACCTCTCCAAGGGAATTTAAGCATTATAAAATAGAAGCAATGAAAAAACTTCTCCATTTTCATCTTGGAATTATGAGATTGTGTATTTAGATATATTTGTTGCTACTGAAAATCCTAAATCAACACGTTTTGTTGTTAAAGAATCGCTTGAGGAAGAATGAAGATTGGTGATTGAAAGGTAGTGTTATGGTTTGGTTCTTTAATGTCCCCCCAACATTCACATGTTGAAGGCTTGGCCCCCCCTATGCAGCAATGTCCAGAGGTTGGACTTTTGGAAAGTGATTGAATCTCACCAGTGAATTAATCCATTTAGTGGATTAATAATTTGAATGGAGTCCTGGGGGAGGTAAACTGAAGGCAACTGGGACATGACTGGAGAAAGCAAATCCCTGGGAGCATTTCCTTGGGAACTGTATCTTCTCACCAGTGTATCCTCTCCACCACAACTTACCAGCTGCCTTGAGCGAAGTAGCATTCCTTTACCACCCTCATCTGGCATAATGTTCTGATTTTTCTCAGGTTCAAAGTGAAGGAGCCAGCAAACCATGGACTGAAACCAGAGCCAAAGTAAATATTGCTCCTCTCATTCCATTTCCTTGGGTATTTGGGTCACAATGACGCAAAGCTGACCAACCCAGGTAACAACTAACATTTCAGAAGGATCTTGGAAGGGGAATGGAGCATGACATAGGACTGAGGACCTCAGTCTAATGCCTATGGAATCTCCAAAACGGTGACATGTTAAAAGAGAGAGTCATTAAGTGACTCTCAGAAATGGCCCTAACTTTTAAGATTTTCTAATACAGAATCATTATGTGGTCTGCAGCGCCATGTTAAAACACAGAAATAGCACTATTGATGGGCCCAGCCTGCAACTTAAACAGAACAAATTAAGGTTGGCAGGGAGAGATACTCCTTTTCTAGAGCCATCAGCATCTGCTCAATCAGATGACCTAATAAAAACAACACAGAGATGCATTTTATGGCCTGGGGGTGTTTTCTGGGGAATGGATTAGACGCAGCTAATGAAGGCCAGACAGTCAGCTTAATGTCTAGGCTGGCCCTGGGTGGCATGCCTGGCCAAGAAAAGCTCAATAACTAAATGGCAGAGAGAACAGATGAGTCCTGTAATTGGCAAAAAGGAAATGTACTGGGGAAGCAGTAGGTTGGCTGAGTTGGGTAGGACAGATTTCAGTGTGAGCTTTCCTATCCACTCTGTGGTGCTAGAGTTCAGTAGGGCGATTCTAGGTCATGCTAAAACAAAACTTTAGCATTGGTAACGTATGATTCAAATCTCTACCTCATTGCTGAATTAATTTCCAAGATATCCTTGTCAAGTAGTGCAGTATGTATTTAACTATGACTATCAATATTTAATTTTAAATCTGCAATGTTTCATGGAGTGTATACTATGAGGTAAGACCTGACCTAAAAGTGTGGGGCCAGCAGGGTGTGTGTGTGGGGGGTGTAATTAAGAATATTTCATATCCTTAAATAACTTAGATTAATAGAGAAAGACAAAAACAAAATAAACAACAATGTTACCCCAGACAAGTTAATAGTTACATTTGTATAATAATTTCAAGGAGATCTAAGTATTGTGAGGAAAAAAAAATATCTGAAATAGAGAATGGGATGGACTATCTGGGATTTCTTCTGACTTGAGAAAATAGATGATATCAGAGATTATATATGAGGGATATAATCTAATGATGGGTGCCTTTTTGTGAGGATTTTTTTTTTTTGTCTTTTCAAGCTTTTTTTCAGTTTAACAAGCATTATATTCATTGAATGCATCCTATGGTCAGTTGCTCTGCTGGACAACATAGTCCTTCTCTTTCAAGGGCTAGCAGTCCATTCTTGAAAAAGTCATAAAACAACAACTACTGTAAGGAATAATAATGAGGAGACAGAGATAAGGTGTAGAGGCAGGGAAGATGGCAGAGTGGCTCTTTGTCCAAGTGGCCAGGTTTATTTATATCAATAGGTTACATTTGGTCATTAGTACCATAACCACATTTTTGTTTAGAGTATCAGTAAGGTTGCTTCTGTTGCAGTTACATTTCATAGTTACAATATGCAATGTTAGGAGCTTTGTGCAGTTCTCAAGAAAGTCCATTGTCTGCAGTTACTGTTAGGCTTGGTGAAACAATGTAGTTATCTAGCAAACAAGTTCTTCTATCCCCAGGAGCTATGTGGCGGCAATCAAGGTGGAGGCTTGATGAGGCTCTAATACAAAGTCATCTCAGGGTATTGCCATATCAGCTGGACATAGCATATCTATTAGTTATATTATTAGATCCTAAGAGAGGTTACAGGGCATTCTAAGGGTAGGAAACAGGGTGCCTGTTATCCCCTGGGAATTTTCTCACCAGGGGAATGCTTCCCTGTACATTGTCACGGTCAGAATCCCTACAAATATCATATATTGTCATATTCGAATTTTGCAGCAGAAACTGATTTATCACAGTTGATGGCAGGATTCTTTTTTACCTTGGGATTTAATAGAAAAAAAATAATACCCAATGTGCTACAGAATGGAGGACAGTAAGGCAGGGAAGTGCCCTACATCTGCAAAAATATTCATGCATGGGACCATAGTGGACTTCAGAACAGTAAAAGTCATGGGGGAATTCACTAAACAATATGAGGACTGGAGTAAAAGACTTGAGAGACAGCCCATGGTTATACATCAGAGTTCTATACCAGGGGCTGGGAATCCATCTTGTAGCTGATAAGAGGACTTCAGAAAGTTTGACACATGAGAGTGAAATAGCAGGAACAATAACAATAGGGAGAGGAATAATAAGAAGATATGGAAAAAAGAAGAAATTGCAGTGACTGAGCAGTAAGTAAACTGAGAGACGATTTCATGAGAACTTCACTTGTAGTAACTCAATTATTGCAAAAATCACTAAGGAACTGTGGCAGAAGGAGGCTTTTAAAAATTTGTCTAGGATCCCAGGTTTTCAGAACCAACTTAAGCCTACTTCAAAGTTTGTATCTCATAATATTCTGCTACTGTACTATCAAGAACCTGTTCATTATGACTTAGGAGTCACCTTAAAGACTATGATGCTCACTGCATATTAAAAAAATCACAGTGATGACTATGCTTAGGAATGGGGTCATGGGAGCATTGTAATAATCCAGGCATAAACAATGGACCCAGAATGTGGCTACTGATTCTTTTATGTACTAGTTCTAGGGTACCCAATGACATGCACCTTTATCTGTAACCTTCAAATATTGGAAAGATAACTTCTTCCTGAATTTTCTATAGGATATCCATCTTTAGTTTCAATAGCCATTTTGCATGTGGATTGTGAGTTTGTGTGTGTGTGTGTGTGTGTGTGTGTGTGCATGTCCCTGTTCTAGCCATTGTTTCTTTGAATGGTCCTGATTGCAATTTATAAATCAAGTATACTTGAAGTTATACTTCAATTATAATCAAGTATCATTTCTAGTTGTGATATGGAGTGTGGCTGTCCATTTAGTCTTCCTTGTGGTAATTTGTGAAGTATGAACAAGTATGAGATAGCCTACAGCTCTCTCTTAGATAGCGTTTAGGGAATTTTTCAAGAAAGACTGATGCTTCAAAATATTCTGATTGTTCTACTCTGTTTTAACTTCATAAAAAATGCTTTGCTCTCAGGGTTGCATTATGGCAGTTTCTCAAAACATATACATCATTTTAGTCTGGTTGCATCTGTATATATACATACATGTATATTTGACACTGTTCGTATTAGTCAGGATACTCCTGTTTATTTCAAGTGTCAGAAATGCAGGTCATATTCACATGTGAATGTTTATTGGAGCATTCTAGAAGTCCTTATACTTCCTTGCTGAAAGTACTCCCTTCCTATTAATTCACATCAGAGGATCTTGT
This sequence comes from Marmota marmota marmota, assembly GCF_001458135.2. Classification (NCBI taxonomy): domain Eukaryota; kingdom Metazoa; phylum Chordata; class Mammalia; order Rodentia; family Sciuridae; genus Marmota; species Marmota marmota. Next base: position 15,510,174 of record NW_026000221.1, read on the forward strand.
ATTTGATAGACAAGTTCCACAATTCTATAGCAGAAAGGACCCCTGGATTTTATGGAGCAGTCAATCAACATACCTAAATCTATATACCTTTAGCTTGTAATTCAAGAAACAACACCTTTATCACTTACAAATTGAAAAGGAAAAGCAAGAAAAATACCTAATATAAATATAAATATAAATTATATATAATTTAGCTTCTACCAGTACACTAATTGACAAACCACACTGTGAGAGAGAGAACAACTCAGATAAAAGGTAGGACAGTTATGGTAACAATAATAATGCCAAAATGTGTCCTGTGGAGAGAAACCAAGAAAAGGGAAGGAAGGAACAAAGGAGCAAAGGAAGGAGAGACTTTGGCAAGACCTTCTAACTTTAAAGATGCTTAATCAATGAACCGTCATCCCTGACAACATCCCTTGGAGAAACTTTCGCACTAACACCACAAGATATGTTATGTACATGAATACTCACAATATTTATACTCACTTTTGCTGAAATAGTCAAAATCTAGGACAAAAAGTTTTAACAGATATAAAATATATGAAAAAAAAATTAAGAATGAATTAAATCTACCTATAGCAAATGAATAATTTAACTTATATTAGATTGGGCAAAATGAGGAAGGTAATCTATAGGTAGGAAAGATTCTACCTATATAAAATTCCAAGTAGGAAAAATATAATGTTTAGATCAAAATAATATGTTTATTGGTAAGTTGAAGTACAAAGAAAAGAATAAATGATTATCACAAAAGTCATGGTGGGCTTAATTTTATGAGGAAGTAATAATACCAAGTACACAGGGGCCCCTGGAGTGCTGACAATAATTGGTTCTTAACAGGTATAATAGTTGCATGGAATTCCTTATTATAGCTATTTGTTCCATTGCAGGTCTCTTTATGCACATTTTACTCTATTTTTTACATTTTTTCCATTAAGAAAGAAAAGGTAATTTCTCTTCACCTTCTTTTGAGTTTAGGCTCTTAACTGAGAGAGTCACATTGCTGACTCCACAGCATACTAACTGGGATACATTGGGCAAATAGTCTATAGCCTGTAATTTTCCTCATTACACCATTGAAATAGTAAGACAATGGGAAAAATAATAATAAAAACAATGATAATCATGCTAATGACAATAAATACAACAACAATGGCAACATTAGCACAACATTAACAAATGTTGTGAGATGACACATAACTGTAGATAAAAAGGTGCCTGATGATTTGGTTTATGCACTCTAAGCGTTCAATAGGATATAACCTCTGCACTTTCTTCCTGGTAATGATAATAGGAAAAGACTCAATCAGTATATATTTTTTCTGTCCTGCTCTCTACCAATGCTAAGCTTTTATCATTCAGTTATTTGAATTAAAATATAAAAATCAGACTCATTGTTTGTTAGGCATTTGTGATATATTAAGAACTAACTAAGTTCATTGCTGAGGATTACATATTAGAAAAAAATCTTGATGTTTAGTAAATTCTCCATATAGTTTGACTTTCTCCTTCATGGACCATAAATTTCCAGCTCTAGGACTTTTAGTATGTATCTACACACCCTGGTAGTAACTTGGTGCAACCTTGTCACATGGTGCCAGGGCTTTGCATATCTTTCATACTGAAAATATTTAGACCCACAATTAACAAAGACTGCCTCTCTCCCTCTTCTGTCTTGTCCTGTGTCACACTTCATCTCATGTCAAGTGGTATTAGAGAGGCTATGGAAATTGTTGTCAATCACATAAGGGGAAAGAATTGAGGATGTATTTAATTTATGTTTAAATAAAAGATGGTTATGTGATTTACCAGCATATCTAAATATAATTAGGTTTGGTCTTTCCATTTAAAAGCTACTTCCAGGAATACTCCCAACATACCCTCTACTGACTCTCCTCACATTACAAAACAGAAGAGCAAGGACAGATCCCATTTCCTAATATAAATGTATCTTAGAAATTCTTGGATTAAAAATATGTAATTATTTTGAGAGAAAGAAGCTATTCTATGTAATATTAAATTACTCAAAACATCACCATGCAAAATAGTAAATGTAGACTTTAGTTCTCATCAATACTTGATTAAATCCAGTCTCTTTTCTATCATTGATATGCCAGTTAATCTACACGCAAAATAAATATTTTGAATAACAAATAGATAACTTGATAGAAAACACATGGGGTATAATTTATAGTAACTCTAAATTTGTAAAGTAGTCTTATAACAATATTATATACATCAAAAATGTGTAAAATTTTATGTATGTCCAAAATCAATTAAAAAAATAAAGATCAAACATGCTAGAGGATATAGTTAGTAATATGTATTATATTTGTTAAAAATATAAAAATTTGCTGAGTAAACACATCTCTGATAAGATATATAAATGGTTAATTAGCACATGAAATGATGATATATATCATTTAGTCAATAGGAAGATGAAAATTTAAACCACATGGAGAAAAGAAGAATGAAGAGTATGAAGATAGCTAATGAGAACTTTGGGACAACATTCAAAGAGCAAACATTCAGGTTATTGGGCTTCAGGAGGCACCAAAGAGCACTAAAGGAATAGAACATTTTTCAAAAAGTGAATACCTGGAAACTTCTGAACCTATATAGAAAAATATCCAGGTACAGAAGTATCAGAGGTTAAAAGTCAGTTTAAATCAGCCACCTCTAGCCCCACAAATATTACAATGAAGGTCTCAAAGACAAAAGATAAAGATTTTCAAGTTTGCAAGAGAAAAGAAACAAAATCACAAAAGGGTGTGGCAACTCGCCTAATAGCTGACTTCTCAGCAATAACCTTAAGGGTCAAAGTGAAGAGACAACATACATAAAGGGAGAAAGCATTTTCCAACAGCTCATCTGAAAGAGGTCACTATCCAGAATATACAAGGAATTCCAAGTACTCAGTAGCTAAGTAAATACATGAGTAAATAGCCCTACTTAAAAATAAGCCATTGATGTGGTACATCTACACCACAGAACATCATTCAGCTGTAAACAAGAACTCCTTTCCTTCCCAACAACAGAAACTAAACTGGAGAACATTAAGTTAAGTGAAATAAGCTGAGCAGAGAAAAACAATACTGCATCAATCACCTTCATATGTAAACCTGAAATGCTTGATTGCATGGCCATTGAGAGGAGAATAGAGTATACCAGAGGCTTGAAGAATAGGAGCAAAAGAGGCACGGGGAGGGGTTTATAAATGGATACCACGTTACAGCCAGAAGTGCTAGCGTATTATAGCATAGCAAAGGGACTACAGAGATGGATTATGTACTGGATATTTCAGAAAGCTAGAAGAAATCATTTAGAATATTCTCCCCATGAAGATATGAGAAGTTTTTGAGTAGATAGAATATTTACTCTGATTTAAGTATGTAGTGTATCCAAATATCACATTAGTACCCCATAAATATATACAACTTTTATGCCTTTCCATATCAATTAAAACTATCAAAGATCAAGCACCTACATTCATACGCCTACAATATATCCCAGATAAATTTAAAGATGTATCTCTACAAACACACACTGAAGAATGTTTATGACAGCATTATTCATAAAACCCCCCCCAAAAAAAAAATCGGAAACAAACAAAACATCCTTTAGGGGAGTTTTGCACAAATAACTTGGGGTATATATAAATTTACTTGGTGAATCCTTAGCAACGAAAAGCAACCACACATTAATTCAGGCAGCAGCATGGGTGACTCTATATACAATGTACTGGGCCAAATCAGCTACAAAACACTACTTCTGTATTATTCTCCTTATATGATGGTCTCAAAGTCAAGTATTTAGAAAGAGTAAACTGATCTTTTGCCTGAAACTCTGGCTTGTTGGGGGCTGCCCTCAAAGAGAGATGAGAGAACTTTTCAAGTTGATGAAAATGTTCTCCAGGTTGATCTTAGTACAGGCTAGGTTAAGTATGTATCTACCTAACCCCATTGGACTATGTACTTAGGAACTGTAAATTGTATTATCTGAAAGTAATAACTCAATAGAGTTTTTGGAACTCTCTTCATTGGAAAGAGCACGATTTTTGGAGCTCCGAAACTCAATTCAGCCAGGTGATGCATGCCTATAATCCCAGGTACTTGGGAAGAGGAGAATCACAAGTTCAAGGCCAGCTTCAGCTACTTATCAAGACCCTGACTCAAAGTAAGCACAAAATGCAGTTTGGACGTAGCTCAAGGGTAGAACACCCATTGGATTAATTCCCAGTACCTAGAAAACAAAACAAAAAAAAAAAAATTAAAAATCATTTTTGTGCAGATAGCCGTCTGGTGATGTAAGGACTATACCTTACTGTCATTCAATGTGCACCTCATTTTTAAATTGTAAATAATATTTTCCTCCCCATTTTGAGGTAAAAACAGTAGAAACCATGGATGTGAAAGTATTCTGTGTAAACTATGGCATCTATAAGATAACTCCCTTATCTATCTTGAATTCTTTTTACATATTTGCATATTTGTACCTGTTAACACTTGGAAGCAATGATGCAGCCTACTGTTCTGAGAACATTTCCACATCCTAGTGTTTACTTTACCCAGACCCAGATCTTGCCTGGCATTCCCTGGTTTCAACGTGAAGGCCTGAATGCAGGAACTATTGAAGTTAATTCCAGTTCCCAGCAGTTCACATGCAGGACTATTTAAACAGCCTTGAATCCATAGTCTCCATTAGCAATGACAGGTACCTCCCCAAGGTGCCTCAAGCAATTCTTTGGAAAGGTCATATATAAACACATTTATTCCTGCACATCCTATCCCCCCTCCTCCTAGCACCAGGCCCAATTACTTCTGTTTTGTATGTCAGTATCTTCATCAGTAGTGCACAGCAGAAAGCACAATGTACTTAGGTGACAATTTTTAGCTGGCGGCAGATCTGATTAATGAGGCAGGGCTGAAATTAACTTTTCCTCATGTCACGTAGACTTCCCAAGTCATGTAAAATCCCCCTTGTTACATTACCCATTAAAGTCTTCACCACCAATAACCATGTTGAAATGTAATGTACTTTTTCCTGGAACATGTATCCATCCATGCCCTATTATCCCAGTAAATAAAATGTGACATGATTTGATATTAACACAGATAAATTTGTCTATTTAGAGAGCTCTTTAGTTAATACAATATTTCCTGATTGCATGTCTAATATACATATATACAAATGAGCATGTTATGTTAAAAATAGTAATAGGTACATCTTGATGACAGAACAGAATATAGAGGAAGGCAGAAATTTTTGACATGTAATTATTGTGAATGGCAGCAATGCCATATACATTTAAAAATAATCAGCCATGTAACCAAAGGAAGAATGCCTTTCCCATTTAAAATTAATTTTCCAAAGGAACTCTGTTCAACATGCTGAAATTGTTTTCAGAGCTCAATAATGAAAATGCCAAATGCTCTTTTTCTTTCCTTTGTCTGTTTATAGTTTATAGTTCAGAAAATCTGTTTGACCCTGACCCACAGAGCTTAATAGTAAATACCATCATGTAATTAGGAACAAATAAATTTAGAATCTACTAATAAGATGTGTTTATAATAGAGTATGTTGATCCAAAATAATCAGTTTTTTTTAAAGTTTAAAACATCATTACCATTTTTTTTTGCAATATTACTTTTCCTGTATCCTCCTAACTAAAAACAGTTAAGATGTGGTCAATTAATGACATGGACATAATTAGATACATCAAATGAAGAAACTGGATTATTTGATCTCCAGCAATATAAGGACTAACTTGTATCTATTTTATAAAGAAGAAGTATTATTAAACATACTTTTAATCATAAACTAACTGTTGAGGATAGTACCTTGTCTATTGTTCATGCACAGTAAGTGTTAATTATTATTGCTATTACTATTCCGATTCTGTTTTGAGTGGCCATGTGCCGTCATCTCTAGTCTGGTTTACAGAGGATAAAGTTCTGCAACCTGTTTTACATTTCACTGCCGAATAATTTTTGTCTTGGAGCAACTTAGCATATCTTTCTGGATTTTTTTTCACTTATGAAGGGAATTTCTTAATATAGATAGATAAAGGTCTTTTTTGGCTCTTATAGACTTCAAGTCAATACCTTGTGCATATCAAAATGTTCCCCAAACCAAATACATATTTGCACATCCACATCACCTTTAATGATCCTCTGTAAAAAGTGATTAGTTGTTAGCCATATTTCAGACCTCATTTTAAAAAGGCTTTAATAGTTTGGGTACAAGGTCCATTCCCACATCTCTGAAATCATATTTTGGTGCATTCCTAATCAATACATGTCCATCTCCTGATTTGTTCTCTCCATGTGAAACTGAGTCTGATAGATGTATAGTGTGTACCAACTGCTTGCCAGGCTCATAAGAACTATGGATGTGTAAATTTAGGCTCATAGAGTTTAAATGAACTCAGAGGACCAACAGTTTGTAATGTATCATGACCTCTCTTTGCAAACATAATTTTAACTCTCATTAAAAACCTAAAACATAATTTTAACTCTCATTGAAAACCTGAAACAAATGTAAAATATATTAAAATCTTCAAACTCTAACTTCTTATTCATGTCTTACCCTTCTAGCTTTTAAAGAGGTATTTTTTAAAACATTTTTTAGTTGTAGTTGGACATAACACCTTTATTTTATTTATTTATTTTTATGTGGTGCTGAGGATTGAACCCAGCACCTCGCACGTGCTAGACGAGCACTCTACCGCTGAGCCACATCCCCAGCCCCAAGAAGTACTTGTTTTTAAGTATTCAAAGAGTAAAATAGAGAGAGCAAGAGAGAGAGTAGACACAGAAGACATGTAAAGACAAAAATAAGAAGAGAAAGCAAAACAAAATAGTGTTGCCCTAATTTGCTTGATGTAAATAAAAACAGATAAAAGATACGAAGAACCATTAGAGAAGATGAATCTAAAACCAATGCTTGTCTTTATAAATGTAGCCCATCCACATTTTCTGGCATGGTCTCCCTTCCTGGTTTCCACATTTCCCTGTCCACAATGTCTCCCACTTGGCATCTGACCCAGAGATAACAGACCTGTAGATCGGCTTGACATAAATTTCTATCCCCAAAAATAGAGACCTCTTTATCAAAGTCCACTGGGATGCATTGGCGGTAAGGTTTGAGAAATATTTAGGCTTAAATGTCAGCAGTTCTCAAACTCATATTAAATTGGATTATTCAGTAATTCAGTAATCAGGGTTTGATATCTCTATCCATAAAATGGCAAAATTGGATAAGTGGGCTAGAATCAGAGTAGCAAAGAGCTATGTTTGAATGTGTGTGATTTGGATGCACGCTGAGCCAGGTACAAGTCCCAGCTCTGTCTCTTATTAACTGAGATTTGAGGCAGGTTGTTTAATGGCACCAGGACTCATCTTTATGTTTAACTGTCAGTCATTTATGATATATGCTTCCTGTCTTTCTGGTGAGAATTATGAGGGATAAGAAGAAAAAAGAGGGAGGAGGAGGAAGAATCAGGGGAAAGAGCATTATGGGAGAAACTGAGGTGGAAGAAATGAGAAGTTTCTATTTAATTTTTTATGTGTCATGTTCCTCTAGAGCACTTATAAACTGATGTAAAGACCAATAGGTATTAATTCGTACAGCCTAGTCGAAGGCGTGACCTTCACCATGCATCCTTTGACATATTCCTTCCTTTTTTATAGTTTATTTTTATTTTTGGTGGCAAAGGGTATTGAACTCAGGGGTGCTTTAACACTGAGCTACGTTCACAGAGCTTTTTCTTTTTCTTTTGAAGCAGGATCTCACTAAATTGCTGAGGCTGGCTTCAAACTTGTGATCCTCCTGCCTCAGCCTCTTGGGTTGCTGAGATTGCAGGTGTATGCCATGCTGCCTGACTCAGATATACATATATGTATATATTTTTATTTAGGCACTTGCACAACAAAGTTACCTAAGCAGTCTTTAATAATTCACACTATTCTGTTTGTATTAATGCTATAGATGAAGAGATGAACGTTATCAGATAATGAGGTCATACACAAGATATGGTTAAATATTTCATCTGATTTTCAGTCTATAGTTTTCATTTGTGGAGACCTATAGGGTGAAAGTTGTTGATCTGTGAGATGAAATAAAAAATTTTGAGGCATAAATAAAGCTCTGCTGTAGTTATTGAGTGACATCTGCTTCTGATAAGGAGAGGCAAACCTGTCGTAAGAAGAGGATGAAACCTCTCTTCTTTTAGGCCTAAACCAAAACACATAGGAAAGTTTATAAAAAGGATATAGTCTGGTGAGCAAAAATTACCACTTAATAATGCTATAGTCCTCATCACCTTGACTGATTTTTCCCATACTTTGTTCTATTGAGCTCCCCAATTTTATTCTTGAAACCATAGGCCCTTCTGAGGGAAAACATCCAAAAGTCAATTTTTTTTTCTTGTAATTTTTTTTTAAATTTTGCTCTCCTTCTAATATATATATTTCATATTGTTATATTAAATATTCTAGGGTTTTTACAATCAAAACAAAATACTTTCATTCAATATTTAATATTTTATAAATAAAAATAGGAATTAAAAGTCCTAGATTCAAATCTCAGCTGTATCACTTCACTTAACAGCTATGCTTCACTATGAATTTTTAAACTTTCTTTGATATTTGCTCACCAATAATTGGCTAATTCTATTGCAGAATAAGGAAATGGAGGGAAGGATTGCACACGTGGACTTTATGTAGTGCCTAGCATTGGGTAAGAGTTCATGAATACTACCTATACTTCTCCCTTCCTGTTATGGAATTCATGTATCTGTTGCATTACACATATAACTGCCCTGTAGCAGAAGCATTTCTATTAGACACATTTGCCTTGTGTGATCAGAATTTGCATCAACTCCTGGTTTTAGGGGGGAAAGAATTACTAAGCACTGTCATACTGGCAGGCACCCACCTCATCCTTGGAAGCTACCAAGATTAAAGCTGCAGGACTATACCTCCACATTATTTTATAAGATTTTCTTTATATTAATGAAATACATAATGTAAAGAGAAACAAAATTGCTTCCGAGTTTTACACCTGTCACACAGCAGGGGGAAAGATCCGAAGTTCCCTTCCCCTGTCCCTATTAGCCCACCTCTAGATTTTCCCCCTATCTCCCTCCTCTCACATTTACCTGCACGCCCCCCCCACACACACACCTCCACTTTCCTGGTATCTGTATTTGTAACTCATTCATATTTACTCAATAGCTTGGATTACCTTTTTTTTCACTTATGCAGGAATTCATCAACATGAAAAGGAATGAGGGATGATCTCTCACTTCTCGTAAACACTTCATTATTTGCCTTTGGTATTTGAAGACAACAAAACAAAACAAAGCATATCTGTACAGAGTGTCTCCTCAGTAATTACTGCTGGTGTTGTCAGCTCCAGAATGCCCTCCTGCCTGCATCTCAAATATCTAGCAGACAAAGACAAAGCAGAGGAGTTAGCCATTTTTACTCTTCCCAGACTGAGAAGACAGTCTCAAATCAATTTGGCTGTCCTTGCCCTCTGGCAAGCTCCCAGTCCAAAGTGCCTCTCCTATATTTGGTGCTAGTCGTCCTGAAATCAGTTTGGACAGAGGGATCAAGGAGGCAGCAACAAAATGCCAAGACCTCACCCTTCAAATGCAGCTGTTCTTTAAGGAGAACACCCCCCTATATTGGACAGCTGTCTCCCATGCCTTTGTCTGGCTGTTCCCAGCTAGTATTTGTTTTCTATTTGTCTTCCCTGCTTTTGAGTTCACTGCGACTCAATTTGATGAGCACATACATGCTTTTATCCTCAGATACATGATATTACCCAAAGAATACTTCCTTAGAACTTACTTCTTTTTCTTTATATCATTCTACTAGCTCCACTTGCAAAGAGAGGGTGTTGAGAGAGAGTTTTTCCTTTAGCAATAACAGATCAAGATATTTCTGCTTCCACTTGATAAATTCATGACCTTGAAAAAATACCATGTGACTTTGAACCTTAGTTTTTCCCACTGTTAAATGGGGGAAAAATCATACCAATATTCATTTTAAGAGTAAAAAATGAATAAGGAACTTTGGATTTAGACTAGATGGTTCAGAACCATTTTCCCCTGCTCCTCCTTGCTGAGTACAACATAAATTCTATAAATCATACAGAGAACAACCAAAGGGAAATTGTGAAACAGTGGTAGGAGATAGTTGGATGGGTTTGAAAAGCAGCCCAGCATCTTGAGCCCCCTTCCTGCCCACCCAGCAGAAGGATATCCAGACCTGGCACTTCCCCCCCTCAGGATGGCCATGGATGGGAGACCAGATAGGTTCACTTCTCCACTGGATGGGACAGAGATCCTGTAGCCACATCCCCTAGTTTTTACACCAACACTGCCAGCTTGGAGATGTCCCACATGGTGGGAACAGGGACACCCATTCTCCAGTGAGAAATCCTGGGTGGAATCAGGAGACCCAGCCACACCAAGCAATTCCACTTGGGAGCCTCTTTGTCCTGAGAGTCACCTTCCTACTCCTGCCCCAGCACTTTCAATGGAACCCAGACACACCAGAGCTAGGGCACAAGCAAAGGCAGGGACTCAGATGCAGAAAGTAGCAAGGCCTAGGACACTGTCCCTGTCCAGAGGCACTGGGGCCTTGGGTGAAACAAGAATGACCTGATAGCAATAAATTCTCAGGACTGAAGATTGTCTCTGGCTCAGAGGGTCCTGAGACCCCTGTCCTTATGGAGACAACAGGCAGCTGGGTGGGGAAGGGGAAAAAAGATAGGGAACCCACCACATCTCTGCCCCATGAGGAGACACTCAGTGGCCCAGGATGAGTATACTGGCTCTGTGTCCATAGTCAGTACCAGTTGAAGCAACACTTGTATCAGATAAGCCAAGCATCTCAAGCTAGCACCATAGAGCTCTGAATATTAAACTAACATTGGACAGGACATTGATGACCCCTCCCTGTAATCCCAGAAACTCAGAAATCTGAGGCAGGAGGATTGCAAGTTTGAGGCCATCCTTAGCAACTAAGCAAGACCCTGTCTCACAATCAAAAATAAAAAACGATTGAGGATGTAGCTCAGTGGTAAAGCACCTCTGGGTTCATTCCTCAGTATCAAAAAATAAAATAGAATCAAAAATTATAGAAACACTTCCATTGAAAACCTAGACTACACATGAAGTCTATGTCCTGTATCCTAAGCCTAAACAGGGTGACTGCCCTCTAAAGTCAACCCTTTCAATACAACACACGGTCTCTAAACACAATAGGCAAAAATCTCAAGAAGACAATAGAAATCATGATCCTACTAAGCACCAAGAAGAGAAAACACTCGCATGAGAAAAGATGTTAAACTAGTGATGACACCCATCTGAATATGCTGGTGAGATTACTGGACAAGGATTTTAAAGGCCACCATCAAGAAAGTGTTTCAGTAATCAATTATGAAATTACTTGAAGCAAATGAAAATAATTGAAAATGACAGCAAAGAAATAAAAGTTATGTAAAAAACAACCAAATGTAAATTGCAGAACCGAAGAACACAATAACAGGAATAATTAGAGAGTTCACGAAATGAGTTCAAGAGTAGCATGGAGATGACATGTGAACAAAACAGTGAATTTTAGGGCAGATCAATTCAATTTCGCCAATCTCAACAACAAAGAGAAAATGTACTGGAAAAAAAAAAAATGAACAGAGTCTCAGAAGCCTAGGGTACAATAACACAAAATCATTGCAATTTTCATATCATTGGAGTATCGAAAGGAGAGGAGAAATAATAGGCCTAAAGGAGCATTTGAAGAAATAATTACTAAAAACTTTACAAATTCCAGCCTACAGGTCCAAGAAGGTGAGTAAACCCCATGTAGGATAAACCCAAAGAAATCAACACCAAGACACACATCAATTAAACTTTTGAAATCTAGTTCAAGAAAAAAAATCTTGAAAATAATGAGTAACAGTGCATTACCTGTGGGGAATGGCATTTCAAATGTCAACGGATTTCTCCACTACCATCATGGAGTCCAGAAAGAGTGGCAAACTATTTTTTCAAGGGGTGTTGGAAAGTAACTGCCAACGACAATTATATTTCTGATAAAAACCACCCTTTGAGAATGAATGGTACATAAAGAAAATCTCAGAGGGGGATTTGTGCTAATGTATCATTAGTATGGAAATGGTCTAAATATACCAAACAAAATAAAAACTTGCAAGGTAGATAACAACATATAACCCAACTCTTCTCTTTTTCTAAAAAACTTAGAACTCAATAATTTATGTAAGTTGAAAGTAAAAGGACATAAAAATTCATGCAGATATTGACTTCAAAAAACAGGAAATGCTAAAATAATATCTGATAAAGTAGAATTCAGAGCCAAGATACTTACAACCAAGAATGAGGGCATTAGATAATGATGAAAGGATTATTTACGAAGAAGGTCCAGTAATCCTAAATGTGGTAAACAACAGAACTTCAAAATATAAGAAGCAATGATGAAAGAGCTAGAAGTAGAAATAGACAAATAATTATTGTTGGGAACTCCAACATGTCCTCAGCAATTGATAGATATACTAGAAGGAAATCAACAAGTATATAATAGTTCTCAGCAATGCAATCAACCAATAGGATCTACCTGATGTTTGTAAAACACATTAGCCATGGATAGCATCAATTTATTCTATAGTAAGACTTTCTGTATCTATAGTAATCAAAACAGTAAGGTCATCATAGATACATAGGTCAGTAGGGCAGGAAAGAAAACCCAGAAGTAGACTCACACACATATCTTTAATAATTTTTTGACAAAAGTACAAAAGTAATTCAATGGAGAAAATCTAGTTTTCAACAAATGTTCCTGGGACATTTGGATATCCAGAGGCAAAAAAGAACTTCAATTCAAACCTCAGATCATATGCCAAATCATCCCAAAATGGATAGCATGTTGAAATTTAAAGTGTTCCCTCTGTTCATATATGAATGCACAACCAGTAAAACTCCACATTATGTACAATTGCAAGACTGGTATCCTAATTAGAATAAGTTATGTTCTATGTGTGTACAATATGTCAAAACTCACTCTGTTGTCCTTTATACCTAAAAAGAACAAATAAAGAAATAAAATAAAACAATTAAAAATTAAAAATAAGTGAAATTTACAACATAATACTATGAAAATTTTAGAAAAAGGAATAGAAGGAAATTCTATTTAGAATTTTAGAATCTATGTCTAAACAAATAGTTTGAAGGGTTAATATCAAAAGTGTGATCCATAACAAGAACAACTAGTGTATTTAACCTCATCAAACTTAAAAACAAGATGAAATACAAAACCAAAGTTTTATTTTTTGAAGAACTACAGAAAGAAGATGAAAAGCAAATCAATAGACTGGGAGAAAATATTTGCATATTATGTATCTAGCAAAATTTTTCTATTTAAGAAAAAAATACATATGCACAAATATATTCTCTCAAAACTCAAGAGCAAAACCGTCTATTTGGAAAATGAGAAAATATATGAACAGATATTTTACTGTAAAGGACAGAAAGAGGGCAAAAAAATACATGAAAAGATGTTTAACACCATTAGCTGTCAGGCAAATGAAAAATAGCAACATCATTGCATATCAAACACTGGTGTAAATGAGAAGAAAGTGGATCACATATCCATTGCCACTGGGGATGCAGAATGATACAGTCACTCTGAGAAAATGTGTCAGTAGTTTCTTATGAAACTAAACATGCAATGATCATACATTCCAGCAATAGCACTCCAGGTATTTATCCTTATTAAAAGGAATATTTACACAGACACCCACACCCCCACACACCCACACCCACACTTGTACTCAGTAGTTACAGCAGCTTTATTTGTAATAGAAAAAAATTGGAATAAGATCATCTGTCTGTTAATAGGTGAATAGTTAAATAAAATGTGAAATGTACAAATCAAAAACAAAACAATTGAATTGTCAATAGACAGCCCTTTGGATGCAAAGTGCAAGGAAATATTCATATGTAACTTTTTGAGATAAAAAACCATTGTTATACATAATTTTTTGATGACACAGTTTTTGAAGTAGAGAGTAGTGATTCACGGGAGTTATGGCTGGTGACAAGGGAGGTAATGTGAGGTGGACACAGGTTTGATTACACAAAACAGAGGTCTCTTTGTGGTACTGGAGTTGCTTTTTATCTTGACTGTGGCAGTAGGTACACAAACCCACAAAGGTGAAAAACTTGTACAAAATTCAGTACACACACACAGGCACACAAATGGACAAGTAAAACTGAGAAAATTTGCATGAGACGAATGGCTGGTATTAATGTTTTATCCTGGTTGTAATAAGTTTGCAAAATGTTACCATTAGCAGGAGTTGGGAAAAGTCAGCAAAAGATTACTCTATTTAGTTCCTTTATAGCTGTATGCAAATCTGTAAGTCCCACAACATAAATTTCAACTTAAAATAAATAAAAGTTTTAACAAGGATATTTTAAGTAAATCAAAGACTTTATAAAGTACACTATTCTCATATTAAATTTTTATCTTTATTTATGATTTTTTTCGTTCACCAGAAAATTTCCAGCCTTCTTCCACTGCTTTTCTCCTTTATATAACACTGCATGTGTTCATTTATTCATTCAATAAACAATTTCAGTAAGCACACTCTTATGAATCATGCAACATTTTTAGATAAGGAATTTTTTAAAAAGAAGAAAACACTTCTGAAAAAAAGTAAAATCATAGTAGATTTTCTAATTCTGAAATAAGTCTTTAAAATAGTCTTCTGTCCTGATGTCCCTCTATGCCTGTGAAGAGTTGCTTGTTACATCCTTGTTGGGATACACAGGTCAGCATAGGTACAGGACCTCACCTGCAAATGTTTTCAGACACTTTAGTGTTTGGCTATAGAACTTGAGCCATTATATATATATATATATACTATATATATATATATATATATATATATATATATACACACACAAATCCACACTACTATATATTTATGATATATAGAAGATATATATATATATATTTTTTTACTGACCAATGTAAAAAGTATATTTTTCTTTTTCTTTGGTGTTTGAGGAAAAAATCATTTTATGTATTTTCTCTACCCAAATTCCCAATAAACCACCCTGCAGAATGTTTAAAATGCTCAGTCCTGTATCATTTTATTTTAGTTTAATACTTACATTCATGTTAGATTTTTTTATTAGTTGAGGCAGTAAATAATGCATTGTCTTTTGAAAATATTAGAATAAGAGTGCTTTATCAATAATGTACCATGAGAAATCCGTTGTTTTGATTTAAATTTTAAAACTCATTCATTATTGACAAGTTTTGGGGAAAAATCATATTATCTTTTACTTGAATCATCAAGTGCTTTACTTAATATCCATCCTGGATAGTCAAATGGCATAACAGATGCTGGATCAGCAATGCTTGTGGGCAAAATTTTAAATAACATTCAAAATCTTGAATTTTAAACATATCTATCTTTAAGATTTTTTTTTTTTTACTTCCTATTTGTTGGACGAACTCAGATGCAAAGTTTGCACATGCAGGCTACTGTGTGCGGGTGAATGAGCAAACCCCCACCCACTCCAGTTTTGTTACATTCCGTAGAAGTGACATATGTAAGTTCTAATTGTTGTAGAAGGCATTGGCTTCCTGCACATATTGACAAAAATTTCATGAAAAGAAAGGGGAACACTCTCATATTAACAGAATCATTTGGAACAAATGTTTAGAAGTAATGTGCTAGCAAAATTTGAATTAAAACTGACAGGATTTATCTGTTAGTGGTAGTTCAGTTAAATCCCCAAATGGTAAGAGACAAAACCAGGGAACCTAATATTTGTGATTTATTTATGATATTCATGGTACATTCCAAAGCTAACTTATTGAAAACAAATCTAGAGGATTTTACAGTTAAATCTGTACACTTTTCAAGCACTATACTATCTAGTGTCAGAGCTCATATATTGACTCCTCTGTGTTCCCTGTTAAAGAATTTTAACTCTGTATATCTTTAGTTTCCTCATCTGAAAAATGTAAATGCAAGAGTTTCCATCAAATTTGCTTCTACCAGGATTAAAAATAGTCATCTATTCATAGTAAACTGTTAGCATAGGGGGCTGGTTCATCGCCAGCACCCAATATATGTTATCTATTACTATTCTCTTACTAAAGTCTCATATCAGCCCTGCAAAAAATTGAACGTTATTTTCAAATGATTAGAGTATTCTGAAACTCAGAAAAGACAGATCATTTGTCCAATACCAAAGAGAAAACACTGCCAGGTTGAAACACAGGTGTTTTGGGCTCCAAACCTTTATCTCTTTCCACTCTAACACTACCTTGTCCTGGATTTGAACAGGTGGGAAAAAAGAATCCCAATTTCACAAGTACCAGCTGCTTCAAGAGATACTAGTTTTTCCCACAGCTAAATGTAAACTCTGTAAATCATTAACCATAATTGGCAAAACCATTGAACTTTTGCTTTCAAATATTTTCAATCTGCTTTCCATACTTTTATTATTATTGAACATTGTGGATTAGAGAGGTGTTAGTGGAATAGCCTGATAATTTTGAATGATTGCTTGAGGTGATCTAGTTCAATATAAAATATTTTGCCACTGCTAGACAAAGCACATATTGGAAAAGGGGACAATTTCCATATTTCAGGTAAATGAGACAAAAATAGATTGATTAGTCTTCATTGTTATTCTCTCCTGACAATATATCTAGAGTCAACCTGAGTTCAGAGAGAATGAGAGATTTGTTAAAGCTCACATGCACAGGAATCATCCTGATTACTTAGGCTTTGATGCAGCTAGTCTGGGTGGGGATGGGAACTCTTCACGTTTATGAACACTTTGGTTATATGAGGGTATCAAGAAAAAAAACTTTGGCCACTGGATGATGCTAAAAGTTGCACTGATACATCCTCCAACACTATCATCCATAGCATAAAGACGTTCTTGGTCCTTTGACACTTGTTAACATCTCTCTTTGGTGTTTGAACCTATATTTTTTGGTGTATCCCCTAATTGTAAAGATTTTACCTTTATATTTCAACATTATAATGAAGGGAGAATAATCTCAATTTTCTTCAAGCAACTAAAATGTTACTTCAGATTCAAGCATTTATGTGAACTTTTTAAAGAAAATATTGAAAAGATATTTTCTAATAATCCAATAATTTGTGAAATATACTTTTAAAGAGTAAATTTTGACTTCTACTTAATTAGAAAGCTTGTGTCCAGTGCAGCTGTTTACATTACTCAGAACTCAATAACTCTTATGTACAAGTTCATGATACAGCTACGTATGAGGTACTATTTAATGACCATGGGAGGTGTCAGGATGTGTATGTAACTCTTTCAATTCTTTACATGCCTCCAAAACTCTAATACCTTTTCTCTGGACAGCAGATAGGCTATAGGTCCTTAGAATGTAGTGTTTGAGTTTGATCTACTGTGACTTCAACAAATATAATATGGCAGGAGAATATGCTCCATTGTCTTCTTGCAAACTCCACAAGGCTTTTCTCAGAATTCCTGTCCCAGGGATCTGAGAAGTTAGCAATAATCATATTATCAAAATATTTTTAATATTTTTAATTTCATTGTCTACCTTTCAGAGCTCACTGCAATTTTAATTCAATTGGCATGCAACCTAAACTCAGTGGTATCCCCTTATCTGTGGGACTGACCTGATGCAGTCTGTTGATACAGTGGGCTTAGATATTCTGTGATGCTACACAGAGTTCCAGGGTTGGAGATATTATTTTAATAATAATATTTATATTATATTTAATAATAATATTATTTTAATAAATTTACGTTTTTCCTCGTTTGTTGAATTGACAGCCAAACCCTAGTGGAATAAAGTTTTCAAGATTGCAGCTCTGGCTGGTCCTGGGCACCAGAACATCAACTTCCCTGATGATGGCACATCTACCCAGCATCTTTGCTCAGTCCTTGAAAGAGAGCTAAAGCCAAGGTTTCTTGTGATAGTGTTTTGTTGAAAGAGTGTTCATAGGAGAAACATAGAGGAGACAGAGAGGAGGTGAGGATAGGAAAATTACCTAGGCAGAAATATGATCCCCAGATTCCAGTCTGACCTCATATTGCAGGGAAGTCTGGAGTATAAATTTCTATCAACGGAGCCCTCTCCAGAGGCAAGAAGTGGAGTCTGCTATGTGACATCAATCACTCCTTGACTATGGCTTATCTTGGTGGTGGGTTTTAAAACTTCCTAGCATCACAGATATTTCTAAGCAAGTCGGCTCCTGTTAGTCAAGGGTGGTACTCTGGTGAAGAAGGGCGCAAGTATTAGCCATTAGCAGCTGACCCCAAAGCAGCTGTCAGGAAGGGGATGTAGCATCCCAATGAAGTAGGTCTGGTTATGGAGCCAACAGAATCTGCTTTTCTTAGTCCATGTACCAACTGGAATTAGGAACATAAGGTTCTTTATCTCTACAATCCATGAATATAAGAAAAGGAATTGGGGAAAAATGATTAAAACCACAAAAGAAAATGTCTGAATTCAAACTATGTATTTTTGATGCTGAACTTAAAATGCCAAATGTAGATATGTTTTATTCAATTTTATTGCAATTGCTTAGTATTCACACATTAACTTTGGAGACATCATCTTTAATTTTTCTATGGTGTCTACATATCATTGTAAAAGTGAAGTCTTAGACTGTTCTTTCTTTCAGTGTAATCAGAAAAATGGCCACCATGGCTTTTACATAAATACAAAATTATTCTCCCTAGTTCTGAAGTCTGCCATTTCTGAGCAGTATCTATTGTTTTCTCAGCTCTAAAACCATTTTTATGATAGGTTCTATCTTTTAGTAAATGAAAAAGCAACATAGACTAAGAATAACCTGTTACAGCAGAAAATGATTTGACTTAACGCCATGTCCTCTTCATATGAAGAAAAACACTTTGTGATAGACATCAGTGTGGAATTTTAGGGTTTAACATTCTTCAAAGAGATTCTGTTTGTCAGCTATAATCCCATTTGAGGTAGGTAATGCGGCTATCCACCAAAGCACAGTTTTCATTCTTTCATGGGATTATGGGAGTTCAGTCACCAATTTCCCATTGTAATTTGTTTGGCCACATGATTTATCTTTCAACAATAAATATGAGCACAAATTAGATGCATCAGTCTCAGATGGAAGCATTTATTTGTTGGTGCTTCACTCTCCAAACTATGATTCCCAAGAAACAAGGTTTGTGGAAGCATACAGATAGACAGAGCCAGGGATGTTGAGTTAACACACAGAGGAGGAGAGTTGGTCTGGATAGAATCTCTCAGACTAGCAATTAATGTCGCATGAACAAATCACTTGTTATTATATGACACTGATTTGAGGGTTACTTGGAAACCAAGAATGACATGGGCTATCTGGACTAACACAGAGACCAAATCCCCCGGTTCTCTTGTAGGCATGAGAAACATCTAGTACTGTGCCAATTTTATGAATTAGGAAGTTGAGATGATAGGAAGTTATATGTTTTTACTGAAAGCAATGATAGAGTGGGTGGAGGGGAAAAAAAGATTTGAAACATAATGTTGTCTGAGCCAAAGGCTGGCTGTTTTCTACCAGTTGTATGCTAGGAAAAAATCGGATCATCTGTGTTGCCTCTTATGATGGATTCAGCCATATGATAATTGCATGTCAATATGCTGAAGGCTGCCATTGAAGATACACAAGCATAGGCTAGACCTTCCTATCTCAATAAATATCACTGATTTTATTATCAAGAAAATTTTAAGAAAAAAAATCAGATATATGGAAAACACAATGATCAATGATTCACAATTATATGGAACTAAATATTTTTGGCGTCAAATAATTCAAATCTATTTGCAGAATTTAGGAATCAGTTTCATAGCAAAATAATAACAAAAATACCATCCATTCATCTTGGGCTGCTACTATTATTTTTAAATTTTTTTGTAGTTGTAGACGGACAGAATGGCTTTATTTTATTTGTTTTTATTTTTATGTGCTGCTGAGGGTTTCACCCAGTGCCTCACGCATGCTAGGCAAGTGCTCTGCCACTGAGCTACAGCCCCAGCCCTTGCTATATACTAATTTTAGTATTATTCCCTTTGCTCTATACCAATCTTTTTAAAAAGCTTCATGTTACATAGTTTCATGTTCATCAATATAACAAAGATAATACCACTCACAATTTTACAGTTAAAAAAAAAAAACCCTGTTAATCATAAAACATAAAGGTTCTTCCCCAAATCCCAGAGTTTCTATGGGAGAGGATCAAAATACATTATGTGCCGTAATTACACTACCCCTTTACTGAATCATCTCAAAAAAGCCCTTCAAATGTTTCATTGCTCAGATGTTTTTAATATGAAATTAGGGAAATAATAACATTCCCCGGTGAGTTGGTTATGAGTATGAAATGATGAGATGACTCATGTGAATACATCTATACATTATGAGAACTCATACCAGGCCATGCTGTTTCCTTGCTATCATTACAAATAATTATGGAATATCACGGAGGTGTTCTGAATCCGTGACTCTCACTTTGATCTAGTGCAGCATATACTACTTTTTAAAGAGCACTGATTTTTTTTAAACTCTCTCAAGTGTAATTGTGTAGCAGGCAAGTGTACATGGTTAGTTAGCTATGTTTGCAGTGCTTTTCTGAAGTATATCTCTAGTGACAAAGCTGCAGGGCTCACTGGAGCAATCAAAATTAAAAATGTATATGTGAGCCTTAAATACTCAAAAATAGCTCACAGTTAAACACATCATACTTCTTAAAATTTTAAAAGATGCAATTATCTTTTTTTTGGCAACCTCTGAATATTCTCTGGATTGTGGATGAATATAAAATGGTTTCCAATGGTAATTTTTACAAGGTTCTGTTAAATTAAA
Organism: Marmota marmota marmota; assembly: GCF_001458135.2. NCBI lineage: Eukaryota > Metazoa > Chordata > Mammalia > Rodentia > Sciuridae > Marmota > Marmota marmota. The sequence continues at coordinate 15,531,120 of NW_026000221.1, forward strand.
ATACAGATGGGCACATTATTTTCCTCTTTTACTATAATCTCTTCTCTAATTTCCCTTCAGAATATACACACTCCCTGAAAAATGTGTCTCTTCAGTCAATTTCAAAACTTTGAAACAGTTGTAGGTAAATAGATAATCTGTCCTTACAAATGTATGAAGTAAAATAATTTTGAAATATCTATCACACACACACACACACACACACATGGTTGCATTTTTAAAAAGTCATGCATGCAGACCTCTCTTCAATTTGAAACTTTTAGAGTTCTTAGTATTTAAAATGTTTAGGATAAGATTACTTACTACTGTTTGTAATAGTGTCAATATAATTTAGTGTATATTTTTGTTTTTCTAAAGATATTGGTGGAAGAGATAAAAATAAAGATGAAAGTAATATTATGATAAAAGTGGTGTATGATCTATATACACTTTCATCAAGTATATTTAAATACAAATGTATGAGTACACATACATATTCATAAATAAGTATATGTGTGTATAATTATGTATGTATATAGACCTGCTATGTGCCAGGCATTGTTTTGGGTGATGAGGTACAATAATAGCATAATAGACAAAACCCACTAACTGATCAAAAGATCTTACATTGTAGCAAGTAAGGTAGAAAGTGAAGAAATTGAGATTTAACCATGCTAAAAAAGTAATAAATGTTCTGAAAGAAACTAAAGCAAGCTAAAGAGATAATAATCATTAGTTTTTTTATTTTATATCATATTGCATCTTGGTTAGGGTTCTTGCAAGAACCAAATGGCACAAAGAAATTGGGATTATTGAGTAAAATTTAATAAGAGGACTATTTAATAAAATGATAGGTACTAGGTGGGTAACCCCTGCAGGATACCTTCATATTTCTGGGGGAGAGTAATGGCTGTATGAAGAAGTCAAGAAATATAATATGGGGTAGAATTTGTGGAAAGAGCCCCATGTAAGGAACTGTGACCTTTAGTGGTAACTCCTCCTACAAAAATGAATAGAGGAATAAATATCCCCCAAATACCACCTTTTTCTTTTTTTACTATCTTACTGGTGCTCCTGGTGGACAAAACACATCAGAAATAAAATATCTGGGAAATCTATCAATATAGGGGATATGTGACTTGGCTTGTTGGAATGCAGAAAAGATGAAGAAGGACAGAGAATGAGTCTAGTGAGGGAAGTGGGGTAGTGCCTTTGGGAGTTTATCTTTTGTCCCTGATAGGTGGAGCTCTCTCTGCTTTCTGAGCCACTTCCCTCCTCCACGCCCCTCGACCATAATGTTCTGCCTCATCTGAGGCCCAGAGAAGTGAAGTTGGTCATCTTTGGGCTGAGACCTCTGAAATCACAAGCTCCAAATCAACTTTTGTCCTCTGCAATTGTTCTTGTCAAGTCTTTTGGTCATAGCGGTGAAAAAGCTGTGAAATAAGTGTACTTATTTACTTATTTATCTAGAGAGATTCAGTTGTAAAGGTAAGAACAAGTATGAGAAGGAATGGGTAACAGCGCCCTATCAGGTCTAATGGTCTTCTAATGTTTCCCCATCTCAAGTTTTTCCTATAAACACAGAATCTGTCCCTAGAGTCCTTGGCGGTGGTGATGATGATAGAATTGTGATGATGATAGTGACATTGGAGATAACTATAACAATATGAGTGGTGACAGCAACAGATACAGGGTAATTCCCACGAGAGCAGAGCCCCATGCCTATTGTTCTCTGCTTATCCTCAGCATCTATCATTACCTCAGGCGCAACATTGATATTCAATAAATGTTTGTTGAATGAACAGAAGCATGAATGAAAGATGATGGTAATGACTAGGAGTGGTTCAATTCAATTGAGTTGATGATAGTGTATTATCTTCCTCAAAAACTAGACACTGTCAATTTTAGTTGGCTTCAATTGCTTTTAAGTAAATGAACCATTCCAGTGATATCGTATCTCAGACAATTAATTTTCACCTTATTCTGTTGAGCATTATCACCTAGTATTTAGCACATGGTTAATTATCACTTTGTAACCATTTGTAAAGTGTGAAAAAGCTTGCTGCACAGATTCCTCTCTTCCACTAATTGTGTTTCTCTCCAACCCAGAGCAGTGACAGGCAGAAAATAAAGCACTTATGGTAACACGTCTAAAATAAACTGATTACAACTCTTCTTCTTAAAACAAGAAAATGCCAGTAATTTCTCTCCATGCACTGATAAAAGACAAAAAGGTATTATGAAGAATATTGACTGCTCCATTGAAAAATCCATAATAATGTACTGGGTGAAAAAAAAGAAAAGAGCAAGATAGGCTGATAAGATGACCTCCAACATACATGTACAGAGTTTGTCCCAATTGATTTATAGCAATATTTCTTTATTTATGATTTTATTTTAAAATTTGGCTGAATACTGGGGAGTAAGGATAAAGGTTTTTGAAATAATGGGGAAGAGGTAATATGGTAGGATTTCTTCCAATGCTGTCACCCATGAGTTTTGTCTTTCTTAGTGCTTAACACAATGCCAAGCCAATGCTCTATTTAGTATCAATGCAACACTGATACATCAGAAGGCAAAATAATAGCTTCAATGTCAATAACATATACAAGCTTTAAATTTGAAATGGCAGTTGGAGTGATTTGGGGCAAATGATAAATACTCTTACCTCAGATTCAATGTCTAGTAATTAGATAATTATTAGATACTCATTGTGTATAAATTGCCTATGCCTTTATTTATCCAGTGCAATGTCATATAAGAAGAATTGTTAAGCAATTGAAGGAACAAAAAAATTATGATTTTTAACTTTACAAGTTTTAGCTTTCCACTTACCATCCTTTATACCTACCATGAGTGCAATGTAGTGCCTGACATTTTTCAGGATACATTAACACATAAGCAACGGAGCTTTCATTAACTTTTACTCTATGAATGGATGTGATCTTATGCACCAGTAAATTTTAATTCAATATTTAGAAAAATAATTAAAATAAATTCCTGAAAAATAATATTTTAATTTTACTGCTATGTACTTATTTTTGCCACCATAAGACTATCTACAAATTTCTCATCTTTTTATATGAGAAATTTGTATATAGTATTATATGGTCTGGGTCTACTATTTTGTTTCATTTTATTTCCTGTAGAATCACCTCTCCCCCCAATCTTTCCTCATGTCTTTCTCTTCAGCTCTGGAAATATGTCATTGTCACCTTACTGCAACATTATTGTAGCAGAAAACAGGAAGAAGCCAAACCTTGTCCCTTGATTTCCAAATATGAAAACATTGCAAAGACCAGAGATTCTGCACTTAAAAAAATATGTAATCTAAAAAGTACCAGCATAATACCCATATGACAAACAAGGGATTTACAAAACTATATGATCATTTACTGTAAATTCATCCCACCAGAGACCAGCCAATAGCTGTAGGATTTAAATAGGAAAACAACAGAGTGAAGAGATAGGTGATTAGGTTTTGATGTGGTCTGTGGTCTGTGTCTGTCCCTACTTAGAGGAGGGTTTTATATTAGTTAGTCTGAGAAGCAGTGATATCATCAGCATTAGTTTGCTTAGTTTGGTTATATGAAGAGCATCCCAAGGAGGAACTGTTCTGGTATACTCCTAACAAAAGTAGCTTTTTACAGATAACACTAACTTACCCTAATTCCCAACGTGCATATGAGAAAACTAGGGTTCATCTGGACTTTCCAGCCTGAGTTGGCTCACATTGTTCTCTGAACTTGGCTAGGTTTTGGGAAACAGAAAGGACACATTCAGGGATCTGGTGTTTTACTGTTTCCCCCTTTTCTTTAGGGATAATACATGTGGCCATGAGAAGAAGCTATTCTTAGAGGCTGATCTGTGGGAGATGTATTGATATACCCTCAAGTTTATGGATTGAGAGAAAATAAAACCTTAAGATGCTTCCAGAATTAGCCTTATTGATCTTTTCTGCATTAAAAATAGTAGAACAAAAGTTGTTATGTAGGATGTCTACAAAGATGGACCTGAGGATGCCATATAAAGATAGTGTGTGAAATATACAAAAGAATAGATTGTTTTTGGTGTGTTCAAGATTTGAGTAGAATTGTCAAAAAAAAAAAAGCCATCAAACCTGGTGAAGGAGGCCATGCCACTGGTACTGGTAAGAAGCAAACATTATCTTCATGGTCCAATAAGCAGAGACCTGGTAGAAGTCAAGATGCCACAGTAAATATCAGAGGGTATGTGACAACCAAGACCCAAGTGACTCCTTTCCTATCCCACAAAGGGTAGGCTGCTATGCAATTTCCTGAAAATCAAATAAAAATATGAAGAAAGAGATGTAAAATTTCTGAATGTAATAACTTTAACATTCAGTCACTTCGTGTGACAGGAGCACAATAGTAGAAATTTAATACATTTTTATATACATTTATATGAAGTTTTATATACATTTATGGTCACATTTTCTGAACAAAAAAATTGGTTATCTCATGTTCATATCTGCCACATAACTAAAAGGCAAACAAAATAATTTATATGTGAATTATCTACAGACTTTTGGTATTAGCTCTGACATTAAAAAAAAAAACAGTTTGGAAGTTGTCACTCTCATCCTAAAAATAAAAAGAGCTAAAGAAATAAAGAAAAGGCAATAATTTTTCTTAGAATTACCAGAGAATTGAGTTCTGAGAGATAACACACACCAAAATGTAGAAAGGCAGGTAAAAATTCAGAAAAATCTTCTTCTGCTTACCTGCAGTAGAAGACACAGGAACAATGAGGAGATAGACTTAAATGGTCATTTTGATCAGCTGCTGGAGGAAAAATGTGGACCAATATGAAAATGAGTCCCACCTTGTTTTTGTGGAGGAGTATCTGGGAGAGATACTTCCTTGGCTCTAGTAAGTAAATGAGAAGAGTGACCATTATTAATTTATCCTAGAGAATTTTGTAACACAGGCTGTTTCTTCAAGGGAAAGCACTTAGCCCAAACTTCTATTGAATGTGGAAGAAGACAAATGACCTACTAGGTCCCTTGAGCCTTTCTTTTTCCCCTGAGAAACATTTGCACATGCCATATCCCAGACACACAAAATTACTAACAGACTGGCATTTGATAGTGTGATGACAATTATGGATCCTGCAATTGTCCTCCTCCACACTTCAATACCATATCATCAAAGTCCCAGTATAATAACAGTGGATTAAAAGGGGGAAAAAAGCTGCAGGACCTGGACTATCTCTGAGGCCAGTTACTTAGGGAAGACCGCAAAAAGTAGACAAGAACACTAGAGGACTTTAAAGCCTCTGGAACCTACAGCTTCACAACATATTAATGAGACCCCTCTACTAACCAGATTAAAGCAAATATTCTAATGACCCTATTGGTCATAGTTACCGTTTCCCAATACAACATGCTCATCTTTTAACCAACAAATTGCAAGCCACACCGAAGAGCAAGAAAAGATATGGTCTGAGTTGACAAAGCAAGCATATGATCTCAACTCAGAAATTACACAGTTAGAATCATCAGATAGGAAACTTTGAATAATGATGATTAATATGTTATGGGCTCTAATGGAAAAGTACACAGCAGGCAAGAACAGATGGTTAATATAAGCAGAGGATTGGAAACTCTAAAAAACAATCAAAAGAAAGTGACAAAAATCAAAGTAGCTGTAAGAGAAATGAAAAAGGTACACACTGAGTTCATGAGGAGACTGGACACACCAATTAACAAATCAGTGAATCTGAAGATACAGCAACTCCTCAAAATGAAGCACAAGGAGAAAACGAGGTGAAAAACAAGGCAGCATGGAAAAACCCAGAACTTCTACCAATCACTACTAGACATTTTTTTAAATAAAAAATTATATTTACTTTATTTGGACTGTAGGAAAAGAAAGAAGTGGAACAAAAGAAATGTGACAAAGAACTTCATGAATGGATGGACACTCTAAATCATTTAGTCAGGAACCTCAGAGAACACAAAATAAGATAAATGCCAAACAACAGTAACAAATTACCTACAACATAGGTATATCATATCCTGATTGCAGAATACCAAAAACAAACAAAAATGTTTTAAAGAAGCCATGTGGAGGGATGCAACTTACCTACTAAAGAGCTAGGATGAGAATTATAGTAAACCTCTCAGCAGAAGTTGTGTGAGCAAGACGACAATTGAATCTCATTAAACTTCTCACAAATAAACCCTTAAAACACCAACCTACAGCAGGGGTAGTGGTGCATGCCTATAAATTCAAAAATTTGGGAAGCTGAGGCAGAAGGTTCACAGGTTCTAGGTCAACATCAGCAACTTAGTGAGGCCCTGTGTCAAAATAATAAATGTAAAGGGTCAAGAGTACAACTAAGGGGTAAAGTGTCCCTAAGTTCCATCCCTAGAACCACAGAATAAATGAACAAAACACCACAAACACCCAAAACTCTATATCCAATTGAATTTCCCTTCAACAATAAAAAAGAAATTAACCCTTTCTCAAGCAAATGAAAACAAGAAACATATCACCTCAGCTGTTTCTTTCAAAAACTTCTTAAAAGAAATTCTTCAGAGATGAGAAAAATTATATGAATCAAATATTTAATCTATGTGAGGAAGGGAAAAGCATTAGAGAAGGAAAACATGTAGGTAACTTTCTCTTATTCTCAATTTAACTAATACTTAAATAATGGAAAAAAATTACTAAATACTGACAATGTATTAGATGATCATAGCACACAGAAAAGTAAAATGGGTGAAAACACTGTTATATAGAATAGGAAGAAAGAACTGTGAAGACTCTTCTAGAGTAACTGAACAACACATGGTGGTAAGTATGATAGATATTAATAACAAGTATATAACAAAAAAAACAAGTATATAGCTTTAAAAGTTAGTGATGGAAATACACTATTAGAAGACACTGTCAGAGTAAGTGAAAAAGAAAGACCAGAATATATGTGGTCTCTAAGAAATTAATTTCAAATATCAAGACTTAGGGACACTTAAGCAAATGATATAGAACGATATTCTTTGCTGACACTAATTTAAAACAGGTAAAGTATGTGTTCACTTCGGCAGGACATACAAGAGAAGATTAGCATAGCCCCTGCACAGGGATGACACACAAATTCATGAACCATTCCATATTTTTTAAATGCCTAGCATACAGAATAAGGATAGAATCTTAAAGGCCAAAAGAGAGGAATCAGATCACATGTGGGGGAGACCAATTCTTTGGTAATCCAGTTATTTCTTCCTATTCTATATAATATTGTTGTCACTCATTTTACTTCTCTGTGTGCTGTGATCATCTAATGCATTGTTGCTCTTAGTAATTCATTCCATTACTTATGTATTAGTTAAATTAAGAATAAGAGAAAGTTACCTATATCTCAGGACATTTTTCAACCCAGACCCTCAAATCCAGGAGATCCTGGAACAACACATACCAAGCTCCAAGAAAATGGATCTCAATCAAGGATCTTATAGCCAGCAAAATTAACACTTAGATTTGATGATGAAATAAAAACTTTCCATGATAAACAAAAGTTAAAAGAGTTTAGAACTAAAAAACCTATACTACAGAACACCCTCAGTAAAATATTCCTTGAAGAAGAAATTCAAACACGACGATGAAAATCAGCAGAGGGAGGAATTGCACTAAAGGAAAAACTAATCAAAGGAGAAACTAAGTCAAGTTAATTAACAACAACAAAAACAATGGCTGGGAATACAAATCATGTCTCAATAATAATCCTGTATGTTAATGGCCTAAACTCAGCAATCAAAAGACATAGATTGGCAGATTGGATAAAAAAATATGCTGCCTACAACAGACTCATCTCATGAGAAAAGACCTCCACACAGACTGAAGGCTAGGGAAATCATACCACTAATATGGACTGCAGAATCAAGCAGGGGTTTCCATCCTCATATCAAAAAAAAGTAGACTTCAACCTAAAGTTAATCAAAAGGGATAAAGAAGGACACTTCATACTGCTCAAAGGAACCATACATCAACAAGATACAACAATTATAAATATACATGCCCCAAACAATGGAGCACCTTCATTAATCAAACAAATTCTTCTCAAGTTCAAATTCAAGAGTAACATAGACCACAATACAATAATTCTGGGTAAATTTAACAAACCTCTTTCATCACTTGATAGATCTTCCAAACAAATCTAAACAAAGAAGTTAAATAACTAAATAATACAATCAATAATTAGACATAGGGACATATATAGAATATTTCATCCTTCAACAAGCAAATATAATTTCTTCTAAGCAACACATGGATCCTTCTCTAAAATAGACCATATATTATGCCACAAAGCAACTCTAAGCAAATAGGAAAAAAAGTAGAGATAATACATTGCATTCTATCAGATCACAATGGAATGAAATTAGAAATCAATGATAAAATAAAAAATACAAAAACTACTCCAACACCTGGAGACTAAATAATACACTACTGAATGAAAAATGGTTGCAAAAGACATCAAAGAGGATATTAAAAAATTCTTAGAGATAAATAAGAACAATGATACCACTATCAAAATCTCTAGGACACTATGAAGGCAGTAATAAGACAAAAATTCATTGCATGGAGTTAGGTCATTGCTTCAAAGAAGAAAAAGTCAGCAAATAAATTACCTAACATTACATCTCAAAACCCTATAAAAAGAAGAACAAACCAACACCAGAATTCATAGAAGACAGGAAATAATTAAAATCAGAGCTGAAATCAATAAAATTGAAACAAAAGAAACAATCCAAAAATTGACAAAACAAAAAGTTAATTCTTTGAAAAAATAAATAAAATTGACAAATCCTTAGCCATGCTAACAAAGAGGAGAGAAAAAAAAAACTCAAATTATTAACATGTGTGATGAAAAAGGAAAAATTACAAGAGACACTTGCAGACATACAGAAGATAATTAGAAATTATTTTGAAAACTTGTACTCCAATAAAATAGAAAATATAGAAGGCATTCACAAATTTCTAAAGTCATAAGATTTGCCCAAATTGAATCAGGATGTTATACACAATTTAACAGATCAATTTCAAGCAATGAAATAGAAGACACCATCAGAATCCTATCAACCAAGAAAAGTGGAGAAATGGATGGATACACAGCTGAGTTCTACAAGAACTTTAAAGAAGAACTAATACAAATAGTCATCAAATTATTTCAGGAAATAGAAAAAGAGGGAGCACTTTCAAACTCATTCTATGAGGCCAGTATAACACTGATTCCAAAACCAGGAAAAGACACATCAAAGAAAGAAAATTTGAGACCAATATCCCTATTGAACATAGATGCAAAAAATTCTCAATAAATTCTGGCAAATCAAATACAAAACATATCAAAAAGATAGTGTACCACGATCAAGTAGGGTTCATCATATGGATGGAAAGATGTTGAACATAGGAAAATCAATAGACGTATTTCATCACATCAATAGACTTAAAGATAAGAATCATATGATCATCTCAATAGATGCAGAAATAGATTCAACAAAATAGAGACCCCCTTCATGTTCAAAACACTAGAAAAAGTAGGGATAACAGGAACATATCTCAACATTGTAAATGCTATCTATGCTAAACCCCAGGTCCACAGGAATGAAGCATCATGCAGATATCAATTTTTCAAGAAACAGTAGCTTTTCATTGCTATGACCAAAGTACTGAACATAAACAATTTAAAGAAAGGAGGGTTTGCTTTGGCGCAGAGAGGCCAAAGGTTTCAGAGGTTTCTGTGCGTGGTTGACCAGTTCCATTGCTTTGGGTCTGGTGTGAGGCAGAAGAGCATGGCAGAAGGATGTAGAAGTGGAAGTCTGCACAGTCATGGCAGAAGCCAAGGACAAGAAATATGCTTCCAAGACAGGGCCTCTTGACCTACTTTCTTCAACCAGTTCCCACCTCCTACAGGTACCAGTTCACACCTCCTCTGAACATGGCTCTTTGGGGCCCAAGCCTTCAGTATATGAATCTTTGGAACCATTTCCTATTCAAATCATAGCACATCCCTAACAACAGAATATGTAATTAAAGGAGATAAAGACTTACAGAACTGAATAGAGAAATAGATAAACTTACTATTGTTAACTGGAGACTTTATTCTTTTAGTAACAGATACTTCAATCAGACATACCATCCTACAAGTATAGCTGACCTCAATTGAACTAAGAATGAACTTGATATAGTTGACATATATAGAGCATTCCATTCACCAACAACATAGAATATTGATTGAGATAGAACACATTATGTCACCTTCACACATTTAAAGGAATAGAAATCATACAAATTATGTTTTCAGACTCAAACAAAATTAAATAAACAAAAAAATTCTATCCAAGAGTTGGGAAAACTTCAAATATTTACAGATTTCACACACACAAAGACATACACACACACACACACACACATACACACACAAGTCAGAGTTCTCAAGAGATTTTTTTTAAGTGTTTTGTTTTAAATTGAAATAAATATGTGACAGAATTTTGTGAGCTGTGTAAAAATCAGTTTAGAATGGGATATTTATAACATAAATGCATATTAAAAAATTTAAAAGAAACATATAACCTAAATTTCAGAGATACATAAAGATACAGAACAATTTAAACTAACCTAATGTATTCAGAAGAATAGAAATATAAACAATAAGGGCAGACTTCAATTAAATTGGAAATAAGAAAGACAAAAGAAAAATTAATGAAACTCCAAGTTGATTTTCTTGAAAATTTCAGTTAAATGATATACAGCTAGCCATGTTAAGTAAGAAAAGAGAGCACACACAAAGAGCATTAACAGAAAAAAAGTTGGATCATGTCTTCTTAGTCCACCTGGGCTACTATAATAACATATCTTACTGTGAAGCATTTAAAAACAATGATTTATTTCTTAGTTCTGGAGTCTGGGCATCAATACATTAAGGCATCAATAGATTTGGTATCTGGTGAGGGCTTGCTCTCTGTTTGGTGAATAAGAATAAGTGCTCTGTCCTCACCTGGTAGGAAGGGGCAAGGGAACACTGTGAAATTCTTTTAAAAGACACTAGTTCCATTCACAAGGATGGAGCCCTCATGGTTTAATCACTCCCCAAAGACCCCCAACTTTTTATACTATCACATTTAGTATTAAAATCCAACACAGAAATTTGGGATTGGAACCACTAATATTCAGGCCATAGTATTCGGCCCCTAAAAATTAATGTCCTTCTCACATGCAATATATATTCCTTCCCATCCTAATAGTCCCCATAATCTTTACTTGTTCCAGCACCAAATCAAATTCTAAAATCCAAATTTTCATCTAGATCAGATATGGGTGAGGCTCAAAAGTGTAATTTATCATATGGCAAATTCCTCACCAGCTGTGAACCTGTGAAATAAAAAAAAAATCACCTTTTAAAATATATGGTGGGAGAATCACAGGATAGACATTTTCATTGCCAAAAGACAGAAGGAAAGAAAGAAATAGGTAAACAGGTCTGGATAAATGCTAAAACTCAACATGGTGAATACAATTGTAGAGCTGCAGAATAATCTTGAACTTGGAGTCCTACCTTCTGGGCATGCTGGGGTGGGATTGAGCTCTCAAGGTTAATAGGAGCCTCAACTCCCCTGGCTTTGTAGGATATCACCCATACTGTTGCTTTTATACATTGCAGCTTTATGCCCTTGGATCTCCTATAATGGAGTCTTCAGGGTAACCCTGCACCCACAGTCCCAGTAGGTATTCCCTAATGAGGGCTCATTCCCTAATATAGCTTTAGCTTCAAAGACTTCTGGAGCATTCTATGAGATACAGGTTGAGGTAGCCACACCCTCACAAAAATGTAAATCAAATCATCTAAATGTAACAAATCATCTAAAAATGTAGAAGCAACTTGGGGACTAGGTAATGGATAGAGTTGGAAAAGTTTGCAGGTACAGTCTGGGAAAAGCACAGAGCTTGTTACCAGGTGATATATCTCTCAGTTTTTATCTTCCTGGAAGGAAGACTTCAGTCAGGAAGTATAGATAGAATAAGCATGAAGGTTCATTCATTTATTTAGCTAGTTAATTTCACAGAGGATTATATTAAACTTTATTTTGCATTACTAGAGATCAATTCCTGAGTATCATATGTGCTAGGCAAGCACTCTACCACTGAGCTGCACCCTCAGCTCCATAAAGGATTTATTTACTAAAATGAATGTAAAATCCAGGAAATGTGGAGTCAGCCCTCCTAAGGGATGAGGCTTTCATGTGATGAGTTTTTATATTTGTCCTGGAACCCTCTTCTCATGTGTTATTTATATTATTTGGGGGTAGTTACAGTTTTATGCACTCTGTATTTGGTAAAGATGACTCTGTGTACCCTGCCAGGGTTTACTGTATATGCCTTCCAGAGGAGTGGTCTAAGCCATGTCTGGAATTTATTGAGTCCAACTGGGGCAGCCAGGGAGAGTTACACCAGAATACAGAGAGCAGACCCTTGAAATTGTCCAGTTTTCAAGGTGCTTATATTCTGGACCTGGATTGGATGTGGCAGCCTGGATAGTTCTGAAAAGACTATGGGGTCATTCTTCCCTGGTCTACATGAGAAGCAACATGCTTATACTCCATACTAATCCCCTTATCAAATGGTCACCTGGCCACACCCTTGGAGTTGTTCTCTAAAGAGCTTTTTTGTTCTTTGCAATATGGCTAGAATTTTCCAAACCTTTAAATTATGCTTCCTTTATACTTATAAGTTGTGGCTTTAATTTGTTTTTCTCTTGTGCTGGACTATAATCAGTACCACACCCCACCCTCAACAATTGGCTTAAATATTTCTTCTGATGGATTTCCTATAAGCTTGCAAACTCTGCCTTCCATGAACCAAACAGGACACACATGACTGAGGCAAGTTCTTTTCCAACTTTGCAACAATGATGGATTTTCCTCTAATTTCCATTAACATATCCTCATTTCCATGAGAAGACTCATATGAAAGGTCCTCTTCATCTGTCTTTCTACATCTGTTCATGACCTCTTATGTAATCTCTGAGAAGACTGAGGCTTTCTTTCTAGCTGAGACCCCATCTGAGTTATCATTTATGGTCTGATTGTTAGAGACGGTAGGTAGGTGATGGCACCTGGGTGATGGAGCATCCACCCATACACCACTACTTCCTCCTCTTCCATAGATCTGGTTTCCCAATGCGGCAAAATCAGCACAGACCCACCAAGTCACAGCATGAAATAGTTGTAACCACCCCAAATAATATACATAATACATAAGAAGAGGGTTCCAGGACAAATATAAAAACTCATCACATGAAATCCTCATCCCTTAGGAGGGCTGACTAGTCACCACATTTATTGGATTTTACTTTCATTTTAGTAAATAAATCCTTTATGGAACTGAGGATGCAGCTCAGTGGTAGAGTGCTTGCCTAGCACATGTGATACTCAGGGATTGATCTCCAGTAATGCAAAATAAAGTTTAATATAATCCTCTGTGAAATTAACTAACTAAATGAATGAACTTCATGCTTATTCTATCTATACTTCCTGACTTCTATACTTCCTGACCAAGAAGATAAAAACTGAGAGATATCTCACCTGGTAATGTACCTCCTAACTTTTTCAACTCTAACCATTACCTGGTCCCAAAGCTGCTTCTACAGTTTCAGATGATTTTTATAGTAGCAAATATAGTAGCATCCTACTCTTGTTATCAATTTCTATGTGAGTCAGTTTCAGTTGCTATAATGAAATACCCAAAGGTAGGTGATTTATAAACAGCAGAAATTATTGCTCAGGGTATGAAGATTGGAAAGTCCAAGATCAAGGAACTAGAAGATAAGGCTTTCTCCCTATTCCATAAAAAAAGCTTTTTTTTTTTTTGTCTGCTCACATAATGGAAGAGAACAAGATAGTTTCTTTCAACCTCTTTTAGAAAGACAGACAAACATCATATAGGAGGTGGTAACCTTCAGGACTAATCATTTCCCTAAAAGCTCCATCTCTTAATGATACCATATTGGGTATTAAATTCTGATGCATGAATGTGCCAACTGAGAACCAGCAATTATCTATGTAAATATTATCCTGTGACAAACCCTGAAAAGCAATCTAGTAAACTGTTTCTGTGTTCAACTACAATGAGATATAAAATGTGCAAATTTATTTTACTATATACTCATTGATTAATTAAAACATTCAAAGTGTAGAAGTGGACATTACGAGTAATCAACATGAATACTATTTAGTCAAGTCACAGTGTATATTTTAGTGCTACAGGGAAAATTGAGGAAAGATATATCAGCCTGTGTTGGGGAGCTCTTGAAGAACAGAATGATAAATTATGACAATTTATTTGGCAATTAGAAGACGTTGAAAGCTGTGGCATAGGCAAATTATATGAGTAGAGTTTCATGTCAGAGGAAATTGATTCTGTAGATATGTTATAGTTCCAAATAGTGTTCTTTTCCTGTCTAAGATTGATTTTACCATATTCTTGGGGAAGTGCCCCATTTTTCTTTTGAATGCCCATCTTTCCCTACTGATAAAAGTGCCTTCACCAGATTCAAGGAAAAAGGAGGAATTAGCTAGTTTTGTTTTCATGGTGTTAATATTGTTGAGACCAGTGAGCTACAAATCCTCCCAAGGTTGTCACTGATGGGACAGGTTCTGAATTATTCAAATGACGAGCTACAATAAAGAGAGAATTGAAGGATTAAAGGTAGATCATTTGGGGAGATATGATAACAATGATGATCTTGACAAATTTAATGCCATGACACAAAAGGTATTTAGAAAACCAGGAGAATAAGATCTTGCCCCATCATGTATAACTAAAAAGAACAAATTAAAAAATAAAATAAAATAAAAAGATTCTTATCCCACCAAGTACCCAGGTAACCTTAAATGAGCCTTCTTCTACCATCTCTATTTTATAGATCTTTCACCATGAAATGATGGGGCTGAAAGAGTCTCTAAGTTTAATCCAAATCTAAGGTCCATATTATAACTTAAATGACCATTTTTATTTTACCTCAGAAAATTCAATTTCTTGGATGATTACTTATTATTTCAGATCCTTATGTGAGCATAAAGTTCATTTCATACACTATTACAGAAACAGATTCTAATTAAACCTCAGAACCCAGAAACATTGCATTATATGCAATTTCTTATAGCAACAGCTAGAAATGACGGATTTGCAATACAGTAATAAACGTGTCATGGCCTGTCAGTGTCTCCGGATCCCTTTCTCTTGACATCCCCCCTCCTCAAGCTGGGGCTCTATGGCCCCAAATGTAGACTCAGTAAAGCCTCAGTCCTGTGGCTGTGTTGTGGACTAATAGAAAAACGACTATTTTCAACTCTGCAGAGTCACTATTTATCAAAACATCTTGATAACCTGGTCCTTGATACCTTGATAACCTGGGAATCTCTTTGATATTTGAGACTCAATTTTGCTTATATTTGTGAAATAGGAATTCAGTCAAGTGGTCTGCACCCAAATCTATTTCATTCATTACAAATTCACAGTACCAAGCAAAATGCTTAGGCCAGGTGAGAAGCTGAAAAATATATTTATTAGATTAATTGACGCTGGGTCTATGTATCAATTGCTTTTCTAGAAAGCAGACAATGTATTAAATTTTCTTTCTCAGTTCTGACAGCATTGCCATTTTCCCAACATTCTCCACTCATTTATTCCCAGTGCAGCCTCTGTCATTGTGTAGGCACTCTCCACAATGAATGTCCTTCGCTCCTATGGCAGTGGACATTAACAGTCACATAGGCTTCTGTCTTAGCTTCTCTTCTTTAGCATATAGTACTCTTACTTATTACACATATAGGATGTTTGGAAATTTTGTTGTTTTATTTTGAAATTTTTATTGTTGTTTTTTTTGCTTAGTTTCTTCAAAAATGTACCTGAAAGCAAAATTCAAATTAATTTGATCTCTATAATTTTGCCTTCTGTTTTACCATTAGTGTCTCCTAATGTGCTAAGCCCGAAGAATCAAATAAGTCAAATAAGCCACAATACATATAGGACTGGAAATTCTCAACCCATTAAACCTTCCTCCCAGCTGCAAATGAAATTATCTACATACTGCTTGAGTGTTGTAAAATTGAAGCAGCTCAGGAAAAGAGCCCACTTCCTGGTGGATGGGTATCAATTAGCTTTTGATGTCTTTTCAAGGCTTTACTCTCCTTCTGAGCCCAGGTCCTATTTTGTTTTTGTTTTGTGTTTTCCCTATTGTAAAATTAAGAAACTACCTTAGATTTCTTTGGACATTTTTCAGTTTTAATTTATTTACCTAAAAAAAAAAAAAAAATATATNATATATATATATATATATATATATATATATATATATATATAGATAGATAGATAGATAATTTTTTACACTGATGCCAGAAATATGTTTTTGTTTTGTTTTGTTTTGTTTTTTCTTGTAAGACTCAAAAAAAAAATCAGAGAGACAACTCTTTCACTGGGCAACCATGACTCAGGTAACCCCCTTCTATCACAAACCCATCCATTCTCTTTTTACAAGAGGAAATTTAACTGCCTGTAAAAGCAATCAAATTGTTGGTGAGCAGATCTTACTTCAAGTCATTGCTCTAATAAATAGTGTGACCTTGGATACATTCTTTGACCTTTCTGAATGAGTTTATAAATAGAACAAAGGAAAATCACAGTACTTTCTAATTCATGATTTATAGTGAGATTGCACAAATTGTTGCAATCAATATCATTCATGTGAAATGTTCATTACATATGAATGTAATAAATAATTGTATAATTTGTAGAGACATTCTTTCTAATATATTTGCAAATATCTACTCTGTGAGCATGACATTCTGTGTCCATGAAGTTTCTCAGGGACATTATAAATGCTTTAGTGAAGAGATTCCCCGTATAAGTATACAGTTCCATTGTTAATCCTTATTAGATAGTGTTTTACTTTTTGAAGACAGGGTGTTTTTCTCAAATTTATATCTACCACTAAGCCTGCCACAGGCCTTAGCATATCACATATGGCTTTTTGAACTTCTATTTATGAAAGTAGCTTGTTACTACACTAGAACTAAAGGAACACATCATTTTTTTTTTCAAACTTGATTTCCAGTAAAAACTTTAACATAACCCTGAACTTTTAATTCTGGAGACAATATTATGAATCATCTCTTCCAGAATTGAATGTATGCAGCATGTCAATACCTTGGCAGAGTTAATAATGACAGCATTTTATTTCAACAGAGACTTCACATAGACATAGAATTATTTTCAATACAATTTTCCAGAAGACCATCACTGTATACGAGGGGGTTAAAATGTCTTTTACTATCTAGATCTAGTTTTCTTTAATCTATGGGCAAAGTGAGGCCCCAGGATTTTAAGTGACTTCCACATGAAAATCAAGGTTTCTCCTCTCATAAATGTAGAATAATAGAATTTTGAAAATTTTGGAGGCTAATATTTGAAGGAAAAATAAGCATCATATATGATTACAGATGATTCTTGACACATGGTAGGGTCATATCCTGTTAAACCCTTCATTAAATTGAAAGTATTGTAATACATGAATTAATTTTATATGCCTAACATCAAACATCACAGCTCAGTAACACAGTACAAATAGAGTACCCGTTGTTTATCCTCGTGGTCACTTGGCTGACTAAAAGCTGTGGCTCACTGCCACTGTCCAGCATCACAAGAGTATCGTACCGCAAATCTCTAGCTTGGGAAAAGACCAAAATCCAAAATTGGACATATGGTTTCTTCTGAATACTTATCACTGCTGCACCGTCGTAAATTAGAAAAATCCTAAGACGAATCATTGTAAGCCAGGAACCATCTGTACTGATGTTTGTGTCAAAGTTTCGTGTGTATAACATGAATTAATTTTCATATCAGTCTAATTTCAAAAGTAATTTTTGTTTATAAGATAATATGTAATAAGCAGTAAAGCTGAGATTTGTGCCTGAAATCTTCAAAATCCTTTTTCTTTCATAACTTTCCTTCTTCGGTTAAGCTAATTATCTAATTCCCAGTTTTGTGAAGTTAAGTAGTTTGATCATAGTTATTCATAAAGCAGATATAGTAGTGGGTGTATTTCTGAATTGAAGAGGACTTTTTTGAAAACCATGATTAGTTTTGACCCAGATGTTTTCTTTCATGATAGAGAAACACATACCTGGTCTTTAGAGAAAACATTGCATTTCCAAATGCATTTGGATCTGAATTCTCTTTGAGTGATTCTGTTGAAAACACCTCTGGTCACCGTATCCCCTAATATCTTTAGCACTTCTTTTGGTGCCTTTGAAAATATACCACCATTCATTCATTCATTTTGGCTTTGTGTGTGGCTCAATTTTTCTAGGAGAAATCTTCATGATACACATCTTTAAGAGGATGAATCTGAGCAGAAGATTCCCTTATTAGACAAAGTGAGATCAACGCACAGAAACAGACACACACACACACACGCTAAAAAATAGGTCTGCATTTTCCCTTGGAAAATGTTGTTTCAGCCAATTTTTATGCTTTAAGCTTAGTTTCTTATATTTATTCATCTACCTTTAAAGGGGAACTCTTTAAGGATAATGAATCAATAGAGACCAATTCTGCAAAACAATTAGCCCAGTGAATGGTAAATTGCTTTGAGCTCAAGTAATTCCACTACTATGCTTTCTAGAGGAAGCTTAGTACAGTTGAGGGCAGCTAAGGACCACAATAAATCAGTTCACATATCTATCTGTCATACTTAAAAGGACTTGAGCACAACTTATATGATATGAGCTATATTTAGGCAAACTTTCTGAAGCTTCTGCCCAGGTCATTTCAAATTTGGTGGGTGATCAATAGCCAGTCCCCGCAAACAGAAGAAAGTAAGTTACAGCAATGGCACCAGAAGGGAATTTTCCTTCGTAGTAAATTAAATTCTGGGGTCTTTCTTCTAACCCCAAATTCTATTTCTGATGCTTCTTAGGGTGTCACAGATGGTAAAGTATTTCATTTTGCTAAACTTTATTTTTTCCTTCTTAAAGTGGGATAATAATTATCCCAAAGTTTGGTGTCCTTTTCTCAAAGAAGTAAGATCTCTTTTGTGAAGCATTTGATTAAGTTCAATGATTCTGACCTATACCACAGGGCACTATCTCTAATGCTCACAACAACTCAATGAGAGAGAAAATCATTGTCCCCATTTCATAGATTTAAAAGAATCTAAGCCTGAAGGTGGCACTGTAATTGATGAACAATTAAGCAGACAAATCCATTCAAACTCTAGTATGTGTCCTTCCAAAGCCTATGTATTTTCCAGGCCACTAAGCATGACATTACTGTAACATTCAAGTAGTGGTCCTAGGAGGTAAATGAACCTGTTAGCAAGGCACCATTAGAAAGAACAGCTCCATTTCAGCTATGCCAAAGCTCTGACCATTGTGTTTGGCAGACATGCTTCTGCTTCCAGATGGATAATGTTGAGCGAGGCCACTAATCAGGTCAGTAGGTCAATCCCGACAAGTGTTTTGTAGCTAATGTAGCCTGGCAGGTCTGTCAAGATATGGTCATGTTCAAAATCTGGTGCTTTACAGGGACCCTGTCAAGGGCTTTCAGTGCAGAGGTATATTTTGGGAAACATCTATCTCCAAACTTTCCATGCTAAAGTCACCTCTCTTGTGCTTCATGGGCAAACACTGTGGACATCAACCATACATTTGCACATTTGTTTTTTTAATTTGGCACTGGGGATTAAACCCAGGGGCATTCTACCACTAAACTACTTTTTCCAGTACATTTTCTTTTTTATTTTTGAGACAGGGTCTCACTAAATTACTAGGGAGTCTTTCTAAGACCTTGAGACTGGTCTTCAACTTGCTATCTTCCTGCCACAGCCTCCTGGATCTTTCATAAATCTTCGAAGAGATGCTGCCTGCCCCTTAAGGAACATTTTGTAGAACAAGTATTGTTGCCATCTTCTGGGAAAAATGTACATTTAGGGTCATAGCAGTAAAAAACAATCTGATTAAAACATTACAGTTTTCCTTTTAGGTATGAACTTTACTCACAATTATTCATTGAATTTTGCTTTCTTATTAAAATAAATTCAAAGGACCTATCAAAGCTGAAATGGAGTGGATGCTCAAAATACATAAATGCTAAATAAAGGAACAAATTTCAGCAAATAATGACCTGGGTGGATTAGAGCTATAGAACCTTTTAAATTTGGATTATGTATAACATCTACTTATAACCTTACTGTACTTTATGCAATATAGTGTATTTTATTTACAAGAAAATTCACAACTATTCTGTAATATATGCAGCTCAGAGGTTGAGCTAGTAAGAAACATCATCAGCTGGGACAAAGGGGTGGGCGAAATGGGAGATTGAAGGATGGCTATTAAGTTTCTGAGATGCTACAGAATGGGAAAATCCAGTGGCAGATGTGAGCTCTCTTTCAAGATAAGGTAAAACTGACTCAAAGTCAATTCAGTAATCAAAGTTACCACTCCACCACAGACCCAGGAGACAAGAATAGGTCTTTATTGGCCTCAAATGGTGGGGCTATCTTCTCATTCTCAGCAGGTTGTCTCCACCCAATGCCTCACAGGTAAAAAAAGAGCCAAGGGGGCAGGCTTGACACCTAGGGCTATGGAGGTAACACTGCTGCTCCAGGTGGTCCAGAAGGGGGGACTTCAAGTCAAAAAAGATTACTTTTAAAATTTAATGGTATTTTTCTTGCTAAGTTTAGGACTTGTCTAGGGACCATCTTCCATTTCTCCTTTCCTGTTTCTCCTTTGGAATGGGAATGTCTATCTTACACTGGTCACATCGTTTTATTTCGGAAGCACATGTCTTGTTCTTCATAGCTAGAGAGTACTTTTGTCTCAGGGTGGATCCGACATCAAGTTTTACCCATACCTAATTTAGATGATAATTAGATGAAATTTTGGATTTTAGATTTTGGAGTTCATGCTGGAATGGATTGAGACTTCCAGGTTTGTTGGAAGTGAATATATTTCACATCAAGAAATATACATATTGTGGAAGAACAGAGGTCAGGATATTATGAACTCAAATGTAATACTGAAATATTCAAAATTCATAGCTCTGATACCCAATACAAATGTTTTTGGAGTTAAGGGCTTAAGCAAGGTTGTAATATCATAATATTGTAAGGTCCGTTTCCTTATCAGAAGGGAAGAGTCCAGATTTTCCTCTCTCTCTCTTCCCCTAGGTACACAGAGAAAAGGGTACTTAACAACACAAGACAAGAAATAAGGCAGCAATACTCTGCAAACCAGAAACAGAGCATTCACCAAAAATTGAAGTTGCTGGTACGTTGATTATGAACTTCTAGCCTCTCAAACTGTAAGAAAATCAATGTTGATTGTTTAAGCCAACTAGTATGTGGTATGGTGCACCAGCAGCTTGAGCAGAGTCATTTAAATTGCTTCCTTTTTTCAATGATTTTAATGTCAAACATATCCCTCCCTAGCACTTGTGATTTTATAACATTAGAAATAACAAAAGGTAATATTTTCCATTAAAATATTGTTATATTTGGCAGCAAAAGTGATTTATTCTTCTATCTCCCGATGATAGTTCGTATTCACAAATAAATCTTTTTATTTCTAAGGATCAAAATACCTTAAAATATCTGACAATCTAGCTGACATGGTTACAAATCTGTAACCCCAGTGACTCAACAGGTTGGGGCAGGAAGATCACAAGTTGGAGAACAGCTTCAAGAATTTAATGAGACCCTAAGTGACTTAGTGAGACCCTGTCTCAAAATTTAAAAAATAAAATTATATTAAAAAGGGCTGGGAATTTATCTCAGTGGTCAAGTGTTCCTGGGTTCAATCCCCAGTACCAAAAATATTAGAAAAGAAAAAATGTTAAATATTTAAATATCTAGAATATTGATCCAGAAATTACTGAAAAAATGGACACTTTTAATCAGCATCTTTAACTTTCACAACACACACACCAAAAAACTATTAAAATTCAGTTACATTTTTCTCTTTAATTTGGTTTGTGTTCCTAAGTATGCTCTCTGAAATCTACAGAAGAGCGATCAAACCAAAAGTAGAATTATACAAATGCAATGCCTTTTAGAAGAAAGGACAGAAAAGAGAATTAATACAGCATTTACCTATTGTATATCAATAAATAACCCAAAGAAAAAAAACAAAGCAAACCTAATTGGCAAAATTCAATGTTTAACACAAGTGTGTCTGCCTTACTTTATAGGTGAGAATTCTGTGTAAATCCAGCAAGCTTAAGAAAGTAGACAAAGGACACATGACTATTAAACAGTGATTTCAGAATTAATTGTAACATCCATCTGTACCCTATGCTCAGAGGCACTAAATAACGATAACCACTGAAGAATATAAGTCCTCTTTAAGAGCATTATGTAAGTGCTAGGGGTTAGAAAATAATAATTATTATTTAGGGATTCAACTAACCAACCACAAATGGAAAATACCTAGAAAGAAAATTCCAAATAGTTCTAAAAAACAAACTTTGAAATTGGTTCATGCTGAGCACTATGTTGAATCCACACAAAGGAAATGATGTGTAGGCATAGCCTGCTGTCATCTTCCACCATTTCACCAACCCTCACCCTCTCTCCAGCACTTCTTATTTGAGCACTGCTTTCTCCTGCCTCATTTGTGCACTGTGTGCTTAGGCTGACAGTGGGTACATCTGTACTGAGTATATGTAGTCTTTCCTTTTCAATATTCCCTAAACAATACAATATAACAGCTATGTACATAGTATCTCTATTATATTAGGTGTTATAAATTATCTAGAGATAATTTAAAGGACACAGGTGAATGTGCATAGAACATATAGGAATAGTACGACTTATTTTTTGGTAGTTGCACAAGCCTATTTTTTAATAGTAAAAACAATGAATTATGCATATTACCAATTACTATATACTTTTTTTGTTACAGTATATTGTTTTAATTATTCAATTTTTAATATAATGTTTAATTTGTTTTAATTAGTTATACATGACAGTAGAATGCATTTATGCACCTTGATATACATAGATGGGATATAATTTCTCATTTTACTGAGAATACATGTTGCAGAATCATATGGTCATGTAGTCACATATATACATATAGTAATAATGTCTGTTTCATTCTACTATCTTTCCTATCCACACATCCCCTCCCTTCCCCTCCCATCACTTCCCTCTACCTAATCTAAAGTAATGCTATTCTTCCCTAATGCCCCCTCACCCTTATTGTGAATTAGCATCTGAATATTAGAGAAAACATTTGGCCTTTGGTTTTGTGGAATTGACTTATTTTGCTTAGCATGATGTTCTCCAAATCCAACTATTTACTGGCAAATGCCATAATTTCACTTTCCTTTAAAGCCGAGTAATATTTCATTGGAAAACATATATATATATATCACCATTTTAATCCATTCATCTATTGAGGCACACCTAGGTTGGTTCCATAGTCTAGCTACTGTGAATTGAGCTTCTATAAACGTTGATGTGGCTGCATCACTATAGTATTCTGATTTTAAGTCCTTTGGGTATAAACCGAGGAGTGGGAGAGCTGGGTCAAATGGTGGTTCCATTCCCAATTTTCTGAGGAATCTCCATACTCCTTTCCATAGCGGTTGCCCAATTTGCAGTCCTACCAGCAATGAATGAATGTACCCTTTTCTCCACATCCTCACCAACATTCATTGTTGCCTGTATTCTTAATGATTGCCATTCTGGCAGGAGTGAGATGAAATCTTAGAGTAGTTTTGATTTGTATTTCTCTAATTGCTAGAGATGTTGAACACTTTTTCATATATTTGTTGACCTATTGTATTTCTTCTTCAGTTCCTTAGCTCATGTATTGATTGGGTTATTTGTTTTTTTGGTGTTAAGTTTTTTGAGTTCTTTACATATCCTAGAGATTAATTCTTTATCAGAGGTGAATGTGGTAAAGATTTTCTCCTTTGATACAAAGGACTTGGACATCTGCAGATTTGGGTATCCAAAGGAGATGCCGGAACCCATCCCTATGGATACAGGATGCCTGTCCATATAAAGGGGAGTCCTAGAGCTTTTAATCTAATGGGAGTGACAGCTTTTAAACTGATAGCACCAAGAGTAATTTGCTAGCAGGAAACTGCCATAATAAAGCCATGCAGAGCACTATGGAGTATATACTATGGAGGCAAAAATCTGACCTGAAAGAGCAGCTTTTCTCTACGCCATTACAGTGGATTAGAGCCACTTCCCAAGGAGAGATGAAGGAAAGGCACTGCTGAATGCAAGCACTGGAGTTTCGCTAGCTGAAGCAGGGCCTGAAATGTGGGCTGTGCACACAGAAGTCAGTGTGTTTTAAGTGCAAAACATATGACGCATTTCTAAGTCTTTAATATGAAAAAATAAAAAGAGTGTAAAATACCTTGCTGACGCTTCAATATTTAATATAAATTCCATGTTAAAATGCTGATGCTTTGGACCTATTGAGTTAAATAAAATATTAAGATTAACTACTATTTAATTTTTCAATACAGCTATTAGAAAATACTTTATTACACATGAGGGTTGTGATTGTGCCTCTCATTGTAAATCCATTACATAGGCTGGGGTAGGGTTTGAGGTCAAAGCAAGGATTAGTAGGCAGAAGGCTTAGCCAATGAGAAGCAGAACTGGGAGAGGGGAGTGGGGTGCTGTGATGAAGGGACTAGATGCCAGATGTGAGGCTGAACATGCCGGCATGTCAAGGTCAAGGTCACACACCTAGGACTGGGAATTGCCCAGATCCATACCCATTTTGTCTGAATGCTACGATTCCTAGTAACATTGTGTTGTGGCTTCTTTATACGTAGCAGCCATCATCTGGGTGTGGTGGCACACTTCTGTGATCCCAGTGACTCTGGAGACTGAGACAGGAGGATAGCAAGTTTGAAGCCAGCCTCAGCAACCTAGTGAGACCCTGTCTCAAACTAAAAAAAATACAAAGGACTCAAGAGTGCAGCTTGGTAGTACAGTGCCCCTGGGTTTCATCCTCCATACTGTAAAAAAGGAAAAAAAAAATGGTAGCCATCATCTCAAGTGCAGCCCTTTCTCCTCACAAAGACCTCCTGGCTTACAATTGCTTCCCACTGACATTTCTGATATTGGGGGTTTTGTTCTATATCATGTAACCAACTCTCAGGTTCCCATCTCTTCAGGGACTCTGGAACACACAGACTCATGTTCCCTAACTTTATATTCTCCAAGGTATATCTTTCACAATAAATACACAGTCCAAAAACCATAACAGAAGTGTGTGTTTGTGTGTGTGTGTGTGTGTGTGTGTGTGTGTAAGGGTGTTGGAGGACTGATTCATCTCTGCAGAGCAACTGTCTTTCTGAATTTTCCCAATATCATCATGGACCTTCGTCTGCCTGATCTTCCTCCACAGTTGCCAATCAATGATTTCTTATTGATTCCCTGAATAAGAAGATTTTTTCTGGGGGGGGGGAGAGATGCAGGGAGTAGAGGCACTTGGAAAAGCATATATTTGTTTTCTTTCTGGTTACCTTAGTCTTGCTCCTCTTTTTCTGGCTCTCCTCCCTGGTATGACCATCTTCCTTTTCTTCTATTTTGCTTTCTTCTTTTTATTTCCTAGTGTCAGTCCTTGCATGAATTCCACGAAGCAAGTCCCTGAGGGTCCACTCATATCTCTGGCACTAAACCCTACCACTTTCAGAAGGAGCTAATCCTATCCCAGTGTAATGCATATATTGTTCTAGAGCTCATTACATCCTGCTTTCAGTTTTATTTGTTTGTTATGTGTTTTATTATGTGTTCTTTCTCAGAGATAAAATGAGGGCATTCACTGAAACAAACAAACAAAATCTGAATAAATGTTAATTATTACTGTAACTAAAAAAAAGAAGAAAAGGAAACATCTAGAAAATATAATATCAGTCACCCTGTGTTTGTAAGTAATAAAATGTATTTTAAAAGAACACGTGTTTGTAAGTGTGTGTGTCTGTGTGTGTGTCAGACAGAGAGCAACTATCATAACAGCTAGTAGTAAGATGGCAATGTGAACAACTATGTTTTTCTCTTTTATTAGCAATAACTAAAGTGCACTTGTTAGAACTGACGTTGAATTTCTATTAAAATCCTTCCTTGTGTAAAAGGAAGCAAATATGACCTGTTTATTTTTCTGGATCAATGTCTACCAATTTAATGAAAGCCAAATTTAAAAAATGATCTTCCCTCACAAAACACAGCTAGCTAATCTTTACGATCATAGAATTTATTTACCTTGGGTTGCCATAATATTTACTGAAGGGCTTCCTGATGTTTTCTTTCAAGAGTCATTTGGATTGTCCCTCACAAAACTTTTTTTTAAAAAATAAATGTTATTGTGTAAATTTGATGTTTACAACATGATGTTGTAGAATTCATAAAGGAGTAAAATGGTTACTATAGTGAAGTAGATTAACACATCTTTCATCCCACACAAGTTTTTCTAAATGAGTGGTTAAAATCTACTTATTGAATAAAGATTCCTACTACAAATTTCATTCTTTCTCTTCATCTACTTTTTCAGCCTGTTCTTTAGTTTTCTGCACTTTAAAAACTCAATGGCTTTTATTCTACCCTATACCTTGAACATGGCCCTGAGGCTATCAAATTCAATCTACCTCATAAGAAAGTGTGCACACCTAAGAGCTACAGTTGAGATGTGTGGGTGTGGTGCAGGGGAATTAAATAAGAACATAATTCATGACAAAGATTTAGTGTTTCACCTCAAACTATATTTGATAAATGAGTAAGTGCTTACCTTTAAACTTATGGAAAGAAAACCAGGTAGAGAAATCAGAACTGAGCCAAATTCTAGAAGAATCATATTCTGGAAGATACAAGTCAGTCAATGAAGTTAAAACACAAGACATAAAGACATTAACATGTTGGAGATAAAGATGTAAAAATGGGCAAAAGTGATTATTGTTATTATGTTAAATGATTTAAACTAAATCCTGTAGACACAGGAATATAACAGAGACAAACAAAGAAGTATGTAACTCGTGTTGTGTTTGAGAAGAAGTATTATCCTTGCACTAACATAAAGAATATTTCCTATGGTGCAACCTTGGAAGGTATACTTAGAAAGTCTCAAAACGGAAGCCCTCTTGTTTTAAGTTGTTTTCTTTCCAAAGAGCATAATACAATCTTTGTCACATAATCCAAATGTATACAGGTCTACCAAAAATGAGAGAAATTACTGGAACATGTTTCTGCAATACACAGAATATATTCACAACCTTGACCTAAGTGAATAATTGGGTTCTATATCTTAAGATTTGTGTATCCATTTTGAGCCTTGGTTTCCTCATCTTTCAAAACGTAGTTGATAATATGTCTCAAATGGTTGCCATGAAATTTTTTTCTTAGTACACAAAAGTCCCTTGGTTACATTTTATGTTGTATAATATTTTCCTGGATTCTTAAATTATTCCTTTCTCATGGTACATTTTAAAAATGAGCCACACAAAATGCTGTTAGATTTAAATTGCCCTAAAAATGAAATAACCAACTACTACTGAAAACAATGTATTTTGAACTTTATTAGTACAATATGTCAGCTGCAGAAGAGAGAGAAGATTTTAGTGCAACCACTTTAAATTCCAAACAATGCATAATAAGGGTTTAGAGTAAGAATGAAAGCCTAGATACACATTGTGCTTTAAGTACATTTTAACTGACCCTGAGCAAAAATTCAAATTCTATTCTGCACAGATGGTGGAAAGCAATATTCCTTCACTGCCAAAATGTGTGCAGCTGAGAGAACTAGATGACTTATTAAGGTTATTCTTTTAGCATCACCTTTCATGAGAGCTTCAAGACATTTCATAGTAAATGAAAAGTCTTCAATGAGCAATCAGAGAATGGACAATGAAAATAGGATGCTGATACTTTCACAGTGTGTATTCCAATGTAGAATAAGATTCCAAATTGAATTAATATGCAGAGACTTAAAGACGAAAATCTGAAACTATTGGGAAAATTTATAATCTGAGCTAGGAAGACAAAGTGAGCAGTCTCCTAAATATTTTCATTCAGTATTAGGTTTGGCCATTCTTCCATTCTCACCCCAAGATCTTCCTTGGGAAAGTGTTTTTATTCCCAGGGAAGTCCTGATCAAATTTGTTCAATGCACATCTCTAGCTAAATCCAGATTTACTGACCCCTGGGGCCTAGTTCTTCTGGTTTGTCAAGCCAAATGATGCTTTCTCAACACTTGCATTGGGTGAATTATTTAAAATGGTTTAAATGATATTTTGAAGCTTTTTTTTTTAATTAGCTCACTGTGCCTGGGGGCCAGATGGCAATGAATGCTGCTGCTGTTAATTTAAATAAATAAAAATGAGAGGTCAGGCAAATTTCCAAATGCTCTATGTGAAGCAAACACAACATACATCCCCTCATTTTTTTTTATTTCTTGTCTTTTGTTTAAAATGTTCAACTTCTGACATTCAGCCCATTTATCTCTGATGTACTTATATTTATCATATCAGGATGTTTTTAAGTGCAAATTGATGTCAAAGATGCCTTATGAATATTAGCACAGGTAATTTCTAGCCTTTGATTTTGGAAAGTGAAAAGTTGCATTTCCCATATACAAACCTGAAAAGGTTCATTTTAATGCTACACTTGAACTACACAAATAATAAGCACATCACATTTGAGCAAATATATATTTCTTCATGGACATTGTTAAATATATAATGTTATGAAATATAAGATCTACAGCTCATTTCCCTTTGTGAAAAAAAAAATAAGGAAAGAAAAAAAGGAAAAAGGATAACAATTGGTTGCTTGAAGAGGCTTAAACTTTGAAATGATGAAACACACTCTGGGCATGATGTTACACTAAGTTAAAAAATAAATGTTCATCTTGGAAGTTTTTATGATTTGCATGTATGTTCATGAATTCTGAATCTATACACATTAAGAGTTGAGGTGGGAAAACCTGAAGGGAAATCACAAAGTTTTCATTTTTAAAGGACAGAATTAGGTAGAACTTATTTCCTGGTAGCAGTTCATACAGACTTGGTATAGTCTAAACGAAAATCCCTGAATCCCAGTTACTAATACAAAGACAGTTTTGTGGATTAAAGTTAAGAGTCTTATTCATTGTGACAATTCATATGTACATCTACCTTTATCACAGTGACTCAAGAATAAACTGAAGCATTGTGAATTCTTTCTAAAAATTTCACCCAGAGTGACGTATCATTCCAACTCTTGTTTTTTTTGACAAAACATCACATGCTGTATTAGCAAAGGCTCTCTGAAGAGACAGAACCAACAGGAAGTGCATCTTTATAAAAATAACCTTATTAAAAGGAATAGGCTCAAGAAATTATGGAAACTGGCAAGTCCCCATCCTCAGTGAGAGCCAGCAGGCAGAGACCCAGGACAGCCAATGGTACAGGTGCAGTCAGAAGGCAGCCTGATGGAGAATTCGTTCTTCCTTGGAAAAGTCAGTTTTCTTATTCCATTCAGGCTTTAAACTGATTAAATGAAGTCTATCCAAATTACAGAAGATAATCTGCATACTCAAAGTTCATCAATGTAAATATTATTCTCCTCTCCAAACACTCTCCAAGTTAATACATAATATTTACCATTAGGCCTGCTCACTCCCAACTTCAAAGGGTTTGGGAAAACACAACCCACCATTTTCCTAGATGGCTGACCTGAATTTTTTGGAGACTTTCAGTATGTCTCCTGCACAATTCAACACAGCCAGAAGTAGGATAAACCAAGAGAATGTGCCACTAGAAATTCTTACAGACCACCTAAAACTGAAATACTGCAGGACATGTCATACAAGAGTCAGTAAGGTTGAAGCCAATAGAATGAAGTAAAGGTATAAAAACAGAAGAAATGAAACAAAGTGGAAACAAGATTGAGTCTTCACGATTGTCATATAAAATCAGGGGTCTTTCTTGTTTCTAAAATAGTCCCTATTCACTGTAGGAAGTTTAGTCTTTAAGGTTCAAAGTCAAAGATGGTAAAAAAAAAATCTGAGAGACTGAACGTCCAATTATCATTTCTCCCATAGTGTTTGATATTTGTATTTGTGCCAATCAGTTTTATCTAATTGACTATATGCTTGTTCATTGCTCACTTTAAACAAATAAGGAAACAAACAAAGAACCTTGTTATTTCTGAACCATTTATGGTACGATTGCTAAAACTTGACTCCAGAGATCATGAATTTGAACCCTTCCTTGTTGAAACAAAATGTTCCCATAGTGTCTCTAGGTTTTCTAGATCAAAGTTCCTAATTCTTGCCCACCTAAAATAAATAAATATATATATATATATATATATATATATATATATATATATATATATATATTTATTTATATCTGGACACTTCCTTTTTATTTTTCCTACTTTTGAAATCTTCTGTATTCCATGCAAAGACCCAGGGAAAAGACTCAGAGATCCAAAGTTAGACTACAACAGCTAGAATGTGAACCATCCTAGTTTTGGCTATGAGTTATCAAAGTCCTGAGTCAGATTCTATCATACACATAATAAGGGTAATGCTACTTATCTTACATTACTTTTACAAAGATAAAATACCATC
Source organism: Marmota marmota marmota (assembly GCF_001458135.2). Taxonomy (NCBI): domain Eukaryota; kingdom Metazoa; phylum Chordata; class Mammalia; order Rodentia; family Sciuridae; genus Marmota; species Marmota marmota. Next base: position 15,561,757 of record NW_026000221.1, read on the forward strand.
TCAAGATTTGGCTAAAAGGCCAACAGATTGTAAATATTCATTAAATTTTTATTTCAGGACAAAACATTTGTTGTATCATTGTGAAGACGGTAAAATACAACAGCACCAGAAAGAGCAGGTTGTGGAATTACCATGTGCTTTTTCAAAGCCTACCACAACCCCACAACTGTAGTGTAGCCTTTGGAAGATCAACATTCTGAGATATGTTTCAGGTGTTTTTACTTAGCAAACTATGTGAAAGTGATTTGTAAGCTATACTATGATGCCAAGTGTTAGTTTTCAACATCATTATTCTTTTTGTCACATTTATTGTGTTAAAAGAAATCATATCAACCCTCTCAGGCTCCATAGTTTGGTGGTAGTAAATCAACCTAATACACCCAAATGATAATTACTTCATCAGTGATATTGTAATTGTTGGAGAAGGAAGGAACTTTGTTTTCAGAAGTGGAAATACATTTGCTTTTGCCCAAACCTACCAAATAGAATTCAATTGAAAATATATTTTTTTTTAAATCTGAAATTGTAAGTGGCAGATTGGTTTGGGGAAAATGTTTTAGTCTTTTCTGTTTTAAATAGTTCATTATTTATATGTGTATCGTAGTCTTTATTCTTATATCTGCTGTCCTAAATTACTCATATGTTTAAAAATGTAAACTATGTTTAATTAAAGGCAAACAAGTTAATATATCTGGATAACTGCTCAATATAACCCGTTTCATATCATATTGAGGAGTAAGTTTAAAAAAGAAATGTTAAAGGCAATAGGAGCCAGTTCTCTCTCTGTCTGCCTTCTTCTCCTCCCTAATATAAACACATATGACTTCCCTTCTCATAAAAAAGGGTGATATCAGCAATAACAATAAATAGACTTAGATGATATTCTACACATTTTTCTCAAATATAATCTTTTATGTTCAAAGACATAACATTTTAATTTTAAATGCTTTCTATCAAATACAAAATGGTTAAGCTATTATGCTACAGACTAGAGATTTGCTCACAGATAAACATTCAGCCTGGAAGGGTTTATAATTCAGTGAGGAAGACAGGCAAGCATACAACTCAGTTTAAAAGAAGCCAGTGCAATATGCACTCCAAATGGTGTTGGAAGCAAATTGCCATGTGTGTACCATGGCAGGAATGATTAATTCAGAATGAGGGTATCAGAAAATGCGTTTCCAGCTCCATTTGTATGACATGGGTGGGGAGTACAGGATCATTTAGGATCTTTATTTTGACTTCCAGCTGGGTTCTAATTAATTTCCAAGGGACTCTCCCTTTGGTTCAGCATTTTCCTTCAAAGAACAACCTCCATCCCCACCTCCCAACCTTTTAATTGTTCTTACATTGATTGCTGAGAAAGCTTTTGACCAGATGATGAGTAATTACTCATTTCCCTGCATTTCCTGGGCACTGGGTGATTCAATTGACATCAGGAATTTAAACCATGGCACAAAAAAGATTTTTGAAATGGGTGCATTTAGTGTCTGTGTTATGAATTCATGCCACTTCTTTGGTTGATATTTGTTTGATTGTTTCATGAATGTATGGAACAAGTTTTAATGACATTTCCAAGTCAATATGCCATTCATTAAAAATGTCATCTTTCTATGCACACACAATTATAAAGTACTGGCTTATATCGGACTTGTAGACTAAGTAAATACATATCAAAGTAAATAATATTCAGTGGCAACAAAATATAAATTAGCTCACATTAAAAAGGACTTAAAGACCATTAGAGTTTGTAAACAAGCAATCGAGGAATAATCATTTGAGAACCTATTGTTTAAATACAAATATTTGTTTCCGTGCTCATGTATTTTGCAGTTGGTATGAAGACCTTTGAGTTCAGTTAATCTTCCGAAATAACCTAAAATTACATGCTTATGGCTGAAAATCTCTTCCTCCTTTCTTTCCCATTACAATTTAGAGTCCAGCTTTGTTCTGCTTTGTCCATCAACTGGTAAGTCCCATTTCATTCCTCTGACACTGTGTTCTAGCTACATTAGTTGGAGTCATTCAACAAGAACCACCTAAGGCATCCTACTTTCCTCCTGCAAGCTTTGATGACCACACCTAGCACAAGTTTGTTGAATCACCTTGTTTACATGATATTGTTCCAACAAGAAGTGAGGATAGAAGGAGTCCAAGGGATGGAGAAACTCACGTCTTTCCTGTCACACCTGAACACATTCTAGGAGATCATGAAACAGACATGAAAATTATGTTTTCAGGAATACCATGAGAAAACACAGCCCTTATAATTTCAAATTTAAATAACAGGATTCACAAAGTATATACAAATATAATACAAACATTATAGAAACACTAGTCAAAAGCACAATAAGAACAAAAAAAGTGAAAGAAAAAATAGGGGTGAAATTCAATAAGATGTTCATAGTAGATGATGTCTACTTTTGAAATCAGGGATTTCCTTTTTCCATGTCTTTTCTTTCTTTGGCATATATTGATTGCTCACAATGCCAATATAATAGTACTAATTACTTCAGAGAAACAAACTATTAATATGTATTCTTAATTTTAACAGGTAAATGAGTACACTAATATTGCAATAAGAACATTCACTATTCCTGATTTCACTGGATTAACATGTAATGATGCTACTGGTTAAAAATGTCTGTTATTTCAATGTGCACAAAATGTGTGTATAGTATGAGTTTTTTTTTCTAAATGACAATTGCAAAAGAAAATCACATGAAATTGGATAAGTTATAAGACAAGAGGTAGTTAAAAGAGAGGTGAAATATCAACTGGTTATTATCCATACAGTGAAAATGAATTATTTTTACTCTTGGGAATAAAATTGGTATATCAACTTGGAAAGTTCTCTCTCTCTTTTTTTTCTAAATTCATCTTTCTCCACTGACACAAACTCTAGAAGGTCTTAAAATCCTCTTCATAAAGTAAGAGGAAGAAAAAAACAAAATGCTTCCACAGAATTGTGTTTTTCAAGTTTTCATTTGCAGGATGTTTCCCCCTTGATATTATATGTTTAGAACAACTGAATTATGACTTTGGCTTCTGGTCAGATCCTGTTGAGTCACAGAAGATAAATTGATGAACAATTCTAAAGTTAAGGCTCATAATTCAGTTGTCCAAAGTACATCTTGCAAAAGCAGTTTGTATAAGCAATAAAAAAGTGAGGGAAACTGCCAGGAATGAATCCTTTGTCCATTTGCTTTAGTTCTCAGAGAGTTTTGCCCAGGAAATGTGCTTTGCATTCTTTGAATTTATTGATTTTTAAACCAAATGTAGAAACTGTCTGGGTTACCCAATTCAATGTTTTATTTCCTGTAGAAAAAAGGAGAACACATTTACTCTGTAGGGTAGGATTTCTGACCCAGAATCTATTCAAGAAACTGATTCTTTTTTTTTTTCAGAGTTATTTACCTACATAATCCAGAATGTGTGTAGCTCTGTATATATAAATATATATAATATGTTTAATGAATATTTTATTGCCTAACCTATAAACTTCATCTGGCAGCAACTATGTCTTTTGGGTTCACTTTAATGTCACAAATGTTATGTAGAGGGCCTGTCATATCATCCAAACACACAAATGATAATAAATAAATATTGAAGTAGTAACTATAGTACTCAATAGTACTTGGTGAGTTCCTCCATGAGATCCATATTGTAATTGGCATACAAGAATAATGAAAACTAAAATAAATAAACAAATTAAATTACATTTGTTGATCAATTTAAGTGTGTTGAGAATTAAGTACTTTAGGTACTTTATGTTCATTATCTCATTTAATTTCCAAAATGAATTTAAAAGTTTGGAAACGTCATTTTAAAAAAATATTTATAGCTAAAGTTAAAGTTATTTTAGTTAAACCTTAGGTTAATTGATGTTAAATATTTCTCCTAATCACAGAGTTAATAAGTAGTAGAACTAGAATCCCATATAATACTGTCTTTATATATGTTAATTAATGCATTTAGTGTTGTGATTAGCCCAGGAGTTGAAGATTATAGCACACTGTTTTCAGATGATAAAACTAAATCTTACATAATCATAGGACACAGAGTTTTCTTGTTCTTCTTTTAAAGAAGAAGGTAGAGAAAAATATATATATTTGAATCCAGTTCTGAATGAGTACAAATCTAGTGCTTGTCCCTGGAAAGATGGATTCTTTGGAGGTTTGAAGAAGAATTCAGAGATGTCATCAGTAGTCGAGGAGCTTAAAACTTCAGAAGAGGTAAGACATGCAAAACTTACACAAAGTTACACAAAGCAGGATGTAACAGATACTGGAAACTTAGTATGGTCAGCTGCAACATGTTATAGAGCTATTGAGGAAAAAAGAGAGAACAGATTACAGAAGAGGTGACATGTGAATTTTCCTTGAAGGAGAGGTGGATCTGAGCATGAAAGAATACGAACCAAAGGGTCAGGCGCAACAAAATGCTTTTTAAAGGAAAGAGAAGGAAAAATGACACCTGTACGGAGTGATAGTCTTAAGTAATATGATCCCCGAGAAATGCTAAGTCTATCAAAGAAATGTTTCATAAATCTTAAGCTATGATGTAAGTCAATTTTTCATGTTGTTCTTTTGAAATCATAAAAAAGATGAAAATAATAATAAAGAAACTATTCATTGAACATCTACTTTGTGTAAGGTACTAGAATAGGAACGTGGGGGCATAGAGGGGAAAGGCACAATAGGAAGGAGGAACATGAATGATGGAGTCGCTGCCCTGGAGGGACCCAATGAATCTGTGATCAGTTGGAGAGGAATCCTTGGGCCAGAACAATATAAAAAGCCAAGTGATCCATACAAGAATTGCATTTGCAACGGACCTCATTAGTAAAGAGTTCCAGCTGCTCAAACAGTATGTTAATGCACCGGGCAGGAACAGGGTGAGATGACAGATGACAAAGAGTCTCGTCTGCCGACTCCCACCATCATGGATATGTAGAGAAACCTGATGGCCTGTTATAAATGGAATGGGTCCTCGCAGTGTCACATAGGAAGTATCAGTACATATGGGATTCACATCGATAGAATATTATCTAAAAGCACCTTCTCTAAACAGGTAAGAAAGAAGACGGAATTGATTTGGGACAGAGCACTGTTCTGATAATTAAGACTAGAGATTCAGCACTGCTGAACATATTTGCTCCTCTGCCTCCCTATCTCTGGATTTCACTTCTTCCTGAATCTTGGAAGCCTGACTCCTTCTCTGCTGGCATTTATCACCTCAGCAGTCATTTCCTCAGAGCTTTCCCTAACACATTAGAGCAGTTCTTCCCTTGTATTCTTCATCTTATATGTTGCTTTCCTCCCAATCTGTGAAAATGTGATCTATTTTCTAGGTTACTTGTCTATTATTTTTCAGAAACACTACAAGCCAAGCACTATGGGAATAGGGATTTCTTTTCTATATTGCTCAACAGTGTATCCCCAATGTCTTAAATAATAATACTTGGCACATAGTAAATGTCAACTTAATTCACTGTGTGGTAAAAGAGTGGCTTTAGCTATTATTCTGTGTTCGTCAACAAACCAATTGACTTAATCACTGTGTACTGTTACAAAGATCAAGGGTACTGTTATCTAATGGCCCTTCAGAAACTTTACGGGATATTAGAACACGAATTGGCCATTATCAGGACATACCACTAAATGCACAGAAGGTAATACTTTCTCTCCACAATAAATTAGCAAGTGATTGTGTATCCTTGTTTAATCCTACTCCCAATTGTGAATTTAATTTCTATTATCAGTGAGGTCCCCCTAGATCTAAAACACAATGACTTCATGAATATATATATATATATATATATATATATATATATATATATTCATTCTTTATTGCCCAACAGTGTATCCCCAATGTCTTAAATAATCATACTTGGCACATAGTATATGTATATGTGTATGTATATATGTATGTGTATATATATATATATATATATATATATGTAAGAGCAAGTAAATTTTCATGCCTATTGGAGTCTGTGTTGCCTTTGTGTGATAAAATACTTCTGTACATTCTATTCCTTAGGCCAAAGGTGTGTGTGTGTGTGTGTGTGTACATGAGTGTGGTGCAGGCATTTGTGTGTTCATGTTTTTCATTTTTATTCAGAACTGCCACAATATTTAACAGTCCATTTTCAAAAATAAAATGTTAAAAACATACTAAAGGGCCAGAATGGAACATGCTTTATAAGTTGAAAAAAAAATCTGCCATTTTATGGTCATACAAACTAGATCTGTTTATAAGAAATGATATTTGAAATCATAGCACTTATTATCTCTTGGACAATAACTGTATATTCTAAAATAATAAAGATTCATCTATGTGGCATAGAAAAGGAAGGAAATAGAATATTAACAGAGACAAGTCATATATTTCATCACAGTGAGCTTAATGATGAGTCTAGGAACAGAGAAAAAAAGAGCCCCTCTTAGTCAAGATACAAGAAAGATGTTTTAAAAGAGCTCCTCTTTTGGAATGGCAGGTGACAGGCAGCAAATTCAAGGCAGAGAAAATATGAGGAACAGCATTCAGCAAGAGTATACAATTCCAGGAATAAATAGAGAAAAGAAGTAAACTCACATTCCTTGAGAACAGGTACTCTGCAATAAATCTATATTGTCTTGTTTATCTCTGGAAATGCCTGCACTGGAGGTGTTATTTGTAAGAATTTTCAGAAGAACCGACTAAGGCTTACATATTTCTGTAGGCTTGCCCAAGGCCACTGTTGGTATGTGACAGAACCATTTTTGAACTTCAGGACATACAGGAAATTTAGAATACTCATGAAAAAACAGACCCTACTGACACTAATATCACTTTTGTAGAATCAGTACTACCACTTCATGTAAAACTTTACCTGTCTAAATGGGCTGTAAATTAAGGTTGATATCCAAAATTGCTACAACACTGCTGTAAATTTGAAAAGAGTCAATGTTGAAAGAAAATTGCAAAGCTTTACCATGGCCAGGCCATGTGATAGCTTGTTTCATAGGGAGGTTTAAGGAAAACACACTGAAAATCTGACCTTACACAGTGAGTTTTCAGAAATAAAATATAAGAGCTATGATGCAAGGTTCTTCCTATTTCTTTGCTTTTAGATCTTAAAATTTCTTCAAAGAGAATTCAATAACACATAAACAATTTTCATTGAAAGAAAAAAAATGTAATTAGGCACATTCAAATTGCTCTTTTAACAAGTACTTAAGCTATAATAATAACAGTTCGAGTTTAAATAATTGATTGAATTGGTAATCATTTTTTAAAACAAGTAAAATGAAAAAAATGAACAAGAGTGAAAAGAAAGTACTGAAGATTTCTAGTATTTTTATGCCTTACAATTAATAAAACCTTCATCCATTTAATATTTTACAAAAGCTCATGCAATATTGTTAATTAATATGTACTTAGATCTATTTTCCTCCAGTCATTGTGCTCTATGTCAAGAGTTTAAAGATCCACACGAACATTTCTACCCTTGTAGAGATTATAGTCAATGATTGAATTTAAATAATTCTAATTTAATATATAAAATGTTGCAATGAATTTGGGCAAAGCATGCCTACTTTTGAATAGTAGCTTCAAAGTAGACATGTCATGGAATTATTTTCTTTGGAAGAAATGATTAGATAAAAAGGGAATGCAATTATTATGGTCTGTGCCCAAGCCAGTTAGAGTGGGCCATAAATGGAAAGAGAGGAACTCCCTGTGGGTGAAGCCTGGCCCTTCTGCCAAATGAAGTGACCAGAAGCAAGACCTAGAAGCTTCTGCTATGGATGGGCTATGGATGCCAGTCCTCTGAATTACACCCCTCAAGTCATCTGTAGTTGGACCCCATGGTGTCACTTCCTTTTAGCATAAGCCTGAATCATCTAAAGCCCTTTCTAGGATCTAGGGAAAACGAACCGAAGCAAATGTAATACAGGGATAAATACTTCAGTCAGTGGAAAATAACATGACAGAGATTAGCAGTATGTGGCTGAACAGAAAACATTAGCAATGATTACACATCACTCTGAATTTTGAAACTTATAATATGATAGATATAAATGAGTCTGATTTTTATCACCTGTGACGTTTTCAAAAAATGAAGTATACCTCTGTAAAATTTTTAACATCATTCAGTACTTGGAATCCTAACCTAAGTCTCTGTAGTCAGTGAGCTCACATCCTGGGGAAAATGCGACGGAGCACACCAGCTGGATAATAAACACGTGATTCCGTTAATGACAATAAATGTTGCCCACAGAAACTACTTTCTTCATGGCCATTTCCAATATGGGGTGACCCTCTTGTTATGGTTTGCCTCCGACTTTCCTAGTTTTAGCACTGAAAGTTCCCTGTTCCAAAAATGCCCTTGATCCCAGACTGTCCTGGACAACTGGTCACCCCACAGGTCCCATGAGCATGTTGCACTATGAATGTTGAACATTGCTCTGTAAATAAACCAGAGATTTTAAGAGAATATTCCTAGTTAGAAGCTAAGCTCCATTTATTGAGAATACTGTTCTGCCAGAGCCACCAATGAGAAAAGTTTGCCCAAAGTTTGTTTATGTGAGATTCTAAAAAGGATGTTGAGAAATAACTTTACCAGAGGTCAAACCTCATTCAGTTTTGACATTTGACTGGGCAGGGGCAAAGGCGAAAGCTGAGAATCTGTGAGGACTGACCTTAAATTTTAAGCCTGTGCTTCTGAAATAAAATACCTTCCCACTTCTCAGGAAATCTTAGGTGACAATAGTTGGAGAGAAAAAGGAATTTGGTAAAGTGACAAGTGTTGTGGGGGGTGAGGAGCGGAGATCAAGGGAAACTTGTTTTCTAAAACAATTGGACAATGGTTCAAGAAAGAAAAACATCTGTCTGGTGATATTATTTATTACTATGCTGATTTATTCAAGGAAGTATTGATTAGATTAATGCAGCCAGTAATTGTTTAGAAATTTACTTAGAAATCTTTAAGGAACAAGAAATAAAATTGACTTATTCAATATTTTTTTTAAACAGTGTTAATAAATGAATCTGGGATACAGAGTGAAGGATCCCCGTTTGTGTTAAGAATTTAGTAAGTACTAGACTTTGTGCTAGTTATTTGGCCAAATTTATCTTCTAAATCCTTTCAGCAGATGTATTAAAGCAGGTATTGTATTTCTCCAACTTCACAGACCAGGACACTGAGTTTTAAGAAATTGGTTGCCTCAGCCAAAGCCACACATTGGAGTGATGTGTTCACAAAAATTCAATAGAAAAACTTGCATAAAAGTGGTGTCATTTAAACTGCAAGGAAATAGTTTGGGGACATTGGCAGAAGGGTGGTTAATTTTGCATCCACAGGTCCAGGGAGGCTTCATCACGAATCTTCAGTATCCACTTTGAGGATGCTGCCAACGGGCACCACTTTATTATAGCCAAGGGTAATCCTTGATGAAAACCATAATGATCCTGAGTCAACAAAAATTAATAAGCATTTTTTATGAATTCAAAGGCTTTTGAATAATTTTATGTACAAATTTTATGTAAACCCACATATGTTTTAACTTCATTCTAGAAGTTAGAGATGAAACTCATTCTGAAAGCTTTCTTTTCACCTGCTGAATTTTTTAGTTTCTTCCAATGAAAAACAAAGAAAAAAAAGAGTGAAAGATGAGTGAGATGGAAGAAAGGCCCAATCAGAAGGGACAAATGTACTTAATACTCCACTCTTCCAAGGAAAGTCACCATCTGACACAAGGAGACCTGGGATTTTGTTGTCCCTTTGTCACCGACTTGCTTGGTCAGTGCCTTTAACACTTTGGATTTCATGTTACGGATCATTAGATATATCTATACCAGTACTCATGCTATCATTCCGGATTTCTCTTTAAAATCGTGCAAAACATGTAAACTATGCCTGAAATGGAAAAGAAAACAAACTTATTTGAATAATGTTAATATTAATTATATAATAAAATAAAAATATAAAATGAGTACTTATTTTTATACATTAGAGGTGCTTTGAAATTTAATAAAATATATTAATATTATTATAGAAATAATATTAACACTTTTTCAGCATTAAAAGCTAAAATTACTTCTGGCCATCTTAGATTTTTCTTCTATCGCATTAAAAAATAAAACTAAGTCAGGTTCAGTGGCGCCCAACTATAATCCAGAGACTCAGGAGGCAGAAGCAGATAGCAAATGGAAGGCCAGCCTCAGCAATTTAGCTATACCCTGTCTCTAAATAAGTAAATAAATAAATAAAAATAAAAAATTCTGGGTATGTAGCTCAGTGGTAGAGTTTCCCTGGGTTCAATTCCTAGTACCAACCAGCCAATCAAACAAAAAACTAACCATTTTTATGCCCCTAAAAAAACCACTACGGATAAGTAAACAAACAATACAATGCAATTATAACTGTAGTATATATAAATTATATACACATAATGCATATACCATATGCCAAAAGTAGGTCTTTGTTTTTTACATAAATTATCTCACTTGATTTTCCATCAGATATATGACAGATTTAGTATTGCTTCCACTTAATACAAATGGAAATGAAGTCTCAGAGTTAAAGGGACAGTCCTGTGATGATACAAACTCTATTTAATGGGGCTTAAATTAAATAAGTCCATTAGAGTTCCTACAATAGCACTTTTCCCTCATACAAAAAAAAACAGACCAACAGACCATATACTCTGCAGCCCTCCACTCCAGCAGTGATCTTGACCTTAAATGCTCCCAGGGCCTAGCATGAAGCACCCTATGTGGATCAGGGTCCCAATGAGGTCACTGGGAGAAGAAGGTGAGCTTACTAGAGAGAGTCTGCTGCTATCCACAGGCTTATTTGGTCTTGGTCTTGCTTTTGATGTTGTTTGGTATGATTTATTTTCGTCTTTACCTAGCAGATGGGCATGTTCTCTCTGGAGCCCGAATAAGCCCGTGCTTTCTGGTCAGCCTTTCTGTGACTTCTGCTTAAAAGCTAGGTTCTCTGGGGTTGTTTCCATCTCTTGATATTTCAAACTTGGCTGGCTGAAGTGATTTCCACCAAGGGACTGTTTTTTATATTCCCCTGTCCTATCCCCTCATACCTAGTATAGTTCTATGTAGAACTATGCTATAAATGTCATTCTGTCATTTTTTATAACTGCGGTGCTGAAAACGCAGGCTGAAACATAGAAATTCTTTCCCGTTGCAAGTGCTCTTGCCTTGAGAAGGATGTGAACACTCAGGAAGCCCCCCGATTGCGCACCGCCACCCCAAATGGAAGTCAAGTCTTCAAAGCGTACCCAATATTTAAACTCTGGCAGAAATACTAAACTAATTATCTTCTGAAGCAGGATTGTGCATGTTTATTTTGTGATTTAATAAAAAGCTGACATAGCGGCCATTAGCTTCCCAGAGTGTGCTCCGTTTAATATGCAAAACACACAGAAATTAACATAGTAATTATGTTAGAACTAACAGGATACAAACATTTTAAATGGATTTAACACATTAAATAATTCCATGTCTTATGTGGCCCTGGTGTCTTTCACAGATGGTCACAACATTTGCTAATTTGTTCTACAGGTAGTGCAAATTAATGTGATTTTCTTTGACTCTTATTCTTTTTTAATGTGGACAGATAGCTTTATTTTTAACTTAAAATCATAGCCACCCGGCTTAATGTATTTTTTGGTGCCTTTAATAAAGAAGATATATGTCCTTTTCAAAATGGTGGCATTCTTTGCATCCCACATAGAGTGTCAAGGAAAAAGAAAGGAAGTTAGTGAAACCATGTGCATTTGATATCTGAGATAGCACAGATGTTAATGTCATGGGGACTAATTAACTAGAAATCATTTATTTCTTTATGCAGTAATCATTTTGAGACACCAGCTATTAACTGGGTACTCTACTGGCTACTTTTTTTCCCTCTCTATTACCTATTGAAGTTATTAGGATGAGTAACATGAACCATGTCTTCAGTGTTTATTCCTTTTATAGGAACTGCTAAAATTAAACTTAGAAAAATTAACATTTTCCCCTTTCCTTAATGTCCTGGCCAAGTGGCATAAACAAAAATCTATAGAAATCCAAAGAAATAAAATATAACTAATACAAATTAAGTACTGTTTTTTTGTTGTTGTTTTGGTTTAAGAAAGAACTCCTTGGAGAAGTGTCTTATTCTATGCCTAAACAGGAATTTAAAAAGATGAGACTGGAATATCTCTTTACAGAAAAACAATAAGGAAGGTATCATCACTGCCCCAGTTAGGTCAAAAATAAGGAGTCCATGGTCAGACTGAAGAGGCCCTACTGGTCAAAGGCAAGAGAATCTCATCGTGGGGGTAATAAATGTTGTGGATTAATATTGTTTAATATTAATACTAATTGTCACAATTGGGAATGCCTTAATGACATCTACAGAGTAGAAACTTTTGTTTAATATTGATATTAATTGTTACAATTGGGAATTCCTTAATGACATCTACTGAATAGAAACTTGAGATGCTGCTAAATATCTTTTAATGCACAAGAAGATGCCTACTGCAAAGAAATATCCAAATAACATAAAAAGTGTCCACAATGCTGAGGTTGAGACCTAGACCTAACTGCTGATAAAAATATGGAACACATTTAATTTGACTGGGAAAGACAGGTTCTGAGAAAAAGAAAAAAATGAAGAAGAAAGGAGGGAAAGGAAGAAAAAAAGAGGGAGAGAAAACAGAGACAATCAAATATATGGCTTTTTATGGATTCTGGTGCATAAAATCAGTATAATATCAATGGAGTAGCTGTGGGCTTTGTACACTGATTATATGCTTAATGTTAACAAATTATTATTTAATGTATGAAAATGACATTGTGAATACTAAAAAATATAAAAGCCCTTGTGCTGTACAGATGAAGTGAAATATTTAAAGATGAAAAGATATGTCTGAAATTTGCCTCAAAATAATCCAGCGATGCACAAAAAAATGATCCTTGAATTGATAAGTATTGATGATGAATTACGTTTACCTGGGAGACTAATCAAATATATAGTCTTTGAAATTTCTGTAACAAGATTTTAAAAAAATAATTGAAATAAAGTGATTACTCCACTATGTCCAAAGTAGTACCATGTCCATAAAATAATACATTCATTCCTTAACTCACTTATTCATATGTTCATTTGATCTAACTTACTAGAGGAAAACACTTGGCTTTCAAGTCAAACACCCTTGGATATGAATTCCAGCTCTGCCCACTAAATAATGTGGGTAAAGTTATCTCTCCCCTAACATTATCATTTTTTTTATTTCTAAAATGTGGAATTATAATCCCTGATGTTAATTTCCATATATAAGAAATTGTTTATGAAAATTGCCTTGGTTTAGAATACTTATGTAATAAATCATTGCTACTCTTGTCACTACAAACTTTTCAAGAAGAAAAGTGTCCAAGATAATTACCTGTAAAGCAATGATTTGCATGCTACTAAGTGGTTTGTTAAGGTAGCAGATTTTCGATTGGCAAAACTGCCTATGAATAACAAATACAAATTAGAAACATCTTTAAGTTCCATAGAGCCTCCCCTTGCCAACTCTAAGTTTCCTTTGTAATTTATTCAGTGATTTGGTTTGACTTAGTAAAGCTGACTGTTTATGACTTGTACTGACCTTAAAATCCCTCAACTGTCTTCAGAGTGACTAATTATTGATTTTGTGTAAAGACTATTTAATTAAATAGATACCAGGAAGAGATAGTGTTTCTGTATATAGAGAAATGGCTGAAGGTGATTATTAAATCTGTTTTCCTTGTGGAATCTTGATAAAGTCATTGTTAATTTATATTTTCTTCCTTAGGAAATGCCTGTGATGCATTTCCCTCGTTTTCTGACATTGTCATACCATTCGGATGGTCCCTGTTTATTTGAGATGCCTGACATTTCTAAAGAGTTGACTTGACGTGTGTGCTAATAAAGCTCAATTATGGAAAGATTAATAGTTCATTGGGAAAGGTCATGTATGAGAGAAAACTTGTGTTTTGATACTTGAAACGTGTTTAGGTGGTTAAAATGAATTAGTCTGACCCTTATCTGTTGGTACATACTACCACAGTCAAATCAGACACTAGTCAGTGACTGAGACATTGGCCAGTGGCACAAATAGTCTAATAAATATACGCTTCCTTACAGCCATTAAACATTTTTATCTCATAAGCAAATATTTATTGAATATAGATCAGGTGCCACACACTCTGCTAGGATTTAGGAATGTGATGGTGAAAGCAACACTCAAAGAGAACCTCCTCTCAAAGTTTGTGCAGTCAATGGAAACTGGGACACACTTTTTGAGCACCATGGTAATGGAAGGAAGAAAGCTGTCTCATTCAGAGCAGAAAGCCAGGGGGCATATACTGTGGGAATGATGACCTAAACAAAGATAGAATGGCCAGAAGAGTTAACACCCAAGCGTAATTCAGGGTTGACATTTCTGAGTCAGGTTAAGATAAATGGATGGGATGGAGATGGGGGAGGATGCCCAGCATTAAGATCCATATGTGGAGGGAATCAAAAGCAAATATACCCCTTTCCTGATGTACTCTTTTTGCCTCTCCAATTCATGGTTTGATTAAGGCTATATAGACTTCTCATGTTTTTCAAAGACATATATCATGAATTAGGGACTCATGTTTTTCAAAGACGTATATCATGAATTAGGGAAAAAGTCAAAATTCTTCAAAGATTGTTCAAACTATGTAGATTTGTGGCCGTGAGAGTCCACTCCAGAGATATGTGACATGTTTAAAATTAGAGGATGATGGTTTAAAACATGGCTTTACACTCGCAGTCCCATTCATCTGACTTCTTAGAGTCATGTAACTGTGGAGATACTAAGTTATCTGCCACTGCACAGGATTTGATAAAGAATCCATTAGGTACAATGCGAAATTGGATTCACAGTGGGTTTTTTTTTTCCTCGATGTAGACAATGTGTTTTGGTTATTTCTATAATGGCTTTATTAAAATATAACTCATGCACCACAAAATTCACCTTTTAAAATTATACAACTCAATTTTAACATATTCACAAAGTTGTAAAATCATGACCACTATTTGATTCTAGAATAGTTCATCAACACCTGGTGATCACTAATATGCTGTCTTATGAATTTGCATATATTGGACACATCTTTATATTGTAGTTATAAAGTACCTGATCTTTTGTGTCTTGAACTTCATTTGACATAATGTTTTCTAGATCCATCCAAGTGTGGAATGAATCACTTCTTCATTCTTTTGCATGCCTGAATAACATTATATTATATGGCCCCTACCAAAATTTGTTTATTAGTTTTTCAGTTTATATGTAAGTGAGATGTTTCTCCTTTGGAACTATTATAATATCTATGTGTAAATTTTTGAGTGAACATGCACATTCAACTTTCTTGGGTATATATCCAGAAATGGAATTGTTGGGTTAGATGGTAATAGTAACCCTGTCTTTAATCATCTGAAGAGTTTCCAGACTTTTTTTTTTTTTTTTTTTGACCAACGTGGTTTTACCACTTTACAATCCCACAATAAATGTATGGGAGTTTCAATATTTCCACATCCTTATTAACACTTGTGATTGTCGTTTTATTTTAGCCATCCTGTGGATGTGAAGTAGAAGCAGTGTTTCATATTAGTTTCTATATGTGTTATCCTAAGGATGAATGATATCGACTATCTGTTTACTTATTTACTGACCATTCAAATATCTTCTTTAGGTGCTTTGGATTTGTCAGCAATGTTGAATTTAACTACTTTTTGCAAATCTTTGCCAAACCTAGTTCTTTCACAGGTTGCTATGATATTTTTGTAGAAAGCATTACTTACAAATATGCATTATTTGTTTTATGCCCCATATTTGTGATTTGATGTTTTTGTAATAAGAATAAGAATAAACAATGAAAATTAAAGTTGGGGTTTGTTTACTTTAACAATAACAAGAATATTTATTCTCTAATTATAATTTATCAAGTTTGGCTAGTATGTCAGCCCTATGTAATTATGGCAGGAAAGAAAATAATTCTTGACTATAAGTGCTAGTGGATATGTGGAGAAATAAAATCCTTGCACATAGTGATAGAAATGTAAATTAGTTTAAAGTAAATTAGCCCCTGGTAGAAAACAAAATCATAAAAACATACTGTGGAGGTATTTGAACAAGTTAAAAGTAGAATCATCATAAGATCCAACAATCCCACTATTTGGTATATATTCAATGGAAATGAAAACAGCATATCCAAGAGACATCTGCACTTCCATATTTATTGTAGCACAAGTCATAATAACCAAAAAATGGAAACAACTTTAATGCCAGCAAATGGCTGAAGTTGACACAAGGGAATACTATCAATCCAGGAAAATGATTAAATCCTGTCCTTTGTGACAATGTGAGTGAAACTGGAAGGAAATAATAAATATTTGAACATATATGTATATATGTATATCCCAAATAGAACTTTATACAATTTATAGATGCATTAAAAATACCGTAAGGCACCCAGAAATTCATATGCTTCTTGTGTCAATTAAAAAATAAATACATAAAAAATCCAGTTCTTGAATCTGAAACTTTGACTCCAGTTAATCCAACTGTATCAAATATTCTCTTAGGAATACAGAAATTTTAGGAAATAAAAATTGGTCCACTGTCATACATATGTTTAAAAAAATGTGTATTTTGTTAAATAATCTGTGGAAAATCCAAACAATAGAATAACAAAGATAAGTATTTCATTCACAAAATAAATATTGTTGTGTGTCTAATACCTAAAGGTTCTATATCAGGGACTTGGAGTTTATCAATGAAAAATAAAACAAGAATACAAGTATGTACATATTTACAAGAGAAAATGAACAAAATATGTTGTAATTTAAAAGAATAAAATTTAGAAGTAAATTTAGCATCCATACATTATCCCAGCCATGTGACTAGATGTAAAATTCATATCAAATACATCAACAAATGAATAACAGTGATCTCTCACCACTAAAAATTATGTTTGATTTACTTTCATTTTATTTTATATTTTTTCATTATCATTAATGCAGACTCTATAAAATGTAATATATAAAATAAATTTAAATTTAGACATTTATGTTGGAAGATGTTAAATTACTTTTTTAAAATCAGATTATATGAATTACAAAGATAGTATAAACATTAAATAGCATGGAAAGTAAATGAAAAATACCTATTAAGTTTGACAGTAGTATTTAGGTGCTTACTCACATGTAATTATCAGTACAACTCTATAAAGTGTCCCATAATGAACCACAATTTACTGTAAGGTATTTGATTTCTTAGCCAAAGCACCCAATTTGGAAAGAGATTAGCAAATCCTAGTTTTTTGTTTGTTTTGTTTTGTTGCTTTAAAGTCTCTTTCATCAAACTTTCTTTAAACCACACAAAAAAATGAGCTGTATTTGAGGTCTAAAGTGGATCCTTGGAGCAAAAATTGTGAAGTGTATATTGTTGGTTTCTGTAGTTTGTGTTCTCCATAGCTGAGGTACCACAAAGAGTTACCAGGAGGATGGACTGTCTCACTATTGATAATAAATCAAGCCTTCACCATCCACCTTTCATGCCTGGACTTGGTTCTCTCAAGAGCAGAAACTGTCAAAAACCTGAGTGTTAATGAAGAACTGTCCTAGTTTCATGAGGTTGACATATTTTGTAAACACTGTTTCTCAGAAACCTATGATGAGGCTTGATGTGCTTTCTGTCTAAACAGAAGATAGTTGCAGGAGTTTTTTACCTTCCACAAAGAAGAATGCAAACATGCGGAGGCAATTATTTTAGTTTGTTTAAATTCTTTTTTTTTCTTTTTTGATTACAGTACAATGTGAGGCATTTCTTCATTCAGGTTCTCAAATGTTTACTTCTATGCATTTTCTACTGGCTTCTTCATTCTTCTATTTCTGCACCCAGTGTAGAAGGAAGATGCTCAGCTGGGCATGGTAGTGCACCCCTATAATCCCAGAACCTTGGGAGGCTGAGGCAGGAGGATCACAAGTTCAAAGCCAACCTCATCAACTTAGCAAGACCTGAAACAACAGAGAAAGACCCTATCTAAATAAAATATTAAAAGGGCTGAGGATGTGGCTCATTGGTAAAGCCCCTGTGGGTTCAATCCTCATTACCAAATATAAATAAATAAAATGCCTACAGTTTGATTTCCCAATACACTGAAATGGTAAAAAATTAAAGACCATTATATTTTATCTTCTATTGTTCATATGTTTACAGCAAATCCAGTGTTCTGATGTGATTCACTCCATCAGGATATTTCATATGATGCACGTAATCTGTTTTCTCAACAAATTTATTTCTTTAATAGAGTCAGTATTTTCTTTCTGTGAGTGAATGATAAAAAAATTTACCTTGATCGCATTGCTGCAGTTGGAAGGGCTTCCACAGGAGGCTCATTATTAATACTTATGAATATTTCAGTCTGAGAATCAGACTGTCAAAGTCTAAGGTTGTTGATTTTTTCCTCAGATGATGGTGAAAGTAAAATACTTCTTAATCCAGATCAACTTTACTTCTTGATGTGGATGCTTTGCTATAGTCACGCATGACCTTGGTCTCTCTGTAATGCTCATTCATTCCCACATCAAGAGTTACTCAGATATTTTTTTGTTCTTTTTAGATATACATGATGTATATTGACATATTTTGACATATTATATAGGCATGGAGTATAACTTATTCTAATTAAGATCCCATTCTTGTGGTTGAATATGATGTGGAATTTCACTGATTGTATATTCATATATGAACATAGGAAAGTTATGTCTGACTCATTCCAGTGTCTTTGGGGATCATAGCCCTCCCCTACTCCTTTTTGGCCCATCCACATTCTGTGAGAATTTCAAAGGTGAGTTCAGTTCTTCCTTAGCAAAGCTAATTTGACCATCAGACCTCTCAGAGCACTTGTCCCTGTCGTGAATTACTGGTTTTATAATTTTTATATCTTTAACCAATGTTCATCATACAGTGATCACAGTGATCTTCTAAAAAGGCTGATCAGATCAGGTGGCCAGTCTTACATCCTTTGATAGTGGTCCACTGCATTGAGAATAAGTAAAACTCCTATTCAGAGATCAAAGTACACTCTAAAACCAAGCCCAGGTTGATGTCTCCGTCTTCACCTCATTCCACCTGAATCCCTTTCAGAACATTCCAGCCAAAGCTAACCCATCAGTTATCTCTCGATTTCTAACAGTATTACCATAAAATTAGTGCTCTAAGGCAACTGTCATTTATTATTTCAATGTTCCTGTGGGCTAGGAATTAAGACTGGGATTAGCTGGATTCTGTGCTTCAGGGTGTGCCACAAGCTTGCAATCAACAGTCTGGCAAAAACTGGGGTCTCATATGAAAGCTGGACCAAAGAGGAAACCTGCATCCAAGACTAATGGATTCAGGTTCTCACTGGTTGCTGACCAGGGACCATTCGCAATTTCTGTTTGGCTGTAAATCCCCAGTTTACCATCAGAAGAGCCTCCCCAATATGACCTCTTTCTTCATCAAGGTAAACAAGGGCAACTGTCTGCTACCAAGACAGAGATACATTTTAATCAAGTGTTACACTGAAGATGCATTTGGTAACACTTGCAGCTTTTCCATTGATGAGAAGAAAACCACAGCTCACACTTACACTCAAAAGGTGGGGTTTAACCAGGAATATCAATACCAAGAAGAAGGGTCACTTGGGGACATTTCTCCTCCACACCGATTTGGAATCTTGGAAACTTTTGGCATTCAGAGATTTTGTATGTGCTTCTTTCTCTGCTTTAAACATCCTATTACTATCTCTTTTCATAGGTAGCTTCTCATTAATTACTGCCCAGTTCAAAAGTCATCTCTTTAGATACATTTTGGATGACTCATTCTGTGGCCCTATATATGCAGCTTTACTCTTTACCACATCTGCTTTTTAAGAGCTTTCATACTAATTCTGACAATTTGCTTTTATTTATTTTTCTCCTTACACTGAAATGTCAGCTCCTGTGGCAGTAACATTGCATTCTCTGTTTATTCACAGCTCTCTCAAAATGCCTAGTTGTTGCTTGATATATCTTTGGGAATGAGCACATGAAAAGCTATATCCCTTTGATGCAGTATTGGATGTGATAGGAAATGGAATTTACATATCTATTTTCATTTCGCCTCAGATAATTTCCTTTCCAACACACTTTACATGTAATTCTCAGATAAGGTGAAAAAGTCCAAGGCAGGCAGTAACAACTGTTTGATTTATATTCAGAAGGATGAGAGGTCAGAATGACTCTAATGAGGTGTAGTGAATGGTGCAAGCCACTTGAATTTTTACAAATTGGGCTGTTTGGAATCCAGATCCCTTCACTAACAGTCTAGCATTTGTCTTCAGGGCTTACTATTGCAATGCTGGGGAAATAATATAGTCCTTACAAAAGAACAAGGAAGGAAGGTAGGAAAAAGGATAAAGAAAGATAAATTGAAAGGACACATTCTACTCCTGCTTCCTTCTTTACAAAATGGAGTTAGGAACACTAAATTTTCAGGACTTTTTCTGGGGAGAATATATGTATACATATATACATATATATTTTCAATATATAGAAATATAAATCATAGTAGACAAGGAGATTCAATTTATTATATTCTGACAGTTCATAAAAGATAGAGGTAATGTTAATCTTAAAGTATTCATAATCCAATATTCTATTTTTTGCTTTCAAATATGCCTAATGTGAACTTAATAACTGCAGTGTCTTAGTTTGAAATTTAATTAATTTTGACTTGAATTCAGTTGGATTATTTGTGTCCCTGAGTGTGTATGATTTAGTGTTTATTTTAATTTACACAGAAAAGGCAATTTTTACTGTGAAGGAAACATTTTGTTTGTTCTATTGCTTTTTTGAAGATGTAAAGAACAGGTTTAAAAGTCAAGCACACGTTCATGTTCTTAGCTTCTATGCTGCTTGAGACAGTGAGACACCAAATACTTGAGTTAGGTAAGGACGGTGTGTTTGGGCTACATATTTTCTGCCTAGGTACCTACAAAACAACTATTCAAAGAATAAAACTGTGTAGTCCTTCAGAATGATATAATGTGGTCAGTTTCTATTCATGTACCAGGAGTCAACCTCCAAACATTTTTTTTCTAGGTTCTTTTTTGAAATAAGACTTTGAATCACAGAAAAGTTACGTGATTTTACCAAGGTAGAAGGTTCCTTAGTGAGACAGCACAGCAGCTAAAATGCTCTCCTTGTCCAAGGTGATGCCAATCGACCCTGCCACTTATTGAATTTACCATATTTGAACTCTAGGATGCCATAAAGCAAAACATTTAAAAACTTGAACTTGGACCATGTCCAAAATGGCTCCTTCACATACTATTTGGATGATGTTTGTAAAGTGTTAGCATCTCTAAAAATAATAGAGCATATTGCTTATCTCCTAGGTATCTGTATTTTATGACTCAGTCTATCCCCATGTAGCAGGTGTTACAATCATCTTTATTTTATATACAATTAGTCAGATGAAAGGAAGGAAGGAAGAGAGGGAGGGAGGGAGGGAAATATACCATACCCCTCAAAAAAAGGCTTAGCTGTCATCAGATTACTTGTACTATTAATACTGCAGATAACTACATTTAATAATTTGATAAAGTTTCTTTCCACCAAGTGTTTAGTTCATATGCACTTTATTTCCAAAGGAACTGACATATGCACTTTAATATGTCTTTGGAAAATTATAAAGTCAATCAGCTTAAATAATATTTATGGACATTCATCTTGATCTATCTTCTGCTCCTCATAAAATACATTGGCTATTGTATCACAATTAATAATATTTATTCATAATTGCCTTCCCACCATCCTTCAATTCATACTCCATTTATTTAACTTCCTCTTCTAATAGTTTGCATGTTCTAACTAAGAAAATACATCTCCAAATCCCTATTGCTCATTTTTTTCAACTAGATTTCAGTTTAAATTTTATAAATCCACAGAGACTTATGCTAAGTCAAATCATCTAGCTTTGAGGATCTGGTGTCCTTTCAATTACAAGCAAGCTCAATAACATGACTATGCTTTTTTCAAACATTATGACTTCTTTGCTCAAAATTTATTTCATATTCTATAATTTGAGATATTTTCTTTTCATGTTCCTAACATTCATTTAGTAAACACTATAACTTGAAGGTACATGTTAACTGCTAAAATAAGTGGGATATACTACAGACTCTATCTACACAAAGGGGTGGTCATTAGGACTGAAATACATGGTTTTATATCACTTCAGGTAAGTTATGAGTCTATCACATGACATTCATAAGTGACCCATGGTAATAACACTTGTAAGTGATCACTATTCAACCAGAAGATGGTAATTGATTAAAATAGCTGATAATATACTGGTAGAACCAACATCTCAGAGATTCTTAAGCTTCTCACAGTTCTAAGTTTGTGGCCATGTTTCTGCAACAGTTTTATGTATGATAAAAAGAAGTAGCTATAGAATATGTAATATATGAAAATCAGCTGCAGAGTCTAGTCTATTTATAGAGCCCTGTGTTGAACACATTTAAACTGTTTACTGGAAGTCTTTGATATGAATATCATTGATTTCTAAGAGGGCTGGGAGTGGTTCTGGAGATTGGAACTGCATTTGTTTTTGTCTATAACCTGTTCTCCCTTCATGAGAAACCCAGGACCTTAAGGAATTCTCATAGGTAGAGGTACAGAAGAGCTAATAATGTGAGTCTATCTCTATTTCCTTAAACCTAAAATGGCTTTGTCAAGGCAGTTGTACCTAACAACAAAAATAAACAATCATCTTCATTATTAGTTTTGGAGATTTTCCTGATTTAAAAAAAAAGTTTTAATCACTGTGAAAGTTAATTATTGTATTATTTAATAATAAATATTTACCATGAATTTTAAAGAAAGATGGAGTACAATAGCAGATCTCTCATAATAATTCTTAACACACATATTAATATTTTCTATGCTTATCACATTATTAAGTTTCTTGGTCATTTAATAGCTAAACATTTTTTTATTAGACTATATCATAGTTCAGGTGCTCTGTGCACTGCTGCATCAACAAGAACAGTATTCCCTTTGCAATACCAGTGTGAGTGGAGAAGACACTCCATTTAGACCACATTTTCCATTAAAAGAAGTTCCATTTTAAATTGTATGATTTAATTTCTGGTACATTAGAAACTCTGAAATGAACAAATGTGTCATAATGGGATTTCATTGTGCCAGAGGATTTATTTTCTGTTTAAATTTCCATAAATTATTTTCTCTCATCCCCACTTCTTTCATTTCAATATTTCATATATTAAGTGTTTAGTTGGTTGTTTCTCTGCAGATCACTTCTTCAACTTTTCTCGTCAGTGAACTTATCCTCTTTTCCATTCCTCAGGGGGTCCACCTCTCACAGGCCAATTCATGCAGTACACTCTGAAGTATGTGCTTATCTTCATAAAATAAACGTGCTCTAGGCATCTTATGCATGAATAGGGGGTTGTAGTTCATCATTATTGGCATAGCTGTGTGTAGTCTTTGCTTTTTTATGGAGGGGGGATATCACAGATTGAACCCAGGATACTCCACTACTGAGCAACATCCTCAGGCCTTTTTGTATTTAGAGAGAGGTCTCTCTGAATTGCTCAGGGCCTCACTAAATTGCTGAGGCTGGCTTTGAACTCAGGATCCTCCTGACTCAGCCTCCAGAGATGCTGGGATTATAGGCATATGCCACTGCACCTAGCTACAATACTTTTTAAAAAAAAAAAAAATATTTATTTATTTGTAGTGCTGGGGACTGAACCCACGGACTTATATGCATTCAAGGCAAGCTCTCTACCAACTGAGCTATATCTCCAGCCACTGCAGTCTTTGCTTTTCATCTTGTTTTATACATTTACATAAATGAATACTGTTTGAACTAATCTGAAGAATAATCAAAGTGGAATCAGGAGTCATCTTTCTTTTATAAAACTTCATGATGATGGCCTTTGTAATAAAGTCTTGATATTGAAGATCTTGCTAAATGAGATCATAATTGTGAGTTTTCAACTATTTATTTGGTGCATTTGCTGAATAATGATGTAAATATGATTGTTCAATATGCCCCTCAATACAAGTCTTTTTTGGCGGTAAGGAGATCACCGGTTGGGCTTCTCCCACCTCATTTTTTCCTGATAGAATAACTTCTATTCATCATTCAGTCTTCAACTTGGGTGCTACTTCCTAAAGAAATTCCTCCTGGATCTTGAAGTCTGCATTAGATGTTTGTATTAATTTTGTAGAGATAATGAAACAAATTACCATAATATTAGTTGTTTAATACAGATTGATTAGAGTTCTAGGTGGTCAGAAATCTGGCACTGTTCTGACTGGTAGGAAATCAAGATATCTGTGGCACTGTGTTCTGTCTGTAGGTTCTAATGGAAAACCCACTCCCTTGATTTTTCTACCTTCAAGATGCCAAGGGTGTTTATTTAGCTCATGGCAACTAACCTCCATCTGCAAAGGCAGCAGCAGCCAGCCAAACACATTTCAGGGTGCTTCTCCCTGGCCCTTTCTTCTCCCTCTTCTTCATTAAGAACTCATGTTCTAGGATATACTCCCATTGTAAAGTCAGCTGGTCCACAATCTTACTTCTTTTTTTTTTTTTTTGCCACATAATATAATGTGTTCACAGGTTCTGAGAATGAGGACGTGAGCTTCAAGGGAGCTTAGTTTTCCCTGCCACATTCCAATTCATATGTAATGCCAGGACAACGCTTCTCACCTTCTATTCTAATTATTTTCTTGTTCCTCATTCCATACCCTTATACCCCTCTAGGCTGTAAGATTTTAATATAGTTTAGGTCCTTTGTTTCACCAGGGAATAACACAATCCTGGAATGTAGTCATAGTTTAATACAACTGAAATGTGACAAGAGTCTCTGTCTGTGTTTGTATGTGCACGTGCGCACACATTTTTAAGTTCAAGGTGAAAGTCTTACATTCTGGATAACTGGAAATTAGCCAGTAGAATACTGGTGTTTTTGCAAGAGATGACAGCAACTTGCAAATATGTGTATTTCTGAATCATTTACCATATCCCCAATGGGATCTCAGAGTTAACATAACATAAAAAGAAATATCAATTGCCTCACCCTGTACAGTACTCCTCCATGAGTCTCTGAGTAGGCAATGGTACACCCATATACCTGTAGATCTGTGATTACCATTTTTCTTTACCTTATAACCTTTGCCCAGTTCATTAGCAGGCAGATAGTTTGACCTTGAATATTGGTCTTAAACCTGCTTATGTCTCTCCATCTGGGTATTAATCAACATAAGTTAAGCCACCTTTATTACATATAAGAGTTACTGGATAACCTTTGAATTAGTCTGCTTGGGCTACCATAAACATAGACTGGGGGCCTTAAACCACAGAAATTTATATTTTATAGTTTTCAAAGCTGGATATCCAAGCCCAAGAGGCTAGAGAGATTGGTTTCTGCTGAGGCTTCTCTCCCTGGCTTGCAAAAGGCTACTTCTGCATCCTCATCCTCCTGGGTCCTTTCCTCTGTGTACATATTTTCCTAACCTCTGTTGTGACTTATCTTAAATGCACGACAGCCCTATTGGATTTGGACTCTACTTTGATGCCCTCATCAAACCTTTTTTATCTCCTGAAGGGCTCTGTCTCCAACTACAGTTACATGTCGGTGGATGGCTTCCTCATATACATGTTGAAGAAATACATTCAGTCCCTAACAACCTTCTAATGTGGCTTTTATTTTTACTCTTACTCTCTACATCCCTTTCTCCATTTGGTGCAGATTTTAAGACTTAATTTTTATGACTTAATTTTTATGATAGCTTTCTTGGCCCTACATTACCCTTGCCAGCTGACCCTGCCTAACTCTCAAATCCATCTTGGACAAATTTCTCTTTTATTTTACAACACTAGCTCATCTCACCTCAGTGCTTTCACATTTCAGATTCTCTCCTTAGAAGGCACTTTCCTGGGATTTTTTTATAATCAGCTCAAATATTACCATTGAATTCTTTTTACCACCTTCCATATAGTATATATACCCCAGCTGGGTGGAAGCCATGTGGCCATGTTTTGGATGGGGCATGATTCCTTTTGTTGACAAACTGAGGACTGGACTGTGCAACCCTGAGAAGTAATTTCTAAGTTTAGAATTAAATGTTTTCATATTGCTACCAAGAAAACAACTATTTATGAATAGATGTTTCTATTCTGCTGAAATACATCCAATCTAAGTAACAGAAGGTAATTAGTAAAGAATCTAATCAGCAGCATTGCTTTAGTGCCCATCATTAAAAAGCTTAACTGTTGTACCATTTTTCTTTTCTGCTTTATGAAGAACTCATTTATGTACCATTTCAATGCTATTGTAATTGTGAGTGAGTTTTATGGGGGGATCAAATTACTGGCCTCAATTTTACAACATAAACATTACCTGCAGCCTTCTATAACCCAGCCACAGGAGGAAATAGAAAAAAAGAAAAAAAATTATCATAAAAATACTGATGCTGAAACTGAAATTTGGTGCTCATTGGTTTGATAGATCTGAGGCACCACATTAAGATTTCAAGCCATGTGTTATAAAACCTCCTTTTTATTTCTGTGACTTTTCTTGCCACCCATTCTTAATAGCTATACACTAGGGAAGACTGATGCACCTAGAATGGCTGAATATTTAAAAGACACAAAATGTCAATTCGTAAATATTTGAGCATTTGGTTGACATCTAATTTCATGAATAGAGTTGCCAAAACTGCTCTCACTAATGAAAAAAAAAAAAAAAACTCAACTGATTCACGTAGCTGGAGGCAACTACAGTTATCTTTGTAGAGAAAGGTCAGTGTCTTAAGATGAATAAAATTCACTCAATAAATTATTTATTAGCCTTTTTTCCTTATAACTGTTAAATACATGTGCAAATCATGCATTTCAGGAGACTTTTCTAAAAAGAGAAGGCAGACTTTATTTTCAAAGCTGTTAATTTCAATCTATCAAAAATACACCTTGCCCTTTTTTCTCATCAACTATTATAATTTACAAGTTTAACTACTGTCATCTCTTCCTTGTTTCTCTATACACAGAATTTTTCTGCCCTTAATTTTTTCCCCTGTCTCTCCCAGTTTCTTGTCCACAATTTTTTATATTAAATTAGAAGTGGATGTTTAAGATAAGATTTTTGGAGCTAAGTTATAAAACATGGTTTATTTATCCATTTTTTGATTTTTGTTTCATTTGAATTTAAATTTCATTTCTAATGCAATTTTTATAATAAATAGCCTATTCAATTGAACGCACTGTCTTCATCTCTCAATTGAGAAGATTAAAGTTCAAGGAGTTAAAAAGACTCATGCAATTATTTAGTTGTGAAACTAACGTAAAAACAAAAGTCTACCATTGGAATATCCCCCAAACAACTTGAAATAAAGAAACAATTCCCAGGTAAAAAGCAGAGCCATAAAAACCAAATTATTTGCTAGTGATCTCAGCTTGTCTAGACTATGATAGTTGCCTGACAGCTACAAACAAGGGGAAGGTTTGAAGAGAGAGGACACTTAAACCAAGGAGACAGTCTTAAAGACTGAAGGGAGGCAGGAGTACTGATGGCAGGAAAAGCAACTCCTGGGTGTCAGCTGTCACATTTCGATGAACAAGTGTATCTGTCACTGATTTCTGTGAGCTTGACTTCTATGGCCTCAAGTTCTTCCCTTACAAAAGAATCAAAGAGCTAGAAAAGACAAGAGGATCTGACTTGTTTCTTGAGGTTTCCCAGAGTCTATAAGGCATCATCAACAGAATAACCTTTAATTCAACTTATATTTATGTATTGGCATAAGTACCCTCCATTATTCATAGTCTTACTGTAATGGAGATATTGCATTATTTATTTATTTATTTATTTTGCTCTAGGATGGGAGTCTAATAATCCCTATGGTCAAATTATATTCCCTCTGCTAGTCAGGAACCTTAAAATTATATGCAATTAGAAATTGATTTATTATTTCATTTATTCATTCATTTAGATTAGGAGTACCAGACCCTGAACATAAAAAAAGTCAGGAGATATAGAAATGATCTTGACCTCGTGGAACTTTCAGTCTTCCTGAGACAGATATTACTTGAATAGTCAGACTCATGAAGATCCATATGTAACAAATTTTTATTAAAGGGTGTGACATTTAGATCCTGTGACACAAATGTATGCATGCTGATGAGGGGTGAAACACTCCAAGGAGCTAGGATCTAGAAATGGTGAATGAAAAGTGATGGGCTGAGAAATTAGCCTGGAATCGGGTATGTGAAGGAATTGGGAAGTCATCCTTAAAAGTGTGGCAAGTCTTTCCAGCTAAATATAGTGTTTGAAAGGGTCACAGAGACCTAGAATTGTGCACAACACTTCAAAAGTTTTACAATAGGACGAAGCATTTCTCATTACGGAGGAGAGGAAGATGAAAGCAATTTCATAGCACAATTAAAGTGTTACATTACTGAAATGCTAATGAACTTAGTTAAGTAATTCAGTATATAGTCTGGAACATGAGCTGGCTAATGTTTCTTCCCTTTAAAAAAGAAATAGCTTCTTTCAATTGTGAGTGTAGGCATCCACATCCATAGGCATACACCTACACCTACAAAAGGACAGTACAGGCATACATTAGAATGTATTCTAGCCTATTTAAAAGAGACTCTGTAATTGTATAGAAAGAAACAATGAATGTATAAGATAAAGCTGATAAACAGAGACAAACATTAACATGTGAGAGGAGCTCACCAAATTTTTACCATAATCTAAGGCTGATGTTGCTTATGAACAAAGGAAAAGAAAAGCAAACAGGGACTTATTTAACAAACTGAGAATAAATCCAGACATTAAACTTCCGTCAGTAAAAAAATAGAATTTCTCATAACTTACAGAATATGAATTTTAAAAGTCTAATTCATGAGGCTGGAATATAATTCCAAATCCAATGATTGCCTTCTTTTTGCTTCTCATTCACAAATATGTCAACTACTGAGTGGAACAGGAATAAAAAAATGAACCCTAGGCACCAGTTTGGTGCCTGTGGGAGCAAGTATCTGATGCTTGCATTCATAGTTTATTTCTTTTTGAATATAAGTGTGACTTCCAGTGGGTAAGTGAAGGACTGGGGTGAGCTGGTAGAAGGAAACTGACATTTCAACTCTATGTGCAAGGGATATAAGGAATTTTACTAACAAATTTGGGATTAGGTCAGAAATTAAAGACAATAATAATTTTATTGTTGAAAGGAAATTGGCCAGGACTGATCACTGGAACACACCAAAGCTAAGCAGAAACAAGTTTATTGTCAGAAGAACCTGACAGTTTGCCTCTGCGCAGAGAGAACAGCAGCAGATTTCCTCTGAGCCAAACTTTTATAAGTTAGAATCTAGATAATGCATTGGGGACAGTTTGGGCCCTTGCAATTGCAGGTGGAGAGCATGTTTCAAAACCTCAAGAACCACAAAGGGGCGGGGGCAGGAGAAGCAAGGACACTGCCACCAGTTCTTGGAAATGGCAGCTCCTGTACATTCTCAGAAAGTAGGTCAACCTCTGTGAGCATTGTGGTCAGGGTGGGGGTGTCAGCTTCTATGTGAGTGGGCCCTTGCAGGAAGGGGGAAGAGGAAGGGCATCAGGATGAGGCATCTGGGCAGAATGGGGACAGCTTGATTTGACTTTTAAGTTAGCCTATAGTTATGTTTACAGGCTAACAATTGTCATCCAAAGTTGTATTGCTAAGGCTGACAAGTGACTATACCCACATGTACTTCAGCATCTACTTGTTGTTTGAGTTGTTCCAGTTCACCCCTCCCTCCACCTCCCCATCCCTCCATCCATTCATTCATCTGTCTGTTCTTTCCAGAAGCATTTATTTATCATCCATTTCATTTTGAACACTTGCCATGTGCTTTCATTTAAAAATGGTAAAAATTCAGGAAAACAGTAGTAGGATCCTTATTTCAACAATGAAGAAATTAAAGTTTTAATAACCCAGGCCTTAACTGGACCGCTGGTAAGTGACAGAGCCAATATTTAAATATTGGATTTAAAAACTGGATTAATCCCAGTTAAAATTACTATTTTCCTCATGGTTTTATTCAAAAAGTACATTCTTGCTGGGCCCAATCTGCTGGGTGTTTGGAGTCATATGGAGATAAGGGTTCTCCTGGTTCCTAATCTTAGAGAGCTTACTAGAATTGTCTGATGCCAAAATCTGTTCCCCTTCTGCTCAAGTTCTTTAAATGCATCCAGCAGAAAATAAAAAAAGACACGCACTGAGCACCACCCTGTGTGGCACTAATCATACGTCATTTCATGTAGTACCCACAATGTACTATACAGTAGATTTTCTTCACAATATTCCCTGTCTTAAGAACATAATGACTTAGATTGCAAACAGTACTGTATATGCATGGGGCACATAGGTGTAAGGCCAACATATCTCAAAATTCAGAACTGACACAAAAGCTGTGGAGATATGTGAGCTTCTTTGCCTTTCTTCATTGGGGGCAGTGGGAAATGTTATTTTTTGTGAAATTTCTGCACCTAAAATATAAATCTCCAGTATTTCTTCTTGATAAAAAAATTTAGTTGAGGTAGAAAGAGGAGGCACACCCTGAGGAATTTAGGAAAGATAAACATCCTCAAGCACATATTGACATTTCTTGTTTAAGGTATTGGAGCTATGGATTACATAGATACCTCAGAAAATAATGATCAAGAGGAAATTCCCCACAAATTTATACTTGAGGAAAGTTAAAAGATAGAGAAAAAAATCAGTGTGTGTGTGTATATATATATATATATATATATATATATATATATATATATATATTTTATGGAGAACTCCTTCAGATTGATCCAGAGTCATTTTCTACATTTCTTGTCTTAAAAACTCCTCACAGAAACATAGCAGTCTGGGAATTGGAAGAGCTTGCAATTACTTATTATGAAAATAATAATTGCAAATGAATACTAATAATGATCATATTATATGAAAGATTACAGTAATGCAGAAATAAAATATTTAACTATTTCATATTGTGGGGTGTTGGAGGAGATTTTCACTTTTGAAAAACAAATTCATAAAGCATAGTCGAGTCACTGTACAGAACTGAAAAAAAATTTTAAAGCACAAAAAAGGATAGAATAAGGAAAGAACAGAGCAAATAAAGAAGTAGAGGAGAGGAAGAAGAGGCCACAAAATTAGGAGTGGTTGGGGGAAATATGCAGGTGGGTTCTTTTACATTATCTTCCCAGGATTAATTTTGTAACCATTTAATACCACTGATGACAATCAATGTGTTGGGATACGGAGAATCAAGTTAAATGAGGGGCCCCAATTTAGGATTTAATTGAAGAATTCCTCAGGAAATATACGTAAGGAAAAAGTAAGCACACCCACAGAATTTGACGATGTTACAATAAGTCAGGAAATGTGTCTATGTGATTTGGGGTTGTTGTAGTGACATGGGGAGTGCTTTAGACTGAATGTTTGTGCCCTTCCCCAAATTCATATGTTGAAGTCCTAATAATGTTATGAAGACTTGAGGCCTCTGGTGGTAATTGGTTATGGTGGCGGAGTCCACATGAATTGGATTATTGTGCTTCTAAAAGAGATCCCAAAGAGCTCTCTTTTCCCTTCCCATGTGAAGACACAGCCCAAACAAAGTCATCTATGAACTAGGAAGCAGGCCTTCAGAGACCATGAATCTGCTAGCACCTTGATCTTGTACTTCCCAAATAAGTTTCTGTTGCTTATCAGTACCCCCCAGTCTGTGGTATTTTGTTACAGAAGTCCAAACAGACGCAGAAAAATAATGAGTTTCTCTGCTGGCAACACTCCATCTACTAAGATAAATTGAGATATGAAGCGTATTGTTCAAAGTACCACAATAAAGACATAAAGGTTTAAACTTTTAATGAGAGATCAGGAAAGAAAGAGGAAACTTTAATTTGAACTAGAGAGATCTGAGAACTCCTGGTGGGCTTGGTGGGGTAAACTTTGAAAGAAATGTGAGTAAGGATAATTTCAGGTGGGAGAAACTTCATGAACAATGGTAAATTGTCGAAGTACATGGGGGACCCAGAGAACACACAGAGTGTCCAATAATAAAGGAGAAAAGTGGTATTAGTTTTCAAAAAGAGATCATGGGGTGATAAATGACTTTGAGAGCCAGGAAAGCCCTGAAGGATTCTGAAATCTTCTGTCTTAAATCTCATGAAAATTTTCTTGATAACAGTGTGCAGAGTGTTTTTGAAACTAAACTCTAGAAGTCAAGGAATCCATTTAAGAAATTACCAGAATGCTTCAGGTAGGTTATAGCAAGGCTATTTTTTTTTCTTTTTTTTTTTTACTTTTTTGTAGGGCCAATATGCTAACAGGCCTAAAGGTCTACTTTAGTATTCTAATGTAAGAAGATTAGTCACAGTGTGTGCTCAGGAATTAGCACTTCATGATGTCCACACCCCTAGTGTCTTATTACAATCCACACACATTTTGCTATGGAGTATGCAGGATAGTGGTACATATATCAGAAGGGAAATAACCATCAAAATAGTAGAACTACCAATATTAAAACTGAGTTCAATTTAGCTAATTGAGTTTAAAGTTGACTATTTTCCTTGACCACCTACCCCTGGTTTCTGTCTCCAGAAGTCCCCCCTTTCATGTTAACTCTGTTTATCTTTGCTGCACAATTGAAGGGGATGGCTTTCATTTCCCATAGTGTCAAATGAATACACTCACTCATTCATTACATGGATACTGATGGGGAACAGAAACATTTACAGAGATCTCTTGCAAGTTAAATTTGCCTGCCCCAGAAAAGGGCAATTCTGTTGTTTTTCTGTGTTGATTTTCCAGAAAATATTTTCTTCTATTTCTAAAAAGAGATGGGACCTGTCTGTATTTTCCATGCCCAAGTCCAATTCATGATTTCAGGGAAAATAATGTATGAGAAGAAGGACTAATCCCACTGCCAACTCAGCAGTGAGCTCCTTGTGTCCCCCATTCATGTTGCTGGGCCTCAAAAAATAGAACATGGCATGATTTGGAAATGGGATTAAATTCAAGAAGCTCTAGAAGGAATTTTCAAGTTCCTATATATTTATTAAGGAAATGCTAGGTTCAAAATATTCTGTCAATGTTCAAAAGGTATCAGATGTTCAGACAATGCTCAGTTAATTGCAAATTCCCAAACCTACTATGTGCATTGCTCACTTCCATTTCCACACCCTTGCATCATGTCAATTCCACTGAGTAGGATGACCGTTGCAAAATTCATCTCCATTTTTACCCCCTTGCTAAAAGATGATGCTGTCTTGGGCTATTGTTGTCTCTTAGTCTTAAATCAATTGTTATTTATTTTGTGACTTTCCTCCTGAAATTCACATGCTTAAGGTCAAGGGTAGTGGTGTGTGTGTGTGCGTGTGCATGTAATAGAGAGGTGAAGGAAAAGAGATTCTGTTTCATGGGAAGATTTTTATTCAAAGACGGTGCACTGTAGGTTTTTAAAAATCAAATAACTAAAGACAAAATTAATGGTGTGACTAGAAATAAAGATCATTTCCCCAGAAGGATTATTGTAGAAGCTGATTTAAGCATCCATAAATCTATAAAATAAAAGAGCACCCAGTAAAACTCAAACCAAATGAAAGCTTAACCAAGATGTAATCACTATACTACTTCTTAAACAATGACAAAACATACTGAAAAAGGAATTAAGAGGTGTTGTGTCCAGTCTGGCAAGTGAGGAGCTTAGATGTGGGGTTACTCCATTCTGACCCTGAGTAAAAGGCTGACAAGATCAAGGAACCAAAATCAAAGCACAAATCACTGCCCTAAAAATTGAAGAGACAGACAAGCAAAGACAGAAAACCACAACTTACCTAAGCAGAAACCTCATTGAGAACCAATGCCCAAATAGGAAAAATATGAATCCTGATTGAGAAATAGCTCGCAACTCCAGATGGGCAACTCTGTTAAAAACTCCAAGGGGACCAATTCATAGGGAGATGCTGAACTCCTCTGAGTTTTAACCCCAGGAAATGTATTATGTCCTTCTAGTGAATACTGGAGAAAAATCCCGTTGTGCCTTCATGGAGAGGAGGTGGGGAAGAACTATTTTGAAATATGCCAAAGTATTCTGATTTTCACAAAGCCTTGCTCTGCAAACAAACTCTTACCAGTATTCACTTCATGGAGTTTTTCTGTATCTTACCAAAGTGAAGGAAGGGAATATCCAGTTCTAGCTACCCTTATACCACAGTGGTAAGGGAAATGCCCAACTAGAAAGCTCACTCATTCATTCTGACTCACCTAAGGGAAAGGAAAAATGAGAAGCATTGCTGAAATTCACAGACTATGAATTAATGAAGTTCATAGCCCTATG
Organism: Marmota marmota marmota; assembly: GCF_001458135.2. Classification (NCBI taxonomy): domain Eukaryota; kingdom Metazoa; phylum Chordata; class Mammalia; order Rodentia; family Sciuridae; genus Marmota; species Marmota marmota. The sequence goes on from NW_026000221.1 coordinate 15,596,244, forward strand.
CTCAATTACAGAACTACAGAAAGTTTCTATTCCACCTTCCCACTACATTACCAAAGACCTATTCTCGGCACTTCCTTTTACCAATGTCTCATGTCAACAACCACCACCACAACAAAATCCAGAAAAAAAAAATGTCAAGATTTACGAAAGGACAAAAATCAGTGTGAAGAGACTAAATGAGTACCAGACACAAAGGAAAGCTATGGAAAGAACACTGCAGTGCTCAGACCAGCAAGTGACAATCAAAGAAAACAAACACAGAAACAAACAAACAAAAAATGTGATTAATAAGCTCAGAGTTTTAATGGCAAAATCAGGCAGAATGTAAGAACAGATGGACAAAATGAAAAATTTTTAAGAATCAAGAAGAAATGCTAGAAATCAAAAACACTGTAACAGAAATAAAGAATGCTTTTGATGGGCTCATTAGTATATTTGATATGGCTGATGAAAGGATACGTGAGCTTGAGAATATGACAATAGAAACATTCAGAACTGCAAAGAGAATTTTTAAAGACTGAAAATAATGCATAATAGAAATCCCAAACAGTTGGTTAACTACAGACAAGTAACAATTTCATAATGAGGATGCAAGAAGAGGAAAAACAAAAGTACCATTTGAAGCAATATTGACTGGGATTTCACCAGCTTAGTGCCAGATAAGCAGGAATCTTGGAGAACATCAAGATGAACCAATGTAGAGCAAAACAAACAAGCAAACAATAGGCACTGACATGTAGGTATATCATACTGAAATTTCAGAAGTCACAGAGGAAGAAACAAACTATGAAAGTCACTAAAGAGAAAAAAGCAAATTTCTGTACAGAAACAGAGATAGAAAACATAATAGGTTTCTTCTCATAAAAGATGCAAGCTAGAGAAAATGGAGTGACTTAGAATGTGGAGAGAAAAAAATTACAAGCTATAATTTTACACCAATGGAAAATATTTTTTCAAAAGTGAGGGAGAAATAAAATCTCAGAAAAATTAATAATTGAGGAAATTTGTTGCCAGTGGATCTGGCTTGCAAAAAACTGTTTCAAAAGTTACTTACAAAGAAGAAGGATAATGTAGGTTAGAAACATGGATCCACATAAAGAAAGGTAGATCAGGGGCTGGGGCTGTAGCTCAGTGGTAGAGTGCTTGCCTAGCATGCATGAGACACTGGGTTTGGTCCTCAGCACCACATAAAAATTTTAAAAAATAAAGTAAAGGCATTCTGTCCATCTTTAACTACAAAAAAAATTAAAAAAAAGAAAGGTAGATCATCAAAGAAGGAACATGAAAGGGTAAAGTACTTTTCTTAATTAATTTTGAAGATCTATATTATTTGAAGTTAGACTGATTTGAATTAGCTTTGAGTATATATTGCAAATTCAAGTAACAATTAATATAGATAAAAATAAAGAAAATAAAGAAATAATTGATATGCTAAAAAAGTTGAAAATTCAGAATAATAAATATGTACAATTAAAACTGCAAAAAGTAGAAAAAATATGGAAAGTCAAAAAACAGGCATAAAGAATAACAGCAACAAGTATGATAGCTGATACTCCAGGTATATCAGTACTTACTTCAAACATCAATGGCCTATATACATCAGTGAAATGTTGGCAATTGTCAGAATTGATTTAAAAATAAGATGCAACTATATGTTCTCTCCAGAAAAAAAAATATAAAGAGATATAGATTAAAAAGAAGGAAAGAGAGAAAGATACCATGCTAAAATGAATCAAAAGAAAGGGGAAGTAGGTATACTAATCTTAGTATAGGATTTTGAGCAAGGAAACATGTTAGGGATTAAGGAGGGTATTGCATATTCTAAGAATATATAGCAATCCTTAGTGTATTTTCATCTAACAACAGAGTGGTGGGATATGTGAGATAAAAGCTGATAGAACGGCAAAGAGAAATAAACGAATCCACTGATACAAGTAAAGACTATTATGTCTCTCAGAAATGTGCAGATTCAGCAGTAAGACAACCAGCAAACATGTTCACAATCAACAGCAATCAAACAAACAAACAGTTTTAATCAAATCTATACACTACTTTATCTAACAGTGAATTATCACTTATTCTTTGTATGCTCATGGGGAAACTTCACTATGAAATAGTCTCAACTTTAGATTGTTTTGTAGGGAGTTATTTTTAAAGAGAAGTCAGGTATCTTTAGTTAATACTAACAGTATTAGAGATGAACTGAAAATATGGGGAAATGAAGATTCACAGTTTTCTGGAATAAATGATTTGCCTGAGATTGTTTAAACCAAGTTCTGTCTTAATTCCAAAAAAACATTTCCCTTACTACAGTTCACTTTCTCAGAATTATACATACCACTCTCTATGTACTTATTTTCCCCTGTGTAAGTAAAGGAGTTTATACAATTTCCATTGTGTAAATAGGACTTTTCCTCACTTTGTTATGCACTTCTCTTTTGATTTGTAGATTAAAAAATGAATAAGCATAATTTTTTGGCAATTTACCAATTTATAAAAGTCATGTACAGTAGTGATTGTGGACCCTAGATGCATCAAGAACACCTGGGAATAATGCTGAAATCTAAATGTCAAGACCATACTCCAGATTCTGATTGTGGAATCCAGTATGACTATTTACAGAACTCCACAAGTGATTCCAGTGTACAATTAAGGTTAAGAACAGCTTTCACTGTAGTGCACAGGAGTGGATTGAAATATCAGATATTAATGCAAACCTTGTGGTTATGGCAAGATTATTTAACTTATCTGAACCTGAGTTCCCTTATCTTTGAGGATAAAATAACTATTTCTCACGGTCAAAACTTTTAGCTCATTGTCTAACACATAACAGTTACCTAGTAAATATTCATGTCCATGCTTATATCATTCTTTAGGAATTGGAATATTTCTCACTGCAAAAAAAATTCCAAGGAAGAAAAGGTATAAGATTTTTATCAGCTGGAAACTTATTCTCTAGTGTCTGATTGGCCATTGTTGGAGAGCAAATATACTTAGGGATGAGGATAGGAAAGAAGGATAAACCTAACAACAGAGGGGACAGGTGCACTTCAGATACTCGATCAGAAAAAGAACTGAGCTATAACCACATGGTAATTCTATTGGAAAAAATGATAATTATGTGTCAAGTTGCATTAACGTTATTGCACTCTCTCCAGAGTATTTGATAATTAAGTTGTCACTATCAAGTCTATGTTGAAAGTCACTTGTATTGAAGTCTTTTACCAGGAAAAGAATCTAAAGGGGAGTCCTCTTCTAATTGGTCCTCTTCGGGCATGTCAAACAGTGGACATTGCTGGACTTTCATTTCTCTATTATCTAAGAGAGTCATCCTACAAGGACCAAGGAACCGAGCAGTGGATGCTCTTTAGCAGTTTCCTCAGGAGATACTGTCAGTCCGTTGCAGGTGAGTTTCTAGATTCTTCTTTCTTTAGTCCTAGATTGGTTTTTTGAAGGAGGTCTTAAAGGTGACCATGTAACCTCCCTGGAAATAGTTAGTGGTCATGAGAACAAAAACAGCCAGATGAACAGAAGGAGCCAAATGGTAGATACTGTGTGACCGTAGATATGCTCTTAAAAACTGAAAGGAAGACAGCCAACCTTAAAAGAACCTTTGGTGACTATTGAGGGGATATTTGATCTCACTAATAAATTCAATGTTTCATTGTCTGGGATTTGCTGGAGACAGATTACATTGTATATTTGCACAGAAAATAAAATACTAAACAAATTATTATTCAGAATATAAGTGAACAGTATTAAAAATAAATTGTATGTGTGAGGAGATTTAAACTTGAATATATTTGGAAATATTCTGCTCAATAAAATGAACATATTTTTTTCCTAAAGAACTTATTATTATTTTAGATGTTCCTTGATCCATAGAATATAGTTGTATAAAATGCTGGTTTAAAGCATTCTGGGTGAACACCTACAATAGTTAATTAAAAATTAAGATAACCGAGAGGAAATAAGAGGGAGACAAATGATAGATAAGTATATAGGTATATATATATATATATATATATATATATATATATATATATATATATATATATCTCAAATAAAAAAATGAAAAATAAAGCATCAGAAAACCAGATCTAAGACAGAAAAATAAATGTTCAGGAAGCTGCATTAGTAGGTGGGAATTTAGGAAGTGAGATTGGCTATGGTGAGATGCAAGGCCTTTATGCTTCTCCAAGCTGAAGGTGACATCGGGAGTTTAAGGTATAAATGGCTTCAGAGAAAACCTGATAGTGCCTAAAACTTATGTCACTAAACAGAAAATAACTCAGTATTGCTCTCAAGGAAGGAAGATATTTTCCTTCTGCTAAATGCATTTTTTTGCTGCCTTATCTTAAATTGGAGATTTTTCTTTCTTTTGGGGGTAATTATAACAAAGATGTGTTGTTGAAAGTACTTAATAAGATCCCTGCACATAGTAAATGCTCATTTTTTTGGTCAGATGTTATAATTTAAGCAACAATCTGTTCAATCTATCAATCCCTCAAACACTGTCCAAGCATAAAACCTATCAGCAATTCCTGACCTAAAGAGATGAGATTTGCCATCAAGAGCCTTGGATTTGTTTTCAAAACATATGATCAGAGTTTTTATTTATGGATTATGAAGACAAACATATTTGAACAGACCCCTTAACTCAATTATCAATGTCTCTGCCATATTCCTGCGAAATCTTGTCCTGATAACTACCAGAGTTTGCTGGGGTGATGTGAAGAGGTAGGGATAAACCATGATGAGAATATTCATATAACAGAGATTGAACTCAGCATGATCAATCTCATATCATAACACATGTGAAAATGCTTGGAAAATGCCAAGTACAAGTTGGACATAAAGATTATTGTCTGCAAATAATTAGATGAGAAAAATTAATCTGCAAATGATGACAAAACTTTTCAAGAGATCTATAAGTTGGAAATGAGTAACAGAATTTTTATGTATGTGTTTAACTTTTAGGCTGAGATAAACCATCAACCATTTCACTCAAGCAATCCAATTTGGAAATGAGAAAATGCATAGAGTGTAGAAGTGTGAGCCTTTCTCACTGTCTGGGAATACTAGCTCTCTCTAGGATATATGAGGTTCCCTTCATTTCTATGCTTGATTTAGAAATACAGTCTCGACCCAATAGTCTGTTAAATTTCTGTTAAATTTTTCTCTTCATTGCTTGGTTCAATGTCACAATGACATTAAACCACACTTGTTTGAGTGCATCAGTAAATGGTGAACAGTTTGGTCAAGATCTCAAAATGGTCTTACATATCCTCATTACAGCCTCTTTTTGCCCTTGCCTCAGGGTTCAATATACCTTCTGTTCTCAGGAGCTGTTACTATCAACTGTGCCATGGGTATCCTCCCCAATCCAAGCTTCAGCACATAGCCAAATGCTCCAACAGTACCTTTGACTATCTCTGGTCATGAGTATAGAGATTCTTTCCATCTGAATTGCTGTTTTTTGTTGTTGTTTTTTTTTTGGACTGATCACTATGGGGAGCCCATCAGGAAAGAAGCATGTGGACTATACAAAGTAGAGAAATTGATTGCATTCATGTTCCCTGATGCCCAATCCTTTATTGCTTCCTAATAGAAAATGTAAAAGCCAACTAGGGATTTTGTCTACACCAATTTTTTCACTCACATTTCTTTTAGTACAGGATTTCCAGTTTTGGTTTCCCCAAATCACTATGAATCACTATCACAGGGGGAGCTTGTATAAAGTACAAATTGATGCAATTAAAAGTTTAAGTATTTCTCTGCTTTTCCAGCATTACATGAAAAAAAGTTTATTGGTGTTAAGTATTGTCTCCATCTCTGCAAACAGTGTATTAGTGTTAACCCCCCACTGAGATTATCAAATAGGTTCTTAAAATTGTAAGATATACAAATAATATGAAAAAGCTTAGGTAATTTGGTAAATTTCAAAGAACATTTAGAGAATATGGATCTCTGCAGAATGGGTATTTTAAGGAAGATTAATACTTAAAAATTATTTCTTTTGTCATATTATTCCCATTTCCTTCTGACCCCATCTGAGAAAATAATAAAAGTAAATATATTTGGTGACAAAAATGGAATAAGCAGAAGGATTTTAATTGATACACAGGAGTTGAGATAGAGATATTGGATCAGATAAAAAGAAGATCTTTATGACCAGCAAAAAAAGGGGAATTAATACCTGGATTTCTACCCAAAGCATACTCAGTAATGAATGATAAGTAACTAGAAAGAAACATTGAATGTTTTATACTATTTCCAGTGCATGGGTCTGTCTGGTGGTAGTTTCTGTCTCTGTGATGGCCTATTTATTGTGGGCCTAAGTATGAGATTTCATGAAAACAACATTGGTTTAAATAAAACATACAAAATTCTGAGAAATAAAATAATTCAAATGAAAAGAACCAGTGTCCTTTGGAAATGAACTGGTAAAAAAAGAAAATTTAGGTTCCTGCAAAACAAAGACATAAAATTGGAGGAACCACTACTCGACCCCCTACCAACAGAACAAACAAATCCACTCCAGCATCTGGCCTTTGCAGCACAGACAGAAGTGGGTGATATTTAACTAGGAATTTTGGTAAAAACCTCAAAATGTCAAATATGTGAACAAGGGGGAGATTAACAAGTCCATACAGAGAGATTGTCAAAATTAAACATAAAAAGGAAAAGAGAAATCCAAAGAGATCAACTGAGAAAAATTCCTCCAGGAAATAGAAAATAAAAATATATATATTAAAAAAAATACCTCTTAAGCCAAAAAAAAAAAAGCTGTAAGTAAACACTCCAAACAGAATTGCCACAAAAGCAAATATTTGACCATACTTGTATTTAAAAAAGAAACTGTTCGGGAATATTAATGGATTTTTAAAAGGCAGAGCAAAATGAAGAATTGGTTGAACTCAGACACAATGGAAGGAAAACAAAGTTAAACCAGCAGCAAAATCTAAATTATGGAGTGACTGGTACTTTCCAAATTATGCGATGGAGAGACTCATAAAAATTTAATAAGGAAAATGGAAGAAAGGTTGAAAACAGCAAATGAGAGAAAAATGAATGAAACAAAATAGTACAAAAGTTCACAGAGAATATATTGGGAATGGACAACATAAAATGTAGGCTCAATATGTGTGTCATTGTTGTCTCTGAAAAAGAAAAGCAAAACAATCGAACTGCAATAAAATTTAAAGAAAATATTGCACAAGAAGAAAAGCACTTGAATTCACAAATTGAAGGGGCTCATAGGGCACTTTGGAAAGAAAACTAGAAGACTCTATTAGGAAAGGACCTAATCTTGATTTCTCAACAATTGGTCACTCTGCATTCCATTAAAAGTTGCTCTGGGGTTTATATTTCACTGGACAAATTAATTGCTTAGTAGAATTAAAAAAAACATTGGATGTATTTATAGATAATTAGATGATAACCTCTGTACTCATACCCATAAGCCTCATCAATTTTTTGGTGATAATAATTTGGGCTGATGTCAACAACAAATTAACTTAAAATTATGAAAAACTAATCAATGAGCTTAACCAGAGTTGTATAAGGTTTTTCCATGAGGAAAAATAAAACACATATGAAATATAACATAAAAATGAAGAACATTAAGTAAATGGAGACATATACTATGTTAATGGACAAGAGTTTTAATATTTTTAATGTGATAATTCCTCACAAATTCATCTATGGATTCAGAATTCCAGACAAAATACCAGCATGTGTTTTATAGAAATTAAAGAAATTATTCTACAACATATGTGAATATATTTAAGAATTAAGAATAGCTTATACATTCTTGAAAAGAAAACACAATCTGGATAGCTTATACTACCTGGTACCAAGCCTTATAATAAAAATACAATAGATAAGACAATGAATTATCAGTGTGAAAATAGGCATATAAAAAGAGTCCAGAATAGACCAACATGTATATAGTCAACTGGTTTTTGAAAATAGCCAATTCAATTCAGGATGAAAAGCAAACTAAATTAAATCAGGAGGTATTCATATTAAACGTCACAATCTGATTTGCAAATTTTTGAAATATATTCCAAGTGATTTTATATGAAGTCATAGAGAAAAACATCATTATTTTTTAAATGTGAAATTATATTTGAAAAAATATTTCATTGAATTAAATATATTTAGATGAAAGATAGGAATAAAAACTTTAAAAAAGTAAAAATCTACTCTTGTAATCATATATCATAGGTCTACAGAAACCTAGAATTTCTATTCCATATGGCTAACAAGTGTTAATTTTTTGTAACTGCATGCCAAAAATAAGAAATGCCTATCAATAAGGTGCTCATAACAAATTCGTATATTTAAAAGATATGGTTACTAGGCTAAAATAATAATAAATTAGATATTTATGAGTTACGCTCAAAACACAGTAAAGGCAATACCCTTTTATAAATGGAACAAAGCACAGGAAAGTGACGACTTATTACAACTACAAACATAAAGCAGTAGAAAATAAACACACGGATTGGATATAATAACATTGTTGCTCCTCAGGAAATTAACCATCAATAAGGTAGAACATTTTCTAGTAAATATGTCAAGAAAATAAGTATAAATATACAAAAATAAGTTGCCAAAATACAAATACAGAAGGCATTTCAAAACTATCTCAACACACTATATTCTTGTTCAGAGTTAAAAATTGCATCTCAAATTCATTCCTCATGGGGCTGTGGCTGTGGCTCAGTAGTAGAGTGTTTGCCTGGCCTGTGTGAGGCACTGGTTTGATCCTCAGCACCACATAAAAATAAAATAAAGGTATGGTGTCCACCTACAACTAAAAATATATGTATTTAAAAATAATTTGCATTCCTCATTTAGAAAACTATAAACTGGAAAGATGATATCTTGAAATAAGAAAACAAAAACATAGTTAAGAAACTATCCCCAACTACTAACCATACACACTCACCATATCCTCTGGGAAAAGAGTATGGGGAGTAGTTGGGTGGTAGAGAATGTGCTTAGCCTGCATAGGGCCCTAGGTTCAGTCCCCTGCTTACCTACATACATGTTACCTATAATAATCATCTGGCACAGGATTTTTATCTATAATTTTTAAGGAATAAATTATTCAGATGATATCATTATAATGCTTCTTTACATAAAACCCTGTAATGGCCATTGTACTTAAAATAAACCTAACATCTAAATGATGCCTACTCAGTGCCTACTGATTTCTTCTCTATCCTCATCCTAAATCAGTCTTCCCTTGCACACCAAGCTCAAGCCACATTTATACCTTTATTAAGTTCAGTTACTCCCCCTAACTTTTGTTGTTGTTGTTGTTTGGTACTGGGGATTAAACTCAGGGGCACTCAACCCTTGAGCCCCATCATCAGCCCTATTTTGTATTTTCTTTAGAGACAGGTTCTCACTGAGTTGCTTAGTGCCTCGCTGTTGCTGACGCTGGCTTTGAATTTGCAATCCTCCTGCTTCAGGCTCCTGAGCCATTGGGTGACAAGCGTCCACCACCAAGCCAGATTTATTATTCTTAATGAAGTTTCAATTCCATTGTTTTGAATACTTTTTACATATTGAAATGATCATTCATAGTGCAAGACCTGGAGTATACCAGTTTACTAAAACTCTGTTTAGAAAAAGGGAGATATGTCTTTTGTATCCTCATTCTAATTCTTGCTCTATCTCATTGTGAGCCCTGGAAGTCAGACCCTCAAAAACACAATCAATAGACTTCCCTGCTCTCTGACTTGAGGTCACATGGGGAGAAACAGAGGGTGGGAATTTCTTCCATGGATTCCCTTCCTGCAAAGTGACTGTTGGTTGGCTGCATCTTTCTCATAGGGGTCACACACCTTGTTAAGCAGTCTTCTGGGTTGCCATCTTCTTCCCTTTCCCCTTGCCCTTCCACCACGGGATAACAAACTTTACTAGTCCATGGTACAAGGCGACCTCTTGTCTCTTTCCTGATCCTGACCACAGTGGATAGTCTAGTTGTTAAACCCTTCCTTACTACCCAGTTTGAGCCTTTACCTGACCTACATACATTTAGGAGTAACTTAACATTAGAAAACTAATTATTATAATCCTTCCTAAGAATGAATCAATAATAATAAATCATTTGAAGAAATACAGATATTTTCCATATTTTTTTTAATTTGTGCATTAAAATTGTACATAATGAGCCAGGCATGGTGGATGACACCTGTAATCCAGCAATTTGGGAGGCTGAGACAGAAGGATGTAAGTTCAAGGCCAGACTCAGCAACTTAGTGAGGCCCTAGCAACTTAGTGAGATTCTGACTCAAAATAAATAAATAAATTTTAAAAATTGGGGATGGGGCTCAGTAGTTGAATATCCCTGGGTTCAATCCTCCAAAAACCTTAAATAGATAAATAAATAAAACTGTTCAGAATGATGGTATTGTTGCTACATATTTGTACAGGCACACAATATAAAAAATATAATTTGGCCAATATCACTCTCTCGCACTTCCTCCCCTGTCCTCTCTTTCCCATTGAAATTCCCCTCCTTCCTCCCTGGTCCCTGTATGTTAGAGTGTTGACCCTATGTTTACTTCTAGGAGTTGCAGAGATTCTGTTCTAATGTAGGTCTTTGATTCATTTTGAGGTGACTTTTGTGGAGGGTAAGAGATAAGTGGCTAGTCTCATTCTTCTTCATGTAGATAACCAGTTTTCCTAGCACCATTTGTTAAAAAGCCTTCTTTTCTGTTTTTGGCACTCAAAGAATATTTTTAAATTCAAAATCCATACCTACAGGAAGCTATTAATCAAGTAATATTAACTTTCCTTAACATAATAAAAAACGGATGTTAGAAGAAGAGATGCTGAAAACATAAGCATTATTAATATAGTAAAATATTAGATTGGAAGCAATCACACTAAGCTTAAGCATCAAGATGAAAATGGATTATACCATCTTGGTTATTAAACTGCATTCTAGATGTAATCTTAAATAAAATCAGAAAAGAAATAATTTTGGAAGTAGAGAGTAAAATTTTCACTAATTATGAATTATATATGTCTTTTTAAAATCTGATCAACCCAGCAGCTTCAAAACAAAAAAAAGGAGAAAAATAACCAGAAAGCCCAATAGCAGAATTAATAATAATGTTACCAAAAACACTAGTTAAGAAATATTACATAATAACATTTGCAATCACAATTATCAAAATAATGCCACATGGTTTCTGGTATGAAACCTGAAATTAATGAACATTTGAGAAAATACTTTATGTTAGGTTTAACTTTGACACAGGCAATGCCATTTTGAAAATATATGTTCCATCTTAGACCCAGAGTCACCTCAAGGTCATAGTCTGACCTAAACACCAGACAATACTCCATCATCATGCAAAGAAACCCCAAACACCCCATCATCATAAGGAAAGAAATTATAATCTGAGACTGACATCCTGAAAACACCTAGTTTCTTATAAAGGTGACACCACAAGGACCCTTCCCTGACAAGCCCCTAGCAGTGGCCTAATTCCCCCCTCCTTCATTCTGCTGTATCTACCCCAGCCTGGAAGTGGAAGATAGGACTCAGTCCCCACTGGGTCCCCCCCCTCCACAGGTTTTAAAACTGTGCTATTGTTGAGCAGCGTCTCCTCTCTCTTTATTTCCTTCATTTTCTTATTTCCTTAGACTGTAGAATATTTGAGACTCCGTGGTGAAAAGGAAGTGGGAAAATCCCAAGAAATTAGGCAATAAATTTTTAAAAATTGAAAAATTGAAGAGAAGCGGTTTTGTGAAAAATAAGGCACTTTCAGTATTTGCTCACAGAATTCCCTCTCCAAGACCATAGAAGATGAAAAACTAAAGGCTACTTTTCACATCATACATTCCTAGAATCCAACATCTCATATATAACAAGAGCTAAATTTATGATTTCTGAATGAAATGATAAAAATGTATAATTGAATCGATGCTTGTGTGCATACACAACACCAGCGTGGCTGATGCAGCAAATGTTAAATTTCAGTTCAAACTGCCTTTCCCTGAAAATGGAAATTGCACATAAAATAATTTACTGCATGAATATTTGAGATTGTGCAGCTCTACCAAAAATAAGAAATGACTTACCACGGAGGTTTTATTACCTCCAAATGTCAATGCTTATCACTAGACTAAAGTCAAGAGTTCCCCAAAAATGTAATGTGGGAGCTTCATATGGAGGAAGACTTTGAAAAAAAACTCATTCAAGCCCTGTACTCATTCCTGATTTCCCCTCAGGGTCCCTTTGGGAGGACAGATGCAGCTGGAAGCCACTGTAGATGTCAGAGTGAGACAGTCACTTGAACAGAAAGATGCTAAAAATAAACTGAATGGTGGTACCACGTGCAGGATTAGCCATAAAGGACTTAAGCTTTTCTCAGAATTACAGTTATCTCTGAAAAACTGTTTGAACTGATACTATAAGTGGGAAGAAATTCTGACAACACATCATAAGGGATTTTCATAGAGAGATTAACCACATTGGTTTATGAAACTCAGATATGTCCAGTGAGTATAGAAAAGGTTAGAGATTTCAAGTTTTATTGAAAAGTTTTTCAGACATTAGACCCAAGTTTGGTGAAAAGCTAGATATTTAAGAACCAGTAGTTAATTATTTATTATTAAGTCATGGGTTTAAGTGAGTTTAAATAAATACCACAGTGAAGGTTATAGATTTTGAAAGCAGAAGACCAGGTAGAAAGTCTTGGCTCCAGCCCAGAGGTATGCGGCCTCTCCATCCATTTATCTATATCAATTCTCTTATTTAAATGATAACAATAAGAATGCAATATCAGTTATTTCAGGGCAGATCATTTGGACAATTGCAAAAGAATAAACAGATTGTAAATGTTGTCTTTAACAAAGAATGTCTCTGCATAGATTTTTGCATTTCATTGTCACAAACATACTGGGATTGTAAAGAACTAGAAATGACAATTCCTGGCTATCAATCTCTTCAGTTTGGAAAAATACACCCTTTCTCACAGACCCTATCTCTTCCTCTGTCCTTCCTTCTTTCTCCCACGATCTCCTTTTTTTTCTTTCCCTAGTCCCACTTAAACCCGGAATTAGCCCCTGCTAGTTTCTGAGCAAGAAGAACAAGACATGCCCACATCCACTTATGAAAGTTCCTACGCACTCCCACAAAGTCTAGGTCTTTATTAGCTATGCATATATCTCATGCTTATTTGTGAATATGGTAGCATTTGTGTGATAAAATGAAATAAATAGGACAACTACCTAATAATTCAGAAATAACAATAATATTGTCTTTAAATATAAATATCTCATTTTGTTGGAATGTTTAGAGAAGTAGATTTGTATGAAATAATCTGTCTGAATCTCATCACTCTCGTTAGCAACAGTACAACTTTTGGGCAGTTTATTTAACACCTTTGTCTCAGATACCTTAAAAGAGAAAGACAGAGAGACAGAGAGAGAGAGAGAGAGAGAGAGAGAGAGAGAGAGAAGGATATAGAAATAAAACAAAGCAAGGGAATATGGTTGAAGTTAATGAACTAATAAAATTAAAGACTTAAGAATAGTGTTTTAATCATAAAACTAATGATTAATTATTATATATCTATATAGTTATATATCTTATATTAATTCTACAGTGCACACAACCGTGGGTCACATAATGATGCTTTTATCAACCAGGACCACTTATATGATTATGTTCCCACTAGATACCAATGGGGATGAAAAATTCCTAAAGGCCTCATGATTCACAGCCACCTAATGTTGTGCAATGAGTTGGTCATGTATCTGTGGAGATGCTGATGTAACAATTTTATATCTTTTATAACATTTTTTGCAGCAACTTTTCCATATTTAGATACACAAGTACCACCGCTTTACTGGTTCCCTACAGTATTCAGTAGAGTAGCATGCTGTACAGGTTTGTAGTATGGAAGCATCAGGTTATACCTATAGCCCAGGTATGTAGTAGTCTACACTATCTAGATTTGAATAAGTATACTTTACAGTGTCCACGCAATGACATAATTACCTAACAATGCATTTCTGGGATCACATCTCTGCAGAATGAACTATGATTCCCTTTATACACCACATGAAAGAGAAAGCACACATTGCATGTATACATTGGTGAAAAATATGATTATCCAGTCAAAAAAAACTCTATGCATTTATTTCAGAAATATTTTCAGATTGTCTGGTAGATGCAGGGTATGGATTCAGTGCTAGCAATACAGGTCAAAACAAATAAAATGCCGTAAGTAGGGAGCTATGACAATGCAGAATTAAAGTCTGAAACCCAAACAAGAATATCTAACTTGCATAATTAAGCCCGTTAAACTAATTTCTAAATTGCATTTGCACTTTAACTGTTAGTTTTGTATAATGAAAAAGCACTAAGATTAGGTACAAACATCTACTATGAATCAGCCAAATGCACAAACACCATTTTATAAAGAAAGATGTCTAACCATCTTTCTCATTTTTCAGGATACACCATTTTGCTATTTAATGAACAGTTGAATGACATCATATACTAATGTTTTTTAGTTTCCCCCAAAGTCAGTATTAATGCTAAATCCATACAAATTACTTTAGAAGCAATAGAATAGAAATAAGTAGAGAGGTTACCAAAGTTAAACTGGGTATAGAATTTGGCACCAATAAAAATGTATAATGATTTCTAAAAGTGCCCCTCTCCCCAAATTGCCACGACATAAATCAGACATTTTCAATAAGATCCATTAGCCAGATCTGTAAAACCCTCTTAGGAGAAATACCGATTTTCAGTACATTTCTCAAATTGGGTAATTTGGGGGTAATTTAAGAGTTTTGAAATCATTAAGACTACTTAGTGCAATTATATAAAGCCAACATCACAAGTATTCCTTTGAATTTTCTTCTATCTTGAAATGTAGCTTCTGTCTATATTATTTATAAGTGTAAATAAAAACAAGCCAACTATCTTTTTTCTTTCTTTAAGGGCATCGCTTTACATAAGAAGTGAAAAGAGTGTTATTTATTGGACACTCCATTTTCAATTTGTGTGAAATAACAAAGAATATTTACTGGAAGATACATATTCATAAAATATAGATCTGGTTCTACAACTTGACTCAATTTTTTGAATAAATTCCTTACCTTCTGGTGTCACTGTAGCAAATCAACTATTGTTTTCTTTACAAGGTTATTTTCTTTGATCACGGTCCTATATTTTATTTTTTGATCAAGTCTTTTTTCCCGCTTGTCTGCCTTCATTTATCTAACACCCTGCTGTTTGTTTCACTCATTAAATGTTGCTGGTTCCTAAAATGGTATCAGTGTTCTTGACTTTGGTGCATTACGATATCAAACTTGTTTTTCTTCTTCTTTTTTTCCCCATCTCTTTCTCATTTTATATGCTGAAATTCTATTTGCTGATGAACAATACTTAAAAGATAATTTTCAAAGAATTCTAGGCTACTCACCAAAACATCTAAGACAGTATTCAGTTAGTACAATAAAAAAAAATAGATTGCTAAGTAATGTATCAAATTGTCACAATGAACAGATAGATGACTCTGGGGAAGGGTCCAAGGAGTTCCCAAAGGAGAAGGAGAATTCAACTCAGGTGGGGTTCGGCATATGTGACAGAAAAAATGTCTGCAGGAGCAGCCAAACAAGTCATAGGCAAAGGTTTATTTAGGAATAAAACTCTAAATACAAAAAACTCTAAATACAAAATCTCTAAATACAAAAATAATAATAGCATGAGGACTATTGAGAGTAGTAGCAGCCCTGACTTGTGTGGGGAATTGAATATTTGTAGAAGGATTTTGTATTGGGGGCCAAATTGGAGGTGGAGCCAAGCAGAAAAGCACAATTTCACACCAGTTTTCCCTGTGCTTGTGTGTCCCCTCATTTTACAAGGGCATGGGCCAAGGGCATGTTGCTCAGGATTTACAACTGTGCATCTCAATGGCTTGAGGGCATTTCCTTTAAAATTCAGTGTATCTCTCTTTTTATCCTACATCACTATCTCAAAATAGTACAGGTAATGTAACCTCTGTTCATTCACTCTTGCTTGATTTTTGAAAGTAAGAGTTTGGGAAATGTAGAGGGCATTTTAGGGTACTGTAAAGAGACAATTTTGGCAATAGACACATAGAGTTTCTAATTCCTGCATTGCCTCAATACTTCCGATTAAAAACTTTGAAAAGTTAAAAGTGCATTTTTTCCTACTCTAATCATGGTGTCAACTTGGTCATGATACAAAACAACATTAGAAAAATCAAAAAGTTAAGGTTTATGCATAAAATGATGAAAACTTCCCAGGAAAGTAGGGATTCACTCGTGTTTTCATTCGAGTACATTGGTGGGAAGTGCTGTGGAGAGCAGTTGGAAGAAAAATGCCACAGTTTTGTCACAGTTTTGAAGGCCACTTAGGAACCTCAGAGGAGGGGTAAGCATGAAAACACTCGCTGACTCCCTCCTGTTCCTTCACTGAATTTATCAAGGTGCCACACAAAGTATGGAGGAGACAGAAGGAGAGAACTGAGGCACCAGAATCCTTCATCAAGAAGGAAGGCACGGGGCATCAGGATGTTAGGGGTAGTAGTAGAACATGCGTAGTCCTTCAAAAGGACACTGACTCTTTGCCAATAATAGTAACCAGGTAACTTCAGTGTCTGAGCAAAAGACCAGAAAGACATCAGCAGGTGTAGAAAGTGAAAGTTAATGATGGGGAATAAAGAAACAAAGAGCCGGGCTCTGTGGCTCAGGCCTGTAATCCCAGCAGCTCAGGAGGCTGAGGCAGGGGGATTGTGAGTTCAAAGCCAGCCTCAGCAAAATCGAGATGCTAAGCAACTCAGTGAGACCCTGGCTCTAAATAAAATACAAAAGAGGGCTGGGGATGTGGCTTAGTGGTGAAGTGCCCCTGAGTTTAATCCCTGGTACCTGCCTCCAGAATGAGAGAGAGAGAGAGAGAGAGAGAGAGAGAGAGAGAGAGGGCTCTGTAGTGTTCCAACAGGATGACTTCCAGGTCTCAGAAGACGGGTATCTATGAAGAAGAGTATATAGAGGTACCCAGAGTCGTGCCATTGCTCATCAGACACCCTGTTGAATTAGATGCACTGAGCCTGTCTTCAGAATATTTTAGCCACTAGTGAACTGAATCTAACCAAAACTACCACAAATTCCTCACACATTTTACAGATTAGACTCAGTCTCCACAATAGTCATCTCAAAGGAAAAGGGACCAAGGTAGGCCCTAAACCTCAATGCAGTTAAATTATAAATATTTTGGTCTCTACTGTATACATACTGTCTTACATGCAATAAAAATGCATATCAGACAACAAAACAGGGAAACTCTATTCAAAGTCAAGTGAGTATAGACGATAAAAGTAGACATATAAATAGCCAGATATCAGAATTATCACAGATTATTTCAGATGAAAAGTGACAAACTAAAAGATCCAGGAAATGGTGGATCCCATGCAGGAACAGATGGAAAAATTTCAGATGGAATAGAAAAGGAGAAAGTTAAAAGTCAAAACAGAAGATGTCAGGAAAAAAGGACTCATTTGAGGAATTGAGCACCATGTTGATCAAATAGAGGAAAGTGACATTGTATTGGTTTTCTACTGCTCTGTCCACTTGTCACCAGTGTAGCTGCTTCAAGCAAGGTGTGTTTATTAGCTCCCGTGTTCCTTGAGGCAGGAATTGGAGTGTGGGTTAGATGGTTCTTCAGGTTAGGGACTCACACAGCTGCTCTCACTGGCTCCTCTAAGAAAAAGATCTGCCTCCAAGATTCCTCGGGTTTTGAACAGTTAATGTCCTCACAAGTGTAGGGTTCATGACATATTTCTTCTTCAAAGTCTGCAACCAGCAATGGATGAAGGAGGTGGCAGAAGGAGATCAATGGAGAGAGAGAGGGACCCAAACATGATGGAGACAACTCTCACATATCATATTCACAGGGGAGAGAAGCAAGGCATAGGTTCCAACCACACTCACGGGCTCAAGAAAAAGGGTTACATGAAGGTGGAAATTCCACGAAGAGGAACTCATGGAAACCACCTTAAAGTCTGTCCATAGCGAGCTCTGAACTTTAAGACAGGTTCACAGAAAAAGGCCAGATTGAAACACAAAGAGAAAACGCTTTCAAGATCCATAGAAGAGTGTTAGAAAATGTCAAAGTAAGGTTCCCAAATTAGAGCCAAGGGAAATGGATCCAAAGAAATACCTGAAAAGATAGCAGCTAATGTTTTTAAAACCTGATGAAATATATTACTGTATAGGAAAACAAACCAACCAAACAACAACAACAACAAACCTTGGCATGAAGAATGAGATCAATCAAGTGATGCAACTTGCATTAACAAATATGGGCTAATAAATCCCATGTAGGTATAGTTATAACGCATCAATAAAAATAAAGCAAAACCTTGGCAAATATCGTGCAGGACAAACACAAAGATAAAGAAATCTAGTCATATGATCTGTAGCATGCCAGAAATTAAAGAGAAAGAGAAAGTTTTAAATCAGTGAAAAAGGACACATTTCAATCAGAAAAGCAATGGTAAGGATGACAGCTGACTTCTCGTCAAAGGAAAAAATGTAGAACAGAAATCAAAGTGATGAAAGTAAATAAAAATAATATCATGGTAGTTGCAGTGGTGCACACCTGGAATCCTAGCAACTCAGGAGGCTGAGGCAGGAGGATTACATGTTCAAAGGAAGCCTCAGCAATTTAGAGAGACCTTAAGAAACTTAGTGAAATCCTGTTTCAAAATAAAAAAAGAAAACAGGCTGGGTTTGTGGCTCAGTGGTTAAGCACCCCTGAGTTCAATCTCTAATACTAAAAAAAAAAAAATTAGAAAAAATTATAACTTAGAATTCTATAGACAATGAAAGTACACTTAAAAAGTGAAGGGAAAATAAGATATTTTGAGAATAACTTGAGATAATCTGTCGTGAATAATTGCAGAGCTTTATTATTAAGGGCTGTGGTATCAGAAGTCCCAGTTTGCAGGAAGGAATAAAGAGCCTGAGAAAGGAGAAATGTGTAGTTAGAAAAGGAGGAAATTTTTGCATGTTTCAAGCTTCATTTAATTACTGTTGACTCTTTAAACAGAAAACAATGTTGATGTCTTATTAGGTTTATAACATGTGTAGAAATAAAATGCATGCCCTGAAGTAGAAAATGTCGAGAGAAAGTGAAGTGGAGTCATAATTTGTAAGGTACTGTATTAATCGTTTTTTCATTTCTATAACAAAATACCTGAAGCTGGGGACTTTTTTTAAGAGAGCTTTGAGACCATGTAAATATAGCTTTGGCTTGTGCTCATTCTAGTGAAGGTCTCTTATGGCAGATGGAGTCACAATGATAAGAACACATCACATGACATGATAGGAAGTCAGAGAGAGCAGAGATAGAGCTCTTTTCATGAAAATCCACTCTGACAGGAACTCACTGTGTTCTCCAAAGATCTACATTGACCCTAAAGAGAACAGCACCTCACTTCTACGAAGCCCCCAATTTTAAAGGTTCCAACCTGCTCAACTTTCCCACTCTGGAGACCAAGTTTCCAATAAACAAAGATTTTGGAGTCACACTGAAATAGCATCCAAATACAGCAGGTCCTATTGATGCCACTGGTGATGAGGAGAATCAAACAGGGCCAACTTCCAATTCCCAGGATGTGAATATTGAGCACACAAGAAACGCTGAGGCAAGCATAGAAAGCAAGTTTTATTTAAAGGATAGAACAGAGATAGACTTCTCTACAGAGAAGGGGATCCAGAGCTGGTATCCAAAGAACTGGGGTTGTCCTGCTGCTCTCATACATTTTAAAATTCCTTGGTTCTCATGCACCCCTCCGCCCTACATCCTGCCTACATGATAAGTGACCCAAAAAGTGGAATCAAAGGTGGAGTGATCCTGGACAGGATAGAAAGAGAACAGCTCAGGTGACATTCATTAACAGCCCCTTGCAAGGAAGGAAAGTCCCTGGGTGCAGGTTACCACAGCAACAGGTGGAGGAGAAGAGGGACAGCTCTGGAGGTATTAGAATTTGAATTCCTTTCTAACCTGTCCCCATCTTCCCCATAGGACCCAATTATTTATTATTTACACTGATTGTCCTTTTCATCCCCCGTCTCACTATCATTATCAATGACCTAATGAAATGTTATCTGAAGGTAAAATGTGGTATGTCAAAAATGCCTAGTGCAATCACTAGTACATCATGTAACACAGAATTTTAGTCAACAAGTTGAATATGTGTGAATGCGTGTCTGTAGTATGTTTTTTTGTGTGTATTTAATTTTATTTGTTCAATTGAAGGAAAAAGGAAGAGAAAAGCCAATGAAAATTGAGAAACTGATGTGACTCCATTTTTGAGAACTAGCCTCTACCTCAGAGCAAAGCCTGTCTAAGGAAAAGGGTGTGGCCCTTGTCCTTGGAAAAACCCACAGAGCACTCCTAGGCACATACCCACCCTGCTGAGTTGTTTGTCTGCAAATAACAGGAGAGATCTGTGGCGCCAGGTGTCCCTGACTCAGTCAGGCTAGGTGAGGACCCATAGCAACCTCCTAGCAGCCACCAATCAGCATGAGACAGTGAAAATGCCTGGGATACCAGATGACCCTCCCAATAGTTTATGGTGGTTGATAACATGTTGGGAAACTATGTAGTTCAACATGTACTCTGTACTCCCCAAGCGGCTTAAACCAATCAGTTCAAATGAATCCCCCTGTTGTACTAACTAATCACCCTTACCCACTTGTTCCCACCAGTGAATATGCTAATCATGTTTTAGAGTTGTTTTATGATTTTCCTGCGGTGTGTGATGATTTGCTGAGATATACTATGATGTATGTAAAGTCCCTCCCTTCCCCAAAGAGGGTATAAAACTGCTGCAAACCCTGGGCTCAGGGCCTCTCAGCGTCACCAGTTGCTGTGTGCATGCGGAGGACGGAGCTAGCTTGCAATAAATGCCTCTTTGCTACTTACATCGATCTTGGTCTCTTATGGTCTTTTGGGGGTCCTGAACTCAAGCTTATCAAAAAATAGGGCAAACAAAAATCAAAGAACAAGGTGATGTTTTTGTTTGGCTTAAATGTAGACTCACACCTCCCCTGAAAAAATACTAGAAGGTAGAAATTTCAATCAGTAGAGTAGTTAGAGTTCTATTATATACATTGTCCAACTGATGTATGGCTTCATCAGTTCTGGCTGCTATAATAAAAATATCATAGCCAAAGTGGTGCAAACAACAGAAAGGTATTTCTTCCAGTTCTGGAGGTTAGGAAGTCCAACATCAAAGTGCCAGCTGTTTTAGTTGTTAGTGAAAGCTGCTTTTCTGGTCCACATATAATGTGTTGTATCCTCACATGACAGAGCAAGACAAGATGAGAAGGGGGATCATCTTTCTGGTGTCTTTCTTAAAAGGGCACTAATTTTATTCACTCTCCAAGATAATCATCTCCCACACATCCCTCTGAATACATTAAGGATTAGATTGTCAACATATGCTTAGGAGAGTGGTTCTGTATGGTACCCCATGATGGACTGATGGATGGATATGTGACTATGCAGTTGATAAAATTCACTGCCTCATATCTAACAAGGAGTGATGCCTATTTAACAAGAACAATCATCAAGGATGTCAAAAGGTCCTAAGACTGAGTGAAGACCCTTCTCCCCTGCAAAATTACAACTCTAAGTACAAATTATGTTAGCCATGGGCTACCATAAAAAATACAACAGATCATGTGACTTAAAAGAAATGTCTCACAAATTCTGGAGGTTACAAAGTTCAAAATAAAGGTGCCAGTCAATTTGATTTCTGGTAAGGTCTCTTTTCCTGGTTTATAGATAGCTGCCTTTGCAACATGTCTTCAAACATAGCCTTAACTCAGTAGTGGGGGGTGGTGTAGGAGAGAGGAAAGGTAGAGTCAGAGGAAGAGGAAGGATCTATATCCCTTGTCCTATAAGGCAATGAGTTCTATTGTTAGAACCAGATTCATTTAACCTTAATTATCTACCAAGAGCTGTATCTCAAATACATACATATTCAAGGTTAAGGGTTCAGCTTATGAATTTTGAAAGGACATAACAAATGTCCTTTCATAACAACTGTCTAACTTAACCTCATGAAAAGTTTGGGGAAAAAAAAGGCTGACCCAATTAACTTAGGAAAATGCAGTTTTTGATATTTTGATTAGAAATTATAAATCTAAAATCAAAAGGAATTTTGTGATTGATTTGCATGAATTTAGCATGTGTTGCTTCATTTTCTCCTTCCCTTCTTTCCAAGAGTTATTGTTAATTTGATCATACATCTTAAAATTAACGGCTTTTTTTTAAACCAGGGATTGAACCCAGGGGTGCTTAACCTTGGAGCAACATTCCCAGCCCTTTTTATTATTTATTTATTTTTATTTTTTAGACAGGGTCTTGGTAATTTGCTTAGGGCTTCACTAAGTTGCTGAGGCTGGCCTTGAAATTATGTTCCTCCTACGTCAGCCTCCCAAGCTTCTGGGATTGCAGGCATGCTCCACCATGCCTGGCTTAAAATCTATGATATTTAATGTCTTAGTGATTAGCTTTATAACATCTCTAAAGCTTCTATTACATCCTCAAATACAGAACTAACACAACTATTGGTAGCTATTATACTTATTAAATATTTTACCCACCTGATATAGTAAGGATAAAATATGTACAATTTTGTCTTCTACTTTTTACCAATATATTAGAATAATCCTGTGTTTTGAGAATCATAATAGTAATAATAGTTTTTATATTACCGTATGTTTCAATAATGTTAGTGTACCACTTTAATTATACATTCCCCTACCTTAGACATTCAAATTATATTCAGTTTAATTTTTTTTTGCAATGTACTTTAGTACATAATGCTATTGCTTCATATTAAGTTTAAAATAAAACTGAGGCATAACAAGACCAAATTGATGGTTTGGGAAAGAATTCTACAGGAATTGGCAATATGGTTTAAAATTCATATGGAATTGAAAGAGAACCAGAATGAAAACCAAACAGATTTGGGTATGTAATCTTAAAAGTTAGCTACGTTTGAAAAGTGTGGGGAATATAATTTAAAGCTACCCAAAGAAATAATTATTATGGATTTTTCCCGTATTTTATTGTACCTTATAATTATATATAATAATGGGGCTCATTGATACAGTCTTAAGAAATTATTTTTCTTTAAAAAGAATGTAACAGTGAGTCCCACTATTATATGTAATAGTGAAAAACTGATCTGAGGGACAAGAGTGAAGAAAAGGAATAGATTAGGACAAGGTTTAGTGACAAGCAAGAGAGCAATTCTTTACCTCTTCCTTATACAACCAAGGGAAACACCCTAGAGCAATACCTCTCCAAACTGGGGCTACAGTAGGCAAGACTGGCATATCCCTTATTACATATAATAGTGGGACTCATTGTTACCTTCTTCTTCCATAAAATTCTTATTTTTTATCAAATTTTCTTTAGTTCTATCAATCTCTACATCATTTCGTTAGCCAGTTCCCATATAAATTACTATTTATTTTTCTTCACTTTTAAAAATTTAATTGAGATATAATTCACATATTATACAATAATCCTATTTAAATTGTGCAATTCCATTGCTATTTGGATATTCACAGATATGTACAACTATCACTATAACAAGAATTCTTTAACTACTCTGGATACATGTGTCTTATCAGATATATAATTTTTAAATATTTTGCAAATATTTTCTCCCATTCTGTGGGTTGTCTTTTCACTCATTTTCTTGATAGGATTATTTCAATCACAACAGATTTTAATTTAGACTAAATACAATCATCTTTTTGTTGTTGTTGTTCCCCCTGATTTTGGTGTTATATAAAAGATTCCTCTGCCAAGCTCAAAGTGATGCAGATTTCCCCCCATGCTTTATTGTAAACATTGTATGTGTTTGTCTGTAATATTTATATGTGTGTTTTATTTTCAGTAACATTTTTATACATGATTGGAGTTGAAGGTTCAACTTCATTGTTTTGCCGGTAGCTATACTGTTTTCTTAGCAACATTTGCTCAAAATATTTCTTTACCTATTGAAAGATCTTGGTACCATATCCAAAACTGATAGACCATAGATATGTGGGTTTATTTCTGGAATAGGTTGGTTCTATTCCATTTATGTGTACGTCTCTTCTCAGACCAGTATTCTGCTGACTTGATTACCCCTGCTTCATAGTAAACTTAACTAAGGAAGTTTGAGTCCTATTTTGTTCTTCTTGCAAAATTGTTTTGGTTATTCTCGGTCCCTCACAATTCCATATCAATTTTAAAATCATCTTGTCAATTCTTATAAAAAGAAGTCATCTAGGATTCTAATGAGGACATAATTGAATTTGTGTCAATGTTTGAGAGTATTGCCATTTTAACAATGTTAAGTCTTCCAACCCAAGAATATAAACTGTTTTTTACAATTATTCAGATAGTCTTTGATTTCTTTAAACACTTTTTAGTATTTAGAGTATGTTTTTGTATGTCTTTTGTTAAATATTTCCTAAATATTTCATTATTTTAATGTATTGATAGATGAAATTTTCTTGATTTCATTTTTGATTGTAAGTATACAGTAACACATTTGATTTTGGTATACTGATCTTGTATCTTAAACATTTGCCAAATTTATTTGGACATTATAATAGTGTTTACGTGTGTTCCTTTAGAGTTTCTGTGTACAAGATCATGTTGTCACTAAATAGAGATACGTTTATGTGTTGCTTTTTAATCTGGATGACTTTATTTTTTTTTTCTTGCTTGTTTATCCTAACTATAACAGGACAATGTTGATTTTAATTGGCAAGATAAGACTTCTCAGACTTGTTCTTGGTCTGAGGAGGAAGCATCCATCTCTCATCATGAACTATAATGCTAGCTGTGGGGTTGTAGATGTCCCTTAGTAGACTGAAGACATTCCTTTCTATCTAGTATGTCAGATATTTTTATAATGAGAGAATATCGGGGGCTTCTTTTGCTCTACAGAGATAGCATATGACTTTGTTTTTATTTTATTAGTATATTAAATGAACTGACCTCTGGATATTGATTCAACACTGTATCCCAGGAATAAATCTCACTTGCTCATAGTATATAATTTGGTTTATATGCTACTGATTAGGGTTTACTAACATTGTGCTTAATATATTCTTGCCATATTTTTAAAAAAATCTTTTTGGCTAGTTGTCTTCTTGTGACATCTTTGGTTGTGGTATTAGGATGACATTGTCTTTATAAATGCATTGAGAAGTTTATCTTCTTTTTGTATTTTTCGAGGAGAATTTGTAAAAAAAATAGGTATTAATTCTTCTTTAAATGTTTAGAAGTATTTAGTTGTGAAAAACTCTCTATAGACCTCACTGATCTGCTAAAATTCACTTTGCTTTTGTGTGGCTAAAGGCTAAATCATTTTGACTTTGAAAGAAAGTAGATTTGTTGCCATTCAACTGCATGATCCTGAGAAAAGAACAAGAAGGAACAACGGAAAAACTATAACAAATACGGCAAGGATTTACCTTCTCATTTTGGTATGAGTACTGGAGATCTATAGAAACCAAAGTAATAGATTTAACTTCTCGTATATCTGAGCTTTAAGCTCTATGTAATTTAGCTTAATGCCACTCCAAATTTCATTCATCTTATTAGTTCATGGCAAGACATTTGGAATTCTCTTCTACTCTTTTTAATATGAAATGATGGCCTTTATGTTATAATCTGCTTTATGGATTTTAAAGATACATAAATGCTAGTTCAGTGAGAATATATTACCCTGGGGCCATTGGAGAATGTAAATTATCTATGGTTAAATGAGTTATTTGAGGTCCCATGGAGCATTGGAGAAACACACTATTCTGCATTTGCTGGGGCTTTTTGTAGCTGTTTATATTCATGTCCTAACAAAGTACATGCATTTGTCCATCTGCAGCTTCTTCTCAATGCACTGCTCCAGATATCACACCACATAATATCACCAGTGAGCAATCCAGATTGAGGCACCAGAGAATGTGCTGCAAATAGAATTCCATGTCTACAACAAAGCCACTCCTTTCTCTAGGTTCCATCCTTGAATTCTTCTGTTCCCATTTTTCTCTCCTGCTTTGGACAAAATAATTGTTGCTTTCATTGTTGTTGATGTTGTTGCTTTTTTTACAACAAAATATTGAGCTCAACTTAATGATTTGGAGTAGGTAGCTTTCAGTTTTATTTGATTATTTGGTTTTATTTTTCTGACCCATTATGGAAACTCTTTACCTGGTTTACTATGAGCTTTTAAGTTTGATGGGAAAGCAATCAATACAAAGAAGATGAAAGTACTAGTTTTAGTGAGTTCAAAAAACATGTGTGAGTACATCACAAGACCTGTCAGTCAAATACACATCTTTGAATAAGGCAGACTTGCCCTCTGCCCTGCCTTCTAGGTGCCAAGATCAGGCAAGCTCTGCTGTCCTATAGGTAGCAGGAATCTGGAGTTCAGCAGAAGCATCTGAACACAGGCACAGTTGAAGTGATAAGGGTAAAAGTAGATGTTGTAAAAACAGAACAGTCTTTAGAGTAATGACCTGAGAAACACTCACTGCTAAAGCCACCTGCTGCCAATGTGGTTGAACAGAATGTGTATGAGGCAGAGAAAATGCTTAAAGGTGTTACATTTGCATATTCAGAGTTTCAGGGAAATAGGCACATTGAACTGCCTTTCCTGAGACCCTAGATTACTCTCTCTCTCTCTCTCTCTCTCTCTCTNATATATATATAATTCTTTATATATATAGAATATATCTAATGACTATTCTATACAGAATATTCTATATTATATAATGTCTATATACATTATATGTATATAATATATAATATATTTTATATATATGTATGTATATATTGTATTCTAGGCAAACAGGGACCTACAGTCTTTTCCCAATAACTCTAGCAGGTTTAAATATAGACAACTACACATTTTTACACCCCCACCCATTAATTTGGCATCATTTAGAAAAATCCTTTTAAGGTCATACAGGTCAAGCTTTGGATGCATTTCCCTACTTGTTTCCTTGGAGCACACACAGTATTTATAGCTATGTACCTGCTTTCTCCAATAAATCTCCCGTGCATGGGCTATGGCTTGTGCTAAGTGCTGGGTATGTGCTGATAAGTAAGGTTTTTTGTGTTGTAAAGCTCACTTTGCTGTCTGAAGAACTCTCTGTGATAGAGCTGTGCTTTATGCATGATGTCTAACACAGTATCCTTGTGTTACATGTGGCTACTGAACAGTTAACATGTCACCAAGGCAACAAAACTATAATTTTATCTCAATTTTTAATTATTAAATTTAAATGGCCAGAAAAGACTTGACACCACCATGTGGAAAGGAGTGTTATAATCTTATCCCAAACTCCTGTGGATACACTATGATCTACACTATTGGATCTCAAACTGGTTGCTTGGAGCACTGAAGTTCAACTAATGCTGATTTGGTCCTTGCAGAAGACAGAGGGAGGCTGAGGGACAGAACTCAGCAGTCCAGGGTTGCTTCAATTAGAATGTTTCATTATTCTACTGATTTTTGCATTATTACATTTCACTGAGTAAGATAACTGTTAACATAGTTACAAACTGATGGCCTTGAAACAATCAAATATGATGTGATCTGGACCACAGTGTCCTAAACTTCAGTGCTCTTTTGTGAAGTACATATTATGATTCAATACTCAACAGTCAATCTAGGCCCAAGAGTCATTTAAAACCCATTTCTGGGAATAGAGTGGTTAATATTTTTGAGGGTAGATATGAGACTATTCCTAGAATTTCCATGCCATAATTCTCAAAGATTTTCATATCTTTAAACAGAGAAATTAATATGGTATATAAATTAAAAAATTGTCACTTTTTCTTAACAATGTAATTTCTAATTCTTGTTGTTTCTATAAATGTATCATTGTGTAAAAATAATGTTATCATGTGAGTTCCTGGCAACAAAATCATTGATCCAAAGACCAGATGATTTATGACTGTCTAAGCTTTTCATGACTAAGATAGGATACCAATACTTTATAAATAACTTTATGGTCTTGAAATAATGTACTCTTTAGATTCATCTTCTACTTTCCGTCCAAATAATTATTAAAAAAAAAAAAACATAAAACATCTTTTGGAATAGAAAAAAAATACCACCAACAACAGAAACTTGGATGGTCTGCAGGGTATTCCCGGTAGCTGCTGCTATTTTAATCAATCAAGAAGAGTAGGTAATGCCTAACTATAGAAATCGCTCACACAACTATTATTATATATTATGTACTAGACTTGCATGGATCAAATATACATTTCTTGGAATTATTTTTAAAGGAAGACAGCTATCAATAAACCACTCTGGAAATATGTCATTTTCACTTTTA
Source organism: Marmota marmota marmota (assembly GCF_001458135.2). Lineage (NCBI taxonomy): Eukaryota > Metazoa > Chordata > Mammalia > Rodentia > Sciuridae > Marmota > Marmota marmota. Next base: position 15,624,690 of record NW_026000221.1, read on the forward strand.
TTTAAAATTATGCTGAACATATGCTTACTATGGTAATGGGAATATACATTAAAATTCTACAAATATACACAAGAAAACAATACATAGTTATGGTCATGTTTCACCCACTATATGGAGTGATGCGGGGTCCAAGAATTAGGATCAGACATTGGCACAAACCGACTGTTTTATCAGACCTATCACTCAGATTATGTTTATTTATGCCTTTGTGTTTCAAATAGGCAGTTTTATTTCCTTGTGGAAGGAGAGCTTAAGAATTCAAGTGATGGCCATTGAATATTGATGAATTTATTTTTTTTCTAATATCATCTTTCTACCTTTTCTGTTGGCATTCAAACTGCTATTCATAACTTATGAGTCAGTGATACACAACTTTGTTGTATGAGTTGTCGTGTGTCAGCATCAGCAATACTGAGCTTCTAGGATTCATGCTATGTTTTATCCATAAATATCTGCATTCGAAAAGAATGGAAAGAGGAAAGGACAAGAGACAAAGGAGGAGATGGCAGAAGGACAGCAAGAAAGAGAGAGGGAGAGGGAAGAAGAGGAGGAAAATAAAGTAGAAGGAAAGAAGGAAGTTCTGAGGGACAGAACTCAGCAGTCCAGGATTGCTTCTAGTATATAGTCATTGCACACCCTGAGAACAACTGAGTGAATGTCACTGCAGAGTGTGGCATGCTGAGAGGTGACGGCTGGGAAAGTTTACATAAGATGGATGCAATTTCTTCTTGGAATAAGCTCTCAACTCACTTTGTGGGGTGCCCCAGGCTGTGAGTGCCCCGAGAGCATGGTAAATTATTGACTTAGGTAATCCCAGAGTTCATGTGCTAATTCGGACCTAGTAAGTATCTGTCCAATGCTGGCTCTTGGCTAGGTTCTTCCTCTGAGATGCAGGCAGAGATCAGTGCAGTGGAACAAAGTCTATTAGTGATGATATTTTTACAACTGTAGAAAGTTAGCAATATATGTAAAATATTACGAAGGCGTCTCTCTTTGAATACAAATGGTATTACTGCAAAGTAGCTAAATAAACAAATGTAATTCAGTATTAAAACATCATCTCCTCAAACTGCTTCCCTTAATATTACTATCTTGAGGCTTGAGGCCTCTCTTTCAGCTCCCACCTTTCTCAGAAAGGTCTTGATTTAGACAGAAAGTCCATCATGCAAAGGCACTTGCTATTTGTTCACATCATCTTAGATCTGGTCCCTGTATTATGCAAGATATTTTATTAATAAATAAATTATTGAAATATTTGTTAGAGAATAGGGAGAATAAAAATCTCTTTAATGAAGTATGGCATTATGATATAATACATTACTATCAATCATTGTCATTGAATATTAATGGATTATGTATATAGACAAGCCACTATTATTAATGTGATTTTAAGAAAACTCTAATAATTTGCATATATATTTCTATTCTTAAATACTGGACAACCTCTGATACTGCAATTATTAAACATGATGAGACAGGTAATATAATGTGCAACACTTTCTGAATGCATTCCCTAATGCTGTTTGCTAAAGATGGGCAATGTTTATTGGATTTGTTTGCATTTCCACTGCCACTATTCTCATGCCCAGCTACTAAATATGAAATAAAATAATTCATGATCATTTAAATTGATGTTAAAAAATGTGTTTTAGGAATCATCCCTGGATTGATTGATTTAATCTTTCCTCTGTTCTAAAATGTTGTTCAACATGTGATTAACTAAGCTTTGCCTTACATACTGAACCTCTTTTCTGAATCTTCCTCTTGACTTCATTTCTTCTCCTAGAAAAAGTCCCGCAACTCTGCCTAGGTTATTCCAGCTTTCAAATGTAAACACATTTGCAGAAATATTTAGAGGTGGCTATAAATTGTCACAACTTTTAAGATTATTGGATGAGCTGAACACCATGGTGGATGTCTGTAATTCCAGGGACTCAGGAGGCTGATGCAGGAGGATTGCAAGTTTGAAGCCAGCCTTAGCAACTTAGTGAGACCCTGTGTCAAAATAAAAATGCAAAGGGCTAGAGATGTGGCTCACTGGTTAATAATTTATTATTCCCTTGTGCTCAATACCCATTACCAAATAAAATAAAATAAGATTAACAGAATGATATGTCTGAACATACTTCGGAATATCTAGCATGCTTGAGGTTAGGTAGATAACAACAAAGATTTGTTTTTAAATGGTTCTATTTTAGAACATTATGTTTTTGTAAGCTTCATGTTTGTTGTCTGTATGTCACAATCAGTCACAATATCTGCTGGCAGAACACTACCATTTTAAGAGTTACTTTGCCAATATATTAGGTTCATTTTCTTGGTTAAAATTATTTCTTGTTTAAATGGCCCTTCTCATATCTAAGAAAAAAATGCTACACTTACTGTCTTTGTTATAGTTTTTTGTGTTAACCCTTGCATTGAAAACTATTTTTAGGCAATGCATGGAATAACTGGTAGATTCTCTGAGAACTGGCTAGCATCCTGGTTTGAGCATATTCTTCCATTTCAACACATAAATTAGATATGTACTATACACATAGATACTGCTCATAGTAAGTATTTTTTTAAAGAAATACTGACCAAAAAATAAAGGAGAAATCAATTCTTTAAAGACTGCATTTGTAAGTATTCAGCTTGCTTAGAAGCTTACAGTTTACAGTCATGAATGAGGAGATATATATATATATATATATGTATATATATACACACACACACACACACACACACACACACACACACACATATATATGCATCCATTCTAAATTCTAAAAATTGTAAGTATTCTTACAGTTAAGAGTTCATTAATCTACTAGAGTATGACAAACTGTAAAGACAAAATGCTGACAGAATTAGGAAAAAGAGTACTGTTGGGAGATAGATGAGGTTGGTTTAAATGCCTGTTCTGTTGTTCACTAAATTTTAGTTCTTAGAAGAGTTACTTTTTTAATATTTATCTTTTAGTTGGACATATCTTTATATTTTATTTATTTTTATGTGGTGCTGAGGATTGAGGATCTAACCCAGGTCCTCACCCATTCTAGGCGAGCACTCTACCACTGAGCCCCAACCCCAGCCCTAGAGGAGTTCTCTCATCTCAACTTTGTGCTTTAGTTTTCCTCTTATGTGAAGTGGGGGTACTAAGTCCTATCTCAAGGGTTTTCATAAAGATTAAATTAAACTATATCCATAAAATTCTTGGCACATAATAAGTACTCAACCAACGTCAGCTTCCTCCGCTCATGAATTATGGAGAAATCAATACCTTACACAAGGCCTGGCTTCCAGCTCAAGGGAAGAGACTGTCTATGGATGAAAAGTCGAAGAAGAATCTAGAGAAACTGAAAAGCATTTTAGAAGGGAGAAAAAAATTCTCACTTCACTGCCACACAAGAAGTGAATGGTTCCTTCTGTTCTAGGAATTACAGAAAAGAAGAAATCATTCTAGATTGTTAGGTGTAGCTCTCCTGAGGATAGGATTTGAGTAGGTAAGAATAAATGACAACCAAGGTCACAAAGAGGAAAAGTCGTCCTCTGTTTTTGTTTTTAGTCATCATTTTCTAATCATTTTAACGTACTGGGAATTGTTCTTTAAAATGAGGGAAGCGTTTGCTTCTCTTGAGTGTTCATATTGGAGAGTTGCGAAATATTACATTCAGGGCCGTGTTAACTCAGAAAGGAAAAGCCAGTGGAGGCTTCATGCTGATAACATGTCTCTGCTGATGATTCCTGCTGGGCCCTGGAATCTGCTCCTCCCTCAGGCACACATTATTTAATGACATTAGACAGAGCTATCCCCATCTTGCACGTCACTTTCATGATCTGGAGAACAGAATGAGGGGGGTCCCAATTGAGAATCCCTGAGTCCCTCCCAGCTCTAGTACACTTTAAGCGGAAGCCCAACTCTTTTATTGTCAGAAACTCTGGGGTACCCAGTGAGCTGTGAAAAGAAAACCTATTAGAAACTGGAACACAGGAGAGAAGGTGAGATAATTAAATGAGCAAGCACAATGGGGCGGGGGGAGTTAATAAGAAACACCATGGGTGAGAAAACGGGAATTTAAAACCATGGAACCACTTCCAAATGAAGAAAACTCAATTTCAAAATAGTGTATGAGGGTCTTTAGCACAGTCAGTAAAACATGGTTCTTTCTGTTTTTTGGACAATATGTATCTGCGGCTAGCTTCACCATTAAATAAAACTCTCACATTCTTCTTCCAGAAAAAAAAAATATGAATATGTATTATTCCCCCCCCAGGACACTCTCCTAGTTAATAGATTATAAGATATTAATTTTGGCTAGATTTAACATATTTGGCCTCTGGAGAATGAATTAGAAATTTCTATTACTGTCAAAAAAAGGAGAGACCCCCCATCTCTTCCCTATTTCTTACCTTCCTGGGAACAGCTTTGAGACTATTTCTAAAACAACTAAAAACACTAACAACATTCTAGCAAATTGTACTCAATAACCACAGGTAATTATCCCTCAGAGAAGGAGGATTCAAGTTTTATGGGATGTTCAAATGTTATCCCTTAACTCTCCCACTTCAAGTATCCTGTAAAACACAGAAATTGCAATTGCCCATGCGGTATATACAAGTAAGTATAAAGAAAATGGTACAATTCATTTAATAATCAATATTCTCATTAAGGTTTCAGAGTGAAGATGGTAATTTTGTATTTTCCATAAGACGAACTTATAACCCAGGTCATTATATTGGCTTTTTAATTTCATTATTCATAGTTGTGGTGTTTCATATCAAGGTAAGACCTCCCATGGATAGTTTTCATCCTTAGAGATAGCATTAGTGGTTTGTCCATTTTGCTTTAAACCCCTTAATTTGTAATGGGATATTTGACTGAAACATCTCCTATTTGGACTCCATTGATTGTAATGTGTCTATTTTACATTTTCTTTTTAGGTTATAGACACTGTAATTTTTGAACTTAATATGTTTCATCTTTATGTTGCTCACTCAAGAATTCACGTTGGATTTGTTTTCCATGTGCTTTTTCAGGAGTATGAGGAGACTCAATAACACAGCAGCTTAAAGAAGAAAAGAGTTATTTATGTGTCTTAAACAATTGACCTGAGTTGACCAGGTCATGCCACTGGGTTATTTGAATTCCTCATAAGTTTTCAAGGGACTAGATAATCTTTTAGTTATGGATAAGGTACACACAGGCCAATTGCATCTTCTACATCATCATGTCTGGTTTCCAGGAGGTGAGAAAAAGAAAGAGATCACGTGAAAAGAACACCCATTCCAATGAAATCTCATTGTAGATGTAACTGAAACTCCACCATGATCATGTGAAAAATACTGAGCTAGATTATTGAATGCTGAGAAGTCACATGGATAGGAGCAACATAGAAAATGTGACTCTTCCAACCTCAAATACTAACCTACAGACATTTGATTGAGGTCAATGTGGATAATGACACTCCAGTAGAACCTTTAGGAAATGGCAGCTTAAAGGAAAGTTAATGCCTTTTTCTTTATTTCCCATATGATTAAATTAAAGTGGGAGAGGTTGAGTTCTGTGCCCAAGGTCACTCAGGAGTCAGCAAATTTAGGGTCCAGTGACGTCAAAAAAAAAAAATAGAAATTAAGACAATGAAAGGCAGTGCTGAGAATAAAAGCAGTTTCAGCATTTGGTCTTATCCTTGTCCTGTTTAGTTCAATAATCTTCAGACTACACCATCCCGACAACCAGCCAGCACAAGTGAGATTAAATTTCAGAAAGGAGACAGGAAAATAATATGTATATCCCTGTTTAAAATTCTCTATCAACAAAAGATTTAGATCTGTAGACAACTTGCATCTCTACCATACAGAGAAGGTTGGTCTTAAGTGCACTTCTGAAATTATTTGAAAGGAAAAGAAATGGTGAATATTTTCTGATTTATTAGGCTCATGGGCTCCCTGTTCTGAATCTTAGTTTCTAACGAATTTTCCTGACAGAATTCAGCATGGAATCTGTAAGTTACAAATGTTAAGGGGAGTTAGCATAAATTGACTACTATGACCATAGAGGGAATTTATACGTAAAAGACAAAGGAGACATACAGAAGAATGCACACTTCAGGAAAATAGTTCTCCCCTGGGATGAATAATCAGGAGTTAAAACCCTCTTTAATAGAATGCATCAGGGACTGCAGTGTGTTTCAGCATATCTGATGAGTGAGGCAAGGTGTGGCAGGCAGGAGTGAAGGAGATTTGGTTTTGGACGGAAACTCAGAATATGGATCATCTGTGGGTTAAGGGATTAGAGCTTATTGCAAGTGTTGGAAATTTTTTTCTCAGAACCCTTGAGAACTACTGGTTCATGTTCTTAGAAGGGCACAGACTAGGATATCCTTATAATAATACTCTGCAAATGACACTGTCATCTAAAGCATAATTTTATTTCTATTCTCAACCCTTGGGGCAGGTATGGGAAATCCTGGCATAGTTACTATTTCTGAGTTAAGATTTATGATGCTAACCCACATGGACTTTTCTTTAAAGGAATTAAGAAAATATCCTATTAACAAACGGCATTGAAGAGAATGCTTTGGTGTACATTCTCTTATAGATTGATCTTTGTATTTGACAACTCCATCACCTTTTTCCACGTTCTTAGCCAAAAGCCATACTTGAAGTAACACCATAGCAAAGATTCAAATACTAATCCCTGAACTAGCCATCTCAATAGCTCCCTTGTCAATAAGTCATATGATGTAAGTCAGATGAAAATATGGATTATACTTCAAGTAAAGGAGCTTCCTGAAATAGTTCATTGCTGTAATGTGAAGGAGGTCAGAAAATTGAGAAAGCTACCTAGACAATCCTTTAGAGGAGACATACATGAAAAGTAATTTGATATGAATTTGAGACAAATTTAATTTATTTGAGGATTTGTCTCCTTCTGGATAGAATGGGGATGGTAGCACCATCCACATGCTTCTTGGGATTGTAAAACTGGTATGTATGTATATCTATCTATCTACACATATATATGTGTATATATATGATGGCTTCAAAAATCATTCAAATATAAAAAAAGTATTCAATTTATGATATTTCATAATGATTTTATTAATACTGGTATTTCAAATATAAAATCATTTGGACATAACCTTTGCTTTTGCTTGAATATAATAGTCCTCCCTCTTATGCAAGGAGTATGTTGCAATATTCCCAGTGGATGCTTAAAACAATGGGTAGCACCAAACCCTATGTATACTATTTTTTTTTCCTGTGTTCCCAGCAGCATTACCATCTAGTGCCAGAATTAATTTGTCTTTTCATGTTATATGTGTTCGTGCCTTCTTTGCATGATTACTTTGGGGGCATTCTTAAGTAAAATGTGTTACTTGAACACAGCACTGCTGGCATGATGGTCCATCTGGTGACTGATATGACTATTACATTAGTAGTGGATGGGTACCATACACAGTGTGGATGTGCTGAACAGAGTAATAATTCATATCCTGAACAGGACAGACTAGTATAATGTGAGATTGCATGATGGTACTCAGATAGTGCATAATTTAAAATGTATGAATTGTTTATTTCTGAAAAATTTCATTGAATTATTAAGACCATGTTGACTGCATGTAACTGGAAAAATGGAAAGTGAAATTACAGGTAAGGGGCTTGTGAGGACTGTACCTCCAATAATAAAAAATAAAAGACAACATGAACCCGAGTCATATACCCTGACTTTGAGTCCTGACTCCTCTCCATCTTGGACAAGACACTTTATCTCTCTGCTCCTCATTTTGCCCTGGATAAATTGTGAGTAATAATGGAATTTACTATAGAGTGCTGTTATTTCAAGTGTTTAAGCATGAAGCTCACATCAGGCCTGTCATACAGTAAGATCTACAATATTTGTACAATATATCTATTATGTTTTTATCCTGAGTTAATTTGATTAACGCTCATGTGCCATTAAAGAGGACACTGTTAGGCATCCAGGAGGGAAAAAGATCTTTTCCCCACCCATCCCATTTCCATGGTTCAGGTCCCTAAAACAAAAAGTGGATTAACAGGAGAAAAAATACAAATGTGTTTAATGAAAATTTTACATGGCATGCCAGCCTTCAGAATGAAATGAAGACTGTAAATAAATGGGAACATCTGTGTATTTTGGGTTGGTGCTAGTGTTTTTCTTTTGGAGCTGGGATTAAACCCAGGGCCTCCTGTGTGCTGAGCATGCACCCCACCACTGAGCTATACCCCCAACCTGTGTGCATTCTCTATGCTAGGTTTGAGAAAGAGGTGGATAGTTATGGAGAAGTAAGGTGGATTAAAGTATTATCTAATGGTAATACACTATGGAGAACTTAGGAAAACCTCTCTTACAGGTTCCCTTTTGTGTCTTTCTGTCTTTAGAAATAAAGGCCTTTCTCCTGGTGTAGAGAAGACGACATCTCTCACATGACTGACTTGTTTCAGCGGAAAGTAAGAAAATGTCTCCTGGGTTTTATGATCTGTTTTATAGGAGAAGGGCAGGACAAAAAGGGTATTTTGTTCCCATCATGGGACACTATCCTAAGTCAGCAAGGGTCAAATGAAGTCACTTAAAGGTAAAAGGAAGCAAAAACTATACAATTCCATGTAAGAGGCATTTTTCTTTACTGACCTCAACAAGACTACTCCTGCCTACAAAGAATACAGGAGCTCAACGTTTGGAATAAAGCCCCTGAACTTGGACCAAGCATAGGTGGGTGGTGTAAAAAGGAAAATCCAATTCTATTGGCCTCTCAAGTAAATCAGTGCTATCTGTGAAGTGATTTTTTCTCTTCTCTTTTGTTGTTTGTTTACAATTTTGTTTTGTTTTGGTTGCTAGAAATAGTAAGTGACTGTGGCCCAGTTAAAAAGGAAAAAAAATGTAAAAGAAAAATGAGAGAAAAGGAATTAAAAAAAAGGGGGGAAGAAAGGAATTTAACCTAAGTAATTTATGAGAAAGTTCAGGATATCAAAGCAAAGCTAAAGAATCAGATCTGAGAAAAGACAGGAGTCAGGAGCCAGGGCAATTTGGGGATTCAAGGTGATCCTGCCAAGGACTGTCTTATCATGGAAGACCTGGGATCAAGCAGCTACAACACATGTGGTCTTGTCCATTGCTCCTCTAGGTGCACATTACTGGAAATCAAGTCATAACTCATACACATAAGTTGGCCCAAGGAATATCTAGGTATCTTGATGGCCTTTCTTGGAAATAACTTAAGCAAGTAGGGGAGAGAAACAATTCTTCAAGGACAAATTGAGTTATTGATACCAGAATGGAATAAAGGTACCATTAGCCAACCAAAGCTACAAACTAACACAATCTTGAGAACTTTCATCACTTTCAATGATTTTACAGGAGTAGACAGCTCAGATTATGCTGGGAAAGGCACAATATCTTTGTTTGAGAGTAGGGTCAGTGTTAAGGGTGAAATAACACAATGACCCTGTAGCAAATCCATTCGTGTCATTGTATGATCTCCAGAAATTATATGCTAATTTAGGTTGCAGTATTAAAATCCAAAGAAGAAGAAATATTAATGATTACCTCTGGGCCACAAGGAAATTTACTACTAGCCTATCACAATTGTTTAGTATCTGCATCAGCTGACCTGCCCCCACATTTTTATTTCAAATTATTATGCACAATATTTTCCTTCTTTGGTGATGTAAGAACTTTACACAAAATTGTTCAATTATTGCTCACATTTAATACTTAGATGACTCTAGTGGTGGAACAGAAATCACATCATTAATCTTCACTTTAAAATGCTTGACCATGAATCATAAACCACCACATATTTCATGTTTGACACATTTTTATCAGGGTGCATGGAGCTGAATACATGTCATCTATGATTTTGAGTTTTGTATGGGAATTTTATTTATATACTTTTATTTACCTCATGTTCTCCAGAATAAATATCAGAGTCTGCAATATTTATAAACTCTGGGGGAAATAGTGACATTTACTATCTCCTGCCATCAGGACACTATATAAAGTAGGAACATACATATATTTATTTAGGAATCCATCAGACGATGATGTAGAATGGTGATTTTGTTATACACACAGATGCACACAACATATTCTCATGCCCACATATGCACTCATACACAAAAGTCTGCAATCAGGGTAGACAGAACTCCTACTTTGTACTTTCAAATGTTTAAAGCAGAGATTTTATTCCAGCAATGAAAATTAAATTTTATGGTGGAGATGTTATTTTTCCTATGTTTAAACTCAGTATGTCAAAACTTATCTAACTATATCAAAGGAAAGACTTGGAGTTCAATGATTTCACAGAAATCGAGACATGCACAATATCAAGTTGTGAACATATACTAGTTTCAGCCTCACGAGGCTTTTTGACATTTTGTTAGTTAACTCCAGTCAAATGGGTTAGAATTTTACCTGAATACATTGTTCACATTTCAAATTTTAAAGTATGATTTTTCCCTACAAGCATTATACCATTCCTTTCTCCAGTCCAACTCCTATTCAATTCTTGCTGTCCATTAAAATCCAACATGCCAAATGCATTTTCCCTAAACCCTCTTTGTTGAACCTATGGCCCCAAAACTGGCTTTGTACAAACAGAGCATTCCAGCGATAATTCCATGAGAGAGAAGCTAAGGACTAAAGCAATTGGTGATTTAAATATATGTGGTTATGAAAAGAAAAGAGCATAGAAGAATTCAAGACCAGGAAAAAAACAGCAAATTGAAAAAGGGGTCTTATCTTAGAGACACTAGATCTACTTCTCTCAGGGCAAGGGAAGGCAGTACCCAAGGTTCCCAGACTTCTGATATGGCAGCATCCTCCCAATAGATCTTTAGGTTTTACATACACAGTGCCCATTGTTCTAGCAGATAAGATGTTATAAAAGGCAAATGGAGATATTAGCAAGTGTTGATGCTAAATTAAGATACTACCCGGTTCAAATGGATTCAGTATTGTTGAAAAATTGTGAGTGGCATAATTTCTCTGAGCACTACTAATCTTACCTATAAAATGGGAATAATGCTACTTAATATGACTGTTATAATTAAATAGAATTATACATAAGTGGATAACACAGATGCAAAAAGAAAGATTATAACATTATTGATTCTATCTCTTTTCTGTGTACTACTGAAAAAGAATAGTGTCTGGTATTTAAAAGAGCAATTCCAGCATGGAAGATAAAGAGAAGAGCCCACATGCAGATCCATAGCCCCAGACTAAGTCAGTTGTTAATAGGACTATTAAATTCTCACTTACTTAACATTGCAAATTCTTAGGTCTTGTCTACTCATTAATATAAATTCCAGAACTCTCGCCAAAACCATCCTTCCCAATTTCTAAACACCATTTTTAATGAGTTACTTCTTGTATAGTAAATATACCTTCAAAATTTACCTATGATGTGTCAAACATTGTATAGTTAAAAATTAAAGAAAACATATACCCTGCTCTCAAACAACTTTCTTTTCACTATAAAGTCAAGAACAAGCCCTGTCAACTGATAGGCAAAATATGAAAACAAGAATAACTACTTTTTTCAACCTCAGATATGCATTTTTAATGAATTTCTAATACAAGCAAGGTGGTGCCAACAGTATATTGCAGATAACTGAGCCTATAAATAAGTAAATAACCTGAGTCCTTGAAATAGTGGCTGGAGGTAAATGATGCTTACGTATTAATTATTTGAACAAATTAATATATAAATATACTTCTTTGGAAAGCATTATAAAGGTACACAATAGGAAAAATTCAAATTCAGTTTATAACTTATATATTTTAGTTAGTGTACATATATACATGTTTAAGACACTTATTATGTAGAAGTGAATGAATTTAAATGTATGACAATACTTAGATCATCATATATTCACTGGTCATAATGTTGCATAGATATTAACATAATTAATGGTGTGTTTGAAGCAACTAGAAAAATAGAAAAACAACTGTATGTTAAAATTTGCATGTTTTCTTTTTTCTTTGAACCTAATACTATAATTCAGACTCTCTTAGAAATTTATGCCATTGTATTGCTTAAATATAACTGCCAGGAATTTTTTAGGAAATAGACATAAATATAAATATAAAATTAAATCTATAATGTCATTTTTATAGAAATCATTTAAATATAATTTGTCATTTACCACTATAAAAGTATGTTCTCGTTTCTCTTCAGAACATATAACTCATGTGTGTATGCATGTATATGTATGTGTGTGTGTGTGTGTGTGTATATATATATATATATATATATATATATATATATAATTATACAGGTAATTTTTTTCATCAGCTCTGCATGAAATACTGCGGAGACAGGCTACTTCCAAGATATGATACAACAAAAATCAGAGAGAAATTTAGCAAATCTCTCAAGGAGCCTAGGAGATCCTAATTTTTTGTCTACAATAAAACTCTTAATTCAGGCACATTAATTCACATCATATTTTAAAAATTGCAACTTCTTTTCAAGCCCAAGAAAACAGAAATATGTTTGTGGGAGCAAACTTGAGTATTGTAAGATAAACCCTCTGAATCATGAAAGGGAACAATGAATTCAATAATTGATTTGCATTCTTAGGCATTAGATATTTTCTTCTGAAGATGACTTACACGTTGCTGTGATGTTGGGAGTTCAAATGCTTATTAATAATGATGAAATGAATAATCCCTTACATTAATTCAGAGCTTTATAGATTATAAGACATTCTAACATCTTTGATTTCATTTAATTCTCTGGAACACCTTGCATGGGAGGCATGACGAATTTTTATGATCCCTGTTTTATCTGGGATTAAATTAAGGGTCAGTGAGGTTAAGCTAATGCAGAAACTTTCACAGGAATTGGGAGAGTTGGTATTTAATCTCATATTGTGAATCTAAGAACTGTAACTATTCTTCCTATTACAATAATGTATCTTCTTATTTCACTTTTATAAAGGGTAAAAATAAAATAATGACCTATCATTATTTCATACGCTTAAAATATACTTATAAACAAGTTATAAGTCTTTTAAACTTTAGAGTACATTGAATTGCAAATCAAGAAGTATGTATAAAATAATAAAACAACAAAAAGAATTGAATCAAAAGAAAGAAATAGAATTATAATTTGCTAGAACTAAATTATTATTCAGAATGTGTAAATAACACCAACTACCAAGAATAAGTTTCTTTTGAATTTGCATAGCATGTCTTATTGTGTGTGTGTCACATCATGAGTGTGTTCATTTTAAAATGATCTCTTTTGAAGTACTGAAGTGACTTTTTCGGTTCAGCTCACTCTGTTCTGTTTGTGGCTTTACTTGACGTGATCACATCACACAGACATTAAGTTTACTTGTGCTCTTTGTGCATAGTACCACTTGATGTGAACGAACGCTACCAAACATCCAAATGCAAATATAAGCACTAAATTCTGGCGACACCCAGTTACATGGCAGTCATTTACAGGAGTCAGGCATGTTTACACAGCTCATCTGATTACAATCAAAAACAAGTAAAATAAATAAACCTCCTGCGGCAAATGCATGCACCTTGGAGAACATTTGTGAAAAACCTCAGAATTTAATTTCTATTTATAGAAGTATTTTATTGTTTCTTTAGTCTTTCCTTAGTGTAGAACAAATTTTCACCAAGTGTATTCTTCTGTAAGGCGTCATACCTTGTGCCGAAGTTATCAGGACATGTCAGTGGAGCAGATATCTGCATTTTAGTAGCAGATAGAATGTGGTTGGGAGAAGATAACTTTCTCAGTCTTGCTAGAAAAAAAAAATAGCAAACACTGTAACCAGGTTATTAACCCAGATCTATGTACAGGTTCACCCGCACTATTCCAAGTCCATATTTCATTGACCAGGAACCATTCTGATTTTAGGCAACATCCCACAAACATTCTTAATATACAGAAAAAAAATACCAAATATCGATTTCTTCTGACTGAAGTACTACTACTGTAAATTATAGTGTATGTAGACCTCAAGGCAACCAGAGTATGAGACACCAGTTTTAAGCAAAGTCAAGATCAGTATTTATTAATGTTCAGGGGCTATGTTTCTCTGGAACATTTAATAATACATCTTCGTTTTGCTTGTTGAAATGTTTGCTTCTATATTGAAGAAGAATGTGATGGTCTGAAAATGCTGAAAAAGTGTGCCTTGTAGGTTTCCCTGAATTCTGTAAATGTTAACAACATAAAACTGAAAAATCCAATGTAATAATTATGTCAATCTCTTACACATATGGTAGACTGAGAGATAAACAGAAAATCTTAGAAACTGGACAATGCTTTCCATTGAGGTCCTGCAATTTCTGGTCAGAAGCTTAAAATCACAGGGGGTTTGTGTATTTACAAGAATACAAGGCTACCTATGAAAATCTTTATATGTAATTTTTATGTTTAATGAAAGGAAGACACGTGGGTCATTAAAGTAAGACAGAGCTGCTTTTGTGTCACTTAGTGAGGCAGTCTTCTGGATCATTAATTTCCATTTAAAGTAACTCCATTAATGTGAACTTTTCTGATTCTAAACCATGTTGTTTCATTGAAATTTCTATGTGCATTCGTTTTGTTTTATTTCCTGTGATGTACACATTAGATGGCGTTTTTAGTCTTGGCTTGTTTTTGTTTGCAGTCTGCCCTATCCCTGGATGGTTCATTCTAAGATTGATAGCACTGACTTTTACTAACAAGTTGTTTTTTTTTTTAAACTGGTGTATTATAACTAGACATGATTGGTGGAGAGTCACTGTTACATATTTGAACATGAACACACTGTAACAATATAATTTGGCTGGTATTTTCGCTCTCATTCCCCTCATCAATTCCCTGGTCCTTTTCCTCTACTGGTTTCCCTTCAATTATCATGAGGTCCTTCCCCACCTCTATTTTTCTTAATCTTTTTTTTTTCCTTTTTGGAAAACAATTAGTTCTTGAAATGAACCCAGAGAAAAGGACTAGTTACCTTAGGATAGTGGAAGAGAAATTTATTCATCTTCTCCTGAGCATTCATGTATTCTATCTCACTTCCTTCACTCAGGGATAACTTCATAGTCAGGCTATTACCAGTGGGACAAGAGGAAACACTGAGGGTTCATTTTATCACACACCCTAACTGTATTGTGGATATTGTAAATATATCAACCATAAGTCTATTACCCTGCTTACTTAATTTTTTTTCATTCATAGTTGCAGCTTCTCCCTTGCTGAATTGTTCTAATGACATTAAAGGTTTTTTCATATAAATGGGAATTTGGAATAGTGGGCACGGAATGTTGGCATGTTATTATTTTATAAATAGACATCCAATTGTTGGATTGCAGAATAGAAATCCTGTGAGTGGTGACTTTTAAATATGTCTGTTTGCTCACTTGGTTATGAAATGACTAAGATCATGTCTTACGTCTGGTATTCACCACATGGCATGGGAATGTATTTAGTGTTCTGTAAGTTTTATTTTAATAGGAACAAATGAATATTTATTCATCTTTTCATTTGTCCAAGATCGTCACTAAAACTTCTTTTCTGTTTTTAGGGTCTCCCAATTGGTAATTAAGTGACAGTTGAGATGCAGAATTTTGGATCACTGGGGAAAAATTTCTTCTCATCTTGGGTAAATGTCAATGAGAGTATTGTCTTTTCTTAGCCAAAACATGGCATGTAGATTCTGTTGATTAATAGTATTTCTAAAATGTAATAATTTGTCTAATAACATATTATGTTAGATACTTATTGGGATTTAAAAATCCCTGACGTGTGAAAATATTACTACTTCCATTGTATCTCCATTATGAATATTTTTGGGGTTCTGATCTCTACTCCATTTATAATTGTTATAATTTTAATATGCAAGTTTGGTGATTGATTATATTTATCTTAGGAAATAATCCTTAGAAACATCCAATTTTTATCAAATGATATCTGCTTGGTTGTCATAACAAAAAGTGGATTCCCATTTTCAATTTTTCTGGGAATAATGTTATTTTACTAAATCTAATATTTGTTTCTTCTTTATTCTATTCTACAACAACATGTTATCCATAATAATATCATTAACTATCTCTCTCAACTAAGTGCCCACACCTGTGATTTTATAATTCTCAGTATGACTTGAAAATCAGTTCAGGAACTAACATTCAATTCAACTAAATCCAATTCAGGAACTAACATTTATTCCATTGTCACTCACATGCCATCATTCCATTTATCATACCTTACTTGTCATGTAGCAAGTGAAGAATTGATTAGGAATGGGAATTCATCTTTAAAGACTTTTAAAAAAGATTTTAAAATATATTTTTATTAGACCAGTTTGTCATAGACAACACGAAAGACATAAAACTAAATTTACCATAGAATTTTTAGTAGTCATTTCTTTATTTCTTTCTATATGTGGTCCATCTCCACATATAAGATCCATTAATTTTGACATTTGTTTTCACTAATTCAGTTTTGTGTGCTAATCTAGCTATGCCTAAAACACGAAAATTATTTCTAAGAGATCAAATTGTTTTATAATTTTATATATTTTAAACGAAAGGCAAGTTCAGTATTTTCAGTTATAATGAAGAAAAACAGAACAAAAATAAGCCAATATTACACTGACATTGTTATATTCTTAACATTGATATTTACATCTATTTTAATCAACAATATTCAAAAAGAGAGAGTAAGAACTTGATTAAGATCTACAGAGACAGATAATGATTAAGATTTTGTCTTTTTTTTCTTACAGATTAGATTGTCATGCAGTGAAAACATGGTAGACTTGGAGCCGAAAAATTTGAATGCTAATCCCATCTCTATGTGTCATACCAGGCCTCCTATTACATAGGTTATGTAGACTTTATAAATAATTTACTTGTTGTTCTATATGCACATAATTACCTTGAAAAAGTGAGTAGTGGCAGCTAATGCCAAGAGAATTATTACAGTGTACATCATTCTTAGGGTACCCTCAATACAGTGTCTGGAACACTATAGATCATCTCTCCACTTCATCAAATGGTACTCTTTTGCACATCAGGCAGTGATTTTTTTTTCTGGATATTCGTCTCCTATGTCATTTCATGAAACAAATTTGATACGAAGTAGGTGGTATTTAAATCATCTAAAGTCTTAAAATAAATTAATATCTCAATCCAGGCATAGGTCAGCCCACCATGAATCAGTGGAGAGTCATATCTATGATCTTGGATATCCTTTGGCAATATCTTGTAAATACATTTACTTTTCAACTCCCCTTTCCTTCTCTTCAACATCAACTAGGACCAGAAGTGGGTCTTACTCAATACTTCTAAAGTCTGATTAATATAAAAAATTGAATTTTCTTTTTCCCTATTTTGTCAGTTCTGAGGACTAAACTCATGGTTTCACACATGCTAGGCAAATGCTCCACTACTAAGCCACATCCCTAGTCCCCAAAAATTGGATTTTAATTTGTCACCAATGTAGGTCTACAAAGCCTGCCTCCATGGGCTGACTGCACATCATTTACTTTTGTTTTCATTGTGATCATATTGTAACCCTGGGTCAGTCATCTTTACTCAAGCTTTGCACCTGCTTAGTAATGTAATAAGTGCAGAAAATTTCAATAAACTAGAGCTATTATCTTACTTACTATTAGTGTTAATTTTAATTTTCTCTAAATTCCTATTACATCTCCATTTAGATTTGATGGTGCTTTCCCAAATTATTTTCAGGCCCGTCCCAAGCACTGAATGAAAGGTAGGGATACAGTGAAAAATAATTCCCTGAATTCTTAGTGGTTAATAGTTGAATTAACAAATAGATAGCCCAGTGTATAATCACAAAGGTAAATGTGATGAAATAAAATATGTTATTCTGTGAGAATTTATAAGAAAAAAAATTGCCTGACAGAATGAGGGTTGGGGAAAAATTCTCTTGAGGAAGCCGTGTTTTATCTAATGTGTCCAAAATAGGAGTTAATTAGGCAATGGTGGATTGTGCCATAGAAAGGTGTGTGTCAGAGGAAAGAATTTAGATACGTCTGTGAGACAAGTGAGTGATCCCATGTATGGTACTGAAACCAAAAGACAAGGATGAATGAGTTAGAATTGAAATTCTAGCAGTACTCAAACAATAATAGAAGGATTGGTAGGCCACACACACACACACACACAAATGAAGTTTTATGTAAAGACCAGCTGTTAGACATTGAATGATCTGTGTATGAAAGTTGAGATATGAAAATTTGCATTTTGAATATACAATCAATGAGGGGATGGGGCTTTGAAGTGTGATCTGAGAGTAGAAATGGAGGAAGTTAAGTTAGATAGATACTAAAAACGTCTAGCAGAGAATTAATATTATGTTGAACAAGATGGTGAGTTGAAAATGGCTAAAATGTCATAAGTACAGATTTTTAGACCATTTATATGTATATTAAAGAGCTGGTAAGACTTTTAAAAATAGTGATACTACCCATGAACAAAGTACTGCTGAAATTATGCACAAGTTTTCTACAGTAGTAGTTAATACAAATTATACACACACACACACACACATACACACACACACGCACAATTGTCCCTAAGCCTTGAAAATGCCTGAACAACTTGAAAATCATCTCAACATCTACAGAGCCTTGAACATGGAATTCTGCAGTGTGCACCTCAGAAATCAGCCAGTGCTGTCTGCAGTTGATGAATCAGACAAGCCACATGCAAGGTTCTGTCCCCAGACATGAAGACTATCACTTCCTCTTTCACTGCTTAAACAAGTTTGACTTCAATGAAATTTTAAAAGCACTAAGATAAGGTGCATTGACTGGAATGTGTAATTACATTGTTCCTATAAATGATTAAGGCAGTGGACAACAAAGGAGAAATGACTGCAGATTTTTTAAGCCCTTTTTAAGGAAGTAGAAATCTCTCTTCCCAACATGGATGCCATAAGAAAGCTTCATCTGAAAGTCATTTTTTTGGAGGGGTAACAGGGATGTATCTCAGGGGTATTCGACTGCTGAGCCACATTCCCAGCTCTATTCTATATTTTATTTAGAGCCAGGGTCTCACTTAGTGCCTTGCTTTTTCTGAGACTAGCTTTGAACTCATGATCCTCCTGCCTCCGGAGCCTCTAGGCTTACAGGTATGCTCCACCACGCCCAGATCATGTGAAAGTAATAATAATCTCTGAGCTAAATCAGTTGTTTCCTCTTTGTCATATGCTACAGCTTTCTCTATACCCATTATCTTAATTTGGTGCTTATAGCAACTGAATCTGTTATTATTATTTTTTATACTGGGGATTGAACCCACTTAGCCACTGAGCCATATTCATAGCCCTATTTTTAATTTTTATTTTATCTTGAGACAAAAATATCACTAAGTTGTTTGAGCCTCATTAAGTTGCTGAGACTGGCTTTGAACTTGGACACTCTTACCTCAACCTCCCATGAGCCTCTGGGATTATGCCTGGCCCAAGTCTGGTAATTTTTTAAAGTTATCTTTTCAGATGAAGAAATAAGTTAAATGGCTTGCCTAAAATTGAAAAATACAAAAAAAAAAAAAAACAACAAAAAAAGTTTTTTAAGTGTCCAAGACAAGAAGGCTAACCTGAAAGCCCTATTCTCACACTTAGTCATGATATTTATATCTCTGAAGTTCAGAAGTTCTTGACGACTGTCAACATGTAAGAGGGCAGTGGCCATGAGTGATGCACAGTATGTATTTGTGACATTGATTCATTCAATAGGAACTGGGTAATCATCTGCAGTGTGAAAAATACTGTTAATTGCTGGGAATTTAGTATGAGTATGACAAGCAGAAAGTCTGCCATGCTGTAGACAGGAGAAAATTGAACCAAGTTTAATAATAAAATCAAAGTTTTTATAAATAAAATCACAGTGTTTTAGGATACAAATGAGTATATCATGGCTGGGGCATTGATGGGGTACAGAAAACAAAGATACTTGAAAGGCAAACTAATTCATTACTGAAGAAGACAGTGTAAGTCATAGTAAGAAGGTTCAACTTTATCTTAGGAATGATACAATTAGAAATTTGAGGCTCATTCTGGGTATGGTGTGCCCAGGGACGAGGGTGACAGAAACTTATATAAGGAGTTAATCAGGTTGTTAAGGAGTGTAGGTGGCAGATTGCAGTGATCTGGGCTAAGAAACTGCTAATTAGGCTAGAGAGAAATAGAAATTTTCAAAGATGTATAGCAGGTTAGATTGAAATTGTATGGTGGAGTGTTACAAGGTAAGGGAAAGAAGGAGGTAAAACAAAAACAAAAAATATATCTTTGTATTGGGTAAATCACTGGAGGCTGATGCTATGCCCTGAGATGGAAAATGACATATAAGGTGGAAATAATTTCTAATTTGTTTCTGTTTGATTTAATTTCAAGATATGAGCAGCATGCCCAGCGGGAGTATATGTCCAATGGGCATTAGACAAATCAGTATAGAGATGAACATTTGAGGTCCTTTTATACTGGGAGTGAAAGATGCCTATGTTCAAGGTTGTGACCATGACTGTGGGATTCAACTAGATGTCTTTAAACTAGTGAGGATTATAGTCGTGGCTTCCCATAAAGAAAACAAGTAGGGAAGATGCTAGTCTTTTACAGAAGACATAAGGTAGGCTTAAGTTGCATAAAAGGGGTATTTTGAATAGGGAAGGCAAAATTAATAAATCCAACAGAAATATAATCTAATGGATGTCCTTCTAATGTTTTAGAATTTAAAAGGAGAAAAATGATATGGGTATTAAAAGGTCAACTTTAGGAAACCCAGGATGGCTTTTCCCAAAAGAAACTTAAAAACAATTTGACAGGGATCTGAATAATGCTTATTTAGTGGCTACTCTTCAAATATGGGGACCATGTTAAGCATTGAATATAGTCCATTCTAATTTCTTGAATATTATTATTATCAAACATACTAATCCTATGATTTTACTCCCTATTTTGGAAATTAGTAGAAAGCTCAGTTTTCATGTTGAGACTTCAGTGAACTTAGATTGGAGAAGGAAGGATATGGCAATGGGGATGTCGTTATTCAGATCTGACTCTCCATGATCATGATGTGCTAGTAACTGTGACTCTCTTTCAGGGAATATTCACAAATGAGAAAAAAATGATGTGTTAAGTGGTCAAGGAAATTGATCTCAATGAAACTGCGCGTGAACAACAGAGGCAGTAGGTCAAGTGTGGGGAATGGCAAATAAGACTGGTGATAAAGTCTGATTGACAGGATTTAACTTGAAAAGTTCTGCTTCATCCCACCAGGTGTGTTTCTTTGGAAATAGGCAACATTCTTTACAGCCACACACCCATCCTTAGTGAGAAAGAATTGCCAAAACCTGTGACCAAAACACCTGACAAGAACCACTCAGAGGAGGAGTGATTTATTTTGGTTTATGGTTTCAGAGGATTCATTCCATTGAAAACTGGCTCAAAGACAGAAACGTTGTGACAAAAGGGTGTGGCAGAGGAAAGCAGCTCAGTTCATGGAAGTTGGCAAGCAGAGAGACAGAAAGGGGCCAGGGACAGATATAATCCCCAAGACCATGCCCCCAGTGTTGTACTCTTTCCTGTCTGTCCTGCCTGTCCACAGTTACCACCCAGTTACCATCTATCAAATGGATTAATCAAGTGATGAGGTTATAGCTGTCACCACCCAATCATTACACCTCTGAAAATTGCTGCATTGACTGACACATGAGCTTTTGCTGGGACATTCCAGACCAACACTATAACAACTGGGTATATGTGTATGTATATATATTATACATCCCATACAAGGTATATGTATATATGCGCATATATATATATATATGTGTGTGTGTGTGTGTGTGTGTGTGGTATTATTTCCAAGTCATATTTAGAGTTTTATTCTATGATGTTTTGTTGGTGGTTGTTATCTGCCACCATCTTTGGTCAATGGCTGCTTTATGTATTTTATTTGATGAACATACTGAGATTCAAAGATGTAAATTGATTGTATTCATTCTCAAAATAACAAAAAAAGATTTTTTTGTATATTTACATATGTTATAGAAAAAATATTAAGATATTTTTACCAATTTTTATGTTATAGAAAAAATATTAGACATTTTTACCAATTTAGAGATGACATTTATGGTATTTCTCTTACTGAATGATTGAGTGGGAAATTGGACCAGAACTTCACCTTGGCAAGTGCAGTGGGAGAGAATTATGTAGCTGCTGGACAGTGATCTTATATTTACTGATGGTGTACCAGTTTCTATGTGCAGGTTCTAGTGGCCCTAGAGTAATGCAACCATTTCTGATTCATGCACTGAAACCATAAATGATGTGACTGACTTTGGAACAAAAATGATTTAGAGGAATCATGTCTTCTCTATCACTTTTTCCTCTTCTGTCTCAGAAACTATGAAAGCTCTGTGTTGCAGAATATAAACGATGAGATAGAGACAGCCCAGACCCTTGACTATAAAGTTTCAGCAGGGTGACAAGGAAGTGTATCCTCATTCTGAAAAGAAAAACAAAAAAGTGAATTCATGCAATTAAATGTAATGCTCCAAAGTCACAGAGATTTGGGGTTGTTGTTTTTATGAAGAACAGCCTCCCATCCTGACATAAACTGTAGCTGCAAAATAGCTCAAGCTGAGAGGTCTTAAGAAACCACAGCAAGCTGCAGTGCAGAGAGCCATGCTGAGTGTGTTCAGTTGTGCAAAGAGCAGTTGCAACTGTTTCAAATAAGAGCCTCACGTTCACAGTCCCAGACTTGGGCAATATTAATGATAGATATCACACACTGGATTTTCCAAGAAGCTGACTCTTGGATACTTTAATGTAAATATTTTATTGGGGAATGCTCTCAAGATGAACATTGTTGAGCAAATAAATAAAGCAGGATTGAGCAGAGGGAGGTGTGAGATGCAAATCAGCCTGAGTCTTTTGCTCCCATTTTTTTTCAGGGTACATTGAACTGGAATAGATTTTTAGAAATGAATCAGGAAATGGTGGCGAGGATTTTAGACCCCAGTTGGTGCAGGGAAATGATGCAGGATGTTCTTAGGAAGAGGACATGGCCTCCATGTCTGCAGCTCATCGCAGCTGAATTCACATCCCCCCCAAAAGGTAATTAGCTGAGATTTGTGAGTCATTAACCCTCCTCCAGGCAGCTTCAGAGATCACTGTTGAAGTATTCAAGGAGGCATCTGTGGTGTGGACCATGGCATCTAGTGCAGTAGATATGGAAGCAGGGGCCATAGGCTTCTCATGTGGACACACCTCTCTGTTGGCAGGTTGAGATGCCAAGATGCCTCATGAGTCTGTACTTTTTGATTCTTTGCTTGCTTTTGAATATAGACAGAAAAAAAATTGATGGATGCTCTAACACCACTCTGACCTTCTAGGCTGATGATATAGTTGGGTAATTCCTTGCCCAGTAGAGCCAATCACTTGGAAATCATATAGACTTCGTGTTGAGTCCCACCACCTAGTTAAATCCAGCTTCCACTTGCAGCTCTTTGGTGCATGAAAGTGGGCTCAGCATGTTTTCCTTAATGAACCTTTCTCTTCAGTTCCTCATTCTAACTGCTCATGCAGATCACTACCTCTCCCTTCCACCATCTCTTTAGGATAATAAATCTCTCTTTCTCTTTGAGAAAAGTATTAATATTTAATTGGAAAAACTCTTAAAATGTTAGGAAAATATTAAACCAAGCACTGAATAATGCCCAGGAGAGCAGGCAGCTTGATTTGTGGAGTGAAGTTTTAGTTGTTCATTTGCATTTTTTTCTAATAACAGTGACCTACTAAGTGGATCTTTTTCATGTTCCTTTTTAGAAGTAAAGTTCTATTGAGGAAGAAAATAAGTCACAAAAGGGGATGTCAGTTTACATTTCTATTCCAAAGCACCCTTTGAAACACTGCTTATTTGAACATATTAAATTTGTTCCAAAAGTATTCAGGTCATGCATAATTAAATACGTAGCTTTTAGCAAATTTAGTTGTTCTAAAATACTTGTATACTACATAATTTGTACTTTTGAGTGAATATTATTGTATCATGCTTCCAGATGTCTTTGTAATTTGCTATTCAAAGATTAATTTTATGCAAGTATCAAAGGTCAAGACTGAGACAGATTTTAAATACTAAAAAAATGTATGTGTTTCAACATATACTAGAGTGGAAAAAAAATTAACAGAAATATATTCAAATGCTTTTTCTGTATCTATATGATCATCTCAGTAGATGCAGAAAAAGCATTTGACAAAATACAGCACACCTTCATGTAACAAACACTAGAAAAACTAGGGATAGTAAGAACATACCTCAACATTGTAAAAGCTATATATGCTAAACCCAAGGCCAGATCATTCTAAATGGAGAAAAATTGAAAGTATTCCCCCTAAAAACTGGAACAAGAACAGGATGTCCTCTTTCACCACCTCTGTTCACTCTGTTCATCATCATCTTTGAAACTCTAGCCAGAGCAATTAGACAAAAAGAAAGAAAGAAAGAAAAGAAATTAAAGGGATAGAAATAGGTAAAGAAGAACTCAAACTATCACTCTTTGCTGATGACATGATTCTATATCTAGAAGATCCAAAAAATTCCACCAGAAAACTTCTAGAACTAATAAATGAATTTAGTAAACAACAAAGAAGTAGCATGATATATAATCAATGCCCATAAATCAAACACATTCCTATTCATCAGTGATGAATCCACTGAAAGAGAAATTAGGAAAACTACTCATTCACAAAAAAATGAAAGAAAGAGAAGAAAAAAAAAAAAGAAAACAAGTACCTGGAAATAATCTAACAAAAGAGGTGAAAGACCTCTACAATGAAAACTACAGAACACTAAAGAAAGAAATTGAAGAAAACCTGAGAAGATGGAAAGATCTCCCATTCTCCCATGCTCCTGAATAGACAGAATTAAAATTGTTTAACTGGCCCTACTACTAAAATAATTCTATAGATTTAATGCAATTCCTATTAAAATCCCAATGACATTCTTCATAGAAACAGAAAAAGCAATCATAAAATTTATTTGGAAAAATAAGAGACCCAGAATAGCTAAAGCAATTCTTATAAAGAAAAATTAAGCAGAAAGTATCACTATACTGGACCTTAAACTACACTACAGAGCTATAGTAAGCTTGGTATTGGCACCAAAATAGACTTGTAGACCAACTATATAGAATAGAGGACACAGAGACAAACCCACATAAATACAATCATGTCATACTAGACAAAGGTGCCAAAAACATTCACTGGAGAAAAGACAGAGTATTCAACACATGTTGCTGCCCAAACTGGAAATCCATATGGAGCATAATGAAATTAAACCTCTATCGCTCACCCTGCAGAAAAACAACTCAAAGTGGATCAAAGACTTAGGCACTAGAACAGAGACCTTGAATCTAATAGAAGAAAAGATAGGCTCAAATCTTCACCATGTTGACCTAGAATCTAACTTCCTTACAAGACTCCTAAAGTGCAAGAAGTAAAATCAAGAATCAATAAATGGGATGGATTCATATTAAAAAGCTTTTCCTCAGTAAAGGAAATAATCAATAATGTAAGGCAAGAGCCTACAGATTGGGAGAAAAATCTTTAGCACATGAATGTCTGATAAAGCATTAATTTCTCAGATATATAAGGAACTCAAAAAACTTAACACCAAAAAAATAAATAACCCAATCAATAAATGGGCTAAGGAACCGAACAGAGGCTTCACAGAAGATACACAAGTGAATCAACAAATATATGAAAAGGTGTTCAACATCTCTAGCAATTAGAGAAATGCAAATAAAAACTACACTAAGATTTCATCTCACTCCTGTCAGAATTACAATCATCAAGAACACAGGCAACAATAAATGTCAGTGAGGATGTGAGGAAAAAGGTACTCTCGTACATTGCTGGTGGGACTGCAAATTGGTACAAACACTATGGAAAGCAGTATGGATATTCCTCAGAAAACTTGAAATGGAGCCACCATTTGACCCAGCTATCCCACTCTTTGGTTTATACCTAAATGACTTAAAATCATCATACTATAGTAATATAGCCACATCAATGTTTACAGCAGCTGAATTCACAATCGCTAAACTATGGAACCAATGTAGGTGTCCTTCAATATCTGAATGCATAAAGAAAATGTGGCATATATACTCAATGGAATATTACTCAGCTTTAAAGAAGAGTGAAATTATGAAAGAAGAGTGAAATTATGGGATTTTCCATTAATGTATGGAGTTGGAGAATATCATGCTAAGTGAAATAAGCCAATCCCCAAAATCCAAAGGCCATTTTCTCTAATATTCAGATGCTACTTCACAATAAGGCCAGGGGCACTAGGGAAGAATAGCAGTACCTTAGATTAGGTAGAGGGAAGTAAAGGGAGGGGAGGGGATGGGATGTGGGGATAGGAAAGATAGTAGAATAAAACAGACATTATTACTTTATGTATATATGTGACTGCATGACCAATATGATTCTATAACATGTATTCTCAGAAAAATAAGAAGTTATATCCCATCTATGTATGATATATAAAAGTGCATAAGTGCATTACACTGTCATGCATAACTAATTAAAAAAATAAAATAATTTAAAAATATATTTAAATATTGGTTTAATACTGAGGGAGACTATGGGATATTTTAAGATATGAAATTTAATGTATCTTATTGGTTATTATGGAATATTTATGTTATCTAGGTAATAAGTGGGAAGAAGAAATCTAAGTTCTAGAGGTCAGTTCATGTTCATGAACAGAAAATATTTCACATCCATGCAAAGATCGCTCCTGTATTTAATCAGGAATTTTGATTTATGATTATCATTTCTTTACTCATAAATATGTTTGAATAGGGTCTGCAATGCCAAAAAGCTTCCTATATAAGAATAATAGAGTTATAACAACTAAGACAATGATGATAAAAACAAAACAAAACAAAATTAATAGCCAATGATGGCAACCCCTGCCTCAGCCTACAACCCTGATGCACATCTTTTTAGACACTGAATGTACCAGGACCTTGATCCTGGAATTCTCAGTATCCAGGCCTATGAGAAAAGAAATGTTCATTATATAAATAACCCAGTCTGTGGTATTTCTATTGTAGAAACATGAACTGATAAGTAATCTTAACTGTAGGATAACTTAGTAACTACAGATTCCTTATGCCCAAACCAATATTACTCCCTCAATTTCTTTGTGATTTTTTCTTCTATTTGACAATATTGATAGTCACTACAAGTCCCAAAGGAGTCAGGGGAAGCAGAGTAGATATTAGGGGTGAATTGATGCAATGCTATGTATCCCTGGAGGATTATCCCATATGATGTGAATTGTTAGTTTGGGTGTGGAGCACCCTTTTGGTAACTTGCTAATTTAATAACTACATTACCAAGAGAAGGAAACAATATTTGAAATTACCTGCTGAAATTCATAGAGCCTTGATATATGTCATCACAAGTAAGATTGCTAACATTGCCTTCTTAAAATACCATCACACTTAAGATATTTTTTAACTTCTTAATTTGGAAAAATTACACTGAGACTTAATGAAGGAAGCAGAACATATAAAAATGCATCAAGCTCTGATGATATGCATTACTGTCACCTCTCTGACACTGCCTAATTTCAAGAACCTACAGCAATGCAAACCCCCGTGAAATTGGGCATTCCAAGGCAGTACAATCAAAGAAAATAACCAAATGTGCAAGCACTTAAGCATGTGAACACACATGCATGTGCACACATACCCTTGGTGTGTTTTTTTTTATCAAACAGAAAAATAAATCATTACATATAATTCTGATGAGATGCAAAGGGCTCATGTCTTTCCATCAGTATTGAAACAGTATTTTTCTCTTTTGTATGCTAAAATACATTACAGTCAGATAGAGATGAAAGATATTTTTACTCTGAGTGAAACATAGATGTATTGTAAAAGACTTTAGAAGAAAATCTCAATATACATTCAAGGGAACCCCTACTTCATTAGCTATCAACTGTCACCAATTGTTTGTAAAACAAATCAATCAAGATCTGGGTGACCACTGATTTGGAGCTCCTGATCATCAGCATGAGATAACTTGTTTAAGAAATCTACCTTCAGTAACAAAACTTCTAAGGGTACTTGCTGAATTTATTCAATGCCATCTGTTCTCTCAGTAGTTGATGCTCAGCTGATGTTTTGAAAGATGAAATATGCAAGTATTTCTTACTTTGACATTTACTTTACCTGTCACAATTAGATCTACAACAAGAATTATTTGGATTATTTTTGTTTCTTTTGAAACCCTATTTTTAAAAACATATCTTTATTATTTTTCACATAATTGAAACAGATTCTTAGTATCTCAAGTCATAATTCAAAAAGTGATTTAAAAGTAGTCGAGGCTTGCTTGGATTGAGGGCAAAATGTCTCCGTCATCACAGCCTTCACCTCAACTCTCTCTTCAATCCCCTGCCTTCCTTATTCGCATGAGTTGGCGGGACTGTGCAGAAGAAGAAATGGGTAAAACAGCCCGGACAGAATTCCAGGGAGGAGTTGAGATGGATTCACTGGGAAATTCAGAAAGGAGGAGATCCAGCCAAGGTGAGAGCGGTTGTGAGGAAAGATCCAGGCTGGATCTGGCTTTCCAGGGTTTGGGGAGATTCATGGGAGTTCTGCAAAAGCAGGTGACTGGGTCCTGAAAAAGAGATGACCTGTCTTGATTCATGAGTTGGCTTTGCAGAGATGAAGGGAGATGGATTTTTTAAGACGTTAATTTTGTCCCATAAAAGAAATATCCTATTTGTATTTTTTGAGGAATTACAATGAATATTCAACTTTTTTTTGTTTGTTTGTTTGTTGGTTGGTTGGTTTGGGCACCTCTTCTAAGATTGTCAGAAATGTGCTTTTTGGATGCATCACGTTGAGTCTATGGAGGTACAGCTGGGATTTACCCACTGTTCTTGGGCTTATCAGCT
Source organism: Marmota marmota marmota (assembly GCF_001458135.2). Lineage (NCBI taxonomy): Eukaryota > Metazoa > Chordata > Mammalia > Rodentia > Sciuridae > Marmota > Marmota marmota. The sequence continues at coordinate 15,653,655 of NW_026000221.1, forward strand.
TTCAGCACTAGAGTCTTGAATGTGATAGTCAGTGGGAATACGTTAAATTTGGATTTATATAAATATTTTTGTATCTTTGTATCTATTCTCCTGGAAAATGTCCCAGAGGTTGTATCTATGTTAATAGACATTATATGGGCAGGAAATTGAAGATACTAAAAAAAAAAAAAACACTGAAAAGAAAAAGAAAGGAAGGAAGGGAGGGAAGGAGGGAAAAAGCAGAAAAGAAAGAAAACTCTCAATAACTTTCTTTGGTACCAGATCTCTCAGTATTTTTCATATGTTCATATATTCTTGAGCATTGCAAATATCCAAGAGATAGATAAAATATACAGCATTTCTGGAAGACAGTTATCTATTATTGTATCTATTATTAGAGTACTCTGTGTGTGTGTGTGTGTGTGTGTTTGTGTGTTTGATGTCTAGCACCAATGTTAAGTGAAATATACTTGGGAAACTGGGCTTTCCTAGTGTTTATCTTAGGATGCCATAAATTAGCAAGCACTATTTATTTATTTATTTTTAAAATAAACACAAAATTCACATGTAAAATACCATCTTGGATTAACTAAAACAGTGAGCTTGAATATCTGTTTGTTCATGAACACACATATGCACACAAGAATCATAAATGTTATACATAATGTAGCTCTGGTTTTCATTCTCAACATCACACACACACACACACAAACACACACACACACACACACACACACAAATATGTTTTACTGTGCTTTAAATTGAAAGATTTTTTTCAAGGTCTGTACTACTTTCTGTGATCCTTGAAATCGACACTATGCACAGACTCCTTTATGTTTTCCAAAGTCATTCTTTGAAGGAACTGAACATACCTTGTCTATTTCACTGCATTTTGGGTGTGTTTTCATCTGAATTTGTTTATTATTTCCAAGTATAGAAGACTGTCAGTCTGCCCTATTATTTCTAAATTGCAGAATTGCAAAACAAAAGTCATGTCTACACAAAAGCTTTGCTTACTTTGGTTCAAATTTACAAAGAACTTTGGAATGAAGTCAAGTCCAGTAAGTATAGAAACCTTTCCCACTCAGGAATGTTTCCCCTTTGCTATTCTGTAAAATCTACCAATCTTGTAGTTTACAGTTTTATTCTAATTCTAGCCATTTGAAAGCTACACTCCTCTTCCAGATTTTGTCAAGAACAAGCATGGTTCTTAGCAAGAGGGCAACTCGACATAATTTTCTCCATTGGGCAGTTACCGACTACACATCAGTATGCAGCATCTCCTTCCAGCTAATTTAGGCAATTACATTAGACAATTATCAAATTGGATAACCCTTATTTAAATGGTTTCCTCAACAGTGGCAGGTGGAGAGGCAGGGGTTGTGTAAATAAAGCTTAATTCCTTTAGGTACTTAAACAAAACATAATTATGGTGCAAATTAAAAGTTACAATAATTCAGAAAAGGAAGATCAGTTAGAGTTTGAAATGCAAAGAAACAATTTTGCATTTCTCCTCCCTCTTTTTCTCCCAAATAATGTAAATTCTTATGTAGAAGTTACCACCTTATTATCTCTTACTGTTAATTTGCTCTAATAAATTGACAGAGTTCTAGATTATAATACTGCTGACAATGTGGTGAGGGAATACCAGAGAAGAGCAAGCCAGGGGCAGGGAGGACCCTCGTTTCCCTGAAACTTGCATAGGTGAGTAGAAGCCAAGCATCACTGATAAAGATGAAGGAACTGACTTTATGTTTGAAATGACACTTAACAGCCTTTGTAATTCCAACCCATTCGAATTAATTGTCATTAAAACAAGCCAGCAAAATAAACCATAAACCAGTCTTTGGAGGAATATTATGGTATCTAGTGCCTTCATTAACTTAAAACCTATACTGACAAGTTTGGTCAAGTGATTTTTTTTTTTGTAAAAATTATTCCAAAACTGAACATAAGCCTAATTGTAAGAACCGAAACTAGAAATCTCTAAAAGTAAAACATGGCATACTTTTTGTTACCTGAGAGTCCATAATGATTTCTTAGATAGAAGATATAAAGCATAAATAGCAAAAGAAATGAAATGGGTAACTTGAACTCCATCAGAGTTAAAATAGTTTGTGCTTCAAAGGACACTAATAAGAAATTTGAAAATATATTCCACATATTCAAAATTAAACATAATGTAAGCATATGATCTAATAACCTCACACCTAGATATTCACCCAAATGGATTGAAAACTTGTGCATACCAAAACCTACACAGGAATATTTATAGCAGCTTTATTCATAATTAGTAAAACTTTAAAGAAACCAAAATCTTCTTCAGTAGGTGAATGGATGAAATAATCGTGATGATTCTGTGTAATTAAATATTGTTCACAGATGTAAAGAAACCAACTACCAAGTCATGCAAAGACAAAAAGGAATGTTAATACATATTGCTAAACAAAAGAGGCCAATTGAAGAAAATTGCATATTATATAGTTCCATATATTTCAAATTATATGAAAGTCTAAAAGAACAAAGTTATAGAGATAGAAAACAAGCAGTTGTTCTCCATGGTGCAGAGGTAGAAAAAGGAAAGACAAATTAGTAGTTGAAACACAGGAATATTAAAAGAAGTTAAACTTATCTTATGGAAATGGAATATTCATGACTACATTTTTTCTGAATCTATAGAACTATAAAATGCAGAGTGAATTCTAATGTAAACTATACACTTTAGGTAAAAATAATGCTTCAATATTGGGTCATCAATTATAACAAGAGAACCACACTAATACAAGGCATTAATAATACTGCAATGGGGGAAGGGAGTATATTGAAACTCTCTGTAAGTTCTACTAATTTTTTTCCTGTAAACTAAAACTACTCATTATTTTTTTTTTAAGGAAAGAAATAGAGAAAGGCATAGCATGCTAATACTAAAAGTAAAAGTAAAAATAATAACAAACTGAAGAATAACAAAATGTTTTCAAGTCATATATAAAAGAAGGGATTTGCATCCAATATGTATAAACACTTACCTAGAAGATAATATCAAGAAGATAAATACCTCTATGAAAAGTTGGGAAAATGATCTGAAGAGCCATTTCTTCAAAGTGCATATTTAAAATCACTAATAAGTATGTGAAAAATGTTGAATTATTAGTAGTCAGGGAAATATAAATCAGTGATATAGCACTTTACATTTACCAGTCCACCAGGACAGCCTTAATAAAAAATAGATGGACAATAATAAGTTTTGCTTAAGGTCTGGGCATTTTTATTTGTTTTTTCCTGATTAGGATGTAAAATGGTACAGTCCACTTGGAAACAGTCTGAAAAATTTTCAAGACAAACAAAGTAAACAGCTGGTTCAGTATTTTCACTTCTAGGTATGTAACAAAGAAAGCTGAAAAAGAAAAAAAAATAGGTCCATGCAAAACTTTTGCACTTGGAAGCTCATAGAAGCATTATTCATAATAGCCCTCAAATAGAAAGCCCATCAATTGACAAATGGGTAAATATAGGAGTATAGTTTATCCAACAATGGAACTCTATTTAGCTATAAAAGAGAATGAAATTCTGATGCATGCAATGGTATGTATAAGCCATGAAAATATTGTGCTCTGTTAAAAAAGCATGACACAAACGGTCAATATTTTGAGTTCATTTTTTTATGAAATGCCCAATATAGGCAAATTCATAGAGCCACAAAGTAGATTAGGAATTTCCAGTGGTTTGGGAGAGAGGACAATGTGGAATGACTACTAGGGCAGGATTGTTTTAAGCTGTTTAAATATTCTGGAATTAGTGTGTTCAAGATACACAGTGATGTGCAGCCGTCACCGCTAAGTTTGTGATATTTGGATTATACTTAAATTTATTAAAAGTTTTATAATGAACACAAGGTTACTTCATCATTGAAAAAATCCAATTTACTATGTTACAATAAAAGAGAAAAAAGGCAATTTCAATAAACACAGAAAAAATAATTTAAAAAGTAATAACCATGCAGTATGAAACAAGCAAATGAAATCCTGAATGACTAAAGAATTGAAGTGGACTTTCTCACTTTGATAATGGGCATCTCCAAATAAATCTATAGCCATTTTAGCTACATAATGTCAAATATGGAATGATTTTCTGGCAAAATAAGGAAAGATGATGTATGCTCATTATCCTGCCTCAATTCCGCACTATATAAAGTGATATTATTGATTGAAATAAAGCAGGAGAATGAATTTCATGGCACAAAGATTGAAAAGAAAAAGTAAAATTGTCTCTATTTGCATTTGTAGTTATACAGAATATATTAACCAATTCCCAAAATATTAGAACTCACAGTTAAATTTAGTAAGTTCCCAAGTTACAAGTTAATGTATAGAATTGTTCTGCATTTTTGTATTCTAGCAGTAATCAGAAAATAAGATTAAAAGTAAATAGTTCTACTTAAAGTAGTATAAAAATTTAGAAACTAATGAAACAAATTCATGAAGCTGTCACAACTACTGAAAATGCCAAGTGAAAATAGAAAAGTAAATAAAGGTGTATGACATAGTCTTTGGTTAAAAAACTCAATATTTCTAATATATCAGTTCTTCCAAATGAGTCTATAGATCCAGTGACATCCTGATCATAGATCCAGCTACTTTTTTAAAGGTCTTAAAACAATTATTTTCAATAACAGAGTTTCAAGATAAACTGATATTTGACATTAGACAAAGAACTACAATTTCAATAAGAAATAGACAACTGAAAAACGTGAGCAAAAATTTGAGCGAACACTTCCAAAATGAAGATATGCAAATAATCAATGAACCTACAAGCTCTTAATAGAATTAGGTATCAGGAAATGAAAAATTAAAATCAAAATGAGATAGCACCATGTGCCCACTTAAAATAAAAAGACTGACTGCTAACAAAAGTCAGCTTCCATACATTACTGGGATGGGAGTAGACAATGGTGCAGCCACTTTGGGAGACTCTATACAATTTCTTATTAATATTAAGCTTATATCTTACTACGTAATCTCAATTCTACTCCAACATATTCATCTAAGGAAAAATATTGGTTTAGAAAAATATTTATAAAAATATGCATAACAGCTTAATTCATTTTAGACCTAAATGAAAAAAAAATTCCAAGTAGCTCAATAAAAGAATAGATTTTAAAGGAAACATTGTATTCTCACAGTGAAACACTGTCAGTAATACAAATAAACGCATTATTGATACATGAAAAAAAATATGGAAGAACATCAAAATATTATAGTAATTGAAAGCAGACTTACGCAGAGAGTGTATATGATATGATTCACTGTTGTGAAGGGTTTAGAGGAGGGTTAAGAGAATTTTTTTGAATATGGTAATGTTCTATAGTTTGATACAGGTTTATGCATTTTCAAAGATTCATCAAATATTGACATAAGTTTTCAGTTGTACAAATTTTCCATAAAAAAAATAGTGTCCCTAAATTTCTCACACTAGCTCAGGAATAAGTTCTAGAATATTTAGTGAACTAATCTAACAATTTACCCTGAAATACACCTACACTTATACAAAAAAGATGAACTGTTAGACAGATAAGCAAACTATAAATGGATAGCAATGTGCTAGCAGCTATAGTAAAATCGTAATTTTAGAATCTGTCTGGGGGGTATATATTTACTCACTCTAAAGTTATTCCAAACTGTTTGTATTTGAAAAATCCAAAGTAAAGTTTAAAATGACCATTACAGGTTTTGTGATTGTGTTTGCCTTTAAAAATATTGTCAACAAAAATAATGAAGGATACATCATTCATTTATACTGGGTTTTATAAAAGTATTTCCATTTTAAGTGAAAAAAATTAAATTGAAGACTAAAAATCCTACTTTTAGTTCCTATAGATAACCCACTTTGTGGTAGTTTACCTGTAAACCCCCGTACCATACTGCTCATTACAATTTGAAAGGTGACAACATATCCTGATTTCCAAGTCAGGAAGCCAAATCCATCAAGCATCCTAAATGTCAAGTGCAATCTAATTTTGCATGAAGCCATTTAAATGAAACATCTTCTGACAAACAGACAGAGGGGTAGAAATAGAAATGGCAGTTGGAAACCATTAAAATCAGACTAGCTCTTGCTGTCTGAATTATGGTTTGGATAGAGACCCCTCTGTCTAGTTCCCTCCATCCTTCCCTACTGTGGTTTCTGATGAATTCACAATTATTGAGAGTTTTCTACATCATGTATAGAAATTACAGATCTAGTTTTATTCCCCAATGTTTTAAACAGCACACCAAATTTCACTGAAGTAAAGTGACTCACCAAGTTCTGAAAATATAATTCTCTAATTGACAATTGAAAGTTCTATTAAAATAATAATTCAGAGTAACAGGGTAACATAAAAACAGTTGCTTATGTGATTTAATTTTCATTTCTTTCTTACATTTATTGATAGACTGAAAAATGTACATTAGCTTTCTTCCTTTATTACCCAAATAACTCATTAATTTTGAATAAATTAATGTAGAATAAATTAATCCAAATGAAGAGACGGTTGTCTTTCCCCTTCGTTGTACCATTGAAGCACAATTTTTGGTGAATTTGATTAGATGACTTGCCAATTCAATTCTGTGGCTTTTAATCATATTTTCAAATACATTATTTTTTAATGCCTAATTAAATAGGCTTGTGCATTATTCACTCAAAGGTTGTTACAGTAAAAAGTGAATGGCCTCAAATATTCCCATCCAAGGGTCATTTGACCGTTGTTTCCTCAAGCAGAATGAAGAACAACTTATGAAACACCACCTTTTTTTTTCAACTGTTTGCATTTTAAACACAGTCTGCCACTTCATATGCCTTAAGACTATCTCAACTGTAGAATGGACACACACAGGAGCATAGGCGTTAAATTTCAGACCCTGAGATTGCACTGTACTGCATAGATACCAACCCAGTTCCACCAAGTGATTGGGTAATCTGCCTTTGTCCTTCTGTAGTAAGGAAAATGCTGGCAATTACATGTTCTAAAACAGCTTTCTGGTCGTTTTACTCTTTTACTATAATTATTTGTGTTTTACTTTGAAACTCTCAGGGAATGGACATAATGTGTGGAAAAGAACCATTTCCATTAGCCTGTCAATAATTTTCTTTCTCTTTCTTTCTCTCTCTCTCTCTCTCTCTCTCTCTCTCTCTCTCTCTCTCTCGTGTGTGCATGTGCTTAGAAGAAACACAATCTCTGGGTAGGATATATTCACCTTATTTTAAGAAATCGTCTAAGTTTCTTTTCTGCTGACTTCAGTGCTCAAGTTACACTATCACAACTGTTGGAGCATGAAGTATAGAGTATGAATCTACAAAGCATGCAGTATAGAGTATGAATTTTAAAAGATTCTATTTGATATTCAAATCCAAAATCATTTGGTAACAATGTGATATAATATTTTTCTCTGGCAAATTTCTTCTAATTTTTAAAGCACACAGTTTTTAACAATGCATAACTTTTTAGTTCAGACTGAAGTTGGATCCTGTTTTTAGCAGTTTAGCTCAGGAGTCTAGCTTTTGGGGGCTGGAAGTTGCACACTACTATAGTGTACACTAAGGAATGGAACTCATAGGATTTGACACCTTAATGAAGCCAATAAGAAAATACTGCACAACTGAATGTTGCATTTGGAAACCGTGCAGAATTCTAATTTCAGTGTAACAACATAGACACCATAAATGGGTTTTAACATAAACCTTTCAAACATATAATCTTACATAAAACCTTCCAGGTCAATTACTTCATTTGTAACTTGGGGTAGGATAGCAAATGTCTGGTGAGAAGAGATATACCCCTGCCACCTTCTTTCTCTCTACATAACTAGTATATTTATAAATGTTTCTTACCTTGGCGCTGTTAGAGGAGGCGCTGGTAAGGTCTGTCAAGCAGTATAATTTTTATTTGTCACCTTCTTGCTGAAAGTTCACATGAAAAATTCATAGGGTCAGTATATTTTGTCTTTTAAAGGCCTGGGATGATAAAGAAATGCAGATATTGTCTTAGCCATAGGCATCCTTTCTCAATGTCAGTTTTCTTATTTGTGAAATGGGTGGGGGATAGATTAAATAATCTGTCAGTCTCTTGTATAAAATATATTTTAATATCTTCATCCTGAAGAGTGCAAAGAAGGTATGGAAAGTCTACCTAGCAAATACGTTCAGGATACTACTAATCATGTCTGTGTATATTTCTTCCAGTTACAAAATTATACCTGGCTTCTCCTGTGAGTTTATTTGGCCAGTATTGTGTGTTCTTGGTGGTTTTCTAAGGATTTAATGTTGTGAGTTTTCTTCCTCATTGTAACTTAAATATTTATTTTCTCTAGATATTTCTAGCAAAAAAAACTATTATTTTTTTTCCTGCCTGATAGTGTAAAAGTGTTTGAAATTACTGAGAACGGAACTTCTCTATTCTGATACAATATGTTCTCATCTTTTGGTAAGGATCCTGCATGCTTGATACTCCTCAATTTATTTCAACCAAGGCTAGAATGCTTTTACTTTGGCTGTTTTCTACTGGCAATTCACAATTTTAATAAATGCACACATTGGAAATGAAATTCTTTACATGATATGTGAAAATGACTGATGAATGTGACTATTGGTATTTAGATAGGATTCTTTTATATATCCTCCTGGTATATATTTGAATATATATGCATACTATCATTGAATTTTTACATGTTGTGCTACCGATTTGTTTTACTTATTATTTTCTGCTCTTTAAAAATAAGAAGAGTGTCTTTTTTTTTTTCATCTTCCAACTTCACAAATCCCTGATGAGGTCAGTGCTTTCTAAAGTAGAAGGCAATTTTATCCACTCTAAATGAACAATTAGCATAAATTCATCTTTTTTGCATAGGATGAATTCTCCATTTAGAACACCATAGTTTATTTTAACATCTTCTGTACACTTCAATAGCTTGAAGAATTCTGCATGCTATTATCCCAAAATTATTCTTGGCCTTCAAATTGCTGATCTTAATAAGATGGGCTTTCTTCATCTTCTGTATTACCATATCATACCTAATGAAATCAGGTCGAACCAATCAAATTCCTGGATGACTGACCTTTATTAACTGGCAATTCAGAAACATGATTTCAGAAGGCTCTAACTTATAATGGGATAAAAATTACAAAAGTAAGGCAGCTTCTTATTGACCAAGAAAGAAAAGGTTCTCTGGAGGCCAGCTGAAATTAAGGTTTAAAAAAAGATAGAACGATAAAGAAACAATGCATATCCTTCCAGACAATGCCATTAATTCAGCTACTTTAATTACATAGCTCCTATCTGCTGTGTCTACTTTATCCTTCACAAAGCCAATATATATTTGAAATGTTTTATGTAGTATTTATTTTATTGACTTTATCAAGTCTTAGCAAGAAAATAATTTTCCTCTAAAGATGTTGCTTTCAAAAAACATTATGCTATGAAATAATTTTTCATCCAGAATTTCTGAAATTTATTATATACAAGTCTCTATGTAGGTATATGGAGAATAACTCCCAAAGTCTTAGCAGTTACTTTCTCTCTTTTCTCTTGTTTTGGTTTTCGTGTGTTTCACATTTTTTTAATCTCCTTTTCCTTTTTGAGGGATGCATCTTTGTACTGTACATATAGAGAACAGGTCTGTATTCTTAAGAATACCACAGTCCAGGGTGAGAAACGAATTCTCCTATTATACTTTAAATGGTAAGACAGAAGTAATCACTATTTGCAATGGGGGATAATTCCAAGTCTCATAGTACTTTCTTATTATTATTTGTTCTGAGTCACTGTGATCCTGCTATATTTCTTGCTCTGCCACAGTCTCATTCAGATGTGAGTTGTTTTCAGGACAAAATTTTCCTAGTACTAGTTAGCCTCCTGAGCTGCTGGGATTACAGATATGCATCACCATGCCCAACTTGTCTTAGGGATTTGATTTAAAAATTCTATAAAAGCCAGAGAATAATAATAATAATAATAACAACAACAACAACATAATATATCTCAGCTAGGGTTCTAGCAGGACAGATCGTTCACTCAGTCTGGGTAATCGGAGGAGAGTTAATGAAAGATCACTTAAATGGTTGATGCAGGGATTTCTGCTTTCTGGAAGATGGATTGGACATACTTTTCCCTTTTTTGTAAGGATAACTAATTGTCTGTGGCATGATATTTAAGGTGAACATAGGAATAGGGGAAGAAGGCACACTAGCTGTAGACTTTGGGACTCAAGAAACAGCACAGGAATGGATTCTTTTAGTTTTCTTTTTCTGTTTCCCATATATTCTGAATTAGAGTGGAGTAAGTCAGCAAGCCAAAAGCCAATGGGCATAGACAGAAATAACTCTAATAAAACCCCGGTCTTCTAGTTAACAGACCAGAAAAAGAGTTAAAACAACATTTAGGGGATATCTGCTCTATTTCAGCCAAACACTGCAAGAAAAGTTGTGTCCTTACCTCACTCATAAAAGAACAAATGACCCAATGTAGAATGTAGATTTCTACCCTATGAGACTCTGCCAAGGCACTCTAACTCTATTGCCCAGATAGTGTCTGAAAAGCTATTTAAACAAGAAAGATTTTCATCTCCAATGGGCATTATGAAGCTGACCCTCACTCAACAGGGGATGTGTGGGCTTCCTCTACACTAAGTGGAGATGGAAGCCCCACTGTCTACCATGGCTCTCTTATCCCACCACCAGCAGTTGGATTAGGGTACCCGTGTCAATCTGTCAAGGGTAAAAATCTAAATTCCCTGGAAATCTCCCCAGTGCCAAGTGCTAACAAGACAATACTTCCAACCCCAACCTCACCAGTGATGTTAGGGGAAGTCATAAAAGAAACAGTCAATAGATCACTTTTAACTCTTCCAGCTAAGATTAGATACCAATGGGAAATCAAAAGCCTAACTTCCATTCATCAGGAATGAAGAATGCCCTCCATATATATCTACAGGGTCCAGCAGGGAAACTGAATTATTAATTCATCTGATTATAATGTAGAGCAATCTCTCTTCTTCCACCGGAATGGCATCAAAAGAGGCCAGTTAAAATGAAACATTTAATTCAGATGTAGAATATTGTGTTAGACACCAAATGTTCACGTTTCAATTTTAAAAATTACCTACATAGCAAAAATCAGGAAGATTTCTCATTGAAAAAGAAAATCAAGAGATGCCAATATGAACATGATAGAAAAAATAGATTTGATAAATATGTATGATAAAGCAAACCAGTATAAAAATGCTTCAAAAATTAATTATGAAAGTGCTTTAACTAATGAAGAAATTGAAATTGCAGTGAAAAATTAGAAAACTATCAAAGAAATCAAAATCATAAAATAGAATCGAATAAGATTTTAGAACTGAATAATATCCAAAATTAAAAAAAAAATAGTGGCTGGGCTCAACATACGACTGGAGGGGAAAAAGAAGAAATCAGTGAACTAGAAGTTATAACAACAGAAACAACAACAACAACAAAATATAAACACGAGGAAAAAAAAAGTTGAACAAGTATAATTAAAGCATTGAAGTTATGTGGGACTATAAGAAAAGACTTAACCTTAGTGTCATGAAAATATCTTTAGAGAATGCAGAACTAAATATGGACCTTAACATGTAATGTCTGATAACTTCTTAAATTTGACAGAAGACATACACCTCCAGATTCAGAAAACTGAGCATACTCAAAGTAGGAAAGACCTAAACTCACATTCAGATTTGTTAGAGTAAAATTTTGGAAATGAAAAGATAAAGAAAAAATCTTGAAGGTAGAGATAAAAAGAAATAATATCTCTTCAACAAAGCAAACACAAATTAAATTTTAGAGGATTTATCAGCAGAATCCATCAAGGCCTAACAGGAGGAAAGAGACACAATACATTTTTTTTAATACATGCTGAAAGAAGAGGACTATAGTCCAGATTCTATACCCAGTGAAAATATTCTTCAGAAGTGAAAATGGAAAGCAAGGTATTTTCAGAGGAAAGAAAACCCAGAGAATTTATGGCCAGCAGACCTATTTGATAAGGATAGCTAAGGGAGAGTCTCTAAACAGAAGAAAATGCTCAAAGAAGGAACTGCAAACATTAGGAAAGATAGCAGATCATAACACATGGATTGCTTTTTAATTTTTTCTTAAACTTTCTAACTTATGTATGATGATTCAAACAAACATTGTTTGTAACATGGTTCATGTGATACTACATGTATGTAGAAGAAATTCTGAAGGCAATTCTTAATAGAATTAATAGAAGAATAAAGGCATGAAAATGGAAGTAGATTTTTACTTTTCACTGAGGCTGATAAAATGAGGATACCAGTGGATTATAATATGTTATATACCAATAATGTAGTATCTAAAGCTGCCTCTATAAAAGCTATACAAAATTAACACTCAAAACCACCATATATAAAAATTATATTCTAAGACCATTTAAAAATAACCCACAGGGTAGTGGGAAAATGAAAATAGATCAATTAAAATATCCAAACATAAAAGAGCAGACTTAAATGCTAAAATGTAATAACTACATTAAATGTGAATAGTGTAAATCCACCAATTAAAAGATACTGGCAGAGTAGGTATTAGAAAAATAGAAGCATATGCTTTTTATGAAATTTCAGTTATAATGATATAGACAGCTTGAATATTACAGGATAAAAAATGATATGTTAATTACTATCCAACAAAATACACTTTAGAACAAAAAAAAAGTTAGGAGAGACACAGAGGGATATCATATATCAATAAAAGTCTAACGCTACCAAGAAAACATAATCAAATGTATGCACTAAATGAAATGGTTATAAAATCCATGACTTCAAAACTAAGAATGATGAATATAGACATATCTCTCAACTATATTTGCAAATTCAATATCATCTCAAAATTGATAGAACAACTAGATAAAACAGCCATGATAAGGATCTTGGCAATATTATTACCCAACGTAATTCAATTGGCCTTTATGGAACCCATAATCTTACAATAGCAGAAAGTTCATCTTTGTAGTAACCAGACTATATACCAACTTAGATAGTTGCATAAGCTACAAAATGAACCTCAACAACATGCAAAATTATCAAACTCATTCAGTGTGTTCTCTGACAATGATAGAATCAATTCACAGAAACAAGGACAAGAAAATTATAAACGACTTGGAAAGTAAACGATGTATTTTTAAATAATATGTGGATCAAAAGGGAAACTTTGAAATTAATTAAATTGAATAAAAATGGAAATGTAGCATTTCAAAATTTGTTGGACACACATAAAGCAGTACTGAGAGGGAAATTTTAACACAAAATGAATATGTTAGAAAAATAAGCATTTCATCTAGTGTTTTACCCCCAACAACCTACAGAAAGGGGTCTAGGTTGTAGCTCATTAGAAGAGAACTTGCACAGTAAGCATAACACCCTGTATTTGATCACCCACACTGCAATGAAAACAAGCTAACTAAAATAAATAAATAAATAAATAAATAAAATGAAAATAAATAGAAGGAAGAAAAGGAGACAGAGAAAACCATGAAATCAAAATCAAAATGATAGATAAGATCAATGAAATAGTCTAGTCTATTAAAGATAAGGTCAATAATATTCAGAAATCTCTACCAATACTAATAAGGACAATAGATATAGATCACCATTATTAGGAAAGAGGATATCATTACAGACCCTACAGAAATCAAACTAGCTATAAGGAAACTACCACGAACAGCACAACAAACATAAATTTTAGAGCTTGAATGAACTGAATCAATTCCTTAAAAAATAAACAAACAATCACAACACATGTAATTTGTAACAAAAAATTTGAGTAGTCCTCTAAGAAGAACGAATTGAGAATTTTAAACCTTGATAAAGAAGATTTACAAAAAATTACAGCTAATGAAATACCCGATGTTGAAATGCTGAATGCGTTCTCACTAAGTATAGAAACAAGACAAGAATATTTGTTCTTAGTGCTTTTATTCAACTCAGAGCTGAAAATTATAACAAGAGTGTTATGGTAATAAATACAAGGTATACGGAGAGGAAAATAATAAGAAAATGGTCCCTACTGCAGATGGTATAGTCACCTAAATAGTCTAAAGAAATCCACAACTAATAAACACCCTCAGCCAAAAACTGATAAAACCATAAAATTCCAGAACTAATAAATTGCTCAGCAAGGTTATAGCTTATAAAAAATATTTAAAAATCATTTGTATTTTATGAACTGAGCCAATTCCTTAAAAATATCATCATTGACATTAAAAATAACATCATTGATATTAAAAATACAGTGCAATTAGTATGTGTAAACTTAACATGTTCACAGTTTATAATCGACAAGCTGCAAAAATCTGGTGAAAGAAGAACAAAGAAACAAACAGACAGACCTTTAAATGAATGGAAGAGCATATAGTGTTTGTTCATGTAAAGAGTAAAAATACTGAAGATATCAATTATCCTCAAATTCATGTGCAGGTATACACAACTTCTAAATGCCAGCAAGATGCTTTTGTTATCATTGATGTAGGCAAGATTATTCTAAATATGTGTGGAAAGTGTAAAAGACAAGAATGATTTTTAAAATCCTTGAAAATGAAGGACAAAGGGAACAGAATTAATCTACTGATTTGAACATATTGTCTTTGGTAGAAGGATAGATTCATTGATCTGTCAAACTAGAAATGGATTGCAGAACTATGACCAACTGATTACAAAATCACCAATGAAAAGATAACATTTTTAACAAGTTTTGCTAGAGATAGAATTTTTAAAAATTATATTAGTTTTCTATAATTATGACAAAATTCCTGAGGCTAGGTATTTTTATGAATAAAATAGGTTCATTTATCTCATAATTTTGGGAGTTGAAAATCCAAGGTTCCGTGGCCCCATCTGTCTGGCATCTGGTCAGGGCCCCTTGGCTGTATCACAACATGGTAGATAACATCAAGGTGGGAATGCATGAAACAGGGCAAGGTTTGAAGCTAGACACTGATTCTGGCCTGTCTTTCTCTTATACACAACAATCCACTTTTACAAGAACTAATTCTAAGGACACTGCCACCAGTAAAACTAATCATCGGGTCCTACTTCTTAAAGGTTGGACCATTTGTTACATTGCCATGCTGTAGGTCAAACTTCCAACAGAACCCTTGGGGGACAAACCACAGTCCAGGATAGATAGCACTAAATCTTTTACATAATAGAAATATTAAAATGAATCATAGACATAAATGTAAAATATAATACCATAAAACTTTTAGGGAAAACTATGGAAATAATCCACAAGCCCATCAAGGGGTGAATATTTAAGTAGACTGTGGGTCATGTCATGGAATTCTGCTAGGTAATTAGGGGCAAAATACAGATATATACATAAGAACCTGCATAAATCTCCAGAGAATTGTGATGTATTAAACATAGAATAGGAACAGCAAAACCATTCTATGAATGGTGAAATGAACAGGGTGCTAACCATGAATGGAGCTTGCTGGGCTGGAAATTTGCTCTGGGCCAGTGAGTGAGGGCTGAGTGAATGTGAGGACCTGGGTCATTACTGTGCATGACTGTGGACTTTTTAAACAATGTACATTTAGGTTAAAATAACTTTACCCAAAATAACGTTTCAAGAATAAATTGACCTCGATTACTCTAATCTTGAGCTAGTCAGCTTTGCATTGCTGTGACCAAAATGCCTGACAAGAGCAACTCAGTGGAGTGAAAGTTTGATTGGCTCCCACTTTCAGGGTCTCAGTCCATGGATGGACCACTCCATTGCTAAGCATCCAAGGTGAGGAGGTACATCATGCAGAAATGCATGGGGGTGGGTGCAGAGAAAGGCTGCTCACCTCATGACAGCCAAGAAGTAGGGTGACAGGGAGAAGGGGCTGCAGAGCACAAAATCCTTTCAAGGACTCATCCCTAGTGACCTACCTCCTCCAGCCGTACCCCACCTGCCTGTGGTTACCATGCAGTAGAGTAGTCCTTATTAACCCATCAAATGCATTAATCCACTGATGAGGTTACAGCTTCTATGATCTGATCATTTTGCCTCTGAATATTAACCTGGGAACTTCTGAGTGACACCATACTTATAAACCATAACAGACCATGTCTACTTTATTCAATTTTAAAAATCTTTTTGACTTTTCCTTAATTCCATTTAACTGAAAACACAAGAGCAAAAGTAGGTGATAGGGAATTTTCACCTCTATGGTGATTTTATTGAACTACCTTCATAAATGCAGTCCACATTCACCAAAAGGTCATTCGGCAGCCTGCACATGAATGGTTATTTTACTTGATTTTTGTGGACTGTTGAGGACATGTTAATTTTATGTTGAATGGGAGGAGAGGCCATTGGAGGTTTTTGAGCAGGTAAGGAATCTGATGGGATTCACATTTGAGGTCACATTCATCCTTTGTGCTGGATGGAACACATATTGGAGGGAGGCAAGAGTGGAACGAGGGACCCTAAGGAAGCTATTTACTATTCTAGGCAAGAGGCTCTGATGGACTCAACCAGGAAGTGGATGAGCAGGAGCTTGTAAGATGCTATCTCTGTATCCTTTTTGAGGCTTTCATCCAGGCTATTTTCTGAGTGATCAGATGTTGGTATGGGGAAAAGAGAGTCATACTTAATAAGATTTTTGGCCAGAGCAGTAAAAAGAAAGGCATGTCCAATATGTAGCCACTTCCCTATAAGGCACATTTTTGTTTTGATGCCACTTTGGGTGACATTCTTCCCTGAATATTAAAATCATGCTGCGATTATGAAAGAAAGGAATTTTGGCCTGAATTCCTACATTACACATAAGGCAACAATTCATAGGAATTAAGTTTAGCAATATGGGGCTTTATTTTTTTATTCAGTTTTGAGTTTGGGTTTATGCCTAAAGTCAGACAGTTCGCAGACCCTCTTTTAGATTCAGTAGTGCAAGAGTTCACGGTGTAGTATTTTAAGACCTTAAAAAAAATGAAAAGAGAAGTTTCAAAATCTATTACCTTTTTATACTGCCTAATAATTACGACTGTGACTCATTCAAATCAACCTTTCAAGTATCTTGTCATAAAATAAAGGACAAGTTACCGAGTACCTTAACAAGAAGTTAGTAAAGAGAATAAATGCATAATCCTGAAGCTTTCATTTGACTTAAGTTTAAAAACCTCCAAACTTACCATTAAGGTTCATTTTTGATAATATGTCCTAAAACTGTTCTCTCCGATTAATTTTAACCTTATCGTTTATATTAAATTCTGAAAATCGTTTTAGGATATGTATAAAATAGTTATAGATCCCCAGTAATTCCATTTCTGGTTTTCATTCAGAAATCACAAAGGTGGTATGGGGTGATTTACATATGACCATATAATTATCTTGGCAGAGAGGTTCAAAAAAGACAGATACCAACGCAGGGTACAGTGACACAGAAGTTGAAATGAATGACACAATGTGTAGCTCTGATAATCACTCTACCACCAATTAGTGTCATGCATAAATTACCCGCATAAGTGAGAAATTACAGACAGCCCCGCAGCCGACCAAATCTGTCAGTAGTTACCTTCTGCAAATAAAATAGAAATACTGTATTTAATTATCTTTGGTTTTAGGAGTTATGATAAAAATAAAATTTAAAAAAGAGAGTCAAGTATAAAAATATCCATTCAGCATATATAATGCCACACCTACCAGGGCAAATGCTATTAGGCTAAGGGAAACACCTCCAACATTCATTGATTCTTTTCTAAAGTCTTCCCGGAAGGCATGGTTATCAAATTAAGTTTGTATGAGATGGTTGGACTAAAGGAAGGAAAGAAGACTGGGAGATATAGAATACCTTTATCAGGTACAGCAGTACCTTAATGGCCTATGCAGACTACACATCTTTTCATTATTACGTTTTGTTAAATGGGAACATTATGTGAAGTAATTACAAGCTTCTTGGAAGGCGTCGATGAGATAACAAAGATTAGACATTTAGAATATCCTAATTCTGCTGCTTTTTGTGCCCGATTCATAAGCATTCAGAGAGTTTCATGGCTACCAATGTGTGTAACTCAGCACAATTTATAGCTGGCAGCCCTCGACTCTTCCTGGTTCATGCCACTCCTCCAGGAAACAGGTGGAGACTACTCTAGCAAATGGTAATCTTTTCTTCCTTAAGTCTAACCTTTAATATTACAGCTCTATACCCTCCATCTCAGAAAGGGCCTCTGGGACTGCAGAGAATGGCCTCCATCTGTACTGTCTGTCCCCCATGATGATCACAAGTGGTCACTGTTACTCTTCTTTCTAAAGCCAGACCATTCTTTCCTCCAGGGCACCAGTAGGTTCTTCTGCTTACTGAGGATCCTAAAGTCGTGTGTTTGTTACCTGTGAATCTATTCTTTATAAAATACGCTTATCTGTAGAATGGGCCTCAAAACATGGCTTGAGCCTTAGACCCTGGTACATTGAGGTCTCCTATTTTGTACTTTAGCTTCTGTTATATAAAATTCTTCAAACATGCAGCCAATGTCCAGGGAAATGGTTTATTTTGGTGTAACACTCGATGGGCTATTGTGAAGCCATAAAGATAATAGCTACAAATCCACAGAAAATACAATATTATAAGATTTGCCATGGCATGATATAATATTTTTAATAGGACTGTCTGTGGATAAGATCACAAAGCTTAGACAAATAAGATGCATTTAAGTATGAAGAATTATAGATATCAATTTTCCACATTTTAAACAATATTTCAGTAATTGATATATATCAATTATATACAATTTATATAAAATATATATGTATATATAATATATAAGTTCCAGAACTTATGTACATATATATGTGATTAAACAGCACAAGGAAGTAGAATCATCTTTATATTGAACCAAAATAATTACTCTGTACTTTTAACAATGTTCCTTGACCTCCATTCCCTCCAGAGAGAATCTATTCACTCTCTCAGATCAGCTTTCTAGTGATGTTACTTTTCATACTCTTATAGGGTTTTTTATCTCAATTAAAAAAAACTGTTTCTTTGGTTATTATTTCTAGGACAATGCTTTTAAACTTAAGCCCGTTTATTTTGACTGGTATACTTTTAAAAATTAGTACTTAAGAGTGAACACAGTCTATCTGGGCAGTTCTGCCGTATACAGAGTTATCGTTATTCCAGTTCTGATTAGCACACAATTTCTCTTACTATAGCTAAAGATTAATTTGTATTTGGAGTGACCACATCACATGAATGATTAGCACTGCATTTGCTGTCCTCTAAAAAGTCTTTCCACATTCATCATCTTTCCACATTCATCACTTCTCTGTTTAATTCTCTCTCATATTTAATTTTATCAAAATGATCATTTTGTGTATTTTTTTAAGAACCATTCATGTTTTTAAAATCCTGTTTTTGATTGGAGTTAATGATTTGTCTTATATCCTCTACAAATAAAACTCAAATGGAGAACAAAATGCTTTTAAGCCACTAAGAGAGATATTATCAAACTTCGGGGAACATGCACATCGCCTAAATGACTTTCTACAAATACAGATTTGTAGTCCCCATTGTAGGAGATTCTTACTTGTCTGATGGAGTGGGAGCTGAAACTTATTTTTGAAGACATTCCCAAGGAGGTTCTGCAACAGGTTACCAAGGAATCAACTATGAAAAACTCTTACAGAACTTCCACATTCAGAGCTGTTCTTTTGGGTGTATTATTGTCTCCTGCCGAAATTGGACTACTTATTTTTATAGTTCTCCAGCTTTCACCAATGACCATGCCTGCCACATAGATACAGCAGAACATGGGGTGAAACTGACTGACTCTTTTTTGACCTGAAACCTGAACAAAGAATGTCTGAGAGAAAGATTGCATCCAACACCAAGGCTTTTACTAATTGTCCATATGGTGTACTCTCCTTAATTCATCCATTTGCATTGGTGTGTTTATTGAATGCTTCTTATGTATCAGACACTATGCTGGACATGACCTCTTCTCACTAACCAGCAAATGAAAAAATAAATAAATAAATAAAACAACCAAGCACATAAAGTCACAGCTCTTCACCAAGCTGTTCTTTGACTTTATTACACAAAGGATCCATGAACAGAACAATAATCCCTTTCCTTTATTTTCTGAATGTTACTACAAATTCTGAGCTCACTGAGCTCACTCTTGACTTTCCCAGACTAGTCGTGTACATGATTTCCTTTGCCGGCTCTTTCTTTTCCTGTGCCTTCCTGAATACAGTTGTTCATCCTTGGGGTTCATCCCACCAACCTTTAAGTTCTTACATCTGATCAATCGTCTAGTCTGCCATATTCACCATAAACATTGTCACTTTACAGATGAAGACGTTTGTTGGAAGACAAGGGAGATTCTCGAACAAAGCAGCAGAGAGAGTAAGTGGCAGGAAGAGGTGAGAGCATTAGTCTGTCTTCCTTCTCAATCTATTTCCATTTCCCCATGCTGCTTTCTCAACTATGTAACGCCCCACATATTTTCACTTGACAGATGCTCACATGAAACACAATGCATATAGATATGCCCCTGATGATGTGAGGCAGTTTCTTGCTACCACTTGTTCCAAACAAATGTTGTGATCTCAGTTCAATGTCAAAGGCATTGCTTTCTGAGGTTCACAAAATTAAAGGCAAATGATAAGATTATCCAGAGAACTTGAAGTGCATTAGATAGAAAGAAGCATGTCACATCCTAACAGAATGTATTCCTGCCTTCTTCTCAGATATAACCCTTCATGCCTAGTAAACTTCAACTCTTCTAGCTTCCCTTGTATAATGACAACAAGAACCATGAATTTTCACAGCTCAGTACTTTTGGGTGTATGATTGTCTCCTGCTGAAACACTTTGGACCCAGTTGATCAGGTGACTCCTTCTTGCTATTTGGGTCCCCATGAAGTAGTCACCTTCCAACTTTAATCTTCCCTCAATACTTTATTTAAATTACTTTTCTCTCCAATCACCTGCTCTGGATTCACTTATTTATCTTCTTTGTAGCACTTGTGAACATCTGAAATAATTTTCTTTCTTTCTTACTATATCCTCTTCACTGGGATATTGAACGAACAGTGGTAATTTTCGAATTATTTGCAAGTATAATGTTAGAATAAGAACAGAATCTGCTATATAGCAAACACTCAATAAATATGCAGATGAACGAGACAACGAACATTACAGTGTTATATGGAAATAACTAAAGGTGTTCTGAGACAGAAGTAGGTAAAAGAGACCACTGTATCCATTCTGAAAAGTTAGGTTGTATGCCTCATTGAGGAGACCCTGAGGTCTTCACAGGATAAGTACAAGTTGCTCAGTAATTTTCAAATCCCATATTGTCCATTTGCCTAACTATAGAATAGGAAAACACAATGAAATATAGCAAAGGATATACTATACTTCAAGAATGTTCCTTCAAATAGGAGCCCAGGAGACATTTCACAGGTATTAAAATTTCCCCATCATTCAATATGAAAGCATTTTTATTCTCATGTCTCTAAAATGTGATCTGAAAGTCATTATAGACACTTGCATGCCTTCTGACAGATCTTTGTCATTGCTCTCTCCACTAGTTTCAACCACCTAGAGCAATTGAAAATGATCAATCGGTAGAAAGAAATCTCACTACTTTTTCTCTTCCATTGTCAGAGATTGAAGAGGTAAAGTCAGACTCTTCAACGCCAACCTTTATTTTTTTTTCTACTTCCTTTGTAGAAATAGATCTTTTAGAAACACTTCCAGTAGTCAGATGTGAATCTTCATTTGAGAATTACTGCATATGGCCTAATAGTAACTCTTTCCAAATTTAGAAAAATCAGTGAATTACCATTAGGCAAAACCTACATAGAGGTCTTGGGCTTTTGTTGAATTGATTGGGTCTGCAGGTATGGCTACTCACAGATTAAAATGTGTAAGTGAGTAGAAACATCTCTACAATCCTGCTTTACAATCAGAATTTAATTACCCATTTGATGTGCAACTTTGAGTTATTTATTAATGTGTCTGAACTCAGTTTCATTGTGTTATAGTAGTGAAAATATTTCATAGGACTATTGGGAGGATGAAATGGGATAAACATTACATATGCTGAAAATATTTCTGTTAGTCAGCTTGGCATTGCTACAGTGACATACCTTGAGGTGACTAACACAAAGAAAAAAGCTGCATTTAGCTTACAGTTTTTGAGATTCAAGGGCAGGGTGACTGCACTGTCTCATTTATGGTGAGACCATCAGATAGGAATAAAGGGAGAACATTTATTAGAGCAAAAGGTCACATTGTGAGCAAGAGCAGATAAATAGAGACCATGGTCCCACTATTCCTTTTGAGGGAAAGTCTACAGTTGCCTTGGGACCCCCTAATAGGTTCTACTCCCAAAAGATGGTAAAACCTCCCAGTAGTGCTACCCTGGGGATCAAGCCTTTAACACACGAGTCTTTGGGGAATATTCAACATCAAAACTACAATTATATCTGGTTTTATTTTTTGGAGAAAAGAATGTGGATAGTTTGGGTGTCAGTAAGAAACATATACATATAATATACCCTTTACACAACATATATACACATACATGTAAATACAAATATATATATATATGAATAAAATGTAATTTGGCTAACCATACATGTTTTAAACATATTCCAATCTGTACTAGCTTTTATTGACCACGATTTTATTAGTCTTTTTCATTTTTCAGGGATTATTCAGGGACCAGGTGCTTCTATTAGTCAAGGAGAGATGGTTAATGTTATAGTATTATTTAGTGTTCAGAATAAAAGTTTTTAAGTGAATTCAATCTATGTAAAAATCTATGGCAGGATGCTGAACCATGCTGTAAGTAGAGATCAACCTTCCTCTGCAGAGATATTAGACAAATTTCAAGATCTAGATGTTTTAACTTTAATTTGGTGTTTTAAAGATAAAAATCATTCCTTTATTGATTGGAAGAGACACAAGATGAAGATTTTATTACGTAATGGTCCTTGCATGCTTGGGGGCCAAATAGAGAAGCCAGAGACTATGTAGAGAATAAGAGAGGGACTTGTGGACCAACACCTATATTGGGGTACAGGATGTTATTCAAATAGGTTCCTTTCAGGGTGTTTTAATTGGTGAATTTAAAGTAAGCCAGCAGGAATTCCAGAAAGTTACCCTGTCATAGAAAAGTGGTTATTGTGGCACATCCATAATATAGGGATCAGTAGAGCAATTGAGTAAGTTTTATCTAGCTGTTCCCTGGGGATGTACTCATCAGGAAGAAGTTGTCTGTGGCAGATATCTGGATTGATTGTTGTGTAAATCGGATTTTTGCTGTGACCAAAATACCTGACAAGAACAATAGAGAAGAAAACATCTATTTGGGGCTCAAGGTTTCAAAGGTCTCAGTCCATGGCAGTCCATGGTTGGCCAACTCTGTTGCTCTGGGTCTGAGGTGAGGCTGAATTCTAAGATGGAAGATTCTGGTGAAGGACAACTTCTCAGCTCATGGTGTCCCAGAGACACACACACGCACACACACACACACACACATACAAAACACAATTACCAAGGGCATGCTCCAGTGACCCACTTACTCCAGCCTGTCTACAGTTACTGAATCTACTCAAATTATAAACCATAAAATGTATTAATCCACTAGTTAGTTCATAGCTCCCATAATTAATCATTTCAACTGTGACTATTCCTGCATTGTCTGTCTCATGATCTCTTTGGTTCCAAACCATAAACAATCATGGGAGACTTACAGAACTGGAAATTGTGGCAGTGGGGACTGAGCTCTGCTTCTGGCATGAGAAAGTTAGACTTATATTTAAAAGGGATTTAAAAAAGCACTCTGTAATAATAAGAACCCACAATGGATTTCAAGTGAAAGGTTTCAAAGACAGAGAGGATTTGTTTGCTTTAGGGAAAGACCACTGATGTAAATAGACACTAGAATGATCAATGGTACATATATCTAAGTTAAAAAAATTTTTTAAAAGTTTGGAATTTAAAAATTCTTATTTCTACAAGAAAGTTGTGAATAAAACAATGCTCGGGTCTGAGGCCTGAGATATCAGAGTCATGCCATGTGAAAACCATTTGTCAGATAAAATTGTTCGAAATAGATGTTTAATAGTAATGGACATCCTTCTTCAAATGTAATAAAAGTAAAGGTCAACAACAACAAAATCCTATTTCAGGTGAAATACTAGGCATAAGGCTGTGAGAGGCAGGTCGGGTGGAAAAGAACATATTGAGACTTCGTTGATTAAAGTCTGAGTGAGATTCACTAAAATAAGAACAGGATGAACTTTCTCATTAGAAAAAAATAAAAAGAGAGAGAGGAAAAAAGAGAGACAGAGAGATCTGACTGGGAGGTTTTCACTATTCTCACCTAATTTAAAAGGAGATAAGGACATAGAAGGAGGATGTTAATCTGGTTGGCCTTCAGGCTCATTCAGAATCACAATGTAAAGATGCAAATAACTTTGAGCCAGGAGCCTCCTCATCTGAAAAGATCAGTTATGCTTTGGCCATTTTTATACAACCCAACATTTGTTTAATATCATATTTAAATGCATTATTATAAATCTAGTACAAATCACAAGTTGAAGCCTTTTTGCTATTTAAATGACATACAAGTAGGAAGTCAATTTTATTTAAATACTTTTGAATGTTTTTATGTAAATGATTATTTCACTGATTTAAAAATCAATTTCCTTTGTAGCATTTCCAGGCTCATAATTCTTATATAGGTGATCAACATTTCTGACAAGAAAATGTAAGTGGAAATGGGGCTGTTAAATGGCTGTAGAAGGGCTTATTTATAAGAGATGGTACTGAGATTTTTCAAATGGTGGTCATTTGGGGAAGTTGACAGGAATGAATATGTTCTGTGAGAAACTGATGGGGTCTTACAGATTTTTTCATGCCTGATATTCTTTTTGTTTCTTTCTTTTCTTTTCTTTTTTTCATGAAGTTGTTTGCAAACAACTTAAATTCAGTTTTTTTTTTTTTTGCCAAATTATAATCATATCTAATTACAGAGTACACAACAGTTTTATGATATATGCATACGGTTTGGAATGACTGCATCAAGCTAATTAACACATCCATCCCATTAAACACTTATCATTTATTTTTTCCTGTTTAAACAAAACTACGTGTGCTTTCATTAACATGTTCCCACTCCCCTGCCCCCAGTCTCTGGAAACCACAGATCTACTCTCTGCTTTATGAGTTTAATTGTTTGGGATTCCATATATAAGTGAGAACATGTGGTTTCTGTCTGTATCTGGCACTTAGCATAAAATCCTCCAGTTTCATCAGACTGCTACAAATGACAGTTTTCTGATATTCTTGATTCAACTTTCAGTCATTTACATCATGCCCTCACTTTTTAATAGAAATTTAAAAATATAATTATCTCTGTTCAACTTTGGCAAGTGCAAAAAATTTAAAAGACATTAGAGAATATAATTGAATCAGGAGATCTTATTCAATCTAGGAAGGGCATTGAACATAAACCCAGGATTTTGCATTAAGTAATGGTTAAGAAGTGACTTTTAAGTAAGGACAAAGGGAAATTAAGTTTGGTAACACAGCATGTAATGTTTGAAAACCTTACACTGGAAAACACAAAACTTGTAATAGGATAACCATAAGAGCCCTTGAGTAGATGTTGTATAGAAAACACGGCAGAAATTAATCTCAAAAAGGAATGGAGGAGTTGGAATTTATTTGATGTTCAATGTGAAGTCAATGAAGAATGTTAGAGAGGAGAGTGAGGTAATCAGAACAGAGTTCAATGCATTCTATTTGTGATCAATCCTCAGTCATTTCCCCTCTCTATTTCCATTTCCTCATCTGCACAATGAGAACATATGGACATTTTTAACAGTTGCAATTTTTTTAATAGTCTATTATGCTACAGATTCTTGTCTGACCACACATAATAAATCATCCTATCATGGTACTGGGCATTTTATGAGTCAGAGAAGAGATGTGACATTTAAATTTATTTAGACCTGGCCATTAGTACAAGGTAGTGGAAAAGAGCAGAGGGCAGGAGTGGTGGCTTCCCACTCTTTGCCTAGGTGGGAGCTGGAGAAGTCACTCAGCTTGCAAAGACCTAATTTTTCCCATTTATTAATAGGAGTAATACCTCACTGGTAAATTTCTCCATAGATGGGGTAACCTTTGTTAGTCAATAATCCCTTTCTGTTCTCTGAGACAGTCGAAAATGTGATATTGTCTACATTGGAA
This sequence comes from Marmota marmota marmota, assembly GCF_001458135.2. Classification (NCBI taxonomy): domain Eukaryota; kingdom Metazoa; phylum Chordata; class Mammalia; order Rodentia; family Sciuridae; genus Marmota; species Marmota marmota. Next base: position 15,679,902 of record NW_026000221.1, read on the forward strand.
CTTTCCCCCCTTTTAATGTAGCTTTCACAAATGTCTACCATTTATTTTTTTGTCAAGCCAAAGACAGAAATGGGCCTTCTATCCATGAAAATGCTGTTGTGCACATCTGTTGCAGGACTCTCAAGCTTTCACTGCAAGGAAGAGGGAATTTGGTGGCCTTCATATGCTACTGAAGTAAAGCATAGGAAAGTACCACATATTTTATTTGGATTTGTAAAATGGAAAACAGCAACTGGTAAGGGAGACATTAGTAACTGTTCTACTGAATTGGCGCTCTTGTTGGAACTGTGCCAAGGTGCTACTATTCCCTTGACTAGTGATTTTTTTGTGGAGCCTAAGAGCATCTGTGCATTTCTGTGGTCTCATGCTGTTTCTCTCTGATCTGAGCTTCTGTGAAACCCAGAGGGCCACCAGTGCGTCCTGTTGATAGGCTGGAAAAAGAGGCTAGGTTCAGGTTAAACACCAACTTTTTTTACTGGCTTTCAAATGTCTGGTATTTTACCAGTATCATTCGTTGTTATTAAAAAAAAAATCAGAAGGCACAGGAGATACCTTCCATGGTGGAAGTGATGTATTTATTTCTCACTAATGTTTTACACTGGTACTTTGTCTTTTGTTTACTGACTTATAATTGCAATAATTGCCTGATTTAGCTTAAAGATGCACCTTATTTTTCAAGGTACAGGGTGAAATACTAGACAGAGTAAAATCTAGATCAAGTATCTCAAATATAGATACAAGGGAAACGTTAGGATCCTGACATTAAATGATAGGTTAGCTCTGTTTTGTGGGCAGGGGCAGGGGTGAGAGATAGTAATGGAACTCATGATACATCACATAAATATTTAAATAATTTATTTTCTTATCCAACATCCTCAAAGAGAAAGGAAAGAAAAACTACCTTCTTCCTGAATATATACTCTGTTCTCAAGGTGAGGTACCATGGCGCATTTACAAAATTAATGAATATCACTGAGACATGATACTTTCAACTCTTAGAAAGTCAGTCCTCATATATATATATATCCCCTTCTATTTTTATATCACCTGAGAAGGTTTAAGGATTATTTACAAGAATTGATCTCCCCACCATATATTACTTCTAGGAGAGAGTGGGCTATAATTGAACAATTGTGGGTTGAGAATGAGAAGATATACATTTGAATGATAGGTGTGCTCAGCACCCTTGAGAAAGTGTTTTGCCCTCTCAGGTCATCACTGATAACATCAGGAAACGTGGAGAAGGTTTATCAAAGATAATTTCACTATTTGTATATGATTTATTTTTTTTTTAATTTGTAAAAATTTCATCAAAGATACAAGCACAAAAAAATATGAGAAAGTTAATTTAGATGAACGTTCTTATGAATTGCATTTGCAGTTTTTTCTAAACCAGTTTTAACTTGGAATCATTAAAATTTAACTCTCATGATATTTTAGAGAAAACTGTGAAGGTAGTTTCAGTAGACAATGTAGTTATAGGGAGGTTTCCAAAATTCATCATGTTTTCTCACAGGACAAATTGAGATTTGGGAGGAAACAATTAAATCCACAAAAGAAAAAGAATGAAATATAAATCTATCCTGCAGTATTATATATCATATATGGGTATAAAGTTATCCAATAAAAATAAAAGGTCAAACAGAAAACCATAAAGAATCAAATCACTTGGGCATCAATGTGCTTTCTTATGAGCTACTACAATATTCTCTGAATATGATGACCTTAAAAATAAATAAATAAATAAATAAATGCATACTTACATATATAAAGAGAAAGATGGATCTTGTTATTAAGGCCAAATATTAAAATTATTTTTCTGATGAGAACTGAAAGCTTTAGCTGGAAAGACACTAAATATATCCTGTCTTACTAAATAGCAATGTAAGCTTATTTTTTCTTTTAAATAAAGATATCCCCTCCTGTAAGGGTGCTTTTCTCATCTCCTTTACCAAGGAGAGGTGATTGTTCTCTGTTTTGTCATATTTACTTCTGTTTCTTTCATTGGGCATTTTAATTTATTCATTTCTATCCAGCTGCCTACCAACTTGGATTAAATTTTAATGTCATTTTAGTGTATTTTTGCCACAACCTAGGTCAATTTCTGGCACGTATTTGGTAATTCACTAATGCTGTTGAACAGATTTAAATAAATTCTACTAATTTAGACTACTAAACAATAACTTTATTTTAGAGAACCTCACTAAAGCAATCTAGTGTCGCCGAATCTGTGTACACATTGAAGTCACCTAGAAAAATTGTTTTGAATTCTTTGACATTGACCCCATTAATTAGAACCCAGGAATTTGTTACTGGAATAAACTGTTGATTTTTATCCAGCTCTCCTGGCTGCTGCTATGAAGATAGAATTTGGTCAAAGCTATTTATACCACGAATTTTGGTGAAAAAAGAAAAGGGCTTAAATTTGGGGACATAACCATGTCTTGCCTTTGGGAATACTTGTTTGCCTTCAGTGAAGAACAATTTAGTTTCATCTTTACTGACTAGGATAATACTACCTACTTCCTGAGTCACTTATGAGTGAGGACTCTGTTTGGTAAGTCATAGAGCCCCTGTCACACAGTATAATTCAAACAACTCTAGCAATTATTATATGAACCCTGAATCTTATCCATCCACATTGCTAACCTCAGGAAGGACCTTTGGCTATTCCGACGACATTTTGTTCTTTGCTAAAAATCTCATAACAAAATCACCTTACTGGAATTTTGAAGACAAAGACAAGGGAATAATAGGTTTTCTTCCTTCTTCTATGGATCACCATGTTTTCTCAGGATTTTTCCACTTTCTTGGGAGAATCACTGCTCAGGAAGGCAAGATTGGAATAAGTGATCCATTCAATTTAAAAAAAATGAATCAATTAAAAGTTTAAGCAGGCCTAACTAATTTCAGCCCAGGTATTAGGAAGGAAGAGGAGGGCCACACTGAAGGATCAGGTACTAGATACCAGGTGTATACTAGATATTAGGTATTGGATACTAGGAAAGTAACTGACCAATCAAATGTTTTTGCTTGAGGAATTTCTGCTCACTTAGTGTTACCAAGATTGTATAAGACAGTATGATTGAATAGTGCAAGACAGAGAATGTAACAGTTTAGTGATTAGAGATGCCTTATTTCATTCACAGAAAACAAAATTGTTCAGTGAAATTGGTGTGCTCTGCATTGTACCAACTGATATGAACTTAAGGTTATATAAGTTTCACTCCTAGTCTCTAGTACCTCCACAATCTGAGGGGAGACTACATTAAAAGATCTATAAAACTGATTTAAAAAATTGTTCTCAGAAGATTGTAGCAGGAGGAGCACAAATGTTCATGGGACTAATGCCTGGAATAAGATCCAGGAAGGGGTGGAGGAGGATACCCAAGACCGTAGTAAGTCCAAAAAACTAGAGAAAGTATTTTCCTTCCTTTTTACTACTGGTATTAAAAGCCTATGATCCCACAGTGGGCAATGATTTGATCTGGAAGATTGAGAAAATATTGAAGGAGTCATCATGGAATTGAAGGAAAATGACATCCCAAGAAGTAGGACCAGTGTATGGAAAGACGGGAGGATGTGTCCTGAGAATTGTGGGATTCAGGATGACTGAAGTCGGAAGAGACAAAGAGACGCACACAATCAAGGAGCCTTGCAGGTGATGCCATGGAGACCTATTCAAGGGGTTCCTGTGCTTTCCTGTTTCATTTATTATTATTCTTTAAAAATATGAATGATGTATGATCGCAAGTGCTTTTACGTATGAGGTCCAAATTAATTCTCCTATCACTATATATAGTCAACTATATGTGGTTAAGGATTTTACAGATGAGGGGAAGAGTTATCCAGAGATACAAAATTACTTGGATAATCTTATTTAAACAATAAATGACAAGTATTCACAAAAATATTTGGGTATGATAACAAATGGTTTTATTATTGAGGATTGTTTTACCTGCAAATGAAAGTAAGTCAAATTAGGTATGTTGAAAATAGAAGTTAAATAACAGTTAAAAAAAAAAAAAGAAAATCAAGCAAAGGGTAAGCCAAAATGGTAGATATCCAAAGCAATTGGAATAAGGGCTTTGAATGCCACTAGATCAATTCCTGCCTCTGTTTCTCCCTTCATATCACATTTCGTTTTCCATTAGAGATATTGTTTTCCAAGCTAGCATATATGACCACGGATAATTTCTAATCTTTATATCACAACATTGACTATGAGGAAGCAATTGACCCATAGCTCTCTCTGCTCTGTTGTCATTTTAAAAAAATAAAAGAAAAAGAAAGAAAGAAAGTTCTGTCGCCAAGGGCCAAAATCTGGAGCAATGAAATCAAACATGGTGTGGGGATAGTGGAGGGATGCCTCACTCACATGAGAATGTGGGAAGGGACACAAATTCCCGAGACTATCTGTAAAAGTCAGCTTTACCTTCTAAACCTATAACATGTTAACTGAAAAGTGGAGTGATACCCTTATTAATGCCTGTCATAACTTTGAGCTGCAGAGCTGACCTGTCCCTGAGCTAAGTTCCAATTACCTCTTCTAATCTATGAGACATCTAGTCATTATTTCTCTCCTCTGTAAAGTTATAGGTTTAGTGGAATATGATAGATATTTTACTCTTCAGCTAGCCAAGAAGACTTTGTTTCCATTTATGACTTAGTGACTAATTTGGCATTTTTTACTATATACCCATCATTTAACCTATGTAAGCCAATAGTTTCCATACCAGTTAAATAGCTGTAATAATGTCACCTTGCAAGGATGTCAGAGTAATTAGAGTTAGCAAGGCAGTTGACACAAATTAGTCTCCTTGTAAAATGAAATGAGTAATATTACCAACTAACTGAAAATAAAAATTGGTTCAATTAAATGTGAGGTCTATAAATGCAGCCACTGTGTCTTCCTAAGTTACCACTGTATTTCAGAGCCTGACATTTTGTCAAGGCTCAATAAATATTTATTAGGAAAACAAATAATTAAATAAGTGAATGATTAAATGAGTTGGATAATTGATACAAGAGATAAATTTTAAAATATACAACATTTCAAAAAAACATTTCTCTAATACAGACAAGTTGATAAGATAAATTCTGTCAAAATATATCAAACAAGTTAATTTAGATGTAAACAGTTTGATTTAAAAGCAATTGATAGTGCTAAAATTTTGGTAGTAGAGGAAGATCTTTATATTTCAAAATATATTTTTAAAAAAACATATTTTCTGTTTAATTACAGAGCACTAAATATTATAAAGTCAAAGTTAATGAGAAATTAACAAACATTAACCTACAATGAAAACAGACTATCCAATCTTGATGATGATCTCTCTTTGGCAAAAGAAGTGCTTGACTTCTTGTTGACAAAACACTCAAATTTTACCATATTGTTAGGTGAAATTCAATCAGATTAAAATAATCATTTATATGATGCCCATTGAATCTATATAAATAAATGCCCTTTCAATGCTTTTTCAGGGCACAGAAAATCATGGACTGCTTTTTCAAGACTAAAATCAAGCAACTCTTTAAGAACTGAAATCAGAATTAACAGCTTGGTTATCTGAACATTGGATTCTTTCCTAATTACAACTTTGGCACAGATAATAGCTCCCATTATACAGTAATGTCCTCTCCTTTTACATATTTTGTATGACTTATTTATTTATCAGCTTCTCTGATTTCCATCTACCACACCATTTCTGTCTATTTTGGTTGTTGTCTGGTGGTCTGTCTTTCTAGCATACTTGGTTTGGAGGCTGAATGTTAGGGTCTTGCATCTCTAAGACAGCACACCTCTTTTTGGAGCAATTCATCTTCAAGTAGTGTTAGGGAATATGCTTTCTCCTGCCTCTGAATCCTGCTGGAGCAATTTTAACCAAGACTGATTTGTGTTGTGAAAATCCACCAAAGGGATTTATAGGACCTTCCTTATCAGAGAGCTGTGTGAGGTATAATAAGGTGCTCTGGACTCTGAGCACTGGAAATAATGCCATTCAGATGTCTCAGTGCTTGCTCCCACTCCTGGCCTCCATCTCAGGTAGCTATGGGGCTGGTCCAACACCTGTGTTCATTAGTCTGACTTTACTGAATTTCCAGGGCTCCAGGGCTCCATAGCTCTTCAAATGTGCCTCAGGAGTCAATGGATAGGGTGGCTGAGAAACTTGTATGTAGAGCTATGGATCTGTACTCCTGCCTAAAGTGGACCATTTCTTGTTTGTTTATTTGTTTGTCAGAGGGAGTGTTTTTGTTTTACCTTATACAGTTGTTACTCATACACACATAAAAAAAAATTTGGAAAAAGGATTTGTCAAACTTTGATGATCTGAGATTCAAAATAAGACAGAAAATACCAGATTTCTAGACAATTAGATCCTGTGATAAGGCTAGATATAATTTAAGTATGGCAAAGAAATGGTGCTCTCTCTGTGGATTCAAGCCTTTCATCTTGTTACAGATTTGGGGGAGTTCCATCGAAGATACTTAATTTTTAGCTTGATAAAATTGTCATGGAGCACAGAGGGTAGGGAGGAGGTTCCATTTGCTGACAGTAGTACTAGGTTAGCAGCCTCATTCTGATTGTTCGTCTAATGTGGAAAATATACATCTCTAAGCAAGGAATCAATCTGTCCAATAGCCCATATGACTAGAAAATATTAGTAGTAATTTGGAGAATTATGATACTATAATTGCTTCATTCCCTTAGGTAATCCTGAACAGGGGATTCTACTGATAGAATTTGTATTCTCAGATTCTAAATGTGGTTTAGGAAATTCTTGAATGCCTCTTATCATTACTCAGGGTTTTTCAGGAAGTAGGACAAGCACAAAGTAATGGGTAGGATGTCCTGATTCTACCCTCCAATGGGTGTAGAGCCAACACCTTGAGTCTGAATGAAGGACAACATCTGCCCTTGCTGAAAGAGTGTTCACAGGCACTGCTAGCATCCTCTCCACAGGTTCTCATTCGCTTCTCCCCAGTGACTGACAGGAGTCTGTGAACTACACCCAGCTTTCTTGTCTTCTTGAAAGCATCACTAGGAGGCACATTCTCTACTTTTCCAAGAGTTTCCCAAGTAGATTGAGCCCTAGTTACCTATAATTGTAAATTGTGCCTCTGCACATCTTACAAAAATTTCCTTCCTTCTTCTTGGTCATTTACTTTCTATTGCTCTGTCCTGTGACCACTTTGTAAAATAATTCTGTACTTCCATATTTAACCCAGAGTCCTGTGTGTGGGATATCTGAATGTAAGATACACAATTGCTAAAAGATATCATTGTCTTTCAAATGAAGCATCTCTAAGTCCAAAGCCCATGTTTTATCAATTATGTATGGTGCATCATACATGGAGAATATAGACAGTCTTTTAAGTGCTTGCATATTTTTACACAGGTGGGATTTTCCCAGAATTATGGCTTTATTATTAAATGTGCTCTTTACAAATTAGTACTTTTTAAAAGTAGTGTTAATATAAGAATATACATGAGCTTATTAAAAACAATTGTATGCAAAACCATTCACGAGTGGAGTGGGTGCTGTATTGCTGCTCTTGCAGCCAGAGACAGGGAAGGTGCCTGTGACCTTCTGCAGTGTCTGTACAAGTCATCACACAGCAGGCATTACTTCCCTTGGAGGAGACTGATTACCTGGTCTCCATGGTGACCTGGGCCTTGGGGAGAGACTGGATTACCAAATGGGCTAAACCTCATTAGAAAACACACTAGAAAACATGGCAGTTTGTAACTGGCCAAGGGTACTGCATCATGAACCCTTTTGCGGGGGAAATTTGATTTGAGCTATACTGGAATCATTGCTCAGAAGAACTTCAGTTCAAACCCAAAGACAATAAAGACATGAAATTGAATGAATACTTGCTGTTATAATAATTATGACACTAATAAATATAAATATTTTTCTAAGCCAAAGGAATCACTTAATCATATAGGATACTTGTTATTTTAAATTAATTTCAAGGTTAAAAGTAATATATCATTGCTGAAAATTTTAGAAGAGTAGGAAAAATATAACACAGGAATCAACTCAGAGTAACTCAAAGTAAATGTTACCTTTAGGTTTATTTGTGAGACAATGTAAAATTTATATCAAAAGAATTTTTGTGCCAGGAAGAGTGGCACATGCCCATAATCCCAGCAATTCAGGAGGCTGAGGCACGAGGATCAGCCTTCAAACCCAACCTTAGTAACTTAATGAGGCCCTTAGTAACTTAGTGAGACCTTTTCTCAAAAAGAGGCTAGGGATGTAGCTCAATGGTTAAGTGCCCTGAGTTCTATCCTGTATACCAAAGCAAAAACAAACAAACAACAAAAACAACAGCATCAATTCATAAAAAGAGGTTATGTTATGTTCTATGTGAGTTGCTTAATCCTTTGATGTTAACTAACATTACTTTTGTATGTTTTTTCTTTGTCATATGATTTACTTGAATGTTTCTAGAACCTAGTCAGAAAAAGGTTACAAATAAATCTTATTATATGAAGAAGATCTAAACAAAATTTATTCTTCTTTTCCTCCTTTTTACCTTTTCTGTTTTCTGTTAATCATCACGTTCCTGAGAAGTTCAGATTCATATATGGAGTCATTCCATATCTCACAGGTTAATGGTGGATAACGTCCAACACTGTCTGGAGTTTACTGCAAGTGTGGTACAGTCAGGAACAACTCTTAGGCTCCCACCTTGCCTGTCTCAAGTTTTCCATTTCTGCTAGATTTCATGGTTCAAACCCTACGTGTTCTTTCTCACTGCATTGGCAATCTTGCACATATTATTTTCTTTTTTTTCATTTTCAACATCTAATACATCATGAGTGGAAAGTAGAACATAAAAGCTTTCCCTTCAACTTTATTGAGGTATTATGCACACTTACAATAGTATATATTTAAGGTATATAACAGCCAACTGAGCTTTAATAAAGGTGCCATCAATGCACAATGGAGAAATGACAGTTTCTTCAATGGAGAATAAAATTGGAGGACTCTTTCTCTTACATTACGTAAAAAAAAAAAAAAATCAACTCTGAATGAAAGACTTAAATGTAAAATATGAAACCATAAAATTGCCAGAAGAAAACAGGAAAAAATATTCTTGATATTGGTTCTGGACAATGATGTTTTGGATATGACACTCAAAGTACATGATCATATTTTTGAGTTAAACAATCCCAGCCGGGATTGATTCCTAGCTCTGTTTATTCCAACTTCATGGAAGTAACTTGACTTTTATGTTCTTGGCTTTCTCCCCTATAAAATGAGGACAGTGCTTAATTAGTAAGCAGTTGTCAGGATTTATGATGACCTGTATGATGTGCCCAACACAGTATCTTAGAAAGCAAATGTTTCTGAAAGAACAAATATTCCTACAAAAGGAGTTGTCCCTTTTCGAAACAAAGTGTCATCAGAAGGAGAGTAAATACATTTATCAGAAGGATTCCAGTAACTAATTCAAAGGTCTGTCTGACTTGAGGTAAAGAGTACTATGGAATCTACAGCTTTGCCAATCAATGACATGATCTGTGCTTTTGAGGATGTAGCTTTGGGTAGTAGCTTTGTCAGTATCATTATTGATGAGTGAAAACAAATGTGGACAAAGTAGGAGTATGAGAACTATAAAAAAAACATATTTTTGAAGAATTTCAATAGCAAGAGAAGGCAAAGTCTTTTATTTAGTCCTCCCCATCAATTATTGTGAATATATGTGAATGCAACCCATTTGATTAATACCACTGGGGCCTAAAAGCCTGAGAAGTGGTATTTTTCTTGTCTGATTTTAGCTCAGTCTACTCTGGTCCTTATAGAAAGTCAGATGAATTGCAGCAGCTGAAAAAATGAAGTGGCTGTAAGTTTCTGTAAGAAAGTCTGATGATAAAAATTGGCCTGGACGAAAATATCAGTTATAATCACCAACCAAATGGTTAGGGGGAGGAAGTGCTATTCATCTCTAATTCCAACTGTTAATTACCTAAAAATATATACATTCCTACTTATATTTTTGGCATATTGTGATTTAATCAAAACATGGCCTGTCATAAGTTTAAGAATTGAAAGCATATTCAATTCATGGGGTATTTTTAACAGTGCAATACTCCCGATGGTTTAGAACCATAAGACATAAAAGAATAATAGAGGAACAGAGAATATTTAGTATTTCAAAAATATAAATACCCTAAATTAGGTGCCAGATGACAGAATGCTATACTTATTTATAACCCATTTTACAATATATGTGATAAAATCTGTGCTGCCTCTAAGTAAGTTGGCCTAGGCATTCTGTAATGTTGATCAGAGTTGGTAACTAGAGGATTGTGGAAATAATATCTAGCACCCTTAGGTGAAAAATAAAGTCAGTGAATCCTATGTAGGATAAAAGCAGGCAAAAAACATTTACACATGTGAAAACATCTCTTGAGGTAACATTTATTGTTATGTAAATGATTTTGGGAAAGGTGACCTTCACCTTTAAATCTCAGTTGCTCATCTGTGAAATGGAGTAATAAAAACTAATAAAATATTTCAAATACTATTCCTATTACCTGCATTTCAAATGACTCAAATGATTAATATTTACCTAGTGATTAACATGTTCTGAGAACAATTCAAGTGGCCACAATTTAAACCTCATGGTAATTTTTTTCATAATTTATATTTATTATATATAAATTTCCCTGTATATATTTTCTTACTATTTTCATCCACAGAAGAATACACCAAAGCACAGAGAGGCTAAGGGGCTACCTTTTATTCTCATGTAGTTGTCAATGGTAAAATCTGCATGTGAACCCAGAAGTCAGACACCGAATACTGCCTCTTTAACCATTATGCCAAACAATCTCTCCTGCAGTGAATATATTCAGAAGAGTGACTGTTAACTAAAACTGTACTTTTCCCAACCAAGGAAAATGTGAATATTGTCATTAAGGTTGGTCACAGCCTATCAAGTAAATACAGATTTCACCAATATACCTAAAACTCATTTATACGTTTGGGAATACTTTCACTCAAAAGAGACATTTGAGTCAGGGCTTCAAAAATGTACACATTTTCCAGGTAAAGAGGAACAAGTGTAGTTGTTGGAGGAGGGAGAGAGGAGTTGGAAAAGGTGGTTTATAACAGGAGACAACAGTCACTATTGAGGTATGGTCAGGAAACGACCAATGTAATGGGTAGAGAATTAATAAGGTCCCTCTGGAAGATTCTAGAACTTTATATTGGGATTTGCAGGAGTCTAGACTGTATAAGTATGTGTTGCTAAACACAGAAGTATCTTTTATAGCAATCAGAGCCACTGGGGTTTTCCTATTTTATAATCCATTGGCAGCCAACCTTTTAAGTGTAATTGGGGAGTTGTTGTGACCCTTTTATTTATTTTTTTTTTGGTAGGATTCCAAGCTTTTTTTTTTCATAATTTAGAAAACATGACCTCTCATAAGTTTAAGAATTGAAAGCATATTCAATTCATAGGGTTTTTTAACAGTGTAAAAGAATCAGACAGAAAAGGATCTACTAGCAAAGCTAGTGATTCCATTTCTTCTGTCTCGAGGAATAATCTAGCTTTGTTTTCTGTCAGTGGGGGTCTCTGTTGTTCTAAAGATCTCCCTGTGACTGCGTTTCTTCCAGATCATCCCAGTTTCTTACAGTTTAGAAAAAGATTCCAGAATTCTGAGTTCTAGGCACGTTGTCAAAAGTGATCTTATTTTGACCTAATGTGTGGGCAGCTTCAAAGACACACATTTAAATCTAGTACAAAGAGATGTTTAAATATAAAAACCTGTACAATCAGAGAGTATTTTAGTGATAGAGGCAGGCAGCTTCCTGTGAGCAAAAGAGAAAACAGGCTACTACAGATCAGAGATACAAGGAACAAGTGGGTTTCTAACTTTAGTGTGCTTACCAATCACCTGCGGGAAATTTGTTTAAAATTTTAATTCCTGTATCTAGTTTCAGAGATCTAATAATTCTGTGTGGAACTTAGAAATATTCATATTTAGTCAAGCTCTCAGGTACTTCTGCTTGAGATTAGCCCTTGGCCCATTTTTAACAACAACCTTGACCATCTCTTTACTATTCTTATATTAAAATTTAGTCATTTGAAGGAGCCCCTTGTATCCTGAGCAGTACATTTGCAACCAAATTTCAGTAGATGCGAGTGTGGTGGTAATGCCCAATTCAAACTACTCTGTTTTATTCTTTGCCTACAACTATTTTAAACTTCAGTCTGAAAAGTGTAACCCATGGTTCAATTATAAAATTTTAAAGGGGATCTTTCTCCCTCAAAATAGGAAATTGTAAAAATACAGAATCATTCATGTTAACATTTCTCTAGGAATGTTAAAAATTGATTAGAGATTCAAAAAGTCGATCGTAGCTTTAGATTCAGAATGTATGAAAGATGAGACAGACTTCAGGTTGTAGGTGAGCCAGCAAAAGGAGGACTCAGTGAGTCTTATGCCAGATTCTAGTTCTACAGACAGGAGCTTTGTGGAATTGGTCATGTCCAGCAATGCTGTTTCTTACAAGAGAACAGAAAAGTCTAGGAGTGAAACTTACAGACATTCTGACATGAATGTGGACTCAGCATTGGGGAACAATAACAGGAAAATGGGAAACTTTGTCATTGAATGTGCTCACACTTGCCAGTGTAGTGTATTTCTTTTAGTGGTCACACTCAAACTTCTTAGCAATCTAGGAAGCCTCCTCTGCACTCAGACTAAGATAATAGAAATTATGTGCTGTTTCCTGGCCAGCAGAACTGGATTCCATCTGGGTTACAGTCACTTACAACCTACAACATGACCTGTGTGATTGCTTAAACTTTAATATTCAGATTCTTATCTGAGAATTGGGAGTCATGAAAATATTCTTGTCATATGAATTCATTTATTAAAATATCATGCAATATTTGGGAACATTTTTATATGTTCTATAAGAATAAAGTAAAAGAAGTTAGTTGAGTAAATAACCTTACCGTTATTTCACTGAATGCTCAAATAACACCTGATTTTTTATTCTTCAAGCCAATTTGATACTTATTAAATGTTTTTTATTTTTATATTTTTATTTTTTTGGTACTGGGAATTGAACACAGGAGCCCTTTAACACTGAGATACATCTCTAGGCTCTATTATTTTATGTTAATTCAGAATCTCACTAAGTTGCCCAGGCTGACCTTGAACTTCCTGTACACCTTGCCTTACTGTAGAGTAGCTGAGATAACAGATGCATGACAACAGGCCCAGCTTATTAAATGCTTTTTATACTTCAGATACAATTTTAGACACCGAAGATTCACTCTTAAGGAGACACAAAAAGTTTTTCTTCTGAAACATACTCTGGTAGAAGAGAAAGACAAAAATTGAGAACACATATAAGTAAGATGACAAAGGATTGTATAATCATCGTCTGTTGATTAATGAGTTTCTGGGAGGAATGTTAGCAAAAAGGTGAAATAGTATTTATACCACTTATTCCATCTATTTGAACAATTATTCATGCCAAAAATATCTTCAGAAGAGCTGAGCAATTCGGCTGAAGGATTTTTTTAACATCTGGGTTTAACACACAAATAAGAAAAGATGCATGGAAGAAGACAGCAAGAATGGTTTTATACCACCAATGTCAGCCCTCCCCCATGGCCGACATGTGGTGTGGCCAACACAGTGTGGAGACACACCCTTTCCTTAAATGATGGTGAAAGACTTCAGTACGTATGTTTGCTACAAATGCCAGCACTGGGCCCCCACAGTGAAATCTCATGCTGTACTGATGCCCACACCCCAGGATACAGTCTAGTCCCACTGAACCAGGATCTAGGCTTGACCCACCTCTACACTGATCCCTACAGGCCCAGGTATGGGTAAAGGCCCAGCCAAGGTGCCAGACCAGCTTGAAAGAATGCCAACCCCTCAAAACCAGATTTATGTGACTGGGCATGAAGATTATGCTGGCCAGGCTGGCCCAAGTCACCCCAGTCATCCCAAGGTCCAGAGCGGACCCTGTAGACTCAGACTGCAGCCCAGCAATCATAAACCCAGTGTCCACACCTTGCCTTAGCAGCAGGTCAGCTTCAGAGGTCCCAAGCTGCAGGCTTTCCCCCAACTTCAAATTGTAGAAGACCCAGAGCCAGAGCTTGCTTCAGCAGACTCACCACCCAGACCAGACTCAGTAGACACTGGAATTGTGATATCTCCCAGGACTGCAGTTTCCAGTCCAATTGCTTCCACATAGGCCTGCCCCCATGTATTCACCCTCTGGTGCCTACCCTTAAGGTCAGATGCCACGACATAACCTCAAGGCCAGCACCTATATAGCAGTCATTTAGGCTGGTGCATCAGACGCAGGCCTCATTCTAAACTCCAAAGTCTCAGATTGGTCTACCAATGAATCCAGGCCCCAGATCAGCTCTCACAGTTTAATGCTCTATGGAATCTAAGATCTAAGTTGGTCCCAAGGGAGCCCAACACCAGACTTGCCCTCATGGATCTACGTTTTAAGCCAGCTTCTATGTACACTGTGACTAGACTAGGCTTAAACTCTGGCTTCAGATTCACCATACTGCCATACCAGTTCCCAAGGACCCAAGTTCTAGAACCACACCATGGATCAGGTTGATAATCCAACTAAGCGAGCCTAAGAACCAAGGTAGTTCCTGTGGACTCAGGTGCCTTGTTATCCCTGTGGATATAATGTGAGTTCTCTCTATCTGCTGACGTAGGCACCAGGCTGGCCAGCCTGGAGACTTCAGCACTATGCTCACCTACAGTGCCTGCCAGATTGTCCACCCATAATTTCTGGGTACACTTACTGGTGAAGGACTTTTCTTCTCAAAGCCATTCTGTGAAGATTGGAATGGGTATTATATTTTTTCAAATAAGCAGACAGCAAGGTGTCACCACAGGATGTTGACTAAGCAGAGAATGAGATACCATTGAAGAAATCAAATAAAGACCCAATAACCAACCTTCCAACCCTGAAGAAATGGAGATCTCTCAACTACCTGACAAAGAATTCAAAATAGTCATTTTAAAAGCAGTACAGTAACAGCAGAGGAAACAATTGATAAAGAGACCGCCTACAGGATTCGAGATCTTTGCCAGCTACTCTTCTGACAGACAATTCATATCTGGAATATCTAAAGAATTCAAAAAACTTAACATCACAAAACCAAATAACCTAATCAATAATTGGACAAATGAAATGAGCAGACACTTCTCAAAAGAATTACAAATGGCCAATTAGTCTATGAAAAAAATTTTTCAACATCTTTAGCCATTAGGTAGATTGAAATCAAGACTATATTGACATTTCATCTAACCCCAGTGACAAAGAAGGCAAGGATATGGGGGAAAATAACTTTTAAACATTATTCCTGGGACTGTAAATTAGTACAGTTAGAATGGAAATCAATATGAAGTTTCCTCAAAAACCTTAAAATAGAATAACCATATAATCCTCCTATACCACTTCTCAATATATACCTAAAGAAACTAAAGTCAGCATACTGTAGAGATATTTGCATACCTATTTTTATCATAGCATCATTCTCAATAGCTAAGATGTGGAATCGACCTATGTGCCTGTCAACAGGTGAATAAGAAAATGTGATAGATATATACTCTGGAATATTATTCATCCATAAAGAAGAGTGAAATCATACTATTTTCAGGAAAATGGGTGGAACTAGAGGGCATCATATTAAAGCAAAATAAAGCAGAGTCAGAGAGACAGGTATCATGTTTTCTGTCATATGTGGAATCTTAAAATGTAAAAGAGAAAACACCATTAATGTAGAAGGTAGATTATTACTGAAGATGAAGGCAATAAGAGTAAGTGGAGAGTGGAGGATAATGGTGGGTAATGGGAGGATGAAAATGATCAAAATATGTTATTTGCGCAGATGACTATGACACAATGAAAGCCAATGCTTTGAATAATTAATATGCACTAATAAAATAGCAATGCAGTGAACTATAAGCAAACACAGATGAACAAAACATTATCAGGAATAGTATACCCCCCTCAAAATAAGTGTTCGATAAAGAGACACAACACCAACAAAAAACACATTATGGAGCTAAAGACCAAAATGATTTCACTGAAGTAATTCAACAGGAGACTTGAAATGATGGCAGAAGAAAACAAAAGAAAAAATGAACTCAAAGATAAATCATCAGAAACTACTGAGGCAGTGGTGCAAAACAAACCAAAAAAAAAAAAAAAAGCAAAAAGTAACCAATACCTAGAAAACTTGAAAAATGTCAAGTGAGTCAATGAGATATGGTAGTCTCATAAGGAACAGAGAAAGGAAAGACAGATAATAAGCAAAAAGCCCAGCGCACGCCAATAATCCCAGTGGCTGGGGAGGGTGAGGCAAGAGAATCTTGATTTCAAAGCCAGCCTCAGAAAATCAGCAAGACCCTGTTTCTAAATAAAGAATTAAAAAAAGGGCTGAGGATATAGCTAGGTGGCTAAATGCCCCTGTGTTTAAACCCCATACCAAAATAATAGGAAAAAAAGATAATAATCAAAGAAAGATTCAAGATTCAAGAAATAATGATGGAAATCTCAAATTTGAAGAACAAAATTAACATATATATCCATGAATCCCAGAGAACTCCAAATAGATTAAACTGTAAAAAAACTTAAAAATTATAAGATTGGCTGGTGTTGATTTATTTATTTTTAATTTGAAAAGAGGATGGTATTAACATACAGTTGCCTTCCTATATGCATGCTTCTGATACTATCATCTATGTCTGATTCCATTGCATCCATTCATAAACAGTCCCACCCCACCACCTGGTGTTGATGACTAATAGCTTCAAGGGCTTGCCTTGGTTTTTGGTAGGCAACAGATCACTGCTTCAGAATTGCTATTAATAGAGAGAGGACACACTACACTGAGTCATGAGTAGGTAGGGAATAATATTTTTTTAACTGATAGCTGCTCTGCAGTCCCAAGGATGTCAAAGAAGTACACTTACACACATTCACGCATTCATGTATGAATAGTCATATTCACAACTATGTTGTGTATGAGTTATAAACCATGGCATTGTTTAAATAAAATTACCTTAATATATATTTGTTCTGTTTTGCTTTGCTTTTAGCAGTACTGGGAATTGAATCCAGGGCTTTGAACATGCTAAGCAAGTGTTCTACCTATGATCTACATTCCCAGTACCAATATATCACATTTATATATTTTACTTATTTTTCTTTATTGATTTGTTGCAGTACTGACCAAATTATGCTATGTACATACATAAATATACCACAGTGAATTGCCCACACATATACACACACATATACACCCATAATGCACCAACTATAAATAAATGGATGGAAGATTAGTAGAATAGAGGGAAGGGAATAGGATAGAGGAGAAGAGGGGAAGAGGAGGTACTGGGGACTGAAACAGAGCAAATTATATTCCATGTTTGTATGATTAAGATGAACCCTGCTATTAAGTATAACTATAATGCACTGATAAAATATTCTAAAAATAAAATAACATAAACTCAATAAAAAATAATTATCTTCAAAAGTGAATTTTGAAACTGGAGAACAAAGATTCGATAATAAATTACTTTTCAAATAGGCAGTATCCCCTCCAGCCACGTTCAGATGAATGCAAAAAATTCTCTCATGTCTGTTATCTTCTATTTGCCCTTCACATCTAATTTTTTTTTCATCCTCTACTTTCTGTTTCAAAATCCCAAGCTGCACAAAGTACATTGCTATGGTTTAAATGTTCCCTCCAAAACTCATGTTGAAATTTAATTTTTACTATAACAGTATTAGTAGGTGAGACCTTTAAGAGGCGAATACATCAAGAGAACACTGCCCTCATGAATAGATTAGTAGCCCATTGTCAAGGGAGTAGGTTAGTTATCATAGGAGTGCCTTTGTTACAAAAGCTACTTCAGTTTTCTCAGTCTTTTCCTTTCTTTCTTTTTTTTTTTTTCTACTGGGGATCCAATATAGGGGCTTTGTACCTATGAGCCACATCCCCCCTCCTTTTATTTTTATTTTTATTTTTTTTATTTTGAGACAGAGTCTCAAAATGTTCAGGCTGACCTTGACCTTGCCATCTGTCTCAGCCTCCTGAATTGCTGGATTGCTGGCCTGTGACAATATGGCCTTCCTCAGCTTTTTCTTTCTCTCTCACATACTCTCTCACCATGAGATGACCTCTGCCTTATTATGACTCAATAAGAAGGCCCTTACTAGATGCCAGGCACCATGCTTTCATCTCGCTGACTCCAGAACCATGAAAAATTAGTTTTCTTTATATTAGTAGTGTTTAGTAACCTGTTGGCAGCAGGGAACAGACAAAGCCATTGATCAATGAGTCCCCATGCCTCTGTGCTGGGACTGGGTTAGGCAAGTAGTAAAACCTGGCAGGAAATCAAGGAGAAAGGAAATCAAGGTCAATGTATTTAGGTTCCCACCTTCCTTTTTTACAGATCGTCTTGTGCTTGTTGGTCCACCATAAAGGCCACTGGTTCCCCCAGTATGACAAGTTTTTCTACCATCCATACTTCAATATATCATCCCTTTTTATTAAAAAAATGTCCTTGGATTGTCTTGAGGGATAACTGTGGAATTATCCCTGTGTATCCATGGCGAATTGGTCCTGAACCCCTGTAGACACCCAAATCTGCAGATTCTCAAGGCCTTATGTAAAATGATATCTAGTCTTTGCATATAACCTGCACACATTCTCCTCCATACTTTAAATCATCTCTATGATTAATGATAATACCTAATAAAATATAAATGCTATGTAAATAGTTATTATAGTGTACTATTTAGGGAATGATGATAATAAAAGCCTGTATATGATCAGAAGAGAGCCCATAGATATGGAAGACCAAGTGTATGAACCAAAATTGTTGTGTGTAAAAACCATCTTCAAAAACATAGTCAATATCCACAATAATTTTCATTTTAGTAGAAATATTAGCAATCCTTACATGGCATAAGTCCTGATTGCACCAATTTTATGACTTTAAAATGCTAACTGTCCTTAATTTGCATATCCTTCCTGTGATTCTTATTTGGAGCATGCTGATATTTCTTAGAATAAAGGAATAAGTTGACATACAGCAACTGATTATGCACATCTACTATTTCTCAGAAGCCCTTTTACTTTTTTTCTCCTGAAAGTGTAAATTAATTAACACTCATAACATATTTAAATGTCGACACTGAAAGCTGAAAAAAGAAATGCTAGTGTTAAAAGTCTTTAACTGGGGGCTAATTGCCCCAGGAAGACAACTGTCACTGGTAGGGAAGCATCTGCTTATCTTGTAAAATACTACAATGCCAAGGCATCCTGATAGTGTCTATGGTTTAAATGTTGCACCTCTCCGAATTTTGCTCTTACTGAAGGTTGAGGGTTCTTTGTTCATAGAGAATATTTATAAATCACAAGAACAAAGTTCATCGGCACTGGCAATTCTGTGGCACATCCCATCACCACCAGAAGTTTCTAAAGAATCCCTGTTAGAAGGAGGGAACACAGCAGAGGGATTTGCTTATATGCCAGAAAAATTCAAACCTATATTCTTGCTCTTCTCCAATGAACTGAACCATATATATGATTATTTGCTCCCTAATTTGGGGTATTTTTAGGTTGGTGTTGCATAGTGAAAAATTATATGCTGTTGGCAAAGTTTGCAAAATCACTCAGAGAAATACAATTGATAACACTAATACTTACTGAGCACCTCTTATGTGTCTGGAACTATGATGATCTATTTTACCAGAGTGACCTCATTCAAGGCTTACAATAACCCTTTAAGGTAGGCACAAATTCTAAATCAGGATTCTAAGTCAAGCAGACTCTCAATAGGCCTGAGGTCTTAACCATGAAGTTATAAAGGCATTTCTACTTTTCTTAATATATTCTTATCCTGTTCCAAGATAAGACACTTAAATTTCTATTTTTGATTGAATTGTGTGACCTGATTTAATTTTGTTCTTGACACTTGGCTTCCAGAAATATCAGATATCTTTATTTTTCAACATCAAATGAAATTGAGTCAGACCCCAAGCTTTCCAGAATCCAATGCAATTCCTTGGCTGGAATCCCTATCACTTTGGTCCAATTGTACAGTCCTAAGACCACCTGGTTCTGGGTAAATGGAAATGATTACAGTATTCAGACCTAGTGGTTGCCATGATTATATTCCATCCTTTTGCATAGGATGCACCCATACAATTTTGGTTTTCTTAATAAGCATCTGATTACCGTTCCTGTTATATTTTGTCATATTTTGTTTTGGAAGAATCCTCTCTGCTAACAGGATCACACTCAGAGAATGCACCCAGTGCTTCTGTAGCCACCATCTTTAATTCCCCAATACTTCAAAACTTTCTGCACAATTATCCCCTCTTCCTATTTTGGCAGCGCTGTTTCTGTGTCCAGGACCCTGCCATTCATGAGAGTATCTGCAGCACAACACTCTTTCTCTGGAACATAATCTGTATCCAGTTTGAGCACCTGTCCCTTCCATTTACAAAATCAAACTTGTATCCATGTATTATCAGTAGGGAAACAGCGGGATAATACATTGTGCAGTCTAGGTTTGAATTATAAAGCTAAAGTTGCTCTCTTTAAGCTGATTCCTGAAATTCAAAGAAGATAGTGATTCCCTGAGAGTGAGCAAATCTGTCTAAAGAGAATAGTCCTGGTCTGAGACCACAGAAGTTGTACAGAAGAAACATAGGAGGAAAATGTGGAGCAGAGAAGAGTAGGGTTAATGCAGAGCTTAAGCAGTTTTTCTTTCAGTAATTTATACCTTTGAAAGCATTATATCTTCTTTCCCCAACATTTGGTTAAATCCTCTTGTTAATAAGGTCTTAATCTGCAGCTGACTTTAATGAAGACCTTATGTAACTGAGAGGTATTGCATCAAAGACATGAAAACAACTTAAATTAGAATATTAGAGATCCCATTAATAAAGTTCATTACATCTTCCCTTCTTACTACTTTATCCTTCCCCTCAATAGATACTATTTCTTATCTTCAGAATTCCTCCTGCACCTAATATCTTCCTTTTATTTGGCAGTGTAAATTATCGTTCCAATCCCCGTCCGTCCATAGGCTTACCTTTAGGTATGTGAAATCTATTACTGTGCTCCACTGAAGAACAGAAAATCTGTTCTACATTTAGTTAGGTGGGATACAAGTCTACATAACAAAGGTACAGAAACAGCTTTAAAATTCCATCCCTCCTCCTTCCTGGTCTCTTAGAATAAGAAAAAAAAAATCCATTATAACAAATTATATTACTCCTTCCTTAAAATATAGAAATACATTTTTGAATTAAAGTCCTTTCCAACTCCCCTCACCATCATTTTAATGTTATATAACTACAAGGTAGATGTTGTTATCCCAATATCATAACCATGGAAACAGAATCAGAAAGGTTAATTGATTGGTCCAAATCTCTCATCTAACATAGTGCTGGAGCTGGAGCGGAGCACAAACCAGCCAGTTCCATTTTTACCCCTTACATTATATACGGTGCTGTCAATCTATAAAGATAATCAAATATTCAGCATAAGATGCATATGAAAAAATAACTTTTAGAATTATCTTAGAGTTTGAAAAGACACACTCTATAGTTTCTGGCATGTTATGTAGAATAAATTTGAAAATTAAGAGAGTGTTACATGGTCAGATATATTTCCCATACTGCCCTTACTCTTTCCTTAATTGCATTAGAGAGTTTCTAAGTCTTGGTAGGGAAAGGTTTTGGAAGTTCTTAACAGTTGAAGGGATATTTATATTCAAATTCTACCTGAGGGGTACCCTGTTTATAGTTTTAAGCAAATAACTTCTCAGCGCACCAGTTTCTCTATTAGAAGTAGACAACATCTGTCTTGCAACAGTTTTTCGATTTTATTTTTTAAGTGGTACCTTTTCCCTCTGCCGTCAAAAAAAAACAGCACTTCTTCAGCAACATTCCTTATGTACCCCCACATCTCCTTTAAGCATCCTCCTTTCCTTTTTGGCTCTTGGCTTTATTCTTCCTTCACACATCTCTCAAACTGCTGAGCAGAGAGATGGGGTAGGCTAGTTCTGCAAACTTTGTGGTTTATTCATAGCAATTATCCTGTCTCTACCTTCAAAGCCCTGGACTTAAACATTATATCATCATGCCAAGCTACACTCTAACCCTTCCAAGATAGTCACCTTCAGATTCCCTGCCACTGCTCTTCATAGTTTGAAGATGGCTGTGGCTCACTCTCTCTCTCCCAAACACAATTGCTTGAAAAATTCTTAGTGGGCTTAATATACATATCGATAATTCTTTCAAGACACTCATCTCTCAATTTTTCTTCTTCTCTTCCAACCATCTGGTTTTCTACCTAGTATCCACAACTATGGTCCAAACTCAGATCCAAACACCTGAGCACCTACCATCCTACTTGACTTCCTTAAGTATCTCAACTTCAAAAACTTTTCAATCTATTTGGACTTTTAAAATTTTGACATTGTTACCTTTTAATTCTTTCTCTTCCTCTCTCACATTCTTACTTTATTTCTTCCCAATCTTAAATTCTTTAGCTGATCATTATAAATTCACCACCATCAACTCCTTTTGTTTATTTTATTTTAATTTAATTTTTGATATTGGAGATTGAACCCAAGGGTGCTTAACCACTGAGCAACATCCCAGCCCTTATTCACGTATTTATTTAGAGGCAGGGTCTCTCTAAGTTGAGTAGGCATCACTAAGTTGCTGAGGCTGGCCTTGAACTGGCCATTCTCCTGCCTCAGCCTCCAGAGCCACTAGGATTACAGGCACGCACCACTGCACCCTGTTCTTCTTTTAAAGATACGCCCCAGCCAAGCTCCAACAATGGAAAAATCCATCTTTATTCTTGTAGCTAAATGTAAATGTGGAGCGGGGAGGAGGTACATTCTGAGTGATCTCTCTTTAAATTTGCCAGGCTGGCCTCAAACCAAGGTGTAGTGCTGTCAGAAATTCTGACATTGTATCCATAGTCCATTTTCTCCTCCATCTTCTATGTCATACTCCTTCCTCTTTTTCCAAATAGTGAAATCTCTCTCTCAATCTATTCTCTGGCGATTCTCTTGTTTCTCCTCATTCGCTGGAAAAAAAATAAAATAAAAAGAAGTCAGAAAATAATGTTTATAGACTTCAGTTACTAAATCTATGTAAATGCATCTTATCTTTCCTCTTGTAACTTTGGATGATGTTATGGTTTGTATGTGAGGTGTCCCCCAAAAGCTCATGTGTGAAACAATGCAAGACAATGCAATCGTTTCTCAGAAGAGAAATGATTGGTTGTGAGAGTCTTAACCCAATCAGTGATTTAATCCCCTGATAGGGGTTAATCAAGGGGTAAGTGAAGAGAGAAGGTGTGGCTGGAGGAGGTGGGAATTGGGGCGTGGCTTTGGTTATATATTTGCATCTTATGAGTGAAGTCTCTCTCTCTGCTTCCAGAGCACCAAGATGTGAGCTGCTTCCCGCAACCACCCTCTCCTGCCATGATATTCTGCCTCATCTCAAGGCGGCCTGAGGACTGGAGCCAGCTTTCTTTGGACTAAGACCTCTGAAACCGTAAGTCCTCAAATACACCTTTTCTTGTCTCCAGTTGTTCTGGTCAGATGCTTTAGTCACAGCAGAGAGAAAGCTGACTAAAATAGTTGAATTATCTAGGATCCTGGCTAGTGCTGTTTTCTCTATTTATGCATTACTTCCCATTTTCTGTAGCCTCCTTAAGGGTTTCTTCTCAGTAATGCTCCATTTCCCTATGTATCATTAAATTTGTCCTACGAAGAATCATATAAGCATGATGTTTTCTCATGTAAATATGTTTAATACATTATCTTCCCAAAGTCACCCTATTTCTGTATGTTTTACAACAACAGTTTTATAGCAATCATATTCTTTCCCTCACTTATAGCAACAATATTTGCCTTCCATTATTGTGTGTATATGGGTAGCACATATATGTGTGGCGTGATCCTGCGGGGGGGGGGGGG